>NC_134786.1:54989327-55169327 GCF_046742065.1 Oratosquilla oratoria
ACGGCAACGTGGACATGGACCTGCCCGACAGTGACGTGGACCAGGACCTGCCCGACGGCGAAGTGGACCAGGACCTGCCCGGCGGCAACGTGGACCAGGACCTGCCCGGCGGCAACGTGGACCAGGACCTGCCCGACGGGGACGTGGACCAGGACCTGCCCGACGGGGACGTGGACCAGGACCTGCCCGACGGGGACGTGGACGTGGACCTGCCCGATGGGGACGTGGACCATGACCTGCCCGACGGTGACGTGGACCAGGACCTGCCCGACGGCGACGTGGTCCAGGACCTGCCCGGCGGCGACGTGGACCAGGACCTGCCCGGCGGCGACGTGGACCAGGACTTGCCCGACAGCAATATGGGGACCAGGACCTGCCCGATGGGGACGTGGACCAGGACCTGCCCGACGGCGACGTGGACCAGGACCTGCCCGACGGCAACGAAAACAGGACCTGCCCGACGACGACGTGGACCAGGACCTGCCCGGCGGCGACATGGACCAGGAACTGCCCGACTTGCCCCAAGGCGACGTGGACCAGAACCTGCCGACGGCGACGTGGACCAAGACCTGCCCGACTTGCCCCAAGGCGACGTGGACCAGAACCTGCCGACGGCGACGTGGACCAAGACCTGCCCAGCAGCGACGGGGAGCAGGACCTGACCGACGGCGACGCAAACAGGACCTGCTCGACGGCGACGTGGACCAGGACCTGCCCGACGGCGACGTGGACCAGGACCTGCCCGACGGCGACGTGGACCAGGACCTGCCCGACGGCGACGTGGACCAGGACCTGCCCGACGGCGACGTGGACCAGGACCTGCCCGACGGCGACGTGGACCTGGACCTGCCCGACGGCGACGTGTACCAGGACCTGCCCTATGGCAACGTGTACCAGGACCTGCCCTATGGCGACGTGGACTAGGACCTTCCCGACGGCGACGTGTACCAGGACCTTCCCGACGGCGACGTGGATGAGGACCTGCCTGGCGGCGACGTGGACCATAACCTGCCCGGCGGCGACGTGGACCAGGACTTGACCGACGGCGACGTGGACCAGGACCTGCCCATGTCGACGTGGACCAGAATCTGCCCGACAGCGACGTGGACCAGTACCTGCCCGGCGGCGACGTGGACCAGGACCTGCCCGACGGCGACGTGGACCAGGACCTGCCCGACGGCGACTTGGACCAGGAGCTGGCCAGCGGCGACGTGGACCAGGACCTTCCTGCCTGCGACGTGGACTAGGACCTGCCCGACGGCGACGTGGACCAGGACCTGCCCGACGGCGACGTGGACCAGGACCTGCCCGACGGCGACGTGGACCAGGACCTGCCCGACGGCGACGTGGACCAGGACCTGCCCGACGGCGACGTGGACCAGGAGCTGCCCGGCGCCGACGTGGACCAGGAGCTGCCCGACGGCGACGTGGACCATGACCTGCCGGGCGGCGACGTGAGCAAGCGCATACCTGACGGCGACATGAACAAGGGCATACCTGACGGCGAAGTGAACTAGGGCATACCTGACGGCGATGTGGACCAGGACCTACCTGGCGGCGACGTGGACCAGGACCTATCTGACGGCGATGTAGACAGGTCTTACCAGACAGCGATGTGGATCAAGATATACCTGACTGCGATGCGGAACATGACTTGCCTTGCGGCGACTTGGACCAGGACCTACTTGACGGCGCCGTAGACAAGGAACTGCCTGGCGGCGTAGTGGACAAAGATCTGCCTGGCGGCGACGTGGACCAGGACCTACCCGTCGGCGACGTGGACCAGGACCTGACCGACGGCGACGTGTACCAGAAGCTGCCCGACGGCGACGTGTACCAGGAGCTGCCCGACGGCGACGTGTACCAGGAGCTGCCCGACGGCGACGTGTACCAGGAGCTGCCCGACGGCGACGTGTACCAGAAGCTGCCCGACGGCGACGTGTACCAGGAGCTGCCCGACGGCGACGTGTACCAGGACCCTACCGACGGCGACGTGGACCAGGGCCTGACCGACGGGGACGTGGACCAGGACCTGACCGACGGTTACGTGGACCAGGACCTGACCGACGGCGACGTGGACCAGGACCTGACCGGGGGCGACGTGGAATAGGACCTGCCCGACGGCGACGTGGACCAGAACCTGCCCGACGGCGACGTGGACCAGAACCTGCCCGACGGCGACGTTTACCAGGACCTGCCCGACGGTGACGTGGAGCAGGACCTGCCCGACGGCGACGTGGACCAGGAGCTGCCCGACGGCGACGTGGACAAGGACCTGCCCGACGGCGACGTGGACAAGGACCTGCCCGGCGGCGACGTGGAACATGACCTGCCTGGCGGCGACGTTAACTATGTCATACCTGACGGCGACATGAACTAGGGCATACCCGACGGCGACGTGGACCAGAACCTGCCCGACGGCGACGTTTACCAGGACCTGCCCGACGGTGACGTGGAGCAGGACCTGCCCGACGGCGACGTGGACCAGGATCTGCCCGGCGGCGACGTGGAACAGGACATGCCTGGCGGCGACGTTAACTTGGTCATACCTGACGGCGACATGAACTAGGGCATTACTGACAGCGACGTGAACTAGGGCATAACTGACAGCGACGTGAACTAAGGCATAACTGACAGCGACGTGAACTAGAGCATATCTGACGGCGATGTGGACTTGGACCTACCTGACGGCGACGTGGAGGGGTCCTACCAGACAGCGATGTTGATCAAGGTATACCCGATTGCGATGCGGATCATGACTTGCCTGACGGCGACTTGGACCAGACTTTACTTGACGGCGTCGTGGACAAGGACCAGCCTGGTGGCGTAGTGGACAAGGATCTGCCTGGCGGCGACGTGGACAAGGACCTCCCTGACGGTGACGTGGACCAAGATCTGCCTGGCGGCGACGTGGACCAGGACCTGCGTGGCGGTGACGTGGACCAGGACCTGTCTGGCGGCGACGTGGACCAGGACATGCCTGGCGGCGACGTGGTTCAGGACCTGCCCGGCGGCGACGTGGACCAGGAGCTGCCCTGCGGCGACGTGCACCAGGACCTGCCTGGCGGCGTGGTGGACAAGGACCTGCTTGGCGGTGACGTGGACCAGGACCTGCCCGGCGGCGACGTGGACCAGGACCTGTCTGGCGGCGACGTGGACCAGGACCTGTCTAGAGGTGACGTGGACCAGGACCTGCCCGGCGGCGACGTGGACCAGGACCTTCCCGACGGCGACGTGGACCAGGACCTGCCCGGCTGTGACGTGGACCAACACCTGTCCGGCTGCGACGTGGACCAAGACCTGTCCGGCTGCGACGTGTACCAGGACCTGCCCTGCGGCGAAGTGGACCAGGACCTGCCTGGCGACGACGTGGACCAGACAGGTTAACGTCGAATGACAGAACTCCGTCGTCTTTAGAGAACTTTCAAAGGACCCTCTTTTTGTGCTCGGACCCGTCTCCCAAGGGAACCTCCAAGTTATTAGATCTGACAGTGACCAGAGAAGCCAGGCACTTCTTTCTACACCCAAACACCTGGCAAAACAATAGACACTTCTCATTTGTCATTGCCATCTTACCAAATCAATTGCGTCAACACTATTTCATTATCACATATTTCTTTTGTGTTCTCTATCTTCTGTAAATCTTGTGTAAATATCCCATGTATTGATACTTAGAGTCCAGATTCAGTTCATGCATTGTACATGTAGATATAAGGAAAAATTCTATATTATAGTGTGTAATGGCAACAGCCAAATTATACCGTGTAAATAGGATTTGGCAACCCTCGAGTTTTGCTCGGAGGTTGCTCTATGATTATAAAAGGGAGAAAACAGATTAAAGCAAACACAACTTCACCTCGTTTGTCTTGCCAACAACTAATGTAGATCCCAACTACAAATCTACACCAGTGATGTAGACCAGGACCTACCAGACAGTGATGTGAACGAGGACCTCCCTAATGGCGATGTGGACCAGGACCTGCCTGACGGCGATGTGGACCTGAATCTACCTGACGGCGATGTGGACCAGGACCTGCCTGATGGCGATGTGGACCAGGACCTGCCTGATGGCGATGTGGACCAGGACCTGCCTAACGGCGATGTGGATCAAGACCTACCTGACGGCGATGTGGATCAAGACCTACCTGACGGCGATGTGGATCAAGACCTACCTGACGGCGATGTCGAGCATAGCTGCGTAGGTCGGGACGATGGACAATCCGCTGGATATGGCCAGCACCACGATGGCGGCCACGTCCTGTCGGACCAACCTGAGGGAAGGAACCAATAGTGACAGTAGTGATACATACATACATACATAGTCGCACATGCGTAAACCCTGTGTGGTTCGGGGGCAACCCTCCCGCTTCACGCGCGCGGCACGAGTAGCCCGTGTTTGAATCCCCGCAGTGTGCTGGTAAGAAAGCCTCATACGTAACCACTACGTATGATTGCGCCCTGTTAGACAAAACGTTGGCTATCCAGTGCCTTTCTGCTACATGCACATGCCTAGACACAAAAACCTTCTGTGAGAAGAGAACATGCCTTTTACCCATGGGTTTCTCGAAAGAATGGCCCACCGATATTGGAGACTGCCCACAGTAGAATGAAATAGGCTTCAAGTAACTAAAGTTAGTTTCCCACGTATCGACTTTTCACTGTGCGGTGTCCACGACAAGATGTCGTGGTTGTCTATGGACGCTTTCACGCGTCACGACCATGTGTGAACGAGTCCGTAGACACCCGTAGTTATTTGAGAGCACGTCGTGTCGTGGATGGTGCACGGCCAAAAGTTAATACGTGTGAAAGGAACCTTAAACAGAGTACTAGTCAAATGCCACTCACAGTTCAGACGAGATGTTGGGAAGGATGGGCGAGTTCCCGAGGAGGAGGAGGGAGACGGCAATGCCGAAGAGGCCGACAAGGAGGAAGGCGTAGGGGCAGTTGAATTTGTCCGTGGCCAGCCCCACCAGGGGCGCGGCCACGGCGTACACCACGGACAGGAGAAGGTACACCAGGCCGACGCGCTGGATACTTACGCCGAGCTGGTTTAGGGGGAGAACAAGGAGAGTACCCAATGTTTGGTCGAATACAAGAGCGCATCAACGTTACATCACCCGCCCCAATGTTATTTTTATCAATCTTAATCGCGTATTCATTTCGTTATTTTGTTCAACTCGTTTGCGAGTATGTGTATTGACAGGAATTAGTCTTGTGAATAAGAAATGTGCAGAAACAAGGAGACAGGATTCATGTGGTCGTCTAGAAAGAACCTTGCCAACCTCGCGCCACTTACCTCGTCCATGTGAGGTTGAAGGGTCGGGTAGAGCATTCCGTTGCACATGGCCGTGGCGGCCAAAATGACCAAGATGAGGACGAAGACAGGGTCTCGTAACACCGTCATGAGGGACACCTCGTACTTGCCGTTCTCAGAGGACTTGCAATCATCTGAGGACAGGAAGGCGCTCAACAAATTAACTTTAGTAACATTCCAACACGAGGAACTAGTGTAAGGTAAGGGTCCATTCTCTTCAGGTGTCTAAGAATAATTAGGATATCGCTGGGCCATTTCAGCAGGTTAGAAAGGTTAGACTAGCTTTATGGCAATATCCGGCCGAATGAGTGTTGCTATGAAACTAACACTTTCCAGGCCAGCTGGAACAGTATACGGTTGAGTCCCTTTATACAGAGTTGTGACGTGGCTATACCATAGACAACACGTGACCCGCGAAGCCATTTTGTTGCCAAATCATCTTCGCAAGCGCTTACGTTTTGTTCTTGCTCTTGATTCTTTGAACCTTTTGTGTTTGTTCACTGAACGTGTCGAGTTGTTAAACGCTCGGATGGACTAACGGTCCTTTAATACAGAGAATTGCGACAACTCCGGACACACCGCCATTTTGTGGATTTTCTGCGGAGTTGTCGTGACTCTGTATAAAGGGACTGGTATACGGCTGAGAACTAAAGCAGCACTAGGTGCAGACTTACCGGTATTAGGAAACATGAAACAGTTGAGGGGTAGCAGCATCAGAAGGAACCCGCCCAGGGCGTAGAAAGGCAGACCAAAGCCTCCCACCTGTAGGTCATTCAGGATAAAGTAAACACGTAAATATAATTAATTAAATTATCAAATACCTCTTACACGTAGATTAACCTACATTCAAGAACTTTTTAGCTAAAATGTAGCTTGAACTTTTTCCACAAATGAACATTCCTTCAAGGACCGTTCATACGAAGAAACTTGCCTCCATGATTCTCTCGCACAAAGAAACTTGTCTCCAAATACCTTAGAAACAAAGAAACGCAACTCCAAGAGCCTCTCACAAACTTTCCTTCAAGAACCTTTCACGCGAAGAAACGCACCTCCAAGAACCTCTCGCACGAAGAAACGTAACCTCCGAGAAACTTTCACGCAAAAAACTCATCTCCGAGAACCTTTCGCGCGAAGAAACTTACATCTAAGAACCTTTCACACAAAAAGGAACCACCCGAAGACTCACCGTAAAGAGCCACGACCCGAGGGAGGGCCCGACGCTCATGCCGACGCCGATCGAAGTCTCTAACATCCCATTGACGGTGCTGATATCGTCTGGACAAGCCGGAAGAGGAAGAGTTAAGTCTCAACAAGGTCTCACGGGAGAAGGGAGGAAATAGTCTTTCATACGGTCTCACTGCGGAAGAGAGGAAATAGTCTTCCATGCGGTCTCACGGGGGAAGGGAGGTAGTCTTCCACGCGGTGTAACGGGGAAAGGAGTAAAAGTTCTTCCATACGGTCTCACGGGGAAGGATGAAAAAAAATCTCACATACGATCTCACGGAAAAGGAAGGAAATGGTTTTCCACGTGGTCTCACGGGGGAAGAAAAAAAATCCATGCGGTCTCACGGGGTAGAGAGGAAATAGTCTTCCATGCGGTCTCACGGGGTAGGGAGGAAAGTCTTCCACGCGGTCTCACGGGGGGAGGAGAAAGACTTCCATGCAGTCTCACGGGGTAAGGGAGGAAAAAGCCTTTCATGCAGTCTCACGGGGTAAGGGAGGAAAAAGCCTTTCATGCAGTCTCACGGGGTAAGGGAGGAAATTGTCTTCTATACCGTCTCGCAGGGAAGGGAGGTCTTACGGGGAAAGAGGTAGTCTTTCACACGGTCTCACGATGGAAGGGAGAGTTTGTCTTCTACTGCATTTATTAGTTTTTCAGGGTTTTACTGAAAATTGGAATCAAAATTGAAAAAAAAAATGAATTAGGTAAATAAAAATAAATTGAATACAGTAGAATGGAATTCAATGCAACAGAATGATATTTAATACAATGGAATACAGTTGGATACAACAGGGGAATGGAATCTAACCCCAGTAAAAAACTCAAAGTTCATAGCACCTGGGAAGAGAGCCGGGACGACGGTGTAGATGACCGTGAGGAAAGCCGCGGCCCCAAGAGCGGTCAGCGCCCTTAAGGTGATGGCCGCCACCACCAGAAACTCCGTCGCTTCGATACTCGGTATCAACCTGACGGAGGAGTCGACGAGGTCAGATTAGGCAATTTTTTTTTTTTTTTTTTTTTGACAACATGAGGGAGTGAACATGAGGGGGCGACCAAGGATGAGATGGATGGATGGGGGAAAGGGGGCATTGGGAGAGAGGGGTATCTGTTGAGGAAGGGAGAAAACAGAAAATAGGGATGAGTGGAGAATATTGTGTAAAGATGATGCCGTGATGCATGGAAAGGAGTGGGTGAGGGATGGGGGTGAGGGAGTATGTGTGAAGGATATTTTGACGCAGCCTGAAGAGATTTCTCCGTTTTCTCTCTTTCTGCGGATGTGCTGCGTCTTGTTGCATTGCTTCTGATCCAGGGCAGTGGGCGAGATGCAGGGATGACCCCTCATCCATGAGGAGCCAAGAGAAGAGGGAGTGGTAGTAAATGAGAGTGGAGTACGTGGTGATGAAATGCCTTCGACTTGAAACAGGTTCTCGTTGAACTCCCGCCCCACGAAATGGACCATCGTATTGAAAGGCTTCACTCCCCTTCCCCTTTCGTACCAGGTGGTACAGGTCTCTCTTACTCGGGGAGCCGCCAGGCGATTTTATTCAGATACATGTTAACCCTTCGATTGGCAAAGGGTTAATAGAGAAGGGATTTTATCATATATTCTTTATTTATCTATAAAGATTGAGATTACTATTATCATTTATTCTTTATTTATGAATTTATCTAAAAAAAAATTTATTTTGGTACGATTTCTTAAAGGCTTGGCCATCAAAATTGAAGGCAGCAGCAAAGGGGTTAAGGGTGGGCGATGAAATGCGCTTAGAAGTGTCTCGGTGCCAACACCACGCGCAACACCACACCACGCGCAACGCCACACCACGCGCAACGCCACACCACGCGCAACGCCACACCACGCGCAACGCCACACCACGCGCAACACCACACCACGCGCAACACCACACCACGCGCAACATCACAACGCGCCACGCGCAACACCACAAAACACGACGCGCAACACCACAACACACGACGCTCAACACCACAACACACGACGCTCAACACCACAACACACGACGCTCAACACCACAACACACGACGCTCAACACCACAACACACGACGCTCAACACCACAACACACGACGCTCAACGCCACAACACACGACGCTCAACACCACAACACACGACGCGCCACACCACAACACACTACGCTCAACACCACTACACACGACGCGCAGTACCACAACACACGACGCTCAACACCACAACACACGACGCTCAACACCACAACACACGACGCTCAACACCACAACACACGACGCGCCACACCACAACACACGACGCGCCACACCACAACACACGACGCTCAACACCACAACACACGACGCTCAACACCACAACACACGACGCTCAACACCACAACACACGACGCTCAACACCACTACACACGACGCTCAACACCACAACACACGACGCTCAACACCACTACACACGACGCTCAACACCACTACACACGACGCTCAACACCACTACACACGACGCGCCACACCACAACACACGACGCTCAACACCACAACACACGACGCGCAGTACAACACACGACGCTCAACACCACAACACACGACGCGCAGTACAACACACGACGCGCAATGCCACAACACACGACGCGCAACACCACAACACACGACGCTCAACACCACACGACGCGCAATACCACAACACACGACGCGCAACCCCACAACACACGACGCGCAACGCCAGGACTCACCCGAAGCATATGTTACTGCAGGCCGTGGTGAAGATCCCACCGATGTAGATGCTGAACGGAGAGCACTTAGGGAGCTGATGGGGAAAAGAAAAAATGCGAAAGTATAGAAATATAAAAAGTATAGATAATCTAATAAATAGATATGTATAAATTAATAAACAAACGAATAAATAAATAAAACAAACGAATAAAAACAGTAAATAAATAAACTAATAGATGAATAAACAAATGAATGAATATATAGATTAATATATAAATTAGTCAACAAGATGAATGAATAGATAAAACAGGACGTGAGGGTGTCTATGGGAGGGGAGGGGTATCATTTACTTTTCCGAAGACTTTCGTAGTTTTCAGTTAATCCTGTTCTATAATTTTTTTATTCTTAATTTAGTTTATTCTCTTTAAGATTCCCTACACCTGTGGCTTCATCTGTATTTTATATTTATATTCATTTCTATATCTAAATTTCTATGTATGTTTATATGTATTTTTTATCTTCATATTTATATTATAGATATCCTACATTTGTGATTTCATCCGTATATTCCCCGAGTAGTGTTTATTGTCTCGACTATGTAAAATAATGGTCGAACAAGTTTAGTTCCCAGTTTCAAAAAGAGCTAATCCAAAATGGAAAATTCCCGAAACGAGTTTAATATTAACCATAAAAATAAGTTTAAAAAATCATACGTAGCCGAGCTTGAGTTCACGAGAGTATACAAAAAAATTATATAATTAATAGGAATTAATAGGCATTTTAATTTTTTTTTTATAATTTAATAATCAATAGGCATTTAAACTAGATTTGTGGAGACTATATAGAGAAATGGAAATGGAATTGGGTAGGTAAGCTAGCACGAGAGAATAATGGGCGATGGTGTTACAGAGTGGATGCCGCGAGATGGGAAGCGTGCGAGAGGGAGACCAGAGGGTGGAGAGACGAGATAGAGAAGTTGGCAGGAGTGACGTGGCAGAGGTTGGTACAGTCGTGAGAGTTATGGAATGGTGCGAGAGAGGCCTTTGTTCAGCAGTGGACTCGAAATGGTTGATCGTTTGATTAAGGTAAGATTAGCAACTCACTATTCGTCCGAGGATTGGCGAGGCGACTGTGACGACGCCGGCGTAGACGCTGAAGATTACTCCGTCCACAGTCCGGCTCAGGCCACGCTCCTCAATCTGACGAAGGAAAAAATTAATGAGAAACAATAATAAATACACAAAATTATACAATACGAAGATTATATAACTGTCCAATTGATGGGCATGCACGCTAGCAGATGCGCAAGAAATTTTGATTGAGGGGAAGGCTGACCACCTTGGGGCTAAAGAGGAAATGGGACTTGTATTAAGATATCAGGGCAGGACTCGCAGCAATGGGCTTAAATTGAATAAATTTAGAGTCAAGGAAATAGGCAAGAACTGGATCAACAATAAAGTGGTTAACGAATGGAATGGACTTAGTAGTGAGTGCTGAAATTATTGGTTGGTTTGAGAAATGATGAAAACTTTATGGTTGTAATGGACATGGAACTGCCTAGTTTAGGTCTTGTGGTGTCTTGCCGTCTCCTCCATTTTTATGTTTTTATGGTCTTGTAAGGGTAGGGGGTTGACTAGATATAGAGAAAACTAGGGAAGAGCTTGATCCAGTGAGATTTTATTCAGCGTGTATGGGTCAGAAGCAATGTAGCAACTGTGACTTTCTACATTACTTCTGCGCCAGGGCAATGGGCGGGATACAGCGATGACCCGTCAGCCATGAGGAGCTAAGATGGGAGGGGGGAAAGGGTGGTGGATGAGAGTGGAATGGGTGGGAGTAGGTACGTTCTTTTGACTTGGCTACTTCCTTTATGAGGGGAAAAAAGTTCTTGGATAAAGACAGATGGGGCATCAACCACTCACCAGCTGTGGGAAGAAGGGCGCCAAGATGGACATAGCAGCGAAGGACGCAAAGTCCATGATGAGCATCGACACGAGCGCCAGCACCTGGTGGCGAGAGAACCGACGCTTACCACAGGGGGTGCACACGCTCTGCTCCCTCCCACCGGGGTTCTTCCCGGGGGCGTCGCTGCAGTAGACACCTCCGTAGGAGTCCACGTGGGAGTGACAGGATCTGTGGGAACACGTGTAGAGCAGTTGCGGGAGGGATTTTTGACACTAAAATAATAAAATAATAATAATAATAATAAAAGGTTTATTTCTATTACAGTGGTACACTGACAATAATACATTGGAAAAGTTGATTAAAGATATAAAACTTGGAATATATACATGGAGCAATTTTACAATGAGTTAATTATGTGCACAATAGATGGGATAGCACTGTTTTTGTAGCGGTCTGTCCTTGGCGCTTTGATTGGTATGAGTCTATTTATGTGTCTAGTGGCGTGGCGAGTTGGTGGAGCATCAGGAGGGAGGAGGTGACGGTGTCTAGGGTGGGAAAGCAGGCTTTCCCCAAATTTCCTTAGTGCCTCCCCGTGCTGCTGGGACACCCTAGATAGAGTAAGGGTGGTAAGAGCATGGTCGTAGCTGCTGTACTCCACGCCCAGGATGATCCTGCACGCTCTCTTTTGTACCCTCTCCAGCTTTTGTCTCTGTGTGAGGGTGAGTGAGCTGCACCAGGCTGGTGAGGCGTACATGAGGGTGGGGAGTATGAAAGTTTTGTAGACCTCCTGTAGCTCAGATGTAGGTGTTCCTAGTGATTTTAACCTACTCAGCATATACAGTTTGTAAGACGCTGTTCTGACTATATGACTAAGGAACAAATGTGTGGGGGGGGGGGTCGAGGGGCAAAAAGCAGTATGCTGAAAATAAAATTCTTAAAGTACAACAGTAAAAAAAACAAAAAACAAGAACAGAAGGATTTATTCAGCATCGCTTGTGTGCAGTCAAGACAACCACATTTATCAAAGTCGCAACGTGAGGACGAAGCCCTCATTAGTACAACGTTTTGCTTGTTACAGCTTTATCAAGTACATAGTTCGTGGTACACACACATGGGAATAGATGGGAAGATCCGGTGGATACGTGCACCACGACTGTGTACTTCAAAGCTGTAACAAGCGCTTCTTTTAATAGACTTATCTGTAACCCTCAATTACATCCATTTCAAAGTATCAAATTTTTCAGTATTCGATTTAGGAGAGGAAGAAAAATAAAACGTGGGACAATTTTACTCCAAAGTAAATAACAGTAGAAATGTAAGTATATAAATAGTTACCTTCCAAGTAAAGGGGTGTTCTCGTCCAGGTACCACTGTGGTACGCGAGGACTCTCCTCGTACGCGTACGGCGGCGGAGGCTCCTGCGAGGGTACGTTGTAGACGAAACCCGGAGAGAGACTCTGCTTCAGGATCCTGTGGGACGGCAGTTGGGGCGGCGGAGGGTACGAAAGCTGCGACGGCACCAGCGGAGGTGACGACGACAACGCCGAAGGGGAGCCGGAAATGAACCTGAGGGCCTCCACGGGCGTCTTGAGTGGCGTGGCCCGAGGCACACGGGGCCGTGCCCTGGGGGAGTGGCAGGACGGGGTGAGGGTGGGTTGGTAGGGTGTGGGGAGGAGGGGTGTTACGGAGGCCGAAGTGTTACTGATGGGGCGATGGACGTTGGAGTAGGAAGGTTCTCCCCCAGAGGTCAGGGTGTTTAGGTTCGTGGGGAGAGAGAAGCTCAAGAGGGAAGGCTGGGGAAGAGGAAGTACCGATGGGGAGGAGTGGGCGGGGGTAAGGGTGATGGGAAACGTTGGAGTAGGATTGGCTCTGAAGGATGGTGTGAGGTTCACCGGGTACGTATATACAGGGTGGGTCGAAGGAACGGGGTTGAATATGATGGGCTGGGTGCTTGGAGGATTCTCGTGGTGGATGGATGGGTGCCTACCCGTAGGCTGGATCGCTTTAGGGAAGGCGAGGAAGGAGTAGTCCTCGGGTAAAGGGGCACCGCCGTGGAGGACAGTGCCACCATTGTCGAAGGATGCCAGCGCTGGGGGGTTGGGTGGCTGCACATTCTCCTCGAGAATAATTCGCAGAGGTTGAAGTATACCTTGTGTCGCACCTCCACTTTGAGGTATGTAGTGGAGTTTAGGGTCGGCCATATGCGGGTGGGGAGTGCCGGGTAGAGTGCCGGGGTTGCCGACACCCTCGCTGTTGCTACCGGGGAAGACACTTGCAGAAGGAAGACCACCCAAGCCTTTCGGGAAGGAACCTTCAGGTGCTCCACCTAAACGGCCCACTCCTACGGTGATTGGAGAAGGTGGTGATGATTAGAACGAGTGGCACGAGTGATAGGGCACTACACAAGTCAGTTTTATTTAATTAAAGGCAATCGCTTGCAAGCAAAGTTCTGACACGGGGAGGGAGGGAGGGAGGCGAGAAACTGGGTTGAAAAACTAATCTACCATTCTTATATTTCTCATTTCTTCTACCTTTATTTGTCTATATCTATACAGTATCAATTGTCGTCTCAAGTTTCAGCAACTGGAAAGGGCCCTAGAGCAGCTGGCAATGGTTCTGAAGGCAAGTTATGCTCGGCACGATTTTTAGCTTACTACCACAACCACTGGCGGGTGATGCGCATCTTACCTGGCATCATAGTTGAGTAAACGCGTCGTAGTTCAACTTACCAGTAACAGGGAGGTTCCCCTTGGGGTTCGTCAAGCGCGGGGGAGGGGGCGAAAGATGGGCCAGTTGCTCACTGGCCCCCGGGAATCCTGAAGTAGGAGGGGGAGCGGCGGGCCCTCCCCCAGGGGTCAGCAATGCATCGATATCCAGGTCTTCCTCACGCATCCTGCAAAAGTAGTTGTTTGCAATAGAGATGACAAAGGGGCAGAGGAGATGAGGGGGGAGAGGGGTGGGGTGAGAGGGGAGGGGGGAGAGGTGAGAGGGGTGGGGTGAGAGGGGAGGGGGGAGGGGTGAGAGGGGAGAGGGAGAGGGGAGGGGGGAGAGGGGAGGGGGAGAGGGGAGGGGGAGAGGGGAGGGGGAGAGGGGAGGGGGAGAGGGTGGGGGGAGAGGGAGAGGATGGGGGGAGAGGGGAGGGGGAGAGGGGAGGGGGGAGAGGGGAGGGGGGAGGGGGGAGAGGGAGGGTGAGGGGGGAGAGGGGAGCACCTAGAGATGTGTTAAGAACACATGGACAGTGGAGAGTATAGAGAGGACAAGGGGATGGAGTAGAGCTGGGGAGGATATGAGGATAGGGTAGAGTTGGGGAGGATAGGGTAGAGTTGGGGAGGATAGGGTAGAGTTGGGGAGGACAGTGGGAAAGGTAGAGTTGGGGAGGACAGGGGGAAGGGTAGATTTGGGGAGGACAGGGGGAAGGGTAGAGTTGGGGAGGACAGGGGGAAGGGTAGAGTTGGGGAGGACAGGGGGAAGGGTAGAGTTGGGGAGGACAGGGGGAAGGGTAGAGTTGGGGAGGAGAGGGGGAGGGGGAGAGTTGGGGAGGAGAGGGGGATTGGTAGAGTTGGGGAGGACAGGGGGAAGGGTAGAGTTGGGGAGGACAGGGGGAAGGGTAGAGTTGGGGAGGACAGGGGGAAGGGTAGAGTTGGGGAGGACAGGGGGAATGGTAGAGTTGGGGAGGACAGGGCGAAGGTAAGATGTGGGGAGGAGAGGGGGAAAGGTAGAGTTGGGGAGGACAGGGGGAAGGGTAGAGTTGGGGAGGAGAGGGGGAAGGGTAGAGTTGGGGAGGACAGGGGGAAGGGTAGAGTTGGGGAGGACAGAGGGAAGGGTAGAGTTGGGAAGGACAGGGGGAAGGGTAGAGTTGGGAAGGACAGGGGGAAGGGTAGAGTTGGGGAGGACAGGGGGAAGGGTAGAGTTGGGGAGGGCAGGGGGAAGGGTAGAGTTGGGGAGGACAGGGGGAAGGGTAGAGTTGGGGAGGACAGGGGGAAGGGTAGAGTTGGGGAGGACAGGGGGAAGGGTAGAGTTGGGGAGGACAGGGGGAAGGGTAGAGTTGGGGAGGACAGGGGGAAGGGTAGAGTTGGGGAGGACAGGGGGATTGGTAGAGTTGGGGAGGACAAGGGGAAGGGTACAGTTGGGGAGGACAGGGGGAAGGGTAGAGTTGGGGAGGACAGGGGGAAAGGTAGAGTTGGGGAGGACAGGGGGAAGGGTAGAGTTGGGGAGGACAGGGGGAAGGGTAGAGTTGGAGAGGACAGAGGGAAGGGTAGAGTTGGCAAGGACAGGGGGAAGGGTAGAGTTGGGGAGGACAGGGGGAAGGGTAGAGTTGGGGAGGACAGGGGGAAGGGTAGAGTTGGGGAGGGCAGGGGGAAGGGTAGAGTTGGGGAGGACAGGGGGAAGGGTAGAGTTGGGGAGGACAGGGGGAAGGGTAGAGTTGGGGAGGACAGGGGGAAAGGCAGAGCTGGGGAAGACAGATGGGAGGGGCAGAGCTGGGGAAGACAGCGGGAGGGGCAAATAGGGGGAGGACAGGGGGAGGGGCAGAGGGGGGAGGGGCAGAGGGGCAGAGGGGGGGAGGGGCAGAATAGGGGAGGAGTAGAGCGGGGATGGACAGGCCGAGTGTTCCAGAGGGGGGGGGGGGGTTTACAGAGGGGGAAGAGTATGTGGCAACACGCCGCCACTTCTGCAATGTCCCCTTATTGCACATAGCTTTATTGTAAATAAAATTGTTAATCATTGTTATTTATCTATTGTAATCAGTACAGTATGTTGTAAATATTACATCACGTACATAGTTGGCCATTATTTTGTTAAATGTATTTATATACAGTTTTATTTGCATACGCTTTACAAAGTGTTAATATATTCATCGAGTTTTATGTAATTAATGGCGGACGGCTTATTTTCAGGATTAATCAGCAACATTATCTAACCTTTAACCAAGAAAACGTGTCTGCCCCACTCTTTCTGAGTTTTATATACCATCCATGATCGTCCGTTACGCTGGATTTCCCACTCCCTCTCTCTCCCCAATATTATCGGTCCTGCCCCCAAACTAAATTAATTCAGAAAAATACTTAGAAGTACTAACTACTCACCCATAGTCTAATCTCTACTTTGTTATGGTAGCAAACCACATTAAACAGAGCGGGGAGAAACAGGCGTAGCGTTCCAGAGGGGGGAGGGTTTGAGAGGGAGAGGACAGGGGAAGGGATAATGTGGAGGACAACGTAAGTGATGGAGAGGGAGCGGATGTACAGAGTAATAAAGACAGGAGAGGAGGGAGAGTGCAGAGAAGAGCGGGGAGGGAAGGGGACCAGAGAGAGGGGAGGGAAGGGGACCAGAGAGAGGGGAGGGAAGGGGGCGAGAGAGAGGGGAGGGAAGGAGGCAAGAGAGGGGGAGGCGGGGGTGGGAGGAGAGGCAGGGGGTAGAAGGCGAGACTTGAGAAGTTAGGAGAGGGGGAGGAGGGAATAACAGAAGGAGAAATGGGGGTTTAAGGGGGTGAAAATGTTGGGAACTAGAGAGGGTGTGGTGAGATAGGGGGAGCAGAAGAGGGCGAGGAGAGTAATATAACGTCGGGGAGGGGGTTAAGGAAAGGAAAGGGGACTGCCCACACTAGGGCATACATGAACACCATCAGCTGACCATTCATCAGTTTTAGTACACGTCTTTGTTTCAGTGGCCAAGTGCTTGTTGGCAACTCGAGGTTCTCATCTAGAACGAGTTTAAAGTTCCTATGCACGTTAGTACAGGTTTTTTCATTGAACCTTCAGTTAGGTTAAGGGAGACGACAGCCCTAAAATGGGTTTTCTGAAGTCATGGATGTAGCGGTCCTGGGTGCTTTTGGTCTCGAGTATAGAACCCGGCACTAGTCCAGAATTGCGGTACTACGGAGTACAGAGGCTATCCGCAAACTGCATTTCTCCAACAGCTCCTCCCGCACCAAAGACAATAAAATGAATTATCGACACTAGTTTGTCTATGGAAACCAAAGCCTGATCATATAGTGAAAATAGATAGTTGAATTAATTTTCAAGTGTTATGCATTTCCCATAATTTCCTTGCGAGGGGGGCCGACGTAAATCTTATCAGGTCAGGTACCTCAGTGGATCAAATAAAAGAATCTCTTTCTATGTCAAGAATTCCAGCCAATCAGCAGGAGCTGTTGCCGTGGAATTCAACTTTTCAGACTTGCCGGTCATATCTTTCCCAGTTAAGACTAACTTGTTCTAACTTATCATAAAGAATACTTACATCTTAGCGAGCAATGTCGAAGAGAGTTTTGACCAGTTCCCAGTAATTTTTTTCACTTGTTGCGTAGCTCTAATTTGGCTTCTCCGAGTGATCGCAGTGACAATGATGGCCAATTCCAATGCCTGTCAGATTCTAGAGAATATTCTTTATCTATTTCTTTCAATTTTCGTCACGTTTCACTTTGCAACCTGGTCCTTCGAGCTGTTACCCGAATTCAGGTTACTCTTAAGCCGTTTCACGTTCGTTGTCCCCCTTGCACTTCACTCCTCAAAGCGAAACGCCACTACCCACTGACCGTGGCCACGTCTCACACTCGAATTCCGTAGCTTTCTCCAGTGTTCCGTGCTCTGTGTTTTGCACAACTATTCCCTCCAAAGACTATATACGAAAGACTGGAAGGCACGAAAAAGGTGTAAATAGCCTAACTGATTACTCATGAGTTTAGTTACTTCAACCAACGCTAGAGATCGCTGTGCTTTATTCGGAAAGAATTAGCGGGCTTTTTGGATCGTCTGCATGTTTACATTTCAGCCATATGTCACTTGGAACACATGGTTGGTTCAAACGGTCCAAAAGTTCTCATCCTGAGTTCATGTACCATCGGTTTCCTAAAGAACCACAAAGGTAAGTGTATATTGTACTGCCAACATTAAGTATTATAGACATATAAGTGTCATTTTATTCATTAAGTAAAATTGTAAATCAACATTCTCTTCTTTTTTGATAGATGTTCAAAGTGGATACAAGTAACCGGTATATCGACATTAAGGAAGAAAACAACTACACAAATAAAAGTCAAAGGATATGTAGCCATAATTTTTCTCAACGGCAATATGCATCATCAACCCGTTTGTGCCCCAATGCATACCCAGATCAAAATTTGCCTGCTGAGTGAGTCAATGCAGTTTTATATATACATTATCATAAGATTACAATAATTAACATTGTTTGGTAAGAAGTAATGATTTTCATTATGCGTTATATTATCTATCAGATCCAGCACACCCATATGAGCCAGAAATAACCAGTATGGATGCAGGTAAGTGCTTGATCAATGTGTAAATAGTATAGTACAGTTCTAAGATTAATTGAAATGACTTTATTTTATTAGCACATTGCATTTGAAACAAAACATTAGTTGTCTCTATATATTATATATTTCTGTATTACTTTAAAGTTTAACATTATTTAGAATATTCTTTCATTGCCATTAGCTATTTTTTGTATTTGCACAAAACATATTTCAACTTGAAATTACAAACTAAATTCTGAGCATAGATACCTTACATACATTATCTGTTTATAACTACAAAACATCACATATATTATTTTACAGATATTGACCAGCACTTGGATACTGCAAGTACTTTGCAAGTACTTTGCATCACCAGCAAATTGAAATGGAAATCTTGCCAAGTTCATTGGATGAGAACTTTGGTTAGTACCGACCATTTATTAGCATTGCATAATTCTATAAGACCTGTAAATCATAAAAAGTAAGCAACATATGTCAAATTGCAACAACAGATATTAGTACCACAATTGAGTCCACAGTTATATAGATGTTTTATAGACCTGCTTCACACTCTTGGCATAAATGTGATAATGTGATAAGAATAGAAATTGTTCTGGTAGGTGTTCTTTGGAATTAATAAAATTATGAAATAAAACCTAAGCTTTCATTTGCCCATATTACCACATATAATACCCATGAAGACAAATGATAAAGAAATTCATATGTATATAAATCAAATAAGATATATATATATATATATATATTATGTGTGTGTGTGCGTATGTATATATATATATATGTGTGTGTGTATATATTATAATTTTTTCTTTATATTTTATGAAAAATTCAGAGGTATGAAAGATATCATATATACGAGATATTGTCAAATGTCAAGTATGTGAAAGCAAATACTATTTGCACAGTAATGGTTACAAATGAAGTAAAAAAAAAAGTATTGAACTAAAATAATAATCATATACAAGGGCGAAAATATCAATCAATATATAATTCTAAAAATATATAAAATACAATAAAATGGCAACAATAGCTATCGCTTCGATTTTAATTTTTCAACCGCTCAATAGATGGCGTTAAAACCCCAATAGTCTAGCGGTATTTGGCATTAATTCTGGCTACATATTTTTGCTAAACACCTTACGAACCCTTCCTGTCTTTCTTTTATAGTCTTTGATTCCCTCGATTACAGCAGCCCATTAACTACAAAGGTAGGAAAGCTTGACCAAACACGGCCATCATTCGGCGTCGTTGAGGCGCCACTTATGCCATCTAGCGGGTGCACGGCAAACTTCAATAATATCTACGATGACTATTGTTTTGTTTTGTAATAATTTGATTGTGTAAATAAATATTTACTCTGACGATATTGAATACTCTGATTACCCTTGTTCAAAATACAAGAGTACGGAACTGTAGAGAAAGCAGGAATGCCGTTTTGTGGGAGAAATTTGCTCACATGGAATGTTTTGTGGGAGGACTTTTACACCTTAATATCTGTGGGATTTTTTGTGGATATTTTGCATTTTTGTTGGAGGTCTCATGGGAATTTTGATTTTTGTGGATTTTTTTTTTTTTATGGGATATCAAGTAAATAATAGTGCAAAAGTACATACACAGTTAAATAAGGCAAGGCACCCCGTCAATTTTCAAATATGTATCAGCCAAGTATCAACAGAAACGGTTATAGCTGGCCCGGGCCTGGCGGTGTGTGTGTGTGGGGGGTGGGGGGTTCGGGGGGGGGGCGGCATTGGTGTTGTCATAAATTCGTATTTCGTAAGCAGTGTTGCTACTCGAATTTTCCTTCTAGATCTAGTATTTTTTGCTTTGATCTTGGAGTCTTGTATTTTTTTTTCTGAAAACACCACAAATATTGTAGTTTTTCATTAACCAAGATAAATATGTGACAAGTGCCCTAAATTTGTAGATAAATAGGCACTGGTAAAGAAATTAAGACTACCGAATACCGATTATATTCTAGCTAAGTCCAAGATCTATATCAGTGGTTCTTAACCTTTTTTGGCAGCGACCCAAAATTTTGCACAAATCAAGCATCGCGACCCAAGCCTACATAGATATACATTGAAATTTCAAAACACTTCAAATAAATTTTCTGCTTTGGAGTTTTTATTTAATCATGGTCTGCTTAGAATCCTAAAATTAGGCATCATGTATTTTAATTATTACAGTATATAATTATAATATATTTGTAGTGGGAAAATAATTATTTTCTGCAAACCCTTAGCGACCCAATAAAATGGCTTGGCGACCCAAATTTGGGTCGCGACCCAGGGGTTAAGAACCACTGATCTATATACACCAGGTCTAACCGCTTGAACCGTTCTGCGCAGCTTCTGACGTCATCTGGCTGCTTCCGTTTTCTCTTTGTGTAACACTGAAGAAAACTGTGAAACGCTAAGGAAGACTGGAACTATTATATTTCCCCCCCGTTATCTCTCTCTCTCTCTAGCTCATTGCTATTATCAGTGTGTGTGTGTGTGTGTGTGTGTGTGTGTATTTTATGGGAATGGGATATATCGTCGTGTGTGCTTATATGTGTACATGTTCACGTGTGTGTGATTCATCTTGGTCTTTTGGATCACGTATTGGACTCGTGATCGACAGCTATTTCCCTCCCGGAAGAGAGCTCAGAGCTCGTATGTCCGATCTATGAACTTACACGCACACATATCTCCAACTCCCCGCCCACGAGAGTTGGAGTATCGACTCGAAGCGCAGCGAGACTGAAAAAAAATTAAACCTGGACAGGATTCGAACCAAATACCGCCGATATTATGGCATTATATGCCAGACTCTCTACCAATGGCGCCACCGAGTCGTCTGACTATTATGAAGTGTGTGTGTATTTATATATTTTTATTTTACGGAGAGGAGAGATATCGTCGTGTGTACTTATATGTGTACACGTTCACATAAGTGTGTGTGTGTGTGTATTTTATGGGAAGGGGATATATCGTCGTGTGTGCTTATATGTGTACATGATCACATGTGTGTGTGATTCATCTTGGTCTTTTGGATCACGTATTGGACTCGTGATCGACAGCTATTTCCCTCCCGGAAGAGAGCTCAGAGCTCGTATGTCCGATCTATGAACTTACATGCACACATATCTCCAACTCCCCGCCCACGAGAGTTGGAGTAACGACTCGAAGCGCAGCGAGACTGAAAAAAAAAAAATCCTGGCCTGGCTTCGAACCAGGTAGCGCCGATATTTTAACATTGAATACCTGACTGTTAACCGATTACGCCACCGAGACATTTGAATGATGAGTGTGTGTGTATTTATATATTTTTATTTTACGGGAAGGAGAGATATCGTCGTGTGTACTTATATGTGTACACGTTCACATATGTGTGTATGTGTGTGTGTGTTTATATACTTGTATTTTACGGGGAGATATCGTCTTGTGTGCTTATATGTGTACACGTTCACATGTGCGTGTATTTGCAGGGAAACGATGAAAATTAACATTTGGCTTAATTCCTCTTTGGTTTGAGCCACAACCCTTAATGGTACAATAAGCCATATTGTCAAGATCTATATATACCGGTATATATAGATCTTCATTGTCAGAATATAACTAATTGCGTGGAGCGGTGCGGGCGGAGGCAACGACATTCTCGTACAACGAACCAACATCAACTAACAGCAACGGGACGCGCGAACCCCACTTTGAGCAGCCAGGTGATGACACGGCCCCGCTGCGCCAACTCTCTCGAAATTCGGTCGGAAGTGGTTAGACCTGGTATATATAGATCTTGGCTAAGTCTACCCTAATACGAAAAGCATCATATTTAATCTGTATTGCTTAATGTCTAGTTATATGATGTATGTATACGTACAGAACCTATAGATGTAAAGAAGGAGAACGTTTTGCACGTCTCACGGGACCGCAAGCGTGATTTCACATAGAACGTGTGAGACCGACAGTGGAGAGTAGGACCAACGTACAGAACGAATTACAAAATTTGAATTGAGTGCGCAGTAAGACTCGGACATACCAAAACGTAGACCTTAAGTGACGACATACAGTTTACATAAAGTAGGTGGACAGGAACAATTAATTATCAGGACAGTCGGTCTACAGTCCACAGGATTGGTTTTCGTCAACATCCCGGACTCGGAGTTTGCTGAACTGCGTGATTTCACACAGAACGTGTGAGAGCGGACAGGGGAGAGTAGGACCAACGTACAGCACGAATTACGAAATTTGAATTGATTACGCAGTAAGACTGCGGGGAAGAAGCACGTAGAAAAAACTAAATCGTCAGGAAGTAAAATACAGATGTCAATTGAAAAGAGCTTGCAACCTTTAGTGAAAGACCCTACTAAAATAGCAGAGATAAAATTGACAGTTTATGTTACAGAGCATACATCTAATAAATGTGTTGATCATTTAGGTGAAGTGATACCACAGCTTGACAAGAACTCGGGCATTCTCCAGAAAATCAAGCTTCATCGCTCAAAATGTTCTAGGCTACAGAAGTATGTGATAGCACCTTCTTTCTCAAAGAAATTAAGAAATGATATTTCAGATCATCACTTTAGTTTGCTTGTAGACGAAAGCACAAATGAGGCTAATGTATCCTGTTTAGCATTAACTATTCGTTATTTCAGTGAGTCAAAGAAGAGCATGATGGGCACCTTTCACCGTTTAGTACCTCTAAGGCAGTGGTTCTTAACCTTTTTTGGCAGCGACCCAAAATTTTGCACAAATCAAGCATCGCGACCCAAGCCTACATAGATATTGTCGGTTTTACATTGAAATTTCAAAACACTTCAAATAAATTTTCTGCTTTTGAGTTTTTATTTAATCATGGTCTGCTTAGAATCCTAAAACTAGGCATCATGTATTTTAATTATTACAGTATGTAATTATAATATATTTGTAGTGGGGAAATAATTATTTTCTGCAAACCCTTAGCGACCCAATAAAATGGCTTGGCGACCCAAATTTGGGTCGCGACCCAGGGGTTAAGAACCACTGCCTTAAGGGATGCAAAAGCAGACACCATTTATTTAACTGTCAAAAACTGATGGAAGATGGATTAGATGTTAACAAATTGATAGGTATAGGCACAGATGGGGCAAATTCAATGGTAGGTCGTCATCACTCACTCATAACATTATTGAAGAATGACAACCATGAAATAACACTTATTAGATGTGTGTCATTCCCTGCATCTAGCTGCAAGTAAGGCATGTGAAAACCTCCCCACTGTTCTTGATTTTTTAGTTAGAGAGACACACACATGGTTCTCTAATAGTCCAAATAGGATCAACAAATATACAGAGTTGTATAAAGTTCTTGAGGATCGTGTACCCAAGAAAGTGCCTGGGTTAGCTAGCACACGTTGGTTGTCCCGTTTGGAAGCAATCGGTGTTATCCTTGATCAATGGGACTCCCTAAAACTGTATTTTGAAATGTGCGAAACAAGTGAGCGTTGCTACACGGCTAAACAGCTAATCCAAGCATACAATGATCCTCATAATAAGTTGTACCTTTTATATGTTTGGAAAGTACTTAAGGAGGTGGTGAGAGTCAACACACTTTTCCAAGGGCAAAATGTTGAGGTAGCTAAACTTAGTGAAGACCTGATCGATATGTATCGTAATATTATGCATATGGTGGTAGAATCAGGTCACTTATCAAAATGTGCCAAAGAATATCGCCCTTCTTTAAAATTTCAGAATTATATTTTGCCTTTTAATGCTATAAATTTTGGTTATGAATTCAACACATTTGCAGACTCTTGTACCTTAACCAATAAACAGTTGATTAACGTCAAAGAGAAATGTAAAGAGTTTGTACTCGAGTTGATTAATCAAGTGGAGCTGCGCCTGCCAAATAATGTTGACACCCTACTTCTTTTACAGAAATTGCATCCTCGTGTAGCCTACTTCTCAAATCAAGGTTTCTATTGCAACTATTGCTTCCAAGTACAGATCTATAGTCAGAAATATAGATGAACTAGAAAATGAATTGGGTGTACTTAACCTTGAGCAATGGCCAAAATCATGTTTGGAAAGCAGTATTGCATTTTGGGCAGAGGTATATGAAAATCTAGATTCTGCAGGTAACCGGAAGTTCCCTAATATTTCTGCCTTCGCCTTGGCATTATTGTCTTTGCCTTTCTCAAATGCAAATGTGGAAAGGGTATTTTCGGTTATGAACATCGTGCACTCAAAAGTAAGGAACAAATTTAGTGTACGATCTGTTGAGGCTATTTTGCAAATTAGGTATGGCTTGTCTCTTCAGGGATCATCTTGTGTTGACTTTATTCCCACTGAAGACATGAAGAACTTTTTTTTGGTAAGGCTGAAGAAAAAAACACGAGAAAATCAAGACATTGTTTATTTGGAAGTAGACAAAGAAAGAAATTGTATTTTGAAAACCATTTTTTTAAATAATTTCAATGCAGTTTTAGAAGAAATCATTAAAACTTAATTTCAATGTAAAATCGACAATACTTTATTTTTATTCTGAATTATATCTTTCATACAAAAGTAAACTAAGTTACTGTAGCTTCTAACCTATCATGTTTAAACTGCTTACCATAATTTTTGTGTAGAATTTGATTAAATATATGTTGCAATGAACTTATTTGTGTTTATAATAATTCCTTCTTTTTGTGGGAAAAATGTGGGAATTCAGATTTCCTTGTGGGAATTTTGTGGGGAAAAACTCACTCATTTGTGGGAACTGGCATAGATCACAGTGGCAACACTGGGAGAAAGCTACGGATTTCGAGTGTTAGACGAGGCCACGGCCAGGAGGTGGTGGTGTCTCGCTTTGAGGAAAGAAGTGCAAGGGGTGCAACGAACGTGAAACGACCTAAAGTTGAACTTGATTCGAGTAACAGCTTAAAGGACCAGGTTGCAAAGTAAAACATAACGAAAATTGAAGGAAATAGATAAAGAATATTGGACAATTTATAGATTCACACAAATGTACAACTTGATATGTGCCTCATGTGTTCCTAGTGATAAATGTTGTGATATGAGCGATGGTGTACTTCATTTCCTGCGCAAGTGCGTACTTCTATAGATATTAATTTTTAAAGTAATGCACTTTGACCTACCTCTCCTCCCGAACGATCTGGGGGGGGTGCGATTTGGAATCCGACAGGCTATCTTTGTAATTACGATCATTTGAAGAAGCCCATTTAGAGCTGCGCAACAAATGAAAAAAATCTACTGGGAACTGATCAGAACGTTCTTCGATATTACTCGCAAATATGTAAGTATGCTTTATGAGAAGTTAGAATGAGTTCGTCTTAACTGTGAAAGAAATCCCCGGCAGGTCTGAGAAAAGTTTAATTCCATGGTAACCGCTCCTGCTGATTGGCTGGAATTCTTGACATAGAAAGATTATTTTATTTGATCTACTGTGGCACCTGACCTGGTAAGATTGTCAACCTCCCCCATAATTAAATTCATAGCTCAAAACACTTGAAAATTTATTACCAACTACCTATTTTCACTCAATGTTAAAATGGCTTTGGTTTGCATAGACAAACGAGTGTCGATAATTCATTTTACTGTCTTTAGCAAGGGGTGTGGTGGGGGACTGAATGCAGTTTGCGGACAGCCTCTGTAGGATCGCAATTCTGGACTAGTGCCAGGTTCTACACACAATAGAGACTAAAAATACCAAGGACCGTTACATCCACGACTTCAGAAAACCCATTTTAGGACGGTCGTCCCTCTTAACCCGACTGAAAGTTCAATGACGGGTTGTGTAGTAATTCTGCCGGGGAAATATCAAAGAGAATAGCTTCTCTCGCCTCCATCTGGAGACCGTTGACAAAATTTGTTTAGTTCACATAAAAAAATTGTACTAATGTGCATAGAAGCTTGAAGGATTACATAGGATTACAAGGAGGAGCACGTCGACAGGAGACCTTTTGGTTTATAACTAGGTCGGATGCGGAAAAATATAATAATGATAAATAGAAGAAAAACAAATAAAATCATAACAAATAATGAAATAGATAAATGCATAGGTATAGTTAAATAATAAACAAACAGGTAAATAATAAATGATAATAAATTGACAGAACTAATAATAAATTAAAATCAAGCAAGTAGTAATAACAAACAAACAATATAAAATAAATGGCAGGCATTACAGCATCTTGCATAGGTGTTAAACGAATCTTCAAGTTTCAAACTGAACTACATTGCACTGCCTCTGCAGGAAGTTTGTTCCATTCATTAACTAGATTGCCAGTCACTACGGCCCTCAACCACTACGGCCCCAGTCATTTCGGCCTCTGACCCTAGTCACTACGGCCCCAACATGAGTCACTACGGCACCAACCCCTAGTCACTTCGGCCGACTCAGACCAACCACACTAGTCACTTCGGCCATCATTAGAAAGTATTTTTAATGAAAACTGGTATGCAATAATAGGAAATAATTACAGTAAGATTGGGATAAAAGAAAACTATATTTAACACAGAAATAGCTATATAACCAGAATGTATATGGTTCATACAAACTGTACAAATCCTAGTCGTACAACATATAAGGGAATCTGATAAAGTTGTACATATATTAAGATTTAAAATGTGTGATGTAAAATCTAATATATGGTATGTATAAAACAGCATTTTAAAACCTATGATATAATATCTAAAACACCATTTATTGGGAAGGTCCATTTGTACATAACTTCGAACATGCTTTTAAGAGGTGATTTGTGGTAATTTCATGGTCTTCATACCGTTTCCATAGGGCAAATATTTTGCCTTGCACTGTTCTAAATTGACGGCGCTGGCGACGTGTGTGTTTACCATCCTTGACAAGACGGACCTCTACAGTTACATTTTTTGCTTCTTTGTACAGTAATGGCACTAAAACATAAAATGGAATATGAGAGCTGCCTGCCATACCATTCAACTTTCTGTGGTATCCCTCTACGTCATTGTTAGTCCGGATACTCTGCCCGAATACAGTCCAGTCACTTGGCGCCCAGAATCCATTGATCCAAGTTTCTTTGATATAATCCATTAGAATTTTAAGTGGTCCAGGAGGCACTCGTAATTCAACCTGTTCAAATGTTGTTTTTATGTGTTCTTCAGGGAGGAAAGGAAGTGCCATGAGCTGCCTTATGAAATCCTTAGTTGGGCGATGATTCATGTATGGTGCAGCCAGTCCTATTTCTTGGATTTTTCTCCAAATGGCTTGATTCCAATGGAACGAGCATCCTTGCAATTTTACTATCGGCAGTAATGTCCTGACAGCCGACCATACAGCAACTTCAAAATCTAAAACCAATTTCTCTACTTTGCACTCCTGTAGTATGTCTAAAATAACCTTAAAAACTTTCTTATAATCTTTTTTTCTTTTCCCCGACATGAGGGTAAATACTAGAGGTACTTGTTTTATATTTCCTTCTATTCCTTTCACGAATGCATGAATGCCAAATAATTGATAGAATGGCTTGCGCACTACACGAAATGTAGCATCCACGTACCACGTCCTTGCATTCTTGAGTAAAGCAAGTTGTTCAGAAGTAGCGAATATTAAGTGTCGGCCCCCAGTTATAGCAATATCTTTCTGAAGGAACTCTTTTGGGATGTAATTGTCATCCAATTCAAAGTTCAAATTATCTGGTTCATCAGGTCTGTCACCCTGTCTAAGGCGATTAAGAGACCGTGCTAAGTTAATTGTATTTAAACAGGCTGCATCATCCCCTTCTGTGGCAGTTATTGCACGATCAACTAAAGAAGAAGCGGATGAAAAAATGTTAACCTTCTCTTTGGCTAAGGCCTTTGCAGTAGCAATGACTTCAGCCTTAAAAGTAGCACCTTGTTGGGGTTCGTGAACATGATGATAAGATCCTCCGGTGAAAATGGAGCCATTCTGAAGGACAGTAGCAGGACATGTTAGCATCTTGTTTCTCACACTACAACGCCAAGTTACTTTACCAGTTGGATTTTTCTTCTTCCCTGTGGCCTTTTGGTTATAGGTATAACCAAAGGAATCTACAAGGAGCACATTTCCTCTTCTCGTACCACCTTCAATGATCTTATATGAGTTTATTAATTCATCCCCTATACCTGGAACTTCATCAATAATGTCATCAGGTAGAATACTTTCTTCATATTCCTCTGGCAAGGCTGGTCGGGTGCTGATATCCGGGATAGATCCTACCTCCTCCAAAACTCCCCCTTTCTCCGTCTCCAACAGATCTGTACAACATCAGTATCATCACTAATAACATCAATACCATCCCTAACAACATCGGTAACATTTTAGTAATAATAATAATAATTATAATAATAATAATAATTGTATGGTGTTTAGCCGAGCTCTTGTTTTGAATATGTTTTTGGAGTTACCTCGAGTGATGGTGTCTCCCCTCATCTTGAACAATCCCTCGGTGTATTCGCTGTCGTATTTCCCACTTAGTATCTTATATGTTTCAATGAGGTCACCTTGGGATCTCCTATATGCCAAAGTTGGTAATTCTAGTGTTCTCAATCTTTCTTGACAAGACATCCCTTTTAGGCGAGGCACCAGCTTTGTAGCTCTGCGCTGAACATTCTCCACTGCCTCAATATTCTTCACCAGGTGCGGACATCACACCTGGTTAGCATACACAGGATGTGATCTTACCAAGCTTACCTATTTCAATTACATGGGAGGTTAAGAGACTTCTTATAGTGCTCCCATCTCAACTCCAATTGTAAGATATACATACATATACCAAGGCTTTTTCCCCCTTCCAAGGGAGGTAGCCAAAAAGGGAAAGGCATAAAAACACTCCCACCCATTTCATCCCCAAATACACTCCACACCCCTCCCACCCTTCCTCTCATCTGAGCACCTCCTGGATGACGGGTCATCCCTGCACCCCGCCCACCGCCCTGGGTCAGAAGCAGTGTCGCAAGACACAGTACATCCACAGCAAGGCCGCTTCATTTAATCGGCGACCCCCCCTCTCCGTCCCCCTTTGCATATAAGGAGAGGACGGGGAGAAATCCCTTCGGGCTGCGTCAAAATTTACTCACACATACTACCCCACCCCCCACCCCCCCGCCCATTCCTCCTCATGCAGTCACAACATCATCCATATACAACCATTCTCCACTCACCTCTGTCTTCCGTCCTCTCCCTTCCTTCCTCAACAGACATTCCCCTCTTCCCCAAAGCCCCCTTCACCCCATCCATCCACCTCATCCTAGGACATCCCCTCATGTTCACTCCCTCCACATCTGCCTTCCATACCTCTTTTACTAGTCTTTCTTCACTCATTCTTTCCATGTGTCCAAACCATCCTAATATTCTTTCATCAACCCTCTCTCCCAAATCCTTTTTCACCCCTGTTCTCCTCCTCACCTCCTCATTTCTCACTCTATCTAGCCTAGTAACCCCCGCCATACTTCTCAGACACCTCATCTCAAACACATTCAAACTCCTTCTCTCTTCTTCTCTTATGTTCCACGTTTCTGCCCCATACAGTGCTGTTGGCACAATCACTCCTTCATACAGTCTCCTCTTCGCATCCATTCCCAAATGTCTATTTCTCATTACACTCTTTAAACCACCAAGGCATTTACTCGCTTCTCTCAATCTACATTCTACCTCCACCTTCACTCCACCTTTTCCTGCTACACTTGCACCCAAGTATCTAAAACTATCCACTTCCTCCAGTCGCTCTCCCTTAATGTTCACTTCCAGTCTACTGCCACTTTCACCCCTTGTACATCTCATCACCTTACTTTTACCCACATTTATCTTTAGCTTTCTTCTATCACATACTCTCCCAAACTCTGCCACCAGCTTCCTCAATCCCTCCTCTGACCCTGCCACAAGCGCAGTGTCGTCCGCAAACAACAGCTGGCTCACCTCCCACTTTTCTCCATTTTCTTTAACCATCTCCAATCCCTGACTCACTACCCTAGCATTCACCTCTCGCACCACCCCATCCATGTATAAGTTGAACAGCCAGGGCGACATAACGCATCCTTGACGAAGTCCCACCTTTACTTCAAACCACTCACTCTCTCCATTTCCAATCCTAACACATGCTCTACTACTCACATAAAAACTCTTGACAGCTCCCAAAAGCTTTCCTCCTATCCCATAAATCTGCATAACCTCCCACAGTGCCTTTCTGTCTACCCTATCATAAACCTTTTCCAGATCCATAAAAGCCCAAAAAACATCCTTCCCCTTTCCTATAGCTTTCTCACATATCTGTCTTACCACAAAGATCTGATCTACACAACCTCTACCCGTCCTAAAACCACACTGTTCCTCACCAATTACTCCTTCTGTTCCTCTCCTAATCCTCTCAATTAAGATTCTCCCATAAGCCTTCCCTACTACACTCAACAAGCTAATCCCTCTGAAATTACTACATTCCCACTTGTCCCCTTTTCCCTTGTAAAGAGGAACTATACAGGCACTACTCCAGTCCTCCGGTACTCTACCCTCTCTCCAGCAAACATTAAATAATCTCGCCAACCAGTCCACCATCACTGAACCTCCCTTTTTCAGACATTCTGCATGACATCCATCCAGACCAGGTGCCTTACCTGCTTTCATCATCTTTACAACTGCCTTCACCTCATCCTTCCTTATTTCTCCTCCATTCTCCTCACTCATCACTCTCATTTTCTTCGTATTTCCCACTGCAGCTATCTTTCCTTCCCTATCTTCCTTCACATTCAGCAACTCCCTAAAATATTCTGCCCATCTTCCCCTCACTGCCATCTCTTCCATTATCAACTCTCCATCTGTACCTTTTACCTTTTCTTCCCTACTTGATTCGCCGCCTCTTCCTCTCTTAATTTCTTTCCAAAACATCTTTTTATTACTTTCAAAATTTTCTGTCATACTCCTACCCCATTTCACATCTGCTCTCCTCTTTGCCTCCTTTACCTTTTGCTTTACTTCTCTTTTCTTTTCTTTGTACGTCTCATATGACTCCCCTGTCCTCTTTTGTAACCAATCTGTGAAAGCTCGCTTCTTCTCTTCTACAACCTTCTTTGTTTCCTCATCCCACCATTCACTACCCTTTCTTCTATTTCCCCCTGTCCTTCTTGTTCCACACACCATCCTTGCACACTTTAAGACTCCCTCCTTGAACCATCCCCATTCCTCCTCCACACCCATCTCTGCTCTATCCTTTACTCCCTCCCACTCCTCCTTCAGCTTCTTTTCGTACTCCTTCTCCTTTTCCTTTTCATTCAAGGAGTTCACTCTAAGAACCTCCCTACCTTTTGTCCCTTTCCTCCTTCTCCATCTATCCTACACTCTCAGCTTACCTTCCACCAAAAAATGATCTGATATTCCCCCACCCTCTCCCCTTAGCACATGTACATCCTTAACTCTTCCTATCATAATCCTATTTACCACTACATAATCCATTAGCGCTCTATCTACCACCCTTCCCTCCACCACCCTCTCCCATGTGTACTTATGCTTGACTTTCTTCCGAAACACTGTATTTGCTATCATCAACTCTCTTTCTAGACACATTTCCACCATCAACTCTCCACTACGATTCTTTCCTGGAACTCCACACTTCCCAACCACTCCATCGATTGGACCATTTCCCACTCTAGCATTAAGGTCTCCCAGTACTATTACATTGACATTTCTTCCTAAACCCTCTATGCACTCATTTAAATCTATCCAAAAGGCCTCCCTTTCTTCCATGCTCTTCTCACTGCCCGGCCCATATGCACTTACAAAGACCCACATCTCCTTTCCCAGTTTCACCTTCATCCACATTATCCTTGAGGAAACCTCCTTCCACTCCACTACCCCTTTACCTATCTCCTCACTTACTAGAATAGCCACCCCTTCCCTCCCTCACCCTCTCTTCACTCCTGATAACCTCCCACTTACACTCCCAAACATACACTCACCCTTCCCTTTCAACTTAGTTTCACTCAAAGCCAACACATCCAACTTTCTTCTCACAAACATACTACCTATCTCTTCCCTTTTACTCTCATCTGTACCACATCCACGCACATTAAAAGACCCAAACCTTAGGGTGCTGGCCCGAGGCCCGCCAGCACCCCTTATGCCTTTTCTTTTCGATTTAGGAAGTTGCCCCTTGGGGCTACAGGGAGAAGGATGCCTAGTCCCTGGATTAATAAATATTTTCCAATTTCTATTTCCGCAGTTTCATCATCAATGTCTCCTTTCATTCACATACTTTCTTTTTTATGAAGAATTTCTTTTTAAAAACACTGATCCAGTTTGTCCTTAAAGGCTCCTATGGTAGGGGCTGTAACTACCTCCATCGTAAGACCATTCCAATCATTGACCACTCTTACACTAAACAAATTTGCCCTCACCAGAGTTCTCCAGTGGCCTCGTTTCTTCTAACAGTTTCTAACAGTTGATGTTCTGGAAGAGGCTGTTAAGCCTGTACATCCAGCTTAACCATGTTTGACCTGGTACTATTTTCATTATACTCAAAGAAGATGTTCTAGTCCACACTCTCCATCCCATGCAGGATTTTATGTTTCAATTAAATCACCTCTACGTCTTCGTTTTTCTAACATTGTTAGTCCCAGTATCTGGCATCTCTATGAAGTCAAGGTCCCTTATCTCTGGTACCAGTTTGGTCATCCTTCTTTGTACATACATACATATACCAAGGCTTTTTCCCCCTTCCAAGGGAGGTAGCCAAAAAGGGAAAGGCACAAAAACACTCCCACCCATTTCATCCCTAAATACCCTCCACACCCCTCCCACCCTTCCTCTCATCTGAGCACCTCCTGGATGACGGGTCATCCCTGCACCCTGCCCACCGCCCTGGGTCAGAAGCAGTGTCGCAAGACACAGCACATCCACAGCAAGGCCGCTTCATTTAATCGGCGACCCCCCCTCTCCGTCCCCCTTTGCATATAAGGAGAGGACGGGGAGAAATCCCTTCGGGCTGCGTCAAAATTTACTCACACATACTACCCCACCCCCCGCCCATTCCTCCTCATGCAGTCACAACATCATCCATATACAACCATTCTCCACTCACCTCTGTCTTCCGTCCTCTCCCTTCCTTCCTCAACAGACATTCCCCTCTTCCCCAAAGCCCCTTTCACCCCATCCATCCACCTCATCCTAGGACGTCCCCTCATGTTCACTCCCTCCACATCTGCCTTCCATACCTCTTTTACTAGTCTTTCTTCACTCATTCTTTCCATGTGTCCAAACCATCCTAATATTCTTTCATCAACCCTATCTCCCAAATCCTTTTTTACCCCTGTTCTCCTCCTCACCTCCTCATTTCTCACTCTGTCCAGCCTAGTAACCCCCACCATACTTCTCAGACACCTCATCTCAAACACATTCAAACTCCTTCTCTCTTCTTCTCTTATGTTCCACGTTTCTGCCCCATACAGTGCTGTTGGCACAATCACTCCTTCATACAGTCTCCTCTTCGCATCCATTCCCAAATGTCTATTCCTCATTACACTCTTTAAACCACCAAGGCATTTACTCGCTTCTCTCAATCTACATTCTACCTCCACCTTCACTCCACCTTTTCCTGCTACACTTGCACCCAAGTATCTAAAACTATCCACTTCCTCCAGTCGCTCTCCCTTAATGTTCACCTCCAGTCTACTGCCACTTTCACCCCTTGTACATCTCATCACCTTACTTTTACCCACATTTATCTTTAGCTTTCTTCTATCACATACTCTCCCAAACTCTGCCACCAGCTTCCTCAATCCCTCCTCTGACCCTGCCACAAGCGCAGTGTCGTCCGCAAACAACAGCTGGCTCACCTCCCACTTTTCTCCATTTTCTTTAACCATCTCCAATCCCTGACTCACTACCCTAGCATTCACCTCTCGCACCACTCCATCCATGTATAAGTTGAACAGCCAGGGTGACATAACGCATCCTTGACGAAGTCCCACCTTTACTTCAAACCACTCACTCTCTCCATTTCTAATCCTAACACATGCTCTACTACTCTCATAAAAACTCTTGACAGCTCCCAAAAGCTTTCCTCCTATCCCATAAATCTGCATAACCTCCCACAGTGCCTTTCTGTCTACCCTATCATAAGCTTTTTCCAGATCCATAAAAGCCCAAAAAACATCCTTCCCCTTTCCTATAGCTTTCTCACATATCTGTCTTACCACAAAGATCTGATCTACACAACCTCTACCCATCTTAAATCCACACTGTTCCTCACCAATTACTCCTTCTGTTCCTCTCCTAATCCTCTCAATTAAGATCCTCCCATAAGCCTTCCCTACTACACTCAACAGGCTAATCCCTCTGAAATTACTACATTCCCACTTGTCCCCTTTTCCCTTGTAAAGAGGAACTATACAGGCACTACTCCAGTCCTCCGGTACTCTACCCTCTCTCCAGCAAACATTAAATAACCTCACCAACCAGTCCACCATCACTGAACCTCCCTTTTTCAGACATTCTGCATGACATCCATCCAGACCAGGTGCCTTACCTGCTTTCATCATCTTTACAACTGCCTTCACCTCATCCTTCCTTATTTCTCCTCCATTCTCCTCACTCCTCACTCTCATTTTCTTCGCATTTCCCACTGCAGCTATCTTTCCTTCCCTATCTTCCTTCACATTCAGCAACTCCCTAAAATATTCTGCCCATCTTCCCCTCACTGCCATCTCTTCCATTATCATCTCTCCATCTGTACCTTTTACCTTTTCTTCCCTACTTGATTCGCCTCCTCTTCCTCTTAATTTCTTTCCAAAACATCTTTTTATTACTTTCAAAATTTTCTGTCATACTCCTACCCCATTTCACATCTGCTCTCCTCTTTGCCTCCTTTACCTTTTGCTTTACTTCTCTTTTCTTTTCTTTGTACGTCTCATATGACTCCCCTGTCCTCTTTTGTAACCAATCTGTGAAAGCTCGCTTCTTCTCTTCTACAACCTTCTTTGTTTCCTCATCCCACCATTCACTACCCTTTCTTCTATTTCCCCCTGTCCTTCTTATCAGGCCTACCATCTTATTTGCCTTCTTAGCTACCACTGCAACATGTTGTGCTGGCTTTAGGTCTGACGACACCAATACTCCTAAATCTTTACTCACAGATACTCACAGATGATCTCCTGGAAGAGGCTTACGCCTTTGACTCCAGATCTACGTAAATAATACTGTCGTTTGGTGGTGGTGTGTATTGGACTATTGGAGCTCTATAGTTAAATAGCAACTCCTGATTTGCCCATAACTTGTCCAGCCGAGCATCAAATTGGTGCACAGAGGATTCTGAGACTACCGACTCCGGCAAGCTATTCCAGTTATTAACCACTCTACACGGGAAAGGGTATTTCCTGATATCCAGTCTTGACCGTGTCTTGAACAGCTTGCTAGAGTGTCCCCTGGTAGTGTTTTCTTGTCGACGTTGTAATATTCCCTCACAACATTCTTCATCATATCTTCCACTGAGGATCTTGAAAATTTCTATCATATCTCCCCTTACTCTTCTATAAGCCAAAGTCGGGAGTCTCGGCTTTCTCAGACGTTCTTCATATGTCAGACCTTTCAATTGTGGCACCAGCCTAGTAGCTCTCCTTTGTACATTTTCAAGAGTCACAATGTCTTTCACAAGGTGAGGGCACCATATCTGGTTAGCATATTCAATGTGTGGTCTTACTAGTGTTACAAATAACACTCTAAACATCTCAGCATCCAAAGTAACAAAATTTTCAGCCAGATGGTCAGCAAACTTCAGGTTATCATCAAATATGACACCCACATCCTTTTCTACTGTTGTCCTCTTCAAATGTTTCTCCATTTTGTAACCTTGATCCGTGATACTTGTTCTTCCAACCCTCATATATTTACATTTATCTGGGTGAAATCTCAGTAGCCATTTTTCAGACCATAAGAACACATCATTGATATCTTGTTGCAACTTCTCACAATCCTCCTCATTTTTTAGTTCTCTAAATGTCTTCGTGTCGTCTGCATAAAGGAATATTTCGCTGTTGTGTGTGACACATTCGGGCAAGTCATTGATAAAAATAACAGAGGCCCCAGTACAGACCCCTGAGGTACCCCACTTGTCACGTTTTTCCAACTTGACCTGCTACCATTCACAATTACTCTGTCTGTTAGACAGAAATGCCATTATTCATTCTTGATAGTTTTTCCCAATTCTGTAACTACTAATTTTCTCTATAAGTCTTCTGTGGGCAACTTAATCAAAAGCTTTCATGAAGTTACAATATATAACATCAACTGCATTGCCGTCATCCAAAGATTCTGTCCATCTGTTCAATGTTTTAATGAGTTGCAGAACTGTAGATCTTCCATTAAGGAAACCAAATTGCTTATTACTAAATAATGCATTGTTTTTCATGTGTCATTATGGCATCTCTTACTAATGTTTCTAAAATCTTACAACACTTGTTAAACTGACTGGTCTATAGTTTCCCGGGTCACTTTTTGAACCTTTCTTTTTGTAAATCACTGTAATGTTTGCTATACGCCAGTCAAGTATTCCCTCCAGTCAATATCAAGTTCTCTCCTCAACAGGTCATAGTCTGCCTTATACATGTACACCAACTTATTCTGTAGGTGTAAGTCCTCCAAATTGCATGTAACTTTGATAACTGCGTGATCAGTCTTCCCCAAAGGATTGTCTATGACAACCTCTTCTATAATGGTTTCTTCATTTGTAAAGAGCAGATCCAAGATATTTCCCCCCTTGTCTCCTCTAATTCTTGTTATTTCATGTACGTGTTGAGAAAGAAAACAATCTCGTACCCTCTCAACAAACTTGGTTCCCAAATCGCTTATTCCGGTATTAGTGGTCAAATTCCTCCAGTCATTCTATGGCAAATTAAAATCACCCATAATTACCTTATATGGTGCTTTGTGTTCATTTACCTCCAGCATTAAATTCAGTAACAATTGGTTGTTATCATCTGTACTGGAGGGACTGCAGTACACAAGTGCTAATACAAGATTACCTCCTTGTAAAGTTATTTCCAAACAACAGTATTCACAAAACAATGAATTCAATGAAACGGGTGAATTTTATTCCATATTTCACGCAGATTAGCAAATCTCTACTTTCCCCACTAAAGAGGTTATTTTCAATCATTTCATATCACTCGATCTTATACTCTTCAAGGTTTCTTACAAACCTAAAGTGTTTAGGTTTAACTTCTATCACTCCAATAACGTTAGGTTTGTCCTCCATCATTTCATCTTGTGAGAGAGACGTATTTAATTAATTTCCATTCAAATCATAATTAACTCTTGGATTCTTGTGACCCATATACATTGTTGAACATTTCTATGTATTGAACTGCAACAACCATTTAGAACTCCAATTCTGCAGTCTCAACAGGTCCCTTATCATGGCTTGTATATCTTCATCTGAACGTATTTCTTTAAAAGTCTTTGCATCATCTGCAAATAGCAGTGATGTACATTCCAATTCCTTGACCACATCATTCACATATATGAGAAACAACACTGGTCCCAACACAGAACCCTGAGGTACACCTGATGTCACTGCCAGTTCTTGCAATAATGTTCCTCTGATTTCAACTTGCTGCACTCTATCCATAAGAAAACCCCTTATCCATCTCCACAAATTTCCTCTAATACTGTATGCTTCCAACTTTGTCAATAAACGTACATGTGGCACAGTATCAAATGCCTTCTTATAGTCCAAATAAACAACATCCACTGGCACTTGTTGGTCTAAGGCAGATGATAGATATTCCATGTAAGTTAAGAGATTTGTTAATGTACTTCTTCCTTGCCGGAAACCATGTTGACTGTCACTAATGAGGTTCTTGTTTTCTAGGTGCAACACAATGGCATTCCTAATCATTGTTTCACATATCTTGCACAATACACATGTCAGAGAAACTGGTCTATAATTTAATGGTTGTAATTAATCACCCTTTTTAAAGATTGGACACACTTTTGCTACTCTCCATAAATCAGGGACCACACCAGTTCTCAATGACTCCTTTATTATCAATGTAATTGATAGTGCTAATTCTTTGCTACACTCTTTCAAAAGCTTAGGATGGATGCCATCCTGACCCATTGCCTTGTTCTCATTAAGTAACATCAGATGTTTCTCCACAGCCTTCTCTTTCGCCTCCTCCCTTTCCCTTTCCCCCTCTCCCTTCTCCCTTCTCCCTTCCACTCTCCCTTCTCTCTTCCACTCTCCCTTCTCTCCTCTCTCTCGTCCCCCTTCCCTTTCCCCTCTCTCACCTCTCCTCCCCTCTCTCTCCTCTCCTCCCCTCTCTCTCGTCTCCTCTCCTCCCCTCTCTCTCGTCTCCTCTCCTCCCCTCTCTCTCGTCTCCTCTCCTCCCCTCTCTCTCGTCTCCTCTCCTCCCCTCCCCTCCCCTCCCCTCTCTCTCGCCTCCTCTCCTCCCCTCTCTCTCGCTTCCACACCTCCCCCTCTCCTCCACACCTCCCCCTCTCCTCTCTCTCCCCTCTCCTCTCTCTCCCCTCCCCTCACCCCTCTCTCGCCTCCCCTCCCCTCACCCCTCTCTCGCCTCCCCTCCCCTCTCTCTCGCCTCCCCTCCCCTCACCCCTCTCTCGCCTCCCCTCCCCTCACCCCTCTCTCGCCCCCCACTCCCCTCACCCCTCTCTCGCCTCCCCTCCCCTCACCCCTCTCTCGCCTCCCCTCCCCTCACCCCTCTCTCGCCTCCCCTCCCCTCACCCCTCTCTCGCCTCCCCTCCCCACAACCCTCTCGCGCCTCCCCCTCCCCTCACACCCTCTCCCTCCCCTCCCCTCCCCTCCCCTCTCTCGCCTCCCCTCCCCTCTCTCGCCTCCCCTCCCCTCTCTCGCCTCCCCTCCCCTCCCCTCTCTCGCCTCCCCTCCCCTCCCCTCTCTCGCCTCCCCTCCCCTCCTCTCTCGCCTCCCCTCCCCTCCCCTCTCTCGCCTCCCCTCCCCTCCCCTCTCTCGCCTCCCCTCCCATCACCCCTCTCTCGCCTCCCCTCCCCCTCTCCCCTCTCTCGCCTCCCCTCCCCTCACCCCTCTCTCGCCTCCCCTCCCCCTCCCCTCTCCTCCCCTCTCTCTCGCCTCCCCTCACCTCCCTCTCGCCTCCCCTCCCCTCACCCCTCTCTCGCCTCCCCTCCCCTCACCCCTCTCTCGCCTCCCCTCCCCTCACCCCTCTCTCGCCTCCCCTCCCCTCACCCCTCTCTCGCCTCCCCTCCCCTCACCCCTCTCTCGCCTCCCCTCCCCTCACCCCTCTCTCGCCTCCCCTCCCCTCACCCCTCTCTCGCCTCCCCTCCCCTCACCCCTCTCTCGCCTTCCCTCCCCTCACCCCTCCCCTCCCCTCACCCCTCTCTCGCCTTCCCTCCCCTCACCCCTCTCTCGCCTTCCCTCCCCTCACCCCTCTCTCGCCTTCCCTCCTCTCACCCCTCACTCGCCTTCACTCCCCTCACCCCTGTCTCGCCTTCCCTCCCCTCACCCCTCTCTCGCCTTCCCTCCACTCACCCCTCTCTCGCCTTCCCTCCCCTCACCCCTCTCTCGCCTTCCCTCCCCTCCCCCCTCTCTCGCCTTCCCTCCCCTCACCCCTCTCTCGCCTTCCCTCCCCTCACCCCTCTCTCGCCTTCCCTCCCCTCACCCCTCTCTCGCCTTCCCTCCCCTCACCCCTCTCTCGCCTTCCCTCCCCTCACCCCTCTCTCGCCTTCCCTCCCCTCACCCCTCTCTCGCCTCTCCCCCTCTCTCTCGCCTTCCCTCCCCTCACCCCTCTCTCGCCTTCCCTCCCCTGACCCCTCTCTCTCCTTCCCTCCCCTCACCCCTCTCTCGCCTTCCCTCCCCTCACCCCTCTCTCGCCTTCCTCTCCCCTCACCCCTCTCTCGCCTTCCCTCCCCTCACCCCTGCCTTCCCTCCCCTCACCCCTCTCTCGCCTTCCCTCCCCCTCACCCCTCTCTCGCATCCCCTCACCCCTCTCTCCCCTCCCCTCACCCCTCTCCTCGCCTTCCCTCCCCTCACCCTCTCTCGCCTTCCCTCCCCTCACCCCTCTCTCGCCTTCCCTCCCCACACCCCACTCTCGCCTCCCCTCCTCACCCCTCTCTCGCCTTCCCTCCCCTCACCCCTCTCCCTCTCTCGCTTCCCCTCACCCCTCTCTCTCGCTTCCCTCCCCTCACCCCTCTCTCGCCTTCCCTCCCCTCACCCCTCTCGCTTCCCTCCCCTCACCCCTCTCTCGCTTCCCTCCCCTCACCCCTCTCTCGCTCGCTTCCCCTCACCCCTCTCTCGCCTTCCCTCCCCTCACCCCTCTCTCGCTCCGCCTCCCCTCACCCCTCTCTCGCCTTCCCTCCCCTCCCCCCTCTCCTCGCCTCCCCTCCCCCCTCTCTCGCGCTTCCCCTCCCCCTCTCTCGCCTCCCCTCCCCTCATCCCCTCACCCCTCTCTCGCCTCCCCTCCCATCACCCCTCTCTCGCCTCCCCTCCCCCTCCCCTCACCCCTCTCTCGCCTCCCCTCACCCCTCTCTCGCCTCCCTCCCCTCACCCCTCTCGCCTCTCGCCTCCACTCCCCTCTCCCCTCTCTCGCCTCCCCTCACCCCTCTCTCGCCTCCCCTCACCCCTCTCTCGCTTCCCCTCACCCCTCTCTCGCTTCCCCTCACCCCTCTCTCGCTTCCCCTCACCCCTCTCTCGCCTCCCCTCCCCTCACCCCTCTCTCGCCCTCCCCTCACCCCTCTCTCGCCTTCCCTCCCCTCACCCCTCTCTCGCCTTCCCTCCCCTCACCCCTCTCTCGCCTTCCCTCCCCTCACCCCTCTCTCGCCTTGCCTCTCCTCCCCCTTCTCTAGCCTCTCCTCCCCCCTCTCTCGCCTCCCCTCCCCCCTCTCTCGCCTCCCCTCCCCTCACCCCTCTCTCGCCTCCCCTCACCCCTCTCTCGCCTCCCCTCCCCTCACCCCTCTCTCGCCTCCCCTCCCCCCCTCTCGCCTCCCCTCCCCCCCTCTCGCCTCCCCTCCCCCCTCTCTCGCCTCCCCTCCCCTCACCCCTCTTTCGCCTCCCCTCCCCTCACCCCTCTTTCGCCTCCCCTCCCCTCACCCCTCTCACCGCCCTCCCCTCCCCCTCACCCCCCTCTCCCCCCTCCTCTCGCCTCATCTCTCCTCCCCTCCCCTCACCCCTCTCTCGCCTCCCCTCCCCTCCCCCCTCTCCCGCCTCCCCTCCCCTCACCCCTCTCCCGCCTCTCCTCCTGTCAAATAGGTTCGAACGGTAATACTCGGGAAATTTGAGAAGGCGAGAGAAACGCACGACACACCAACAAAATGTGTTTATTCGGAATAACACAGGCTAAAATTAAGCTTACACAATTGATTAAATTATAAAAACAAATTGTAACTTCCCTGGGTGGGGAGAAAGAGACTGAAGTGGCCTGGTCGGCAAGCAGACAGGTCTCTCTTGTCCTTCGACGACGACGAGCGTCGGAAAAGAAGTGCCTTCCAGGTTCTCCATGCCCTTCCTTTGCACGTCCGGGAGGGTGAGGGAGAGTGGAAGGGCATGGATCTGCGCATGCGCACAGCAGTAGTGACCTCGTATAGGGACAGTTGGCAGCACTGAAGCCAAGCATGACCTCACGATGACAGTCCTTCGGCCGGTCAGGTGCTCTGGCTCACCAGCACCAAGCTTCGTCTCGGGCCGAATCACGTGGTCGACGTCCGCGCCGACAGCCCTCCAAGTCTCGTCACGTGACCCACGTGACATTCCTTCAACGAAGGGGACAACTCGCGACGCGGGTCGCGAGTTGAAAATGTGCCTATTAGCCTTGCTACCTCGATCTTCCGGTATGAGCGAAAAACCTCAGGATCTTTCTTTTTCCTTGAGGGAAAACTCCGATGGAAGATGGAGTAGCTGTGGCTTCTCTGGCCAAAACGGCATGACATACAAGTGTCGAATGTCTGTGTGTGTGTGTGTATGTAGACGTGACTGTATGGGATAAAAAAAAAAGCGATGTCTCCTTCCTCCGGATCTGGGGACAAAAAAATACAGCAGTTATTTGTTTCCAAGTCTGGACAGTAGGTCCGCCCCCACATTCTCGTTCCCTTTTATGTAACGCAAGGTGTAGTCAAACTGTTGCAAGTATAGTCCCCACCTGGGGAGCCTGGCGTTGGCTGTCTTGGACGGCTTCAAATGCTCCAGCGGCATATGATCCGTCTCCAAGACGAACTTACCTCCGTACAGATAGAATTGAAATTTCTTTATCCCATCTACCACACCTAGTAACTCACGCTCGATGGTGCTGTAGTTCCTCTCAGCTGCCCGCAATTTTCTGCTATGGTAAGCCACTGGGTACATCCATCCGTCCTGCTCCTGGAGTAGAACAGCTCCGACGGCGTCCTGGGATGCATCGGTTCGTAGCGTGAAGGGTTATCTGGGATTCGGGAGCTGCAATATGGAACTGTTACATAGGTGTGATTTTAGTTGTTGGAATGCCCTTTCCTCTGCCTCTCCCCAACGTACTCTGTTTGGAGCACTCTTCTTTAGAAGGTTATGCAGCGGCAGTGCTACCGCGGCGAATTCGGGGATGAACTGCCGATAGTAGCCCACAAGGTTGACGAAGGCCCTCACTTGTTTCTTCGTCGTAGGGATCAGGGCCTCCTTAATCTTCTTCACCTTGTCCTCTTGACAACCACATTTACCATTTCCCACTGTGTGGCCCAGATACTGGATTACGGTCTGGCCGAGTTCCGTTTTGGAGGGTTTGACAGTCATACCTGCTGCTGATAACCTCTCCAGTACCTTCCTTAGCACCACCATGTGCTCCTCGAATGATTCCGTATGAACCAAGACGTCGTCGACGAATACCTCTGTGCCGGGCACATCGTGAAGTACGTCGCGCATGGTCCTGTTGAACACCGCTGGGGCATTGGTGAGGCCGAAGGGCAGCACGGTGAATTGGTACAGCCCCCATGGTGTGCCGAAAGCTGTAATCCTCCTGCTCTCGGGATGTAGTCCTATCTGAAAAAATCCTCGGGAGAGATCTAGTTTTGAAAAAAACCTTGAATTAGCTAATCTAGAAAATATCATCCGTTGATCGGACATTGGCTCTGCGATGGGCCGTGTGATAGAATTTACCTTCCTGTAATCCCCACACCAGCCTTACTTCCTCTCGGTCTTCTTACCAACCACCACTACGGGACTGCAATACGGGGAAGTCGACCTTTCAATTATTCCCCGCTTTCGACCATTGCGTTTTATATCTGCCTTGACGTCGTCCACGAGTCTGAGGGGATATAGAATACGGCTTAGTCTTAAGAGGGAATTCATTGATTAACTCAATGCGGTGGGGCTCCACTTGGGCCTGCCCCGGCTTGTCGCTAAAAACGTGGGCGAACTCCCTGCATAAGGACACAGCTTCGTCCTTTTGCCCGCTTTCCAGGCAGTCACTTACCGTTACATCTTTCCATGTCTCGTTTTGCCTGGCTTGCGCTGTCTCGGGACCTACATCATTCTCACCTTCCTCCGAAATGACGGTAGCACAGCCTACTAGCTCTCTCACCTCGTCCTGGAACTGTTTCCTAACTAAGCGCAGGCATCCTAGCTGCTCAGATGTCCTATGTCCTGTCACTCTTTCCTTTCCTACATTCATACTAGCTACGGCCTGCTGGGGCTCTATATAGCGCTTAAGCATGTTCACGTGAAGCGCTTAGTCTTATGGTGGCCCACCTGTATGGTGTAGTTGACCTCGGAATTCCTGGCAACTACTTCGTAGGGCCCACGCCAGGTGGCCAACAACTTATTATGGGACGTAGGCATTAATAGCAGGCACTTGTCCCCTGGCAGAAATTCTCTCAGCTCGGCCTTCCTATCAAAGTAGGACCTTTGGACCTCCCTGGCCTTAACCAGCTCCTCCTTAGCAAGTTCACACGTGGCCTGGAGCCTATCTGCTAAGTTGAGCACATACTCATACGTAGAGCTAACCACGGGATCGGGAACACTGCCGTCCCACAGCTCACGCAACATCTGGAGGGGCCCTCAGACTTGCCTCCCAGAAATCAGTTCAAAGGGGGAGTGCTTCAAGCTACTCTGAGGAGCTTCGCGGTATGCGAAGAGCAAGGGTGCGACAAACCTAGGCCACTCCTTAGGTTGTTCGCTCGCCATCCTCCTTAGCATCTTTTTCAACGTGCCGTTGAATCTCTCGCACAGACCATTGCATTGGGGGTGGTACGGCGTAGTTCGGATGCCTTGGATCGAAAGCAACCGTAAGAACTCGTTCATCATTCCAGAGGTGAACTGGGTTCCTCTCACTAAGGATTTCCTTGGGCACCCCTATCCTGCTGAAAATTCCCAGCAGTGCCTCCGCTACAGTGATGCTCTCTATGTTCTTAAGAGCTACGGCCTCCGGCCAACGAGTAGCAAAATCGACTAGCGTCAATATATATTTATAGCCTTCTCGCGATCGGGGCTTAATGGGACCCACGATATCGACCGCGACGCGTTCGAATGGCGTGGCTATGATGGGCAGCTGTTGCAAGGGAGCAGGCTTAACTCTGCCCCGGTCTGTGGTTTTCTGGCACGTATCGCATGATTTTGTCCAACGGGATATATCTGTGGCCATACCCGGCCAAAAGAAATCCTTGCTGATCCTATTGAGGGTCTTATGGTATCCCATGTGACCTGCTAATGCTGCCTCGTGTCCAAGCTTAAATACTGCCTGCCTATACCGCTCTGGTACTATGAATTGGTGTTTAATCTCTTGACTTGTCTCAACTTTCCTATACATTCTTCCTGCCTTCCTTACATAAGTCATAACACTTTGACCCACTCGCCGTACGGTACCATCCTGAAGTTTCCCACGTACGGTTTCTAACGAGGGATCGTCTAGCTGCCTATCCTGAACTTCCTTCGAATCTATTAACTCCTGCATCTCAGGCACAGTCAGAGGCACCGCAGCAGAAAGGTTTCTCACCATTGCGCGGGTTACTACGGCCGCGGTGGTCTGCGTTCCTGCTTCTACGGTGCTCGTATTACGCGCCCCGGGGATATTGCCAATCACGCAATCACTTATGGGATTCCGCATGACCGCCGCTTCTACCCAACCAGTGTATATGGCCGACTCCACGTGCACGGTAGCCTCGGGCACGACGGTAGTGGAACCGTCTGCCATGCTGCACTTAATTTTCTTACCTGTATACTGCTCGGGTCTAACCAGTTGCCTTCTCACGATGCACCCTGTGCAGCCCGAATCTCTCATTACATGTGCCTCCTCGCCATTCACCAGGCCTAACCAAATGTTAAGTCCTTCCTGGCCTTCTAGTCATAACCGGTGCGTCTCGCGGCAGCCTCCTGTTACAATGTCAGGAGAACCTTCTGCCCACGAACGTGGCGAGCTCCCGGCAAGGATGGGACGCTCGTTACTGGTCTGACCTTGATTCGTGCTCATGGAGTCGTCCTGGGTACTCACCAGATTGGCAGCGGTCATGCCCGCACCCATCCTCCAACTCTGCGCTGGCTGTTCGCGCCCCTTGGCTCGCATTCCACCATCTTGTTGGGGACGACCTCGTGGCGCCGTCCATGAGCCAGACTTAGCCCTATTCATGCCGCTCCTGTCGGCTACCTGCTGCCTATACCATTCACGTGACTGACTTACCTCACCAGCACCACCTATTCCCTTACTCTGTTCTCTCCTAAAGGTATTTCTGCCGTACGCTGCATAGTGTGCTTCGGCCTTAGTGCACACATCCTCTATGCTAGTCACCTTATCTAACCTAAGCTGCGCAACTAATTGAGGACTACAAGCCTTCTCGAACTGGGTCCTCACCAAAAGATCCACTAGGCCCAAGAACGTCTTCTCTGCTCCATCTTTTTCAATCCAGAGCCCTAGGCGGCTCGCCAAGCGACTAGCATATTGTGATGCCGTCTCATATTCGAGCATTTCTGCTTCGAAAAATTGCCTGCGGGCGTCCTCACTGGACACGCCATACGCTTGAATCAGCGCCTGCCTCATAGAGTCGTGCGTTCTGTCCTTCGATGGCACACTCAACAATATATCTAGTGGCCTTCCGGAGAAAAGGCTCATGAATTGGATGGCTTTGGCGTCTTCGGACCATTTCATCCTACCTGCTATGTCCTGGAATCTCTCCATGAATGTTTCAATACATTCCCCTTCCGAATACCTCTCTAAATTCGCGGCTGCGGGCATGAAAGACGTACCCTGGCTCTCGTTCTGACCGTTGCACGCGAGTCTCGCCCGTTCTAGCTCGTGATTCCTAACCCGCGCGGCTTCCTCCATGCTAAGCCTAGCCATTTCCTGCTCGTGAGTCCTAGCGGCCTCCTCGCGCGCCCATTGCCTGTCCTGTCGTTCCAAAGCCTGTTGTGATTTCACGTATTCAGCGATCTCGGCCGGGTCGGTCATTCCTAACCCTTCCTTGGCCTCCTCTATGATCGCTTGGGCGGTCCTGAAAGTACCTTCACTACCTGCCATGATGAGCGCTGAGTTAATCCGACAACTGCGTGGACGTACTTAATACTAATCATGCACACTTCACTTGTCCCGCAGTTCTGTATTTCTCTCTCTCTCAACCGAGTCCCTGTTCGTGGCGCCACTGTCAAATAGGTTCGAACGGTAATACTCGGGAAATTTGAGAAGGCGAGAGAAACACACGACACACCAACAAAATGTGTTTATTCGGAATAACACAGGCTAAAATTAAGCTTACACAAAAGATTAAATTATAAAAAACAAATTGTAACTTCCCTGGGTGGGGAGAAAGAGACTGAAGTGGCCTGCTCGGCAAGCAGACAGGTCTCTCTTGTCCTTCGACGACGACGAGCGTCGGAAAAGAAGTGCCTTCCAGGTTCTCCATGCCCTTCCTTTGCACGTCCGGGAGGGTGAGGGAGAGTGGAAGGGCATGGATCTGCGCATGCGCACAGCAGTAGTGACCTCGTATAGGGACAGTTGGCAGCACTGAAGCCAAGCATGACCTCACGATGACAGTCCTTCGGCCGGTCAGGTGCTCTGGCTCACCAGCACCAAGCTTCGTCTCGGGCCGAATCACGTGGTCGACGTCCGCGCCGACAGCCCTCCAAGTCTCGTCACGTGACCCACGTGACACCTCCCCTCACCCCTCTCCCGCCTCTCCTCCCCGCACCTCTCTCCCGCCTCTCCTCCCCTCACCTCTCTCCCGCCTCCCCTCGCCTTAACCCCCTCTCGCCTCCCCTTAACCCTCTCTCGCCTCCCCTCAACCCTCTCTCGCCTCCCCTCAACCCTCTCTCGCCTCCCCTCAACCCTCTCTCGCCTCCCCTCAACCCTCTCTCACCTTCCCTACCCTCTCTCACCTTCCCTACCCTCTCTCACCTTCCCTATCCTCTCTCACCTTCCCTATCCTCTCTCACCTTCCCTACCCTCTCTCACCTTCCCTACCCTCTCTCACCTTCCCTACCCTCTCTCACCTTCCCTACCCTCTCTCACCTTCCCTACCCTCTCTCACCTCCCCTACCCTCTCTCGCCTCCTCCCCTCCCACCCCTCCCACCCCTCTTTCGACTCCCACTCTCCTCCCCACCTCCCCCTCTCTTCTCCCCATCTCCCCCTCCCTTCTCTCCCCTCTTTCTCGTCTCCTCTCCTCCCCCCTCTCCTCCACACCTCCCCCTCTCCTCCGCACCTCCCCCTCTCCTCCGCACCTCCCCCTCTCCTCCGCACCTCCCCCTCTCCTCCGCACCTCCCCCTCTCCTCCGCACCTCCCCCTCTCCTCCACACCTCCCCCTCTCCTCCACACCTCCCCCTCTCCTCCACACCTCCCCCTCTCCTCCACACCTCCCCTCTCTTCTTTCTCGCCTCCCCTCTCTTCTTTCTCGCCTCCCCTCCCCCTCTCTCGCCTCCTCTCCCCCTCTCTCGCCTCCTCTCCCCCTCTCTCGCCTCCCCTCCCCCTCTCTCGCCTCCCCTCCCCCTCTCTCGCCTCCCCTCCCCCTCTCTCGCCTCCCCTCCCCCTCTCTCGCCTCCCCTTAACCCTCTCTCGCCTCCCCTCCCACTCTCTCGCCTCCCCTTAACCCTTTCTCGGTTCCCCTCCACCTTCTCTCTCCTCCTCTCCTCCCCTCTCTCTCCTCCTCTCCTCCCCTCTCTCTCCTCATCTCCTCATCTCCTCCCCTCTCTCTCCTCATCTCCTCCCCTCTCTCTCCTCCTCTCCTCCCCTCTCTCGCCTCCTCTCCTCCCCTCTCTCGCCTCCTCTCCTCCCCCCTCGCCTCCTCTCCTCCCCCCCTCGCCTCTCGCCTCCTCTCCTCCCCCCTCGCCTCCTCTCCTCCCCCCTCGCCTCCTCTCCTCCCCTCTCTCGCCTCCTCTCCTCCCCCCTCGCCTCCTCTCCTCCCCCCCTCGCCTCTCGCCTCCTCTCCTCCCCCCTCGCCTCCTCTCCTCCCCCCCTCGCCTCTCGCCTCCTCTCCTCCCCTCTCGCCTCCTCTCCTCCCCTCTCGCCTCCCCTCTCCCCCCTCCTCCCTCTCGCCTCCTCTCCTCCCCTCTCTCGCCTCCTCTCCTCCCCTCTCGCCTCCTCTCCTCCCCCTCTCCGTCTCCTCTTCTCCCTCCCCTCTCGCTCGCCTCTTCTCCCCCTCCCCCTCGCCTCTCCCGTCCTCTCACCCCTCTTTCCCCCTCCCCCCTCACACCCCTCTTTCGCCTCCCCCTCACAACCCCTCTCTTTCGCCCTCCCCCTCACACCCCTCTTTCGCCTCCCCCTCTCCCCCCTCTCTCCTCTCTCCCTCTCTCCCTCCTCCCTCCCTCTCCTCCCCCTCCCTCCTCCCTCCCTCTCCTCTCCTCCCCCTCCCTCCTCCCTCCCTCTCCTCTCCTCCCCCTCCCTCTCCTCTCCTCCCCCTCCCTCTCCTCTCTTCCCCCTCTCCTCTCCTCCCTCTCTCCTCTCCTCTCCCCTCTCCTCCCCACTCCTCTCCCATCTCCTCTCCCCTCCCTCTCCCCTCCCCTCTCCCTCTCCCCTCCCCTCTCCTATCCCCTCCCCTCTCCTCCCTCTCCCCTCTCCTCCCTCTCTTCTCTCTCCCCTCTCCTCTCCCCTCTCCTCTCTCCCCCCCTCTCCTCTCTCCCCCCTCTCTCGCCTCCCCTCACCCCTCCCCTCACCCCTCCCGCCTCCCCTCCCCTCACCCCTCTCCCGCCTCCCCTCCCCTCACCCCTCTCCCGCCTCCCCTCTCCCGCCTCCCCTCCCCTCACCCCTCTCCCGCCTCCTCACCCCTCTCCCCGCCTCACCTCCCCTCACCCCTCTCCCGCCTCCCCTCCCCTCACCCCTCTCCCGCCTCCCCTACCCTCACCCCTCTCCCGCCTCCCCTCCCCTCACCCCTCTCCCGCCTCCCCTCCCCTCACCCCTCTCCCGCCTCTCCTCCCCTCACCCCTCTCCCTCCTCCCCTCCCCTCACCCCTCTCCCACCTCCCCTCACCCCTCTCCCGCCTCCCCTCCCCTCACCCCTCTCACCCTCCCCGCCTCTCCCTCCCTCGCCTCCCCCCTCTCCCCCCCTCCCCTCCCCTCCTCTCTCTCCTCCCCTTAACCCTCTCTCGCCTCCCCTCGCCATAACCCTCTCTCGCCTCCCCTTAACCCCGCTTCCCGCCCTCCCTCCTCTCTCGCCTCCCCCTCAACCCTCTCTCCCCTCTCCCCCCCTCCCCCCTCTCCCCCTCTCTCCCCTCCCATCTCCCTCTCTCCGCCTCCCCACCTCTCTCCTCGCTCCGCCTCCCCACGCCTCCTCCTCCTCGCTCTCTCTCCCCCTCTCCCTCGCGTCCGCTCTCCCTCCCCTCGCCCTCCCCCCTCCTCCCCTCGCCTCACTCCTCCCCTCCGCCCACCCCTCCTCCCTCCTCGCCCCTCTCCTCGCCTCCCCTCGCCCTCTCCTCTCTCGCTCCCTCTCGCCTCCTCTCCACCCCTCCTCGCGCTCCCTCTCCTCGCCGCCTCCTCTCTCTCCCTCCCCCGCTCGCTCCTCTCACCCGCTCCTCTCTCTCTCCTCCTCTCTCCTCCCCTCCCTCGCCCTCCCCTTCGCCCTCTCGCACCCGCTCCCTCCGCCACCTTCTCCTCCCCTCGCCTCCTCTCATATCCTCCTCTCCTTTCCCCTCCCTCCCCCTCTCCTTCCCCTCCCTCTCTCCCTCTCCTCCCTCTCTCCCTCTCTCCTCCGCTCCCCTCACTCTCCTCCTCTCTCCTCTCCCTCTCGCCTCCTCTCCTCTCGCCTCCTCTCTCCCGCTCCTCGCTCCTCCCGCCTCTCCTCCCTCTCCCCCTCGCCTCCTCTCGCTCCCGCGCCCCTCTCTCGCGCGCCTCCCTTCCCTCGCTCCTCCCCTCCGCCCTCTCTCGCTCCTCCTCCTCTCCGCTCCTCTCGCCTCCTCCCCTCCCCTCTCTCTCTCTCCCCTCTCTCCTCTCATCCGCTCTTCCCTCTCTCCTCGTCCGCCTCCCCTCCTCTCTCCTCGCCTTCATCCCCCTCCTCTCTCGCTCCCTTCTCTCGCCTCCCCTCTCTCCTCTCGCTCGCCTCCCCCCTCCTCCTCCCCCTCCTCCTCGCCTCTCTCCCCTCCCTCCTCTCTCTCGCCCCCTCTCCTCTCGTCGCCTCCTCCTCCTCCCTCTCGCTCCCCTCCCTCCTCCCCTCCGCTCGCCTCCCTCCCGCTCTCACCCTCTCCCTCTCTCGCCTCTCTCTCTCTCCCCTCGCCTCCTCTCTCTCGCTCGCCTTCTCTCTCCCCGCCTCGCACGCTCTCCCGTTCTCCTCGCCCTCCCTCCCTTCCCCCTCAACTACCTCCTCTCTCGCCGCCTCTCTCGCCTCTCTCACCCGCCCTCTCGCTCTCCTCCTCGTCGCTCCCCTCCCCTCCCCTCCTCTCTCCTCTCCTCTCTCTCGGGCCCACTCGCCTCTCCCCCCCTCCCTACCCTCCCCTCTCCTCTCCTCCTTCGCCCTCTCCCCCCTCCCTCTCCTCTCCTCCTCTCCCCACCCTCTCCCCCTCACCCTCCCTCTCCGCCTCCTCCCTCCCCCTTCCCTCCTCCCCTCTCCCTCTCTCCCTCTCCCTCCTCTCCTCACTCGCCCTCTCCTCCCTCTCTCCTCTCCGCCCTCCTCTCTCGCCCCCCTCTCGCGTCCCCTCACCCGCCTCCCTCCGCTCTCGTCTTCCCGCCTCTCCTCCCTCGCTCTCGGCCTCCGCTCTCTCCTCACAGTCCTCGCCCCTCCTCACCTCTCGCGCCTCATCCCCTCTCCCCCGCCTCTCCCGCGTCTCCGGCCCTCCGCCGCCCTCTCCCCTCCCCTCACCCGCCCCTCCTCCCTCGACCTCCCTCACCCGGTCTCCTCCGCTCTCTCCTCGCTCTCCCTCTTCCCGCCTCCCTCCCCTCGTCTCCCGCCCCCTCGTCCTCGCGGGCTCCCCGCACCCCTCTCCTCGCCTCGTCCTCTCCCCCTCGCGCTCTCTCTTCTCGACCTCGATCCTCTCTCTCGCCCTCTCGCTCGTCCCTCCTCACACGCTCTCTCCGCTCTCCTCCCTCCTCTCCTCGGCTCCCCGCTCTCTCGCGTCCTCCGCTCTCCCCGCTCTCTCTCGCCTCCCCCTCTCTGACCCTCCCTCGGCCTCCCCTCTCTCTCGCTCAGCCCCTTAACCCCCCTCCCGCTCGCCTCCTCTCTCGCCTCCCCTCAACCCTCTCTCGCCTCCCCTCAACCCTCTCTCGCCTCCCCTCAACCCTCTCTCGCCTCCCCTCATCCTCCCTCCCTCCCCTCCCTCTCGCTCCTCTCCGCCCCCTCTCTCCTCCCTCACCCCTCTCTCCTCCCTCACCCCTCTCTCCCTCACCTCCTCCACTCTCTCTCTCGTCTCCTCCCCTCTCTCTCTCCTCTCCACTCCCTCTCTCTCCTCTCCTCCTCTCCCCCCTCTCTCCCTCCTCCCCCCCCCCTCTCTTCCTCTCCTCCCTCCTCCTCTCCTCCCCTCTCTCTCATCCTCTCCTCCCCTCTCTCTCATCCTCTCCTCCCCTCTCTCTCATCCTCTCCTCCCCTCTCTCTCATCCTCTCCTCCCCTCTCTCTCATCCTCTCCTCCCCTCTCTCTCATCCTCTCCTCCCCTCTCTCTCCTCCTCTCTCGCCTCCTCTCCTCCCCCCTCGCCTCCTCTCCTCCCCTCTCGCCTCCTCTCCTCCCCCCTCTCCTCCCCTCTCGCCTCCTCTCCTCCCCTCTCGCCTCCTCTCCTCCCCTCTCGCCTCCTCTCCTCCCCTCTCGCCTCCTCTCCTCCCCTCTCGCCTCCTCTTCTCCCCTCTCGCCTTTTCTCCCGCCCTCTCACCCCTCTTTCGCCTCCCCCTCACACCCCTCTTTCGCCTCCCCCTCACACCCCTCTTTCGCCTCCCCCTCACACCCCTCTTTCGCCTCCCCCTCTCCTCCCCCTCCCTCTCCTCCCCCTCCCTCTCCTCCCCCTCCCTCTCCTCTCCTCCCCCTCCCTCTCCTCTCCTCCCTCTCCCCTCTCCTCCCTCTCCCCTCCCCTCATCTCATCTCTCGCCTCCCCTCTCCTCTCTCTCGCCTCTCCTCTCTCCTCTCTCTCGCCCCCCGCCTCCCCTCTCCTCTCTCTCGCCTCTCGCCTCCCCTCTCTGTCGCCTCTCGCCTCCTCTCTCGCCTATCGCCTCCCCTCTCCTCTCCTCTCCTCTCTCTCGCCTCCCCTCCCCTCTCCTCTCCTCTCCTCTCTCTCGCCTCTCCTCTCCTCTCTCTCGCCTCTCCTCTCCTCTCTCTCGCCTCCCCTCTCCTCTCTCTCGCCTCCCCTCTCCTCTCTCTCGCCTCCCCTCTCCTCTCTCTCGCCTCCCCTCTCCTCTCTCTCGCCTCCCCTCTCCTCTCTCTCGCCTCCCCTCTCCTCTCTCTCGCCTCCCCTATCCTTTCTCTCGCCTCCCCTCTCCTTTCTCTCGCCATCTCCCTTCTCTCCTCCTCTCTCACCTCCCCTCTCTCTCTCCCTCGCCTCCCCTCTCTCCCTCGCCTCCCCTCTCTCTCTCCCTCGCCTCCCCTCTCTCTCTCCCTCGCCTCCCCTCTCTCTCTCCCTCGCCTCCCCTCTCTCTCTCCCTCGCCTCCCCTCTCTCTCTCCCTCCTCCTCCTCTCTCGCATCCTCCCCTCCCCTCCCCTCTTGGCTCCTCCCCTCCCTCTTCTTCTCTCTCGCCTCCCTTCTCCCCCTCTCTCACCTCCTCTCCCCCTTCTCTCTCTCTCCTCTCTCACCTCGTTCCCTTCTCTCTCTCCTCTCTCACCTCTTCCCTTTCCCCTCTCTCGTCTCTCCCCCTTCTCTCTCTCCTCTCTCACCTCTTCCCCTTCCCTCTCCCCCTCTCTTGCCTCTCCCCCTTCTCTCTCTCCTCTCTCACCTCTTCCCCTTCCCTCTCCCCCTCTCTTGCCTCCTCCCTTTCCCTTTTCCCCTCTCTCGCCTTCTACCTTAGCTCCCCTCTCCCCGTCTGTCGCCTCTTCCCTTCCCCCCCACAGACTAGGTAGACGTGCTTCCCGATTACACCACGGTTTGTGATCTATGGACAAAATGGGTCTTTCCTAGATTGTGAGCCTCAACAAGGCTCCAGGGTCGTTATCTAGGAATGTAAAATTTTCTGGGTTAATTTTTCAGGAGTCGTATTTTTGAGGGGTCATTATCTAGGAATTTTTATAATGTGTATTATTTAATATTCAATATTTATACATCTTTAGGGTTTTTATATGGAATAAATATTTTAAACCCCAAATAGTTTAGTTGGTTGTCTGATACAAGTGAAACTTTTCATACATAATGGCATGTTATACTTTAGTCGTCTTAACTGGTTGCCAATGGAAAACAGAGTGAAGTTTTTAACCACTTGTCATATGCAGAAAATTGTACATGTTCAGGCACCTCATACCTTAAGTATAATCTAGGCCACATTAGTCCAACATTAATTTATTCAAGAGAGGACTACAGCAATATTGGGGAAAATCATCCGGACAAGTACAGTTCTCGTATTAACTGGAAATACGACGACCACGGCCTACAAGCACCTTAGACTCGACACTTTTTAAGTGTGATTATTGTCTATGACTGAGGTGAGTTAACTATGTGGTCTCACAACAGACGATCAAGTGTTGCTTCTGTTGTATTACCTCGTTTTAGGACTGTTTTGGGGAGAAGTACCTTCAAGTTCACAGCTTTACTTTTATGGAACAAGCTTGATATATCAATCCAAATCATACAAAATTATGTCATTCAAAGTATCTTGTAGGAAATTTATTTTATCCTTATTTGTCTTGCGGTCATAGCAATTATATTTATACTTAGTATTATTGGACGCAATTGGACGCACATTAGGGTGGCTTCCATCGAGGTCCCTTATGATACAAGATAGCAAAAGTATACAAATATGCAAATAAGAAATGATACTACAATACATTTAGTAGTTTGACAAATATTGACTAAACTGAAAGACATCTGCAAAAATACTCCGGCTTTACGGTCCCAATGAGAATAGACTCCGCCATGGTCATTCGTTCGCAAGTCCACTGCATCAAGTTTTGTATTCATTACAACGTACTGACTATTCAACATAGGCGCCATCACAATGAGGGCAAGGTCAACTGCGGAATTTTCGGACCATGAGGAACAGTGACTCTCTCGTATGGACTCCCGAATCCCTGAAATTTTTTGGTGTTTATAGGCAGAATCTGACTGCATGAGAAATCTAATGCCGCTGTGACACCTTTAAAACTTCAGTGGCGGTTTACGGAGGAACGGTATCTGGTCGTTTCACTACTTGTCCAGTTCGTGTCACGGAGTGGCGATGGGAAAGGAGAAAATTTTAAAATGGAGGATGGCAAATTTTGCCTAAGTCAAGAAACGACTGTTCTAATCCCCAACCCTATCGCACTCCGTGTCCAGGTTTTTTAAGAGGGGTAAATTATATATATTTATTTAAAACAAAAACAAACAACAAGTAAATCAAATAAACAAACCCCAAAATTATACACACTGACTGAAATATCACACTTTATGAAAATGAATTTACGCAAGATTGATAACAAAGAAAATTATAAAAAAAAAATAGATCTTACAAATTCACATTCAAAAACAAATCTAAATTTAAAATTTACGCGAGATATAACCCGAATCGGATTGATTGAATTCAAAACTATTAAAAAACTTATTAACACCAAGGTAAAATTTACATCACTTAATGAAGTTGAAAAAAAATAAAATAAAATAGGACACATACGGGTAAGAAAAGGACAAGCCAGAAAGACCCTCCTACATGTGACCAAAGAAAAATGGTAAAAACCCCGTAATAAAAATTGCACAAGTAAAAATTAAAAAGGGTGGAGAGAAAAACAGAGATGAACCAAAAGTCTAATTGACAAAGTTCAAACTCAAAACCTATCCCAAAAGGTATTCAAACCACGGGAAATAGAAAACAAAATAGGTCGCCCACGAGAAAGATTTAAAGACAAAAGCCTAAAAATTGACACGTCTAAAAATCTAATCTAACCCAAAAAGGGAAAGGAAAATTCCAACTGGGATAATAAAAAGGAACACTGGTAAAAGCCTACAAACCACCAGGTCCACAAATATATCTCAAAAGGGGGATCCTACACCTCCACACAAAATAAATACTCACGATACTACCTAGGTGCCTTGCCCACATTAGGTGACGGGGGGGGGGGATGTCTCCCTCAAGGAAACGAGAGAGATCTGCCTCGTTGCAGAGAAGACGAAGAAATAAGCTCTCGAAACGAGAAGGTTCCGGGTTTTATAGTACAGGGATGACCCAAGATGGTCAGAATGCCAAAAGTACAGAACAGGAAGATTTTCCATATTTTGCTTAAATACGGCATAGAAAGATACGGCCTAGAACCCTAATCCCATATAAGCTTTTCAAAAGGAACCCACACAAAACATACATGAAAATCCATACATACAAAATAAATCTTAATTCTAACATAAAAAAACATTAAGTATATAATGTACAATTGTATGGCAACTCAATGACATATGTGACCCAGCCGGCCGGCCAATTGAATGTTGCCATACGATGGTAAAATTACGATATTCAAGGTGTCCAGGATTGTGCAATGCAGCGCACGTCTGGACAAAGAAATACACCAGAAATACAAAAAGGAATGCACAAGTGACCAGTTAAAAGTAATCTGGTTTCATACAGAAGGAAAGAACATTCCACATTAAAATAAAAGAAAATATTCAAACTGGCAATAAGCGCCGACGCTAACGTCTACGTCCCGTCTTGACCCAAGGGGAAGCGATTAGCCAAGACCTAACCTGCTCTGACCCTGGCTGGGTCAACTTGGCCAGGTGTGTGATGGGGGGTGGGGTGACGTGACGTGCATGTCGACTGTGTGCGAACATCCACATCACGAGAGAAATCACGTGACACTTTGGAATACGTGACAAGGCAGAATCTGACTGCATGAGAAATCTAATGCCGCTGTGACACCTTTAAAACTTCAGTGGCGGTTTACGGAGGAACGGTATCTGGTCGTTTCACTACTTGTCCAGTTCGCTACCAACCATTTCGCTACATTCTTTCGGTCGTTTCACTACATTGTTTTATTTTCGCATTTGAGATAGGAATATGATAAAAAATACAATGTGTGCAGGTTTATGAATTAATTTTCGTTTCACTACATGGCCAGTTCGCTACCATTTCGATACATTGCTTGGTCGTTTCGCTACATCCTTTCGGTCGTTTCGCTACATCGTCTCGGTCGTTTCGCTACATTGTCTCTGTCGTTTCGCTACATTGTCTCGGTCGTTTCGCTACATTGTCTCGGTCGTTTCGCTACATTGTCTCGGTAGTTTCGCTACCTTCTTTCGGTCGTTTCGCTACATTTGCCTATATTGTTCGGTCGTTTCGCTACATTCTTTGGTCGTTTCGCTACATTCCGCTACACAGTTTTTTTTTGTCGCATTTGAGATACGAATATGATAAAAAATACGATGTGTGCAAATTTATAAAGTAATTTTGTAGGCTACGGAAGTAGAATTTACCTAATGGGCGATAGAGAAATTTGTTTTTATCAGGCCTTGGTTTATGCAATCGTCAGACAGATTATCGGGCAGATAATTATAAAATATTTCTTTGTCGCGGCTCGTGCCGCTTAAATTGTTTTTATCGGCTTAAGAAACCTGCACAGTGTAGCTATAGCGGTAATTCCCTACCACACGGTCATATGGCCACTTCCCGAAGGGTGAGTGTGGTTGGACATTCCGCACGATTCATCAGAAATTTAAAATTCCCGGCTCTGTGCAGGTATGCGCATGCGTTGACAACCCCACCTCCCCCTCCCTACCCCTCACTCTTGGTAGGCCAGCCACCCGTTACGTACGTTCACTTAAATGAGAAATAATGGCTTCGCGTCTGGGAGGGAGGGACCCTAAATCTGTGCAGGTTTCTTAAGCCAATAAAAACAATTTAAACGGCACGAGCCGCGACAAAGAAATAGTATCGGCTGAAAGAAACCTGCACAGTGAAGCTATGCATGAGACGAGGACAGGTGGGAGAAGGTGGAACCTGATTTAGTCGAGGACCAGGACTCGAGCCGTTATTACGTGTGTCCCTCCTATGGGAGACTTGTCCATTTTATCACTTGGTAGAGGGGAGAAAAGAATCCATTTTATCACTTGGTAGAGGGGAGAAAAGAAACATCAAGTACTTATACCAAAATATATATATTTTTTTTGTGTACAATATTGTACTATTTACATAATGCGTAAATCATATGTAGAAATTTGTATCCTGTTCAGCGGTTCCTGGGCCTTCCCCTACACCTCGGTCACACTTTGCCCCCCCCCCCCTTTTTCAGGTGAGAGAGGTATGGGGCATGGGGAGAACAATGGCTGTGGCCGTCTGAAGAGATCCTGGCTGTGCAGCCGGATTCAACACACAAGCGTTTGGTCTGAAAACAGAATAATGATAATAATCACAGAAGTGGTAAAAAGGGCCTGTCCCAACGGTGCCTGGGGACAACACCGAAGGGAAAATCTGCAGGAGAACAGGGAGGGCTCCCTACGGGAACACAAGCTGGAAACAGACTCACCGGCATGAACAAAAGGCGGGCAGTGGGGTGACCGGGCAGTCTGGTTCCGCGGAAAAAAAGTGAACTTACGTACAGCGTTGCCAGAATTCCACACCCTATTTTTCCACGTTTTCTTTGATCGAAAACTGAACAGTGACTAAACTATTCCATGTTTGTGATTGACGGATTTTCTATCGGCATAACGGACACGCATAACAATGTGGAATAGGAGTGTTGCCACCAACAGAGTTCTAAACATTAGACGAGAAAGAAAACACATAAATAATACTATTGAAGCATATACCATTATAAACCGATGAATATTAGAATACCGCTAGTTTTTTCCCTAATAAGGTAAATGATAATAACGTAACATAATTATTTTACTGAACAAAACTCGCCTAATATTTCCTCCTTTTAAAGGGTCTTAAAGAGTTGTCTGACCTATCACTGTCATAGTCACCGTCGTATTCAAATTCTGGCACTTGTGATTGTGAAGAGGTATCCGAGTCTGAGGAGGTAGTATATGGATTCTCTACGGTATTTTCTTGATCATTATCACCATCACTGAAGGAATCTCTGTCAGGGTTTTCCCCAGTACTACTGACTTAGTCTCCGCTAAGATTTTCTACTGTATGGATCGGAAACTCGTCATTTGGCTCATAAAAACGTAGCACACTTTGGTCGTCGCTACTAGTATTTTCTGGGTCATTCTCTTGATTTTCTGTATTTAGGGAATCCTCTGTATGGAAAAGCTCTTCAGTTGGTCCATCATTGTTTATCTCATTTTGGTCGTCATTACTAGTATTTTCTGATTCATTCTGCTGATTTTCTGTATTTAGGTTATCCTCTGTATGGAAAAGCTCTTCACTTGGTCCATCATTATTTACCTCATTTTCGTCGTCAGTAGTAGTCTCGACGTCACTACTGCCTAACAAATTCAGAAGCTCGACAATAATCGGAACTCCTGGCTTTCTCCTGTCCCTCATTTTCTATACCACACCATAAGAATAAAATCACAAAATATTTGTTTTCTATATAACTAATCTTCAATGATGTACACTGGTTTACTGCCTTCATTAAGGAAGCGGCGTGGGATGTAGTTGCGTTGCAGTCCGAGGTCAGTTGAGGCTAATAAGCGTTTAATCAAAGCTCATGCTGAATCACACTTTTGCTCTCCTGAATTGCATATTGGAGAGAGAGAGAGGGAGGGGGGATGATTCCATAAATGGCGAGTTATGAGCACTTGTCATTTCGATATATAGTATATTCAGTTAAACATAAAGACTGTTGTTTCCAACCTGCTGTAAGAAACGTGCTAAGTTGGAAGCGGGACTGCATGCAAGTGTTGATAATTCCAGGCGCGCTATCGAGGTCAAACCTTCCGCGATGATTCATCGCTGACTTGTGTAAAGACCTCCATCACAAAGGTATTAACAACAGCTTCATCAGTATAGCTCACACGTACGTTGTATTTTCACCCAATTCCTCATCCATATGCCACTGTATATAACATCAAATTTATAAGTAAAATGAAGTTGAAGAAATTTAGATAAAGATAAATAGAGGGATCGGTGACACACACACACACACACACACACACACACACACACACACACACACACACACACACACACACACACACACATATTGTATGCATGTATTGGTTAGAAATTAAACTACATGTAGAATTAGATTAATGCGTAGTTTCTGTGTATGTGTGTGCGTGCGTGCGTGCTTTAGCGTGAGTTCCAGAGTTCTAGAAGTCGTTGTACTTGTTAATTAATTGTCATATAAATTGTAATGCGAAAGTTGAGTGAATGGGATATAGATCATCTTTACTGTCAAATTAAGTTGTTGTGTAACTGAAGGTGTATGAATGTAAAATTTCTGTGTGCAAGTGATTAATTGAAATAATTAGATAAATAAAAGTTAGCAACTGTTTTGGATAGGATCCCGAGTGCTTGTCACGCACGACGCCAGATTTTTGTGTGAGCTCGTTCTGTACGCATCAGTGCATTTCCGTGACTGTGGTGAAGAGTGGAAAGACGAAGTGTACCTTACTCGTACAATAATATTAACTTTAAGAACACGAAGTGTTTTTCTACACCTTTATTGTACCAAAAACAATAAATAATCCCACCGCTGCCACCATTTATTGTTTTTGGTACAATAAAGGTGTAAAGAAATACTTCGTGTTCTTAAAGTTAATATTATTGTACGAGTAAGGTACACTTCGTCTTTCCACTCTTCACCACAGTCACGGAAATGCACTGATGCGTACAGAACGAGCTCACACAAAAATCTGGCGTCGTGCGTGACAAGCACTCGGGATCCTATCCAAAACAGTTGCTAAATTTTAATTTATCTAATTATTTTAATTATTCATTTGCACACAGAAATTTTACATTCATACACTTTCAGTTACACAACAACTTAATTTGACAGTAAAGATGATCTATATCCCATTCACTCAACTTTCGCATTACAATTTATATGACAATTAATTAACAAATACAACGACTTCTAGAAACTCTGGAACTCACGGTAAAGCACGCACGCACACACATACACAGAAACTACGCATTAATCTAATTCTACATGTAGTCTAATTTCTAACCAATACATGCATACAATACACACACACAAAAGGAAAGTTTTCTGCAATATCACCACAAAGTAGCTCCAACACTATGCCTCCAGTGATTTAAAGAAATTTGCAGGGAAAGCTATAAATATAGACTTTATATTATAAGCAGATGACGTACTGTAATAATACATGAAACAATACACACATAATTTCTGGTGGTGGAATCACAAATGGACATACACAAGTCACAAATCAACAAACATTATACACACAACGTATTTATACTCTAAAAGTATTAGAACATACTTTTTGAGGGATGAATCATAAAGCTTTCAATAAAAAAAAAAGAAAATGTACGCATTGTCACATATTGGCAGTGACGAAAGGGAGAGGGAGGAAAAATTTAAAATTGGAAGGATGGCCAATATGGCAACTGATGCCTAAAGTCATGAATTGACTGTTCTAATCCCCAAATCCCTATCGCACTCCGTGTCCAGGTTCTTTGAAAGAGGGGTAAACTATATATATTTATTTACAAAAACAAACAAACAAGTAAATCACATAACAAACCCCAAAAACAAACACATATCTGACTGAAATATTACACATTATGAAAATTGAATTTACACAAGATTGATTAAAGAAAATTATAAAGATAAAAAGATCTTACGAATTTACATTCAAAACAAATCTAAATTAAAATAAAATTCACGTGAGAAAAACCCGAATAGAATTGAATTGAATTCAAAACTATACATAAAACTGTTCAAGACAAAGGTACAAAATATAGCACTTAATGAAGTTCAAAAAGGAAACTAAAATAGGACACATACGGGTAAGAAAAGGACAAGCCAGAAAGACCCAAAATGTGATCTATAGAAAAAATGGTAAAAACCCCGTAATAAAATGACGCGTAAGTGAAAATATTAAAATAAAAAGGTGGAGAGAAAAACAGAGATGAACGAAAAGTCTAATTGACAAGTTCAACTCAACCTATCCCCAAAAGGTATTCCAACCACGGGAAATAGGAAACAAATAATAGTAGGTCGCCCACGAGAAACCTAATCTAACTTAACCCAAAAAGGAAAAGGAAAATTCCAACAGGGATTAAAAAAAAAGGAACACTGGCAAAAGCCTTCCGACACGCCAGGTCCAAAATGGGTATCTCCAAAAGGGGATCCTACCTCTCACACACAAAAATAAATAACTTACGGTACTACCTAGGTGCCTTGCACACCTTAGGTGACGAGAGCGGCCGAAAGTCGACCAGTTGCCGGGGAGAAAGGAAAAAAGCCACGAGAGACTTTTTTAGATTTATTGATTTACAAGAAATACATCTTGTTTGGGTCTCTACCCATATTCCTAGAAGGCATACAAGTATGCCTTTTACAATAAGTTACATGTACATGTGTTTAAATATGACAATATTTGTAGCGCTGTACGGTCCTGGTCGGTCTCCACGATCTAGCCGACGTGGTTAGTGTCCTATGAGTCCGTCGCGTCCCATCCGGTCCAGCCGACGTAGTTCCTGCACCCGTCGCGTCCCATCCGGTCCAGTCTAAGGCATCATGCGCAGTTACCTAGGTGAAGAAAAGAAAGCATTAGTCCTTGGCTTAAGTTGAAATGTGTCATAAGTCAAAAAATCAGCAAGAGAGTACAGTCGAACAGAACCCATCCGTATCATCTGGGGGGCGGCACTTGAAGGAGGCGTCCCAGCTGATACGAGTTAAGTGACATCGTCAGTCGACGGATGAGTCCCCCAGCCGAGGTCCTGGGGCCCGCACGTAGAAATCTGGTCGCTGGGCAAAGGGCCACATAATGATCTAGCCCGTTTGCGCCGGCCTCTCCACAGTGGATGCAGGCCTCCGGCTGTCCCGTCACCTCCGAGAAACATCGATACCCGAGACGGAGTCGATAAAGGGTGACTTCCTCTATCCTGGAGAGACGGACTCCTGGGGTCAGTCGCTCATACGCTGTGGCAACTTGATACCAGCGTGCTGACGGCCTCTGGGCTGTTAGGTTCCTATGGCTTTGTAGCTCCCTCTTGGCCATCGTTCTCGTTGCAATGGCCAAGATCTCAGTTCGGCTCGGGAGGACACCGATTCCGCCTTCCATGTCCCCTGTGGCCGCTCTTCTGGCCACCCTGTCTGCCGCTTCATTTCCCTGGATGCCGATGTGTCCCGGCACCCAGTTGAGGACGACTGATCTCCCTTGCTGACGGAGGGCCTTGAGCTGAAACAACAGTGAGGTCATTAGTTTTTTTCTGGTCATTATGATAAATTTTAGATATTAATTGCAACAGAGCTAAACTATCTGTGTGCACAACTACATTACGTTGGTGGGTGTTGAGAGCATGGGTCAATGCTAGACCCACTGCAACACCCTCTGCTTGCGTCGAGCAGCGAGTGCCCAACACCCTTACTCCCTGTTCCTCGTCCTTCGTGACAAACGCTGCACCTGCCACGTTGTGTACGGGATCCACGGAGCCGTCTGTGAAATAGACGACGCAGTTTTCCTGGGCGACAGATCTCATTGTGGCCTCTGCATCCGCCCGCAGGCGCGGCAGCGGCGTACCGCGTCGTGACGCCATCACACTGATTCTGGCCGGTGGATTCTCCCAGGGGGGAGATTGCACATAACCTTCCACCGGCACATCCCTCCTCTTCTGAAGGATAAGGTCATGCAGGTGAAGGTCCCTTATGCGGTGTGCAACCCTCGCTGACCACCTCTTCTGCGGGAAGAGATCCGGATCTTGCTGGAGGGCACTGATTAGCCTTCGCCGCAGGAACGAGTCATGTTCTCTCTGAATGACTCTTATGGCGAAGGCTACCACCAATCCAGAGAACCTCGCACTGATAGTCACCATTCCCGCCTCTTGCTTAATAATGGCGACCAGAGTCCACCTCGGCGCGCCCAATATTACGCGCAGCGCCTGGTTCTGTACTGTCTCCAAGTCAGCCAACCGTGTTTCGGATAGACCAGCCAGAGCACTGCTGGCATAGTCTATCACCGGTCGAATTGCGCTGACGTAGAATGTCCGGAGGACAGCGCAGTTGGCACCTGCCTCTCTGGTCGCCAAGGACTTCAAAACGTTAATCCGGCTGAGGACCCTTCCCCGGATGTAGGCCACTTCAGTCCGGAAGGACAGCCTGGAGTCGAGCCAGACACCAAGGTACATGTGCGTGCTGACCCACTCTACCTCATGTCCCTGCAGCAGAAGCCTGTCCCTCGGTGTCACGCTAGTGCCAAAACACATGTCTTTGGTCTTTGGTGGCGAGATCTTGAGGCAAAGCTCTTCGCATTTGGAGGAAATGCGGTCGAGGCACATTTGCGTCCTTCTGGCCTTGGTCCTTCTGCCTGCTACCACCAGCGCGACATCGTCTGCGTATGATAGGAGGCGGCATCCTGTGGGTAGAGGGATGGCTATTAATTCAGTCATCAGCACGTTAAACAGGGTGGGACTGAGAACCCCACCCTGGGGTGTACCATTTTCCAGGGGGTGATAGCAGGACTCCACTCCCTGTAGACGGACTCTGGCAGTTCTATTGGAGAGGTAGTCCGCTATCCACTGTAACAGTTTCCCCTGTACTCCTCTGGCAGCCAGACTGTCCAGAATTGCAGCGGGACTGGCAAGCTCGAATGCCTTCTCCAGGTCAAAGAAGACGACCATGGCGTGACGTTGCTCCACATGGCTCAGAAGCGTTGTAATGCATTGAGCCGTGCCCACCCCTTTGGTGAAGCCATAGAGGTTCTCTTGTGGTGGTCCCAGTTTCCACAAAAGTCTTTGGAGAACCATCTTTTCCATGGTCTTCCCAGGCAGCTCGTCAGGGAGATAGGACGATACTTTCCGGGCTCCCTGGGCTTGGGGATAGGCACGATGTCGGCCCTCTTCCAGTTGGACGGAAGTCTTCCACAGGACCAACTGCTGTTTACCACCTGGAGGAGTGCTTCTTCTCCAGCATCTCCCAGGTGTGCAACCATGGAGTACGTCACTAGGTCGCTCCCTGGAGCAGTGTCGGAGGATCTCTTACGTGAGGCTTGCAGCTCATGGATGGTGAATGGCGTGTCCGTGTCACCCGGAGACCCCATGGCAGCGTGTATCCTGGCCTCTCTTGGTTCACGGAGCATGGCCTGCCTCTGCTGTAGCTCGGCGGGTAGCGTGGCTGTGTGCGTGCGTCTGGCAAACTCTTGCGCCAGATTTTCTGCCTCGCACTGTGGTGCACGGGGAGCGCGCCGTGGTGGGGTACGGCTGGTCGCTATGTGGAGTTTCCCCCAAAGTTCCTTTAGCGTGGTGGACTCACTAAAGCTTTGGCACCATTCTAGCCACTTCTCGCTACGCACACGTCGAGCTGTCTCCTTGGCCTCTTCGACGGCACTCCGGAGGTTGGCCAGGTTAGCAGGGTTGTGGTGTCTACGCAGGATCTTTCGTAGACGGTTGACCCTGTGGTTGGCATCCTTGATCTCTTGGTTGTAGTACCAACCATCACGATGTCTCCTCCTGTTGAGGCCCTTCTTAGGTATTGCCTCCTCTGCCGCTGCATGAATAGCAGAGACCAGTGAGGCCTCCGCATCGTCCAACTCACCCATGGCCAGAGCGTCGGTGACGACCTCGCGAGCCACTCTGTCCTTGAACAACGTCCAATTGGCCTTGCGCGGGTTCCACCTTCCTATTCTCTGGACCACTGGGGGTGGCGGGGCTACGGTGAGCGACATGTCTATTCCAAAATGATCACTCGTAGCCGTGTCGTTGATGCTCCACGACATCCGATGCAGCAATGAGGAGGAGACAAATGAGAGATCAAGCCTGCCCTGTCGTACATGCGTCGGCGACCCGTCGTTCAGTAGGACCACACCCGGGCTGGTGTTCAGGATTTCATCAATGTGTCGCCCGGACGAGTTTGTAGGCGACACAGAGTGAAGAATGGGGTGGTGCGCATTAAAGTCACCTGCGATGATGTACTGCTCGTGCTCCGCGACGGTGCATACTTCCCCCAGGTCCATGTATCAACGCTCATGGGCCTTTTAAATGTTATACACATTGATCGTTTCATGGGGGATGTGCAGTCGAACTGCGAGCCCCTCCACATCTTCCCAACACTCTATTGTTGGGTCTACTCTTGAACATGGGATGGACGCATGGACAAGGGTGTCTTCCTCTCCCACCAGGGCCTCTTGCAAGAGGATGACCTGTTTTTCCTCCTGCCGTATGATGGCTTGCAGAAGTGACTGTTTCGCTCTGAATCCAAGGATATTCCATTGGAGGAAGCGAACAGTCTGGGTGGTCGAGCGCACTGTGGACACTCTATCCATGGTGCTCGTTGTCTTCCGATGACGATGACGGGCTTGACGGCGAAGAAGAGCCCTCGCTGCTAACATCAGTGTCCATATCCACCCCTTCGTTTCCCCTAGGTATGTCAGGGAATCCAGCCACAAACGCTGCGCCACCTGCCTTAGAGAGGGTAACCTCTCGCCTCGTCTGGTACCGCTGGACTCGAACTGGGCCCTCAGGCAGTGTAGCCTTGACCGCGGCTCCTGCGGTACTCTTGGCACCTGCTTTGCCTTTTCGGGCCGGCTCGTCAGACGTTGGCGGCTCTGCGCGTACTGGGGAGGGCGCTGGATCCTCCTCGGGTGTCCGGACACTGGTCGAGGGCACTGCGGGAGGCCGCGCAGGAGATGGGATCGTTGGAGAGCTTTCGGTCACCTGGGTGGTACCTGGTGCAGCGGATGGAGACATGGAGGGCTTGGTGGCAGGTGTGCACTTTTTGATGGAGACCATCGCCTGCGCCATGTCCTTGAGGAAGCTCGTAGCTTCCCTGACCTGGTCTTCCGAGCTCCCCAGGTGGCGGGCCAGCGCAGCCGCGGCGACCATGACGAACTGCATCAGTTCGTCATCCTGGAAGGTGAGTAGCCGCGGAAGGGCTTGCGCCGGCTGCTGCTCCCTTTGGACAGGAGGTTCTGCTGGGGGGCTGCGGTTCTTGGTTCCGTTATGGAACTGGGGCCGCTGAGGGAGCCCAGGGAACTCTGCCTCCGTTAGCGCAGGCGACGGTGTTGGAGGCTGCTGGCGTGGCTCCCTCGGTTGCCGAGGGTGTTTCCACACCGAGGGACGGGGCGGGGCTGGAACGTAGTCCTCTCTGGCCTTGTACACCTCCCTCGTAGCCTTGGCCTCGTCTCTGCGGACACCGCAGGCAAGGCTCCAAGCGTGATGTGTTTTGCCGCAGTTGGGGCACTTGGCCGTCGTCTCCTCGTTTTTCTTGTGCTTTGCAATGCACGTGTCGGTGGTATGTGGGCCACTACAGATGCCGCACTTAAACGAGCGTCTGCAGTGCCTTTGGTGGTGCCCGTACTACTGGCAGCGAAAACACCTCATGGGGTCCGGCACAAAGGTGCGTAGTGGGAACGTGCCCCACATGCCCAGGTCCAGTTCCCTCAGTGCGGGCCCCCGGAGGGTAACCACGACCTGCCTGGTGTTCTCCTTCCTCCAGGTGCATCTTTCTGCACTGATCACCTGTGGATGCTCTTCGATGGCGTCCAGGGTATTAACCGTTGACCAGCCCTGTAGCACCATCTTCGTTCCCTTTTCTGCTCCTTCCACCCTCTGGAGGTTTACCCTCCTACCACTGACCTCCGTTAGGTTGGCAAGGGCAGAAGTGGCGGCCTCATCCTTAGGAGAGATGAGAATCTCTCCGGTTGGCAGGTACTTAAAAGTGATGCTCCAATTGCTATGCTGTTTCTCGATTTCTCGAGAAAGCGCATAGGCTGATTGGAAACCTTCTGGAGACTTTGAGAAACAAGAGGGTCCTGCTTTTAAAGGAGCCACGACCTGAGGAGTCGTGAATGCCATAATGGACCGAAGAGGAAGATTATTTTAAAACGGTATAGAAAGATACGGCATAGAAAAATTAATTCAAGGTACATGAACCTTTAGAGAACCCAAACCCAAAACATAACAAATATGCACAAAATAAATCTTAATTCGAACATAATAAAAAATATACAATATACAAATTGGATGGCAACATCAACGACATATGTGACCCAGTCCGACCGGGCAATTGAATGTTGCCATACGCGGTCAAATTAAGATTTTCAAGGTGTCCAGGATTGTGCGACGCAGCGCACATCTGGACACAGAAATACAACAAAAATACAAAAAGGAATGCACAAGTGACCAGTTAAAAGTAATCTGGTCACACACAGAAAGAAGGAACATTTCAAATTAAAATAGAAATAAAATATTTAAACTGGCAATACGCCGAGACGACGCAAAACGGCTACGGCCTGTCTGACCCAAAGCAATTAGCCAAGACCTGACCTTGTGTGACCCTAGCCTGGGTCAACTTGGACCAGGTGTGTGAAGGGGGGTGGGGTGAAAGTACGTGTCACTCCACGAAAGAAATCACGTAACACTTTGGAATACGTGACACCTCCCCCACCAAGAAAAAAATTGTTCTTGCACAATTTTTACTCAATTTCTTGCGGAAGTCAAGCACAACAACTGGCTACCGTCTGACAAGCAAAGATGGGCGAACGACACTCACTCGCACATGACGAATGAGACCCACCTTGCAAAAAGACAACAACAAAAAATAAATAAAGACTCCTTCTCCAAACAAAGAGGCGCTTAATGAGGATGCCCGATACGAAAGCTCCACCGAGATAGTGTCACCATCACCCAAGTCGTAGGCTACCGATATGGCCGGCCCCACAGTCTGTCTTCGAACCCCTGGGAGGAAAACTTACCCTTAGCAACGAGCGGTTTTCTGCTCCGCCCGACGCTCAGGTGCCTCCACTTCCGACTCCAGCGGCGGTTTTCTCAGACCAGACACCTTAAAGAGAGAGAGAGAAAAAAAAAAAAAAAAAAAATAGGCAGGAGGCCGTCCTCGGCTATGACCCTTTGACACGTGATGTGACCTAGCCACTGTCTGCGGCCTCTATCTGGTGTTGCTACTTCGTAGTTGGCAACCCTCACCCCTTAAACCGAAAACGGGTGCAGGACATGGCCTGTAAAAGCGTCCCTTAAAAAGGCAGAAGGGCCTAAACTAAAATGACTTCTGTCAAACCGGTGCTTGTGCACGGGACAGAGACTCGTCCAGGAGTTCTGCATTGACTTTCCGGCACAAAACAACACATATATCATTATATAAAAACTCCTAACCATACAAAAATTAAAATAAACCCACAGGTCACTAAAACAAACAGACACAAAAATCCAGTGTTGATCACTACACACAGAGTTCACTATGCACTCTACGAAAACCTATGCACAAACAAACTGCATCGTCTGGTGCATTTTCACTCCTCTCCCACGTCTCCATTTCAACACTGATAAATGAGGATTGCCGTCCGCTTGCACACGGAACGGTTCCTCGTAAAGTTCACCTTGGGTGGGCCTGTTGGGAGCTCCCACAATGTCCTTCGTATGGTGGAGAATATTCCCGGATTCTCTTGATTGTCGAGAGATCCGGCGGTTTGGTCCGCGACCTTCCGACTTCGTCGAGAGAGGGCTTTGCCTCGCCTCTCGAATGTCTCGCGGACGCCTGGGTGGCTCGCAGAGTGTCCGTAGATGGCCACCTTCAATATGGTCCTCCGGCGAGGAGAGGGGACAATCAGCTGTTCCACAGCTTCCCAAGGATCCTCGTCCTTGCAAAAGGTTGACGGTACTCTCCGTCTGCGCAGCCTTTCGCTACGTAGATGAGGGGCGGACGTTTGTGTCGCCTCCCGCTCCTCCTCCTCCTCTGGTTCCTCCGAAGGGGTGGCCAACTCCTCCTGCTCCTTCTCGTGGGCTGCCATGGTCAGCTCCTCGTCCTCCGTCTGGGCTGCAGTCGGCTCCGGTCCCTCTGCAACTAACTCCGGTTTTCCTGAAAAGGACTTCTCTGGGGGAGGACTAACACAAGAAAAATGATCGCTTTCAGCGACAAGAAAAGTGAGGTTTATTACCTCGTCAGGCTGGGAGAATAAAAGGGAAATGTCACGAATGACCTCGTCGGGGTCGCCGCCCGCGTTCTCTATTGCGAGGTTAAGTGACTCTGGGGGTGGGGGTGAAATGGTCATTAGACGGGTGACAGGAGACAAAGGTAAAAACAAAGGGATGGCTTTTACTGTGGTTAAATCTGGGGAACCTTCAGGCATCACCTGCAAACTCGGCGGGGGGTTCTGCCCCCTTTCCCTACCGCTTAAATTTACCCCTAAATCCACTTCAAAGCACTGAGTTTGAAGCTCAGGCAAAACACCTTCTTCCGCCTTCCCCTTAAAACTCTGTGTGTCCAATTTCACCTCAACTAGGGGGGCACTGTCCCGATCCCCAGTTGATGACGTCACATCACTCTCCACATTCTCCTCTCCTTCTACAAAAACAGCACGACTGGGGATTTGTGGTGCCCCTGAATCGTGCACAACTGTGACGGGTTCTGATTCCTTGTCAACAGTAACACTGTCAGACAAAAAGATCTGGTGACCTACGTCTGATACAGGCTCAGACTTCTCTGCCTGCATCTCCCGCTCCCACTCTGCTAACTTCTTCAACCCACAATCTTCTGTATTGTGACCCCTTAATTCACAATACGAACAACGTGGAAATCTAGAGGGATACCTAAGCCCTACAATTTCTCCTAACTGCTTTTGCTTTTGAATGATATCTCCTACGATCCAGAACATTTTGCTATTTCTTACTGGCTTTTCCAATTCGGTAATGTTCAGAGAAATCACTAAATTAAAATGCTATTAAAAATCGGGTTAAACAAAAGAAAGTCTCGCGTGAATTCTGGCAAAAGGTCGCCTACTGTCACGGATTTGGCAGTGACGAAAGGGAGGGAGGAAAAATTTAAAATTGGAAGGATGGCCAATATGGCAACTGATGCCTAAAGTCATGAATTGACTGTTCTAATCCCCAAATCCCTATCGCACTCCGTGTCCAGGTTCTTTGAAAGAGGGGTAAACTATATATATTTATTTACAAAAACAAACAAACAAGTAAATCACATAAACCCCAAAAACAAACACATATCTGACTGAAATATTACACATTATGAAAATTGAATTTACACAAGATTGATTAAAGAAAATTATAAAGATAAAAAGATCTTACGAATTTACATTCAAAACAAATCTAAATTAAAATAAAATTCACGTGAGAAAAACCCGAATAGAATTGAATTGAATTCAAAACTATACATAAAACTGTTCAAGACAAAGGTACAAAATATAGCACTTAATGAAGTTCAAAAAGGAAACTAAAATAGGACACATATGGGTAAGAAAAGGACAAGCCAGAAAGACCCAAAATGTGATCTATAGAAAAAATTGTAAAAACCCCGTAATAGAATGACGCGTAAGTGAAAATATTAAAATAAAAAGGTGGAGAGAAAAACAGATGAACTAAAAGTCTAATTGACAAGTTCAACTCAACCTATCCCCAAAAGGTATTCCAACCACGGGAAATAGGAAACAAATAATAGTAGGTCGCCCACGAGAAACCTAATCTAACTTAACCCAAAAAGGAAAAGGAAAATTCCAACAGGGATTAAAAAAAAGGAACACTGGCAAAAGCCTTCCGACACGCCAGGTCCAAAATGGGTATCTCCAAAAGGGGATCCTACCTCTCACACACAAAAATAAATAACTTACGGTACTACCTAGGTGCCTTGCACACCTTAGGTGACAAGAGCGGCCGAAAGTCGACCAGTTGCCGGGGAGAAAGAAAAAGCCTCGAGAATTTTTGTCCCAGCCGCCCTTGCCGATTTTGGGACTGGCTTTTAACTTACCATGTAATGTGTATTTGCCATGTAATATGTGTAATGTGTGTTTATCATGTGTGTTGTCTTTTATTTTTATTTTTATAATTGTCTTTTTTTATATTGTCATTATTATTTTATGCACACATATATGTATATACATCTCCATATATATACTTACACACACATATATACATACTATGTATGTACATGTACTGCATACATGTAAGTGGAGGATTGGCGGGTAGGGTGGAGGGGTTTAGGGTTTGGGGATTCATCAATTTTACAGTAGAGATACTACTGGGGAGGAGCAGATGAGGTGGGCCGTGAAGACCAGCTGTCTTCGTCCGGCGTCTGTGAGGCTGTTTTCCAGCAGGCGTTCAAGGGCTGTGGCAGGGTCACCAAGGAGGTTTCGGATGAGGCCAAAATGTTGTTCTAGGTCGGGGCAGAGGAAGACGCAGTGGCTAAAGGACACCAGTTCCGTGCCACACGAGCAGATGGTCTGTGTGAACTGGGTCCGCCAGTGATTTGTCCGAAGCCGCGATACCATGGCCGCGATGTGGGTGGGGGCAGCGAGGAGAGACTGGAGTCGTTGGCCTCGAGGCAGGTCTTTGTTGGCCATCCCCGGGAGACAGCAGTGGCGGCATATTCTGCCTTCCACATGTCCCAGACGGCTCGATCTATCATCCGATACATATCACTTGCCGTGAGCTGTATGGGTATAGCTTCTTTATCGGGAGCTAGCGCTCCCTGGCGGGCAGCTCTGTCAGCCCTTTCGTTGCCCTGGAGTCCCACATGAGAGGGGACCCACTGGTACTGGAGGCATACACCCATTTGGGCCGCCTCTGCCGAGAGACGCAGTATGTCATTTAAGACGTCGGGTCTTGTAGTGCAGTGGGCGCCCTGCAAGGCAGTCAGGCTCGAACGGGAGTCCGACAGGATCGTGACACGTGGTGGCTTCTGAGGAAGGGCGATGATTTTGATCAGAGCCTCCCGGATGGCAACAAGTTCGGCCGTGAGGATGGTGGTGGGGGGAAGCCTTATGGAGAAAGTCTCTCTAGTGGACTGTAGATAGAAGCCAGCTCCTGTGCGACCGTCTTCAAGTACAGAGCCATCCGTATATACTAGAAAATCCCCAGCATAATGTTCTGCTAGGAATTTCTTGGTGCTTTTGAGCAACAGATGGTGGCTTGCCTGGCGGCCTAGTCCATAGACTTCGGTCCTTACTTCAGGTGGTGAATAGGTCCAGGGAGGAAAGGGGTCTTGCTGATTTTGGGCCACTAAGCGGCGATCACCAGGTTGTAGTCCAGCTTGGAGGCAGATATCCTTGGAACATTTCAAATTAAAATAGAAATAGAATATTTAAACTGGCAAGACGCCGAGACGACGCAAAACGGCTACGGCCTGTCTGACCCAAAGCAATTAGCCAAGACCTGACCTTGTGTGACCCTAGCCTGGGTCAACTTGGACCAGGTGTGTGAAGGGGGGGGGTGAAAGTACGTGTCACTCCACGAAAGAAATCACGTAACACTTTGGAATACGTGACAGCATATATCTATAATATAAAGTACAAGAACATATACTTTCTCATAGAGAGAGAGAGAGAGAGCATGCAATTACATGGTTAATGATGGAGTTTATCATTAACTGAGATGGCTTAAAGCTCACACAAGCACCTTTCTCCCTGACAGCCTCTGACACTAAAATTAGTGCATTTGTTGATGGTAGCTGCAGCCTGTTCCTAGTCTTTGTTTTCATTAATGACAACTTTGAGAATAGTCTCTCAGCATCAGCATTTGAAGTTGGTAGAGACAAGACCTGCGTTATAAAGGAACACGGATACTGAAAATGATGTGTGCCATCGTCGTCTGTTACTTTCCCTAGTTTTTCATAGAACTCTAAAATATTACAGTCGGGTACCAAGTCTTGCGGCAAAGTTACGGAATCTAGGTTCCTCCATTCATTGTCTAGAAATTGGACATCAGAATCGTAAATGCGAGGTACTGCTTGAACTAAACTTGTGAGAGAAGGTAGGGCTGTTCTTGTGTTTATATCTAAAACATTTTTGGTGATAGAAATGAACATAGGCGGAAAAGTTCATCTTGCATGTTGAATCTTTAGTTGCATGCACAGTGTAACCATGAATATGCGGCACCTTGTTCACACGTACTCTAGCATGGCATGTATGTCTCTATATTCTTCAGTTTGCAACAGTGCATGAATTTTTTATCCTAGATATATCTGACTTGTTGGGAGAAAAATTCTCTCGAGAGACGGATTCACTTCAGATAATTCTGTTGCGTGTATGCATTCTGGGCGGCAGAAATATCCTACTAGATTCCTGTACAGCCTTCTTACAGTGGGGTGAAGTAAGTGAATCGTTGGGGTTTGCTTTTGGAACAGTAGATTGATATTGTTAACTGCTGGCAAGATGAAATCAAGGAAATGAAAGTATAGATATACAGATGGGTCGCGTAGGTCCTTTACAATGAATTCAACCGATCTCAGTCTTTCCTCCGAACCTTTCGCGTCAAAATACCTTGTGAGAGCCTGCCACTGTTCAATCACTCGCCTAACAGGTTCATGCAGTGAAAGCCAGCGAGTTTGACATGGATGAAGTATTTTGTGTGGTTCTACTTCACAAAAATCCTGTAATTGTTTAAACTCTACCTTCCTTTTTGCGCTGTGAGAAAAGTACGTGTACACATTACGTATCAGGTCTTCGCAGTGTTTAGGAAGTGTTTTTGCAGCCTCAGATGCACAGAGGTGAAGTGAATGGCACACACACTTTATTATAGTAATTCCAGGCAAATTGCTTCTTAAACGGCTGGACAATGAATTTAGTTCACCCATGATATTAGAAGCCCCGTCAGCTGCAAACCCAATGAAATTTTCCAAAGGGATCTGGTGTGTGCGTAGTGTATCCATTAACTGTGTGTAGAGGTTTTCTCCCGTGTGTCATATAACGACAAAAGGGGATAGGAGAATATTTAGATACTTAAAAAAAACGAATGGGAAATTTTCTAGTAATCCCCAAACCCCTATCCCGGTCGTATCCAGGTTCTTTAAAAGAGGGGTAAATTTTATAATTTTATTTACAACAAAAACAACAAACTAACACAAATTCCTTACAAACAAAAACTTACTATAATGAACAAGATTTAATCCCAAATTTGAAATAAAACTAGATTGAAACAAAGTTTTATAAAAAAAATTCACGTAAATTTCTTTATCTATTACCACCTTACGAACACAAGGTACACAGATGAAAATAACACGTTAAAAATAAGAAAACAGATAACGAGGGCCAGAAGACGGAGAAGTCCCTGATGGCTCCTAATTCAGTCTCCCAAGAAAAAAGGTGACCTAACTAAAATAAAACCCCCGAAATAAAATCACGGAAGTAGATAAAAAGGATGGGGAAAGAAAAAGAGATGAACAAAAGTCTAAATAGACAGGTTCACCTCAAATAAAAACCGATTCCACTGGAATTCGGAAAACCCCGCACCCAACAAGGAAAATTTCCACTGCTTACGTGGGATTACCTAGGTTGCTTACATCCTTAGTTAAAAAGGGGGGGAGGACTGTCTCCCTCGGAGACCCGCCGATCTGCACTCGGAGACGAGAAGATAGAAAAGAAGCTATCGAAGCAAGAGGGTTCCGGGTTTTATAGGACAGAGATGACCCAAGATGGGTCTGAATGCCAAAAGGACAGAACAGGAAGAGTTTCCCTATTCTATGGGAACACGGCACAGAAATCTAATCCCAAGTACACGCCTCAAAGGGAACCCATACAGAAATCATATACAAATACACAACTCAATAAAATAGATCTTAATACTAACAAAAATAAGTACATACATGAAAATCGTTAGAATGGCAACATCAACGACATACCTGACCCAAGCCAGTCGGCCGTTCGATTGCGTGTTGCCATACGATGGTAAATATTACAATATTAAAGGTGTCCAGGATCGTACGTCTGGACACAGAAACACAACAGAAATATTACAGAAACCGTTGGACGCCATCTGGTAAGTACACCGATAAAACAAGCTACACAGAAAGTAAACTAAATATATGCATACCCTTTGGCAATATGGGGACGCGATGCAGACTGACTACGTCTGTCTTGACCCAAGGCAAAGGGGAGAAAGGTAATTAGCAGGACCTGACCTGCTCTGACCTTGGCCGGGTCATTTGGACGCAGTTGAAAGGAAGGGGGGGGATTACGTGTCACACACTTCGTGGTACGTGACACCTCCCCACCAAGAGAAAAATTGCATTTTTTTTTTTTTTACATTGATTCACAAGAAGTACATCTTGTTTGGGTCTCTACCCATATTCCTAGAAGGCATACAAGTATGCCTTTTACAATCAAAGTTACATGTACATGTGTTTAATTATGTCAATATTTGTAATGCTGCACGGTCCTGGTCGGTCTCCACGATCTAGCCGACGTGGTTAGTGTCCTGTGAGTCCGTCGCGTCCCATCCGGTCCAGCCGACGTGGTTTAGTTCCTGCACCCGTCGCGTCCCATCCGGTCCAGTCCAAGGCATCATGCGCAGTTACCTAAGTGAGAAAGGAGAAGATATTAATCCTTTGGCTTGAATTTTTGTGGTGAGCTATAAGTCAATATTTCAAGTGAGTGCAGTTAAGAACCCATCCGTATCCTCTGGGGCTGGCACTTGAAGGAGACTTCCCAGCCGACGTGGTTGGTATCTCTTGCACTCGTCGCGTCTCATCCGGTCGGTTCAGGGCATCCTGCGCAGTTACCTAGGTGAAAAAAAAACATTAGTCCTTGGCTTAAGTTGAAATGTGTCATAAGTCAAAAATCAGCAAGAGAGTACAGTCGAACAGAACCCATCCGTATCATCTGGGGGGCGGCACTTGAAGGAGGCGTCCCAGCTGATACGAGTTTAGTGACATCGTCAGTCGACGGATGAGTCTCCCGGCCGAGGTCCTGGGGCCCGCACGCAGAAATCTGGTCGCTGGGCAAAGGGCCACATAATGATCTAGCCCGTTTGCGCCGGCCTCTCCACAGTGAATGCAGGCCTCCGGCTGTCCCGTCACCTCCGAGAAACATCGATACCCGAGACGGAGTCGATGAAGGGTGACATCCTCTATCCTGGAGAGACGGACTCTAGGAGTCAGTCGCTCATACGCTGTGGCAACTTGATACCAGCGTGCTGACAGCCTCTGGGCTGTCAGGTTCCTATGGCTTTGCAGCTCCCTCTTGGCCATCGTTCTCGTTGCAATGGCCAAGATCTCAGTTCGGCTCGGGAGGACACCGATTCCGCCTTCCATGTCCCCTGTGGCCGCTCTTCTGGCCACCCTGTCTGCCGCTTCATTTCCCTAGATGCCGATGTGTCCCGGCACCCAGTTGAGGACGACTGATCTCCCTTGCTGACGGAGGGCCTTGAGCTGTGATTAGAAGTATAATTATACTTCTAATCACAACACTGTTCACACGCTTAATTTTAACCACAAAACTCTTCAAGAGTTTCACTTTACCACTACACAACGAGGCGGAGCACTCCGCAGACGAGCGAAACGACGTTGAGCGACCGCTGATCCACGGTGGCCGGATGTCTAGACGAAGTTGCACTTAATATCGGAAGTATAGTAACTATACTTCTAACACCGTATTTGTTTTTACACAGAACACTTCACTGCACTATACTTTTAGCACCGCACTTAATATCGGAAATTATTTCACACCGAACACTTCACACAAAAAAAGAAAGACACTTCACTACACTATACTTTTACCACTGCACTCCGAATTACAATATCACTTAATCCCTTCAATTGCACTTTTTCGGAAGTATAATAATTATAATTATTATACTTCCGAAAAAGTGCAATTGAAGGGATTAAGTGATATAATTCCGAGTGCAGTGTTAAAAGTATAGTGTAGTGAAGTTTTTATGTGTGAAATGCGGTGCTAGAAGTATAGTTACTATACCTCCGATATTAAGTGTAATTATTATACTTCCGAAAAAGTGCAATTGAAGGGATTAAGTGATATTATAATTCCGAGTGCGGTGCTAAAAGTATAGTGTAGTGAAGTTTTTCTGTGTGAAATGCAGTGCTAGAAGCATTGTAGTGTAGTGTAGTGTTCTTTCGTCTTTCGTGAAAGTGCAGTGACTAAGTACTTCCGAGTGCAGTGTTAAAAGTATAGTGTAGTGAAGTTTTTCTGTGTGAAATGCGGTGCTAGAAGTATAGTTACTATACTTCCGATATTAAGTATAATTATTATACTTCCGAAAAAGTGCAATTGAAGGGATTAAGTGATATTATAATTCCGAGTGCGGTGCTAAAAGTATAGTGTAGTGAAGTTTTTCTGTGTGAAATGCAGTGCTAGAAGCATTGTAGTGTAGTGTAGTGTTCTTTCGTCTCTCGTGAAAGTGCAGTGACTAAGTAGTCTCCTTATCGTACTTTCGTAAAAGTGCAGTGACTAAGTACGATATCAAGTGTTTAAAAGTGTACGGTTTTAAACACGATGTAGTGTAGTGCTCTTTTCCCCCCTTCCCCCCTTCCCCCCTTCCCTTCTTTTCCCTTCCTTCCCCCCTTCCCTTCTTTTCCCTTCCTTCCCTTTTCCTTTTTTTTTCTCCTTTCTCTCCCCTTTCCCCTTTCCCTCTCACAACCCTCATCTCCCTACCTCCATACTACCTCCCCCTCCATTTTCCCTCTTCCTCCACCCTCACTCTACTCTTCTCCCTCCTCCGCCTATCTCCACTCCCTCCTCCATCTCCTACTTCTCCCGCTCACAACTTCCTCCTCCTCCATAACCCCTCCTGCCCATACCCTTTCTTCTCCTACTTCCTCAACATCTCCCTCCTCCTCCACCCGTCCTCTCCTAACCCACATTCTCACTCTCCTCCCCTGTACCTAGTTGCTCCTCCATCCTTGCCCTTCGCCACTCACCCTCCAACTCCCTTCCACTACACCTATCACTCTACTTCCCCCCCTTTGCCACCCTCTCCCTCACGCTCACCCTTACTTCTTCCTTTCTCACTTCTCCACTATCCCTCCTCCCCTATCACTCCCTCCTCTTCCTCTCCCTCTCCCCACCTCTCCCTCCTCCGCCTCCCCAATCACTACCCTTCCGCTTTCCCGCCTACTCATCCTGTCTCGATCCCTCGTTTCCTGCTACCAGCAACAGCAAGAATGGATGAATCCACGCGCCCTTCAGAAACGGGCGATGACGGTGAAGGAGGCTGGGTGACTGCTGGCCAAAAGAGGAGTAAGAAGAAAGAGCGCGCTATGCGCTCTGGAGATGGGCAGGAGAGTCGGGAGCAAGCGGAAAGGGCCAAGAGGGCATCGCCCCCTTTGGTCACCACAGGATACAAGATCCCAAAGTCTCCAGAAGGTTTCCAATCAGCCTATGCGCTTTCTCGAGAAATCGAGAAACAGCATAGCAATTGGAACATTACTTTTAAGTACCTGCCAACCGGAGAGATTCTCATCTCTCCTAAGGATGAGGCCGCCACTTCTGCCCTTGCCAACCTAACGGAGGTCAGTGGTAGGAGGGTAAACCTCCAGAGGGTGGAAGGAGCAGAGAAGGGAACGAAGATGGTGCTACAGGGCTGGTCAACGGTTAATACCCTGGACGCCATCGAAGAGCATCCACAGGTGATCAGTGCAGAAAGATGCACCTGGAGGAAGGAGAACACCAGGCAGGTCGTGGTTACCCTCCGGGGGCCCGCACTGAGGGAACTGGACCTGGGCATGTGGGGCACGTTCCCACTACTCACCTTTTTTCCCTTACCCCATGAGGTGCTTTCGCTGCCAGCAGTACGGGCACCACCAAAGGCACTGCAGACGCTCGTTTAAGTGCGGCATCTGTAGTGGCCCACATACCACCGACACGTGCATTGCAAAGCACAAGAAAAATGAGGAGACGACGGCCAAGTGCCCCAACTGCGGCAAAACCCACCACGCTTGGAGCCTTGCCTGCGGCGTCCGCAGAGACGAGGCCAAGGCTACGAGGGAGGTGTACAAGGCCAGAGAGGACTACATTCCGGCCCCGCCCCGTCCCTCGGTGTGGAAACACCCTCGGCAACCGAGGGAGCCACGTCAGCAGCCTCCAACACCGTCGCCTGCGCTAACGGAGGCAGAGTTCCCTGGGCTCCCTCAGCGGCTCCAGTTCCATAACGGAACCAAGAACCGCAGCCCCCAGCAGAACCTCCTGTCCAAAGGGAGCAGCAGCCGGCGCAAGCCCTTCCGCGGCTACTCACCTTCCAGGATGACGAACTGATGCAGTTTGTCATGGTCACCGCGGCTGCGCTGGCCCGCCACCTGGGGAGCTCGGAAGACTAGGTCAGGGAAGCTACGAGCTTCCTCAGGGACATAGCGCAGGCGATGGTCTCCATCAAAAAGTGCTCACCTGCCACCAAGCCCTCCATGTCTCCATCCGCTGCACCAGGTACCACCCAGGTGACCGAAAGCTCTCCAATGATCCCATCTCCTGCGCGGCCTCCCGCAGTGCCCTCGACCAGTGTCTGGACACCCGAGGAGGATCCAGCGCCCTCCCCAGTACGCGCAGAGCCGCCAACGTCTGACGAGCCGGCCCGAAAAGGCAAAGCAGGTGCCAAGAGTACCGCAGGAGCCGCGGTCAAGGCTACACTGCCTGAGGGCCCAGTTCGAGTCCAGCGGTACCAGACGAGGCGAGAGGTTACCCTCTCTAAGGCAGGTGGCGCAGCGTTTGTGGCTGGATTCCCTGACGTACCTAGGGGAAACGAAGGGGTGGATACGGACACTGATGTTAGCAGCGAGGGCTCTTCTTCTTCGCCGTCAAGCCCGTCATCGTCGTCGGAGTCATCGGAAGACAACGAGCACCATGGATAGAGTGTCCACAGTGCGCTCGACCACCCAGACTGTTCGCTTACTCCAATGGAATATCCTTGGATTCAGAGCGAAACAGTCACTTCTGGAAGCCATCATACGGCAGGAGGAAAAACAGGTCATCCTCCTGCAAGAGACCCTGGTGGGAGAGGAAGAGATCAGGATCTCTGGATACCACGTGTTCGTGTCGCCCCAAACGGACACAAGCAGAGGTTGTATGACCCTTGTCCATGCGTCCATCCCATGTTCAAGAAAAATTGCGTACTTGCGCAATTTTTATACGTTTACTGGTCGCGACAACATGTCCGCCAGAACATTATCCACACCCCTTACGTGGATGACCTTGAGGTTGAAATTTTGGAGATACAAACTCCAACGAGTAAACCTCTGGTTCTTGGTTTTGAACGACTCAAGGTATGTGAGTGGTCGGTGTAGATTTTACTTCCTCTGATGGAGGCAAATAAAAGGAAAAATGGTTTAATGAAAGAATGCTGAGTAACTCCTTCTCTACCGTGCATAATTCTTTTGAGCGGGCGTGAGCTTTTTGCTGAAGTACGCTACCGGGTGATCTATTTCCTGTTCGTTCTCCTGCAGTAGGATTCCTCCAATTGCTCCATCACTTGCATCGCAAGCGAGTTTAAAACTATTTCCAAAATCTGGAGCAACAAGAACAGGATACGAGCACAACACTGGCTTCAACCCTTGAAAGGATTTTTCGCAAGGCTCTGACCATTTGAAAGGAGTGTTTTTCTTAAGCAAATCGGTGAGTGGAAGAGTTAAATCAGCAAAATTCTTTATGTAGCGGCGATAGTAACCTACCGCCCCTAGGAACCTCCGAACCTGTCTCTTGGTGTTAGGAACTGCCATCATAGAAATTGCCTCCACTTTGGCTGACTGGGGGGACAGAACGCCCCCACCCACAATGTGCCCTAAGTAAGGGACTTGAGCTTGAGCAAAAATGCACTTTGACAAATTAACTACGAGGTTGCCGTCAAGGGCATTAAACAAGGAATCCAGCTGGTTAATATGGGCCTGCCATGTGTCTGTGAAAACTAAAATGGCGTCCAAATAAACGACATTGTCAATGCCGGCAAACACAGAGTGCATTAACCTTTGGAAAGTGGAGGGAGAATTGCATAGGCCGAACGGTAACACTAAAGGAAGATACATTTGACCTAAGGTTGAAAAGCAGCAAATTTCCTGCGCTTTGCTCGACAGGGGAATCTGCCAAAAACCCTTTAGCAAGTCTACCTTAGACAGGTAGTTCGAGGAACCTATACGCTCTATGCAATCCTCTATCCGAGGCAACGGAAAAGAATCCTTAGTAATTTTATTGATCCGCCTAAAATCAATACAGAGCCTCTGGCCACCGTCCGGTTTAGGCACAAGCAAAACGGGTGAACACCACTCACTCGCACCCGGTCGAATGAGGCCCATCTGCAACATGGCGTCAATCTCTTTCTGAATCAAGGACGCCTTGTGGGGGTGTACCCTATATGGGCTTTGCTTAACCGGGGAAGCGTTGCAAACATCAATGTCATGGACTACTGAGGTGGCCAAACCCGGTCGGTCTTTAAACACATTGGGGTACTTATCCATCACGGCGAGCAGCTCTCGCTTCTGCTCGACGTTCAAGTGACCCAACCCTGTCTCGAGCACGGCTCGAGCAGCTGTGTTCTCGCCCCACGCTTCCGCGAAGGAGACCGGTAGGGGGCCGACCTCGACCTCGGCTGGATTCACCGGGTTCGTGAGGCAGACGGGGTCGCCTAAAGGTTCCCCAGAGGTATTCGCGTAGCCCTTGAGCATATGTGGCATAACCACTGCTTGCGGCGACGCTCCGGCGTGGCAACCACATGGTTTACTTCCCCCACCCTCTTAATTACTCGGTAAGGGCCTTGGAACTTGGCCTGAAAGGCGTTCCCTTTAAATGGCAGAAGGACTAGCACCAAGTCGCCTGGTTGCAATTCCCGGTACCTGGCTTTCTTGTCAAACCAGTGCTTAGCACGGGACTGAGACTCGTCCAAGTGCTCTGCAGCGATTTTCCAGCACTTTATCAAATTTTGCCTAATTTCCCCAATATACTCTATCAAGCTGAATTCCTCATGCTCTGACTCCAACAACCTCTGTTTAATATGACACAAGGGCCCCCAAACCTGGTGGGCAAAAATTAATTCAAATGGGCTTAAACCTGTACTCTCAGATGGCATGTCCCTAAGCACAAATTTTACAAAGTGTAAATTGTCATCCCATGAATTTTAAAACACAAGCGCATATTTGCACAAAATACTTTTAAGGGTTTGGTGGCTTCTTTCCACTACCCCTTGACTCTGAGGGTGATAGGGGCTCGCAACTTTATGTTGGAAGCCAGTGGAGACTGAAAAATCCTTGAACACTTTCCCCGTGAAATAAGAGGCCCCGTCCGTCTGCACATTGCACGGTACCCCAAACTGAGAGAAAAAGTTCATCATGTGGCGGACTATAGTCGTCGCCGTGACACTCCGCATAGGAACCGCCTCCACATACCTGGTGGCCGTGTCGACCATGGTCAATAAATATTGGTTGCCCTTCCGTGTTTTGTCGAGTGGTCCCACGACGTCCACTTGGAGTTCTGCGAAGGGCTCCGGCAGGTGAGGTATCTTCACTAAGGGGGCAGGCGGGATTCTTTTGTTGGGCGCCCCCGCCATTTGGCAGACATGGCACAGCTTGCAGTGCTGCGCGACGTCTTTCCTAATGCCTGGCCAAAAGAAGGCCCGGCTGAGCCTCTCGAAAGTTTTCCGGACGCCTAGGTGGCCCGCGAAACGTCCGCCGTGGGCCACTTCCAAGAGAGCCTTCCGGTAGGCTGTGGGAACCAAGACCTGCTCCACTGATGCCCACGTTGCGTCCTCCTTAGGGTAGGTGGGCGGCAACCATCGTCGGCACAGGACCCCTTCTTGTAAGTAGAAGGTGGAGGTCGGTCTCGCCTCCTCCTCTCCGTCGCCAGCTTCCTCCAAAAGGGGTGCCAACTCCTTGTCCTCCCTCTGGGCTGCTATTAACGCCTGTCTTCCTGAAATAGACTTGTCTGCGGAAGAACTAACAAGAACACTATCACTGTGGGTGAACAGGGAGGCAATATCAACTACATCATCGGGCTGGGCGTCAGTGTTCTCCTTAACGGGACCCGGTGACCCGGGAGGTGGGTGAGTTGTTGACATCGAGCGTGTGACTGCAAATAAGGGAAAAAGCTGAGGCATGGCCTCTTCTAATTTCGTTAAATCCGGAGAACCCTCCGGCTTCAACTAGAGAATCGGAGAGGGGTCTCCTCCCATTTTCCCTCCAGCTAAATCGTTCCTCAAAATCAAATCTACCCCTTGGGGCGGCAGATTAGGCAAAACAGCTACTGAAGCCACTCCCTTAAAACAATCTGTACTTACGTGCACCTTTACCAGGGGGGCGCTATTTAGACCCCCTATTGAGGAAAGCACAACACGCTCCCCAGTCTCCTCTCCTTCTACTATGTCTGCACGAATGAGGGTTTGTAGAGCCCCCGAGTCGCGTAAAACCGTGACGGGTTTCGATACCTCGCCTACTGTGACCTCACCAACCGATATAAAATTCTTGTAACCTATGTCTGGAGACTGACTGATACTCTCGCTGTTTACCACCCCGACGGACTTTACCTGTTCCTCGGGGACAACCTCAGGCTCTGGTGCCTTCGAAGATAAAATCAGAGACTTAGCCTTTCCTGCCTGCATCTTTCGCCACCAATATTGTTCTACATGACCACTCTTTTTACAGTAAGAGCACTGTATATTGTTTTTACTTCTACCTACAGGAACAAGTTTAGAAGTGTCTTTACCCTGCTAAGGAGGACTGGCCTGTCTCTTAGGCCCCGACATCCCCTTAGACTGGGATTGGCTGACCAACCCACTTCCTGGGCGATGTACGTACGCGTCCTTTCGGGCCAACACGTACTTGTCCGCCATCTTAGCATCCTCCTCTAACGTCCTAAAGTCCTTTTCTGCAAGGTGTATAGCTACCTCCTTGGATATGGTAAAATAAAAATTCTCTGTTAGGATAAGTTCAACTAACTCATCAAAACTCTCCGCGGCCGAGGCTCTTCTCCACTTCAAAAAGGTTTCTCGTTTAGAACGAGCTAGCTCTAAATGGCTAATCTCGGGCGTCTTTTTGCACCCGCGAAATCTCTGTCTATATGTCTCTGGCACAAGGGAATAAGCACTTAACACTTGGCGCTTCACTGCCTCATAATTCAAAGCCTCATCATCAGGAAGAGCCATATATGCTTTCAATGCCTTACCTCTAAAACTTTGTTGTAACAAGACTGTCCACATATGCCTTGGCCATTCGAGACGGATAGCTAGCCTTTCAAAGCTAGCGAAAAATTCGTCTAGGTGGCTCTCTGAAAAAGGGGGAACTAACCTAACTGCCTTATCTAGAACGAAAGATGGTTGGGGAGATCTACTTCTACTTACCTTTATTTCTTCTGTGCGTAACTCTACTCTCCTGATTTCAAGCTCGAGTTCTAACCGGCGTACCATCACATCCTCCTCTGTCTCTTCCCTTACTCTTTGCGACTCGTTTGACATTTCGGTTTCGTTCGAGGATTCTGTTTCTAATCCTAACTGTTGGCAGACTATTGAAACTAACCCTGCCTTATTTGCCTTTTGTGACGATTCAAAACTGTTAAGCTGAGCTACTACTCGCAGTTCAGCAACTGAGAGTTTTTCTATCTCCTCTACTGCGGGCCCCCGTGCTATGAACGCTTTTGCGTCAGAATCACTAATAATCACCATCCTGTATTACTTTCTAAAAACCAAAAATCGGGTTAGACAAAAGAAAATTTCACGTGAATCCTGACAAGGTCGCCACTGTCATATAACGACAAAAGGGGATAGGAGAATATTTAGATACTTAAAAAAAATGAATGGGAATTTTTCTAGTAATCCCCAAACCCCTATCCCGGTCGTATCCAGGTTCTTTAAAAGAGGGGTAAATTTTATAATTTTACAACAAAAACAACAAACTAACACAAATTCCTTACAAACAAAAACTTACTATAATGAACAAGATTTAATCCCAAATTTGAAATAAAACTAGATTGAAACAAAGTGAAAAAAAAAATCACGTAAATTTCTTTTTCTATTACCACCCTACGAACACAAGGTACACAGATGGAAAAAAAAAAAAAAAAAAAAAAAAGACAACGAGGGCCAGGAGACGGAGAAGTCCCTGATGGCTTCTAATTCAGTCTCCCAAGAAAAAGGGTGACTTAACTAAAATAAAACCCCCGAAATAAAATCACGGAAGTAGATAAAAAAGGATGGGGAAAGAAAAAGAGATGAATAAAAGTCTAAATAGACAGGTTCACCTCAAATAATAACCGATTCCACTGGAATTCGGAAAACCCCGCACCCAACAAGGAAAATTTCCACTGCTTACGTGGGATTACCTAGGTTGCTTACATCCTTAGGTAAAAAGGGGGTGGGGACTGTCTCCCTCGGAGACCCGCCGATCTGCACTCGGAGACGAGAAGATAGAAAAGAAGCTATCGAAGCAAGAGGGTTCCGGGTTTTATAGGACAGAGATGACCCAAGATGGGTCTGAATGCCAAAAGGACAGAACAGGAAGAGTTTCCCTATTCTAAGGGAACACGGCACAGAAATCTAATCCCAAGTACACGCCTCAAAGGGAACCCATACAGAAATCATATACAAATACACAACTCAATAAAATAGATCTTAATACTAACAAAAATAAGTACAGACATGAAAATCGTTAGAATGGCAACATCAACGACATACCTGACCCAAGCCAGTCGGCCGTCCGATAGCGTGTTGCCATACGATGGTAAATATTACAATATTAAAGGTGTCCAGGATCGTAACGTCTGGACACAGAAACACATCAGAAATATTACAGAAACCGTTGGACGCCATCTGGTAAGTACACCGATAAAACAAGCTACACAGAAAGTAAACTAAATATACGCATCCCCTTTGGCAATATGGGGACGCGATGCAGACTGACTACGTCCGTCTTGAACCAAGGCAAAGGGAGAAAGGTAATTAGCAGGACCTGACCTGCTCTGACCTTGGCCGGGTCATTTGGACGCAGTTGAAAGGAAGGGGGGGGGGAGTACGTGTCACTAACACGTAACACTTCGTGGTACGTGACACGTGGAACCTTGCATGTCTTGACCTGGGTTATACATGTCGACAAGTTGCAACATACCTGTCTTTACAGTGTTTATGCCCTGTCGAAAAACCTGACAATCACTGTCATGGATTTTAATGTACTGATGTCAGTCGATTCATCTATCATGATGGAAAATTTGTTAATACGCAGTTTTTCTACGAGGTCTTTCATTACACACCTTCCAAGTATTTTTATTACATCAGTGCATTTTGTTCTTCCTATGCTCATTCCTTGAGCTATAGCAGAGTCAGGAAACATAATCTTCATTAATTCAACTAAGTGGTCAGCTGTACTGAATGGAAGGTTGTGCTCGGCGATGAAGCATGCGAGTAGAATAGTCGCTAATACGAGGACGGGGGATCCCCCCTGGACATCGTGTTGTGGCACTGATCCTTCACCCCGATGACGGGCTTTGTTGCGGACATGCATGTGAGACCCCTTAAATGAAATACATGTTTATGATAACTTAATGATTGATTATGTTAAGTCACAACATTGCTCAGCAATAAGCAAGTCTCACAAACCTTGTGTCTCTTAATAGTTGATAGCTCGGCACTAAACTCCTTCCTGCAGGTGGTGCAATATGCTCGGGTTGGGTCAGTTTCCACACGAGTCAACCAGGGTTGGAACTCATCACTCACCAGCCACTCGTTCCTCATCTTTCGTTTTGTAGCCATATTTCAACCTCTGAACATAGATGTTCCTGGCATGTCACATTTATGGATGCGTGATGAAGGACTTTGGGGAGTAACATTTACAGTACTATGTTGTATGGTCATGCGACTTGATGCCAGTAATAACAGTAATGAATGTGATAATGATAATTAAAATATAAATAAAGTAATTATATATAATATATATATATATATATGTATATATATATATATATACATATATATATATATAATGTAAATAGGTTCCTCTAAAGAGAATATGATCAAGGTGTAACTCAAGTGGTCGCGGCTGCTATATTTTGCTGGGAGGAACGCACCGCCCACTAAGGCAACTCCAATGATTAATTACAATTAATTGTCTAGTATTGAAGTTTAGATTTGAAGTTTCGTTATATAATAATATACACGATTTAACATACCTTAAGTTGCGACACCTGTAGAAGAAGCAATATGTTACTCTCTCCGTTTCAGCTGAATAACTGGACCTCACAAACCTACACCTTGACCATGTTATCTTCCTCTGCTAAGCACCCTTCTCTCGTATCATTGCAATTTTACGACTGTTAGTGTATAGATATAGGTATTTAATGGAAAATTTGGTTATCAGCAATCCATTTTACGTATAACATTAACTAAATATAACTTTGCACACAATAAAGTAGAGGCCCCAAAGCAGATAGAAAATGTGGAAATATTTTTCCACACTTTGTAGAAATCCGTCCACGTTATCCACGCCAGTTGCCAACACTCGCTAGATTTCCTCACCATGAGTGATATTTCCACGAAACGGCAACACTGGTGGCTGGCCTACCAAGGCTGAGGGGTAGGGAGGGGAGGTGGGGTTGTCAACGCATGCGCATACCTGCACAGAGCCGGGAATTTTAAATTTCTGATGAATCGTGCGGAATGTCCAACCACGCTCATACCTCGGGAAGTGGCCACATGTCCAGGAGTGTGGTAGGGGATTACCGCTATAGCTTCACTGTGCAGGTTTCTTTTAGCCGATAACAGTGACTTATCATGCACTTTACCAGAGCTGGGCGCGTTCCGCTTTAGTTTGACCGCAGTTAGCGCTTCTAAGCTATTAAAGCAATATAGGTGCCGGTATAGTATGTGACCTACGAAAATTTTCTTTGGTATATTATGTGGACTACCGGAATTGATTTCGGAACGCACCCACTTCTGCACATTACTATTAGAATGCCCGTTCATTTCACGCACATGACATACTACTATATATGTCATGTGCGTGAAATGAGCGGGCGTTCTAAAATGAAATGTTTGTCATCTTCAAATTCAGTTGGAATTTGGGGGGACCTGAATTGTTTAAAACTGGGATGAATAATTCTTATTTTTAAATTAATTTCTCTTTTATTCGAAATGAGCTTATTACAAAATAATAAATGTGTTTTGTTCAGTTTCAATAAACATAATTGTAATTTGATAGGCCGCGCCTATGCCATAGGCTTACTGTTTGCGCTAAATGACAGTCCTGGCAACATAAATCGAATCCTGGAACCTGATTGGTTCGAGCTTTAGACGGAATATTTTTAAATTAATTTATGTTGCAAGAATCTTGCAGTTCAACCGATTGTCTCCAGGGTCTGACGACGCGACCCGAGATTGGAGGAAGACCCTGGGTACAGAGCATTAGGTTTCATTGCTAGGACGGTAACGAATAGAAGTGCAGAGGTGATTATTAAACTCTATCTAGCGATAGTTAGACCCATCCTTGACTATGCGGTACAGTTTTGGTCTCCGTCCTACAGAATGGATATCAAATCACTAGAATCAGTACAGAGAAGAATGACCAAAATGATACAGTGTAATCTCGAAGTAAATCACAAGATTGCGAACATGGACAGTACCTAATTTATCCATGAGTTTCTTTAGTACGGCCTTGTAATCCTTTTTTCTTCTTCCGGACATCAGTGCGAAGGCAAGTGGTATCTGTTTCGTGTTTTCCCCACTTTTTAGGAAGGCGTTGATGGAGAACAGCTGCTTGAACGGGTCCTGGCACAATTTGAACATTCCATCGGCGTACCATGTTTTCACGTTTCGCAGTAAATTCAGCTGCTCATCCGTAGCAAATATCAGATGGCGGCGATCCTTTCCTTTAACATCTCCCTTTAAAGATTCCATCGGTATATGGTCGTTCTGCAGTTCAAATTCGAGGTCTTCTGGATCTTTAGGCCTGTTCTTCTGTCGGAAATGGTTCGTTGCACTGGTCAGGGTATCGGTTTTTGGTAGTGTTGGACAAGGGGCCAATCCGATATTCTCCAGCAGAACTTCTGTCACGATTACTTTCGCTGGCTTGAAAACATTGTCTTTAGCTTTCGCCTTCATTGACGCTTTGACTTTCGTGACGATTCCTGCTCCGGATTGTCCCTGGTGATTGTGATCCTTTTTCCCCATTATGAACCGGTCCCCCGTCTGAGTGACGCTGGCGCGGCACGGATTCTCTCTGGGTCGCACTGTACATTGCCAGCCCGTAGTGTCATTTTTCCTTCGTCTCTGGACATTGTACATGTAACCGCGACTGTCTACCAGCTTTTCCCTCGACCTTTTCGTACCATCTGCGATTACCTCAAACGTTAACTGGAAGTCTTCTTCTGCAGCCGAAATGACAGTGGATGACAGTGGGAATATAGACTACACGTTGATTCCCTCGGGCTGGGTATTTCGCCTTACCGTGTACATTTCGTTCATGGCGTCTGGTGATGGCCATTGGCCTACATCTATAACTATTGGCTGATCTGATGATGTCTGTTGGGTTGGTAGGCCTATCCCATCTGAAACTACAGGCTCATCTGTTGATGGTCTTTCGGCTATTACTAAAACTTCATCTGACAATGAATATTCCAGTGTGCGGTCTTCTGTTGGACTACGTTTTCGTCCCTGTGATACATCCAGCAATGGCACAAAATGATTCGGCGTCCAAATTCTTCGACTGCCTCCGGTGCTGTCGAAAAGGGTCCAGATGATATTGATGGAATTTGGCCTGCCTCGCTGCCGTAAACCCCGAGGTACAAATGCTGTACTCAGCCGGCTGGCACAAGGATCCTGAAGACCATTCATTGGCGGATACGTTGAAAAAATTGTTGACTTGACCACAGTAGACAGGGCATGAGTAGTCCATCCCGATGAATAATTTCCTTGGAAGCAATCGGCACAAGAGTCTTCGTATGAGGGGGTCATCGCCTCCCATTCTGGATCAACCCCCTGGGGCTAGGGGGTGTAGTATAGAATATAGCCCCCGCCACGTCGGCTGCATGTCGTAAGAGGCGACTAATGCCGATCCCCGGGCGGGGCTCTTGTTTCCCCACACAGGGCTTCCTCTTAAACTTACTTTTCCACTCCTCTCTTCTCTTCCGCTTGCTGTTCCATCCTTCCGACCTAATTTTCAGCCGCCCCTCTCAGTAGCGGCAAAAGAAAGCCCTATGGCGATGGCTAGTGACGATGGGGGCAGGAGAAGGTGATCTCTGGAAGCCTCTAGTCACGAACTACACATAGGCGGTGTGGGCAAGATAAATCGCTCTCGTATTGGGATCGAGGCAACAGCACGGTTCGGTAGCTACCCACATGACTGAGCAGCCCTACTCAGGATCCACTCTGCTCACCCCACATGGGGAGGGGGCTAGAAAAGGTGCCCCAAACATAGTTTGCCTCAAAAACCACCTGACTGGGGAACCGCCCCCAGTAAGGTCACCCTCACTGCGGTCAAGACAAACCATTAAGAGAGAACTCTCCCAACGCTAACGACCTATGCATGACCAAGGATATGAGCAAGGCCTCTACTGGTTCTAGAGATGAAAGCCCACAGTCTTTCATCACACTGGAACCCTATTCCGCTAAACCACAGCGGAAAAATAGAAATAAAGAAAAGTCTTCACCGGGACACCAGGATGACAAAACAGGTGTCAAAAATGTAAACGAAAATTTAAGAGTCATATTCAGCCCTAATGTTGGTTTAGACTTAAATTATAAAGTTTGTTATGAGACAGCAAAGAATTTTGGACCTGTAGAATGAATGAAGTTAAAGGTTTCTTGTAATGAGCAGTTTTTTTAATCTCTATATTACATATGAAAAGGCTTTTTCAGCCCAAGAAGTAATTGAATATATAAAGAAAAAGGAAGATGAAGACCTTATATTCTCAAGACAATCTAAATTACTGGATGTTAGAAATATTGATGATGAAGATGATTTTATTCCTAAAATTTCTGAACCAAATGGCAAAGATCCAAAGAACAGGAAAATGCAAATTCCCATTTGGCATATCCCTACATATAAAGAGGGACAAAGTAATCTAATAAAGGCCTGGGAGAATCTGGAAGAATTTGTAGGATCCATTCCAGATGGAAATGTAAAAAAGTATGGAAAGAAAATATTAATTAAGGCAATCGGCAAAAGTCAGGCTATTTTATTATCATCTTTTAAAGATCAACCTCATAATGTTGTAGAGGCCATAACCCCTCATAGATCATTTAACACCGCTAGAGGGGTTGTATACTGCAAAGATTTGTGTGACTTTAATGAAGAAGAGATCCTTAGACGATGTCCTGATATTATATTAGCTGTAAAAAAACTTAAAAGGAATTAATGGTGCCATACAGCTCACTTTTCACTCACCTTACCTTCCAGACTATGTAAAGATTAGTCGTTTAAATTTACAAGTTAAGAAATTTAAAGCACGACCTATGCAATGTCATCATTGCTTTGACTTTGATCACATTAAGGAAAAATGTCCTAACAATGCACGATGTTATATATGTTCAGGTATGCATGCACTAGGTGAAACTTGTGAAAAAGAAAGGTTCTGTTTTCATTGTAGAGGTGGCCATTCACCAAATTGGCGTCACTGCCCAATCTACAAATTTGAAGGTGAAGTGCTAGAAACAGCAGCCAATGAGCACATCAGTTTTGCAGCTGCTAAATATAAACTTAAAAGAAACAAAAATCCACTATTTACCTACGCAGATGCTGCCAAGAAATCTAACAATGATCCTAACGTTCAATCTGGAATGAATAAAAGGGATGCCCCTGTTTCATTAGACAACACCTCTACAGTTCATAGCGAGAACACAATTGTAGTTCTACCCACCATCTCTTCCAAGCCTAGTGTCCTTCCAACAACCTCCTCACCTTCAGTCAAACAAAAAACCAACATCTCAAAATCCAAAGATGGATTCTGGACCCCCCCTAGACCAAAGAAAGGTAGACCAGCTTCTCCTCAAAATTTTGTATTAGAAACATCTAATAAGTTTACCGCCCATGATCCTTTTGGACCATCACATTCTACTACACCTTTTAAAGATATGGCATCATCCAGCTCGTGCTGTGAATTGAATTTGGTAGGTGCAGACAACTCTAATCAAATGCAGAGTGGAACATCACATTTCAAAAGCAGTATTAAACCTTTGGGCTCTTCTGAAATGGAGATTTCTACTGACAGTAATTCCGGGGTTAGACGGGTAAGTACCTCTGAATTGAAAGGAAAGAAAAATGAAAAATCTAACCCTCAAAAGAATAAACAAGACATAAAGAGAAAGACATTATCGCCTGATTCTAAAAGTAAAGATCAGGGCTCCAAGGTAAAGAGACTAAATTACATCTTCAAGTCTTTTAATAAAAATACCCCAGAATTCCAGTCCAAAGATAATTTGGCTGGATCCAAGAAAAAATAAATTATTTTCACGTTCAACATCCTCCAATGGAACTGCCTGGGTCTTCGTACTCGAGCAGAGGAATTGAAAGTGCTGATGAAGGATAGTAATCCAGGTATCATTTGCCTCCAGGAAACAAAACTTGGAAATACATCTATTAATCCTGGGTTGAATTACAATATTTACACCTCCACTCCTCCTCCTGGAGACAGGGCACATGGAGGAGCTGCAATTATAATAGATAAAGGCATTCAGCATGCAATTGTGAGATTAAATTCACCTCTTCAGGCTGTAGCAATTAAAGCTATATTGGGAAAATCAATTACTGTTTGTTCCATCTATCTGTCTGGTGCAGCTGGTTTCACTAATGTAGATCTACAGAACCTTATTAATCAGCTTCCTCCTCCATTCTTAATAGGAGATTTTAATGCGCACAATCCACTATGGGGTGGAAATGATCGAGATATGTATGGCAACATTGTTGAAAACATTTTGAATGCAAATGACATTATCCTTTATAATGATGGATCAATGACCTATCATAATATCCATACTAATACATATTCAGCCATTGATCTAAGCATAAGCTCATCGAATATTGCTATGGATTTTAATTGGTCAGTTGACAATTATTTGCATGGCAGCGATCATTACCCTATACATTTGAAATATACAGAAAATATCCCTACTTGCTCTCCACCCAAGTGGAAAGAGAAGGAGGCAGACTGAAATAAGTATAGGCAGGTTTTACAAATAAATAGGGAATTTGATTCTTTTGACTCTCATTTGGAGGCTTATTCATACCTATCAGAGAAAATCATAAATAGTGCTGAAGAATCAATACCTCAAACAGGAAACCAACCCCGAAGGCCTGCAGTTCCTTGGTGGGACAAGAAATGTAATGTTTTTCGTAAGATAACAAGAAAATGTTATAGGAGGTATAAAACCACTGGATCTCAAACATCCAAGATAATTTATCAGCGTGCATTGGCTAAGAAACGCCGATATTATAGAAAAGGTAAAAGAGAATCCTGGTTATATTATATCAATGGAATATCTTCAAAAACACCATCTCGATTTGTTTGGAGAAAGATTCGCAAACTTAGTGGAAAATTTATACCTTCACCTCTTCCAACTTTGAAAATAAACAACAATCTAATCACTGACCCTGGTGAGGTAGCGAACACTCTAGGGAAACATTTCTCAGATGTCTCGAGTCCAAACAATTATTCAGAAGAATTCCAACAAGTAAGAAATTTTCAAGCTACCATAAATTTCGCATCCAACTCTTCTGAAGAGTATAATACAGAGTTCTCTCTAGAAGAACTGCATAGTGCGTTGTCTTCAACTGAAGACACGTCTCCTGGAGAGGATAGAATTTTGTACTCGATGATACGCCAACTCCCTGCTGAAGCTAAGCTCTTTCTCTTGAAAATCATCAATAAAATATGGAAAACAGGGGCTTTACCTAGGAGCTGGAAAATTTCCATCGTCATTCCAGTTCAAAAACCTTTCAAAGACCCCTTTCAACCAACCAGCTATCGACCTATAGCACTGACTAGCTGCGTATGTAAATTAATGGAAAAAATGATAAACACTCGTCTGGTATGGTACTTGGAATCTAAGAATTTACTTTCTCCCCATCAATACGGATTCCGAAAAAACCGAAGTACCCTGGATCCTCTTTTAAAACTCTCTAATGAGATCCAACAAGGTTTTGCTACAAGCAAACAAACTATTGAGTGTTTTTTGATATGGAGAAGGCTTATGACACCACTTGGCGACATGGTATACTTAAAAAGTTTTATAAAATGGGAGTAAGGGGAAATATGTTGAGATTTTTAAGTTCCTTTTTATCTAATCGGTATCTCAAAGTACGAGTGGGAAACACTTTATCATCTTCCTTTTGTCAAGAGGAAGGGGTCCCACAAGGTAGCGTTTTAAGCGTTACTTGTTTTGCTGTTGCTATAAATGGAATAATGAACACACTTGGCCCCCAAGTTAAAGGGTCATTATATGTTGATGACTTTGTCATATATGTTTCATCATATGATGCCCTTTCTGCATGTCATGACCTACAAAGATCTATAAATAATACATCAAAATGGGCTTTGAATAATGGTCTTAAATTTTCTACCACCAAGACTGTGGCAGTACGTTTTACCAGAGGTAGACGTCAGGAGGAAGTTCCAAATCTGATTTTAAATGGGGAAATTTTACCTTATGAGGATGAAGTTAAATTTTTAGGGTTAACATTTGACAAAAAACTAACTTGGGAAAGTCATATAGATAACTTTAAGCGAAAAGTAAGAAAATCTTTGGATATTTTGAAAGTCGTGTCCAGTTTTGATTGGGGGGCAGATAAAAAATCATTACTGCGTCTTTATGATGCTTTATGTCGCTCTAAGTTGGATTATGGTTGCCAAATATATTCTTCAGCATGTAAAACAAGACTGAAGGAACTGGATGTTATTCACAATATGGGTTTAAGGATCTGCTCTGGAGCATTCAGAACATCTCCTGTGGAGAGTATTTATGTAGACTGTCATCAGCTTCCTTTAGACCTTCGTCGGGAGGAGCTAGGTCTACGATATCTAGTAAGAATTAAAAGTTCTCCAGAGAATCCAACCTTCAAACTGATAAATCAGAACCTGTCAGTAAACTATAGAGCTAATACAAAGCCTCTCCATGTTCGTTCTAAAGATCAACTGGGAAATAGCAGTTTGCTTGATGAACATATTTTACCTGTTAAATATCCAGACAACCCTCCATGGCTGGTACCAGAAGTTGAGCGCTGCTCAGTTAATATTGTCAAAAAGAATTCTCCTCCAGAAGTGGTTCGAGCAAAGTTCTTAGAACATGACCGACAGCATGTCAAAGATTTTAAAATTTTTACCGATGGCTCTAAATCGAATGAAGGTGTTGGTTGTGCAGTTGTCACCAGAGACCACTCGAGATTGGGACGGCTGTCCAATGCAGCGTCGTCATTCACAGCTGAACTAACAGGAATTGTCCATGCCTTAAAAGAAGCTTCATTAACCAAAGCTAAGAAATTTGTTATATATACAGATTCAAAAAGTGCCATAGATGTTGTATGCCAGTTCAATACTTCCCACCCGCTAGGACAAAAAGCACAAGAGTGGCTACAATTCATTCACTCCCGTCATAAATCTGTATGTTTTTGCTGGATCCCTTCCCATGTGGGAATAAGAGGGAATGAAATGGCTGATGAAGAAGCTAAGGAAGCTAGTAAGAAAAGCAGAATTGATGTGCGAAAATTGCCCCATTCTGATCTGTATAAACCTATCAAGTCATATATCAGACAGAAGTGGCAGGACCGTTGGTCTGATCCTCTTCTTGCCACTAACAGGAAATATAAAAGCATTAGGCCTAACACATCATACTGGCCTTCTGTGTTCCATGCTGATAGGAGAACTGAAATAGTCCTAAGTAGGTTGAGAATGGGTCATACCCATCTGACACATAAGTTCCTGTTAGAAGGATCAGATGCACCCGAGTGTGATTGTGGCAGTCCTCTGACAATTGGTCACATTCTGATGCACTGTCAGTTGTATGCTAGAGCTCGACGTAAATATGGACTTGCTGGCAAACCCATGCCAAATCTTTTAGGGGATGACGCAGATGTAGCTGGACTAGTTAAATTTTTAAAAGAAATTAATTTGTTTTATAAGCTCTAACTTTTATGTAAATATTATCTAGATCTTACTTTATTTTATGTATTCGTTAATTCATTATCATCATATATATGAATTTAATTTTTTCAAATTTGTAAATTCATTTTGGTTTTTATCCATTCAAATTTTTAAATTCATTTTGGTTTTTATTCATTCAAATTTTTAAATTCATTTTGGTTTTTATTCATTCAAATTTTTAAATTCATTTTGATTTTTATTCATATGCATAGTCTTACTATGCAACTTATCTTTATTTTAAATTCATTAACATCTCATTAATTTCAATTTTCATAAATTCATTGTGGCGCTGAATGATCATTTTGGTCCCAGTGCCTGGCCGTCGGCCAAAAACTCATAAATCAATCAATCAATCAACCCATTCTGGATCATCGTTCTGCTGCTGGTAAAAGTCTCGGTAGGAAATAATTTCTATCGCTGTCCTGATCCTTAATTGCGCTGAGAGGCCTGCGTGACCACAAAGAACAACAGACACAGAATGGAAAAGATAGTTACCATCACCGGGAACAGCAATCGGTCTCCTGCCCTTCATTCCTCCGAACTTCGCTAGAATCGCCTCGGCATGTTCGTCTACTTTTTGGATGCCGTTTTGATGTTGAAGCCGGTTGGTGCATTAATTTTAGGGTCTTTATGAAGGAAAATTTCTTCTCGTCTTGCTGCCATCTTCAGGAGCTCGATGTCATGAGCGACGTCACGTAGTCTCTGGCGTGATAGCATGTAGTCAAAGTTGTCGGGTGCATGGGTTTGTCGGACGCACTGCATATTTCCCAATTCCTCAAACATGGCTTGCGAAAGTTCTTGACATGTCCTGTGGTACCGTGTATTACAACCCTCGCACATGATAAGATCTGACCGACACTTACGCTTGTAGTCGCCGCATGGATATGACTTTCGCCTTGTCATCTTGTTTGGTTTGACGATGTTTTCCAACAAATAACAAAATAAGCCTAATCGTAACACTAGCTAATAGGCCTAAGTTGATGGGCCTACAGCAATGCAATGATAAATTAAATGACTACAGGACTCCACTTGCTCCTCACAAAACAATTAATAACAGAAATATAAGGCCTAATGCTTACTAAATGGTCTGGATAAAAAAAAAAAAATCGCCAAAATATGGGACACGAAATTAATAACAGAATTAAAATAAAATCGAATACGAATACTTGTTGGTTTGGCTGCGCTCTTGCTGCATTATCTGGGTCGGTTGGGTCGCCAGATTCTGAACATATTATCGTACAAGTACCTCAAAATTATTGTTTTCATGACACAATTATGGTACTATTTTTAAAGAAATATCGTTCAAATTATCGTACATTTTGAGATCTAATATCTATCCCATGAGATAGATTACATGTACACTTTATGCATTATTTCTAAATTTTATTAATATTGAGAAATGAAGATAAATTGTCTTTCACAAATTAGTGTTTCATTGGAAATAATAAAATAATCACATTTTAACACGTATCATACCTCAATAGCAAATCATCATCAGTGTAATGAAACCCCCTGGGGCTAGGGGGTGTAGTATAGAATATAGCCCCCGCCACGTCGGCTGCGTGTCGTAAGAGGCGACTAATGCCGATCCCCGGGCGGGGCTCTTGTTTCCCCGCACAGGGCTTCCTCTTAGACTTCCTTTTCCACTCTTTCCTTCTCTTCCGCTTGCTGTCCCCTCCCTCCGACCTAACTTTCAACCGCCCCTCTCAGTAGCGGCGCTACACCCATCCTACGGTAATACGTCCCTGCCAATAGGTTTGTTGGTGGCAGGGTATCATGCCACCTCGAAGGGCGCCTGCATTGCAGCACGGTAAGCCAGTGCAGTAGGATTACGATCCAAGTCCTAGCCCAGGCGTGAGGCTCCGCCTGGTGCCGTCCTCCCTATCCTCACTACAACCTGGCCCTGGCAGCCAATCATGAAAAAATCTTGTAGTGGGGTGGCCGGCCCCCCAAATCCGGCTCCAGCTGACGCAGCTGGTAAGACAGCGTCGTCTACCCCGAATAAAAGACTCCTTGGCATCGAACATGCCCCAAGGCGCCTAAACTTTTTCGAGCTCATGAAGCTAGTTACCCCTTTTGGTACTATCGAACGTATTTCTCTTCGTGTTAAGTCAAATTATAACAACTTTTATGTGCGTTTCTTAGCTCCATCAGAATGCATTGCAGCCAGCGTTGCCCTCAATGGTAATAAAATCGCGGATTCGACCTTGAAATGTTCCATCCTAAAAATATCAAATATTGAAGAACAAGACGATGACTTCGTCCCTAATGATACATACCTTACTCCCGAGCTCCCTGAACGTCCCCATCCCTATGCTTTAGCCCCCGTGTATAACCTAGTGACTGTCGAGGAGGGCAGTAACGATGTCCTAGTATTTAATATGATGAACAAAATGATCGCCAACCCTCCACTCACTCCAGAAACCTTCACGCGCTTTGGTCGCAACACCTACCTAGTGAAGGTAAAACCCCACCAGGGATTTATGCTCCAGGGTACGTCCGGAGATTTTTATGGCAGCGGAATCCTCAAGATTTCTCCATATGATGACTATAATGGCTCAAAGGGTAAGATTTTTAACTCTTCCCTTAGTAGCCTTCCAACCACTACTCTTCTTAACATGTGCCCCCAGAACGTCTTGGATGCCCATGTAGTATCCAAGTATAGCCCAGAAGAACAAAAGTTTGTCCCAACACCGCTGATAATATTAAAGTTCTCCAACTCAAATCCCCCAGACGTGATCGTGATTGGGCCCCACCGCTGTACGGTTAGGTCCTACGTTCAATCGCCAAGGACATGCACCCGCTGCCTGCGGTACGGTCACTCCTCCAAGATCTGTAGTTCTCCTGCCCTCTGCCGCAACTGCGCCAAACCATCCCACGTCACTGAGGGTGAATGCTGCGATCTTGCGCCAAACTGCGCTGCTTGTAATGGCACTCACCGCACATTCTCGAGGGAGTGTGAGGAACACTCCTGGCAAAGACTGGTCTCGGAAACTGCGTACAATAACCGAACCAGCTTTCGCGGTGCGGCAGCCATCCTACGGGGGGGTCAGCGCCCCACGTCTTACGCATCGGCAACGAAGGCTTCAGTAAAGGCTAACCCGTCGCTCCTTCCCTCATCATCACATCCGGATACCACATCATCCGCCGCGACCGTCCCCGCACAATCCTCTCAATCTTCACGCCAGTCGACCTCCCAACGTGTCATATCTCGCGTCACCGACAGTAATCTCATACTTGATTCTCCCCCTCCACATCTGACAAATACACCCAATCTTGGCACTCTGGATCCAGTTAATCCTTCTTCTCGACCCGTAATGTCTTCTGATGGATCACCGAAGAAGCGCCCTGAAGCCAGTAAGTCACAATTGCCCCAGAACAACACTAAGCCTAGCAAGTCATCAAAATCTTCAACTAAGGTCTATAGATCGCCCACACCATCCTTTGAAAAAAAGCCCCCCACTTCGGGACAATCGTACTCTCAGCCCCCATTGGCGCAATCTAGCGCAAACTCTTCATCAATGAGTGACTTCCCCCAGATGACATCCATTTCCACCCCGTCGTCTGTGCAGGATGGGGAGATTCCTGACACCGAAGACGTTAGGATGAAGAGCCCAAGCAACTCCACAACTTCGCTCTTGGACCTTCCATCATTCCCGCAGTTACCTAAACATCCCCCTGCCCTTTCCGGCAAGAAGCTTCCCCAGAAACGACCCCTGCCCGACGGCGACTCGAACGACCGCCCATTCAAGACCGCGCCCTCCAACACCTCCCTTCAGCCTCCTCCCTCAGTGTCCCCCAAATCCAATAAAAAGCTTACACAGCCTCACCCTATCAAAACCACGCCAGATCCGTCGAGGAAACAACCGCCTCCTAATCCCGATCCATCTTCTAAATCACCAGAACAAAGACCGAAAGAAAGAGACCAGAGAGCCAAGACCTTACCTCAAAAAACTCCTATGGGACGCGAATCTCGTAAACCCCATGATGGCCAACTTAAGCCGTCCCCCATCGGGGGGCGGCACTCTAATTAATTCTTCAAATTCTCACCACCCACGACACTCCTTCAAAGATAACCCACGAATTTTTATTCTCTCTTCCCCGGATTCCCCCTTCTTGCGAGAGGTGTGGCTCTCCCTTTTCCGTTCGTCATTTCCTGCTCGAGTGCAGATACTACGAGCCTTGGCGGCGGAAGTGGGGCCTCCCTCCTGACCTCCGTAAGATGCTTGGTGCTACACCCATGATACAACCCCTTGTAGGATTTTTAAAAGACGTTAATTTATTCTATTATATTTAATCTTAACTGTGTCATACCTATGTATTGGTAATCTTACTTCTATTGTAGTTCGCTACTTAATGTCTAGGCTTCGTATATATTTCGTAATTATTTTAATAATTAGTCAGACAATAACGTTGTAGTTTTTTTTAATTTTTAGAATCTAATATTTTAACCACGTTATCTATTTTATCCCTGTGCCGGGCTTTTGCCCACTCTAATTAATCAATCAATCAATCATTGTAATGAAATGAATTTTTTTTTAAAAACTTTCATATTTGTATGTAATTAAAAATAACTTCATATTCTAATGTTGTGATATGGCTCGGACAAGCCAAGGAGGAATTGAAACTCGCGGTAACTCTACGCACTCGGTTTTTATTTAACTCGAAAAGGGATGAGCTTGAGAGCAGAGGAGAACTTGAAGCTTGGAGATGACTGCTGCTTAGAGAGGAGTACTGCTTGTGGAGGAGAGCTGCTTTTGGAGGAGAACTGCTTGTGGAGGAGAGCTGCTTTTGGAGGAGAGCTGCTTGATGGGGAGACTCGCTTGTAGAGAATATTTATTTGTCACAGCTCGTGCCGCTTAAATTGTTTTTATTGACTTAAGAAACCTGCACATTGAAGCTATAGCGGTAATCCCCTACCATACTCCTGGTCATATGGCCACTTCCCGAAGGGTGAGTGTGTTTGGACATTCCGCACGATTCATCAGAAATTTAAAATTCCCGGCCCTGTGCAGGTGTTCATGCGTTGACAACCCTACCTACCCCTCACTCTTGGTAGCCCAGCCACCCGTACGTTCATTTAAATGAGAAATAAAAGGCTTCGCCTGTGGGAGGAGGGAGGGACCCTAAACCTGTGCAGGTTTCTTAAGCCGATAAAAACAATTTAAGCGGCACGAGCCGCGACAAAGAAATATTATCGGCTGAAAGAAACCTGCATAGTGAAGCTATGCATGAGACGGAGGTGGGAGAAGGTGAAGCCTGATTTAGTCGAGGACCAGGACTCAAGCCATTACGTGTGTCCCTCCTATGGGAGACTTGTTCATTTTATCACTTAGTAGAGGGGAGAAAAGAAACAGCAAGTACTTATACCAAATCATTTTTTTGTGTTATGTACAATATTGTACTATTTACATAATGCGTACATCATATGTAGAAAATTGTATCCTGTTCAGCGGTTCCTGGGCCTTCCCCTACCCCTCGGTCGCCCTTTGCCCCCTTTTTTTGAGATGAGAGGGGTGGAGCCGTTCCCATGGCGACACATGGGACAGGGGTGACCGAGAGGTAGAGATACCGTGTCCTGAAGAAAGTCGCTGATGCCCAGCCCCCTAGGTCCTGCACCCGCTCCACAGAGTGGATGCGGAGAAACGCCAGCGATGCCGCGAGGCTTCTGATGTTGTGGGCGTGTGGGGCATGGCCCGGGTCGGCCTTCTCTATAATGCGGCAAAGTAGACGCGCCAGGGACCTCGGGGTTAGGGGGTTCCTAGATTTCGAATTGTAGAAGAGATGATCCTCAAAAACCCCTTCCGTGCGCTCCACGTAGTCTTTGAACGCACGGACCGGGCACAGCGGGTGTGGGTGTCCGTCCTCCAGGAAGGATGGTATTCTGAGAGGGCCAATCATGTCGTCCGCCTGCTTATTCTTGGCTAGGAATGTTGGTGATGGAGAGAGGGTTAAGGCCGAGCAGTCCTCCTCCAGTTTGGAGAAGGACGGGTGGCGGGTGATTGCCGCCAGCTGTGAAGCCCTGTAGCCCGTAGCCAAGGCGAGCAGAAAGACGGCACGTTGAAGGAACAGCTCCCGAAGGTTGATGTGTAGTGACCTCTCTTCCGACCATCCCCCGCAAGCTTGATGTCCCCAGCTCGACTGGAAGCCCCACCCTATGTCCGAGGCGTCCGTCGCCACTGTTATCCGAGGTGGGGGCGGGGACCATGGGACTGACTGGTGTAGGGCCCCCGACCGAAGACAGGGACGTAACAAGCTGTCGAGTGCTGAGGGTACTGGCCTGGGAAGGTCGCGTGGGAAGAGCGGGATGCTCCTGTTGACCTCCCGCGTCAGCCTTCGGTGCTTCAAGCGGCCCAGTGGAAGGGCCGGGGCCGCGAAGTTGAGGCAACCTTACAGGCCCTCCCACTGACGGCGGGAGAACGTGTGAGAGAAGTACGTCCTCCTGACATAGCGGAGTGTCCAAAGAGCGTTGTCTGGAGCCAGTGACAGGGAGGCGTTAATCGTGTCCCACTCGATCCCGAGCCAACAAAGCGTCTGCGTGGGAGTGAGGGCAGATTTGTCCCAGTTTACTTTGAATCCCATGTCCGCCAAGACTCTCAGAGCCACCAAGATGCTGGTTGATGCATCCTCCTCGGTGGGCGAATGTATCAACCAGTCGTCTAGGTACATGAGTGTGGAGACGCCTGCTTCCGCCAAGCGTGCGCCTACCACTCTCGCTAGTTTCGTGAAGACCCTCGGGGCAAGCGAGAGTCCGAAAGGGAGTCTGGTAAATTGATACGTCTCCCTCCCCACCTGGAACGCCAGGAAACGGCGATATCGGGGGTGGATGGGGACATGCTAATGTGCGCCCTGAAGGTCCAGGGACGCTAACCAAACTCCTTCCCGGAGTACTGACCGGACCTGAGCCACCGACAGGGGTTTAAAGAATTTGTTCAGTGCGCTCAGGTCCATAACCAGTCTCGTTTTTCCTGGGTCTTTCTTTGGTACGGTAAAGAGACAGGACAGGAAGACCCGACCTGTCGCTGGTTCCACTTTTCCTTTTTCTATCGTGTCTCTCACGTGGGGCACCATTGAAGAGGACCCCTTGGATGACGCGGGAGGGCGGCGTAGTGGCTGTGGGCGGAGAGAACAGGGAATCAGCCTATCGGTAGGAGAGCGTAGATCCCCTCCCCCACACCCCACCTGAAGGGCTGAGACAAGTTACTATCCATATTATGAAAAAATACTCGCCGGAAGAGACGCCCAAAGCCAGGTGAGTCCCTGGCGGATGACCCTGGCGGCCCATCCGTGCGCAGGCCACGCGTGGTGCCATCCCAGGAGACACCCCACTTGGGGACCTTCAGAAGCTCTTGAACTTCTGCTGTTGCTGCTGCTGGTGTTGTCGCTGGCTGGTGGTCCTCTTGGGTTGGGAGGAGGTGTGGTGTTGCGGTTGTTGGCGCCGAAATGTCTGGGGCTGTTGTTGCTGTTGCGGGCGCTGGTTGATCCTCCCTGTGGGTGATGGACAAAGACTATGTAGGCATTTGGCTATTTTTTTTTTTTTTATACTATTCGCTCTAGTTAAAGCACAGGGAAACAAAAATACACGCAAGAGCTGTGCGTGATGAGGGTTTATCTGCAACCCGCAGGCCAGCCCCATCCCCGCAAGGTCCCTGAGAAAAGCAGGGTGAGTACACCCCCACCAGGGGGGTGTACAGGGATGTATTATTTTCTCAAGAAGAAATCACGCTCCACGGAGTGGCCAGCACTCAGATTTATCTTCCTTATGTAACTGGAGAAGGGTCCAGCAGCCCTGGTCGATGTTGGGAAATCCGTGTGGACACTGTCCCTCAATCTTGTAGCTTGTCAAGCTTTCCATTCATTCAATCCTCATCCATTCCAATGGCCAGAACCAGCTGACCATTGAGAGGCACACATACAAGAATATAGACATATAGATACAGAATAAAACAGACAATAAAATGCACAAGGGGCGTAAATAAAAACAATATAAAAGGGAAAAAGGAGAAAACCGGAGAAGGGTTATGGAATAGGGAGAAGGGACAGGAAGGACAGGATAGAGCTACAAAAGGATAAAATGGTGGGGGAGGTTTGACAACATAAAATAATGTGCATAAACTTTAAAAAGAACACGTATATTCCTTCTTTCTCACTTAAACAAATAAAGCGTGAGAAAGAACTAAAACATAGTAAAAAGTCATCAAATACATAAAATAAAGCAAGTAAGTAGCAGGTACCTCGGAGACGTGAGACGCCCGAAAGAAAGAGTAAGAGGGACAAAAGATGAAATGGAAGGAAATAGCTAAAGCTAAAAAAGTAAGCACTCAACCATCATTCACTCACCTGGAATGTGGGGTAGGGAAGGCCTCCCCACAAACTGGTTTCACATCCGGCTTGACTTGCTCAGATCGAGGGGCCCGTGGCCAATCGGGAGTGCGGGTACCTGGGGTGATTCCACGACGGTAGAGGACTAGAAGAGACATAGCTCAGAATAGTCCTCCCCCCCGAGAAACGTGAAGGGGGTAAATCCCCCCAGTTACCCACCCACAGCAACCCCGACCAGGGTCCGCGGGACAGGGAAACAGGGACACACTCACACGATAGAAAAAAAGAGAGCCGAAGAAAAAGCAGTAGGAGAGGTAAAGAAAATAAAGGGGGGATAGACAGCGAAGGAAGGGTACGAATACCCTTAGGAAGACCTAGTTTGTAGCCGCCCGATGAGGTGGTACCCACCGAAGGGATCCTCCGCCTCCCCAGCCAGCAGTGCGGTGCCAGGTTTGCCAGCACCTGACACCGCCACGAACAACCTGTATGGCTAGGAATTTGAAGTCTGCCTTCTTAAGCCCGAGAGATCGGAGCAGGTCGCGAGACTCGCGCGCCATACAACCACGCCAGTTGAACGTGGCCGATGAAACACAAGTACCTCCCCGCCCCGCCCCCTCGGGCCGTGGGACCCCCAGCACTCGGGCGGCCTCCTCACGGAGGGCGTCGTCGTCGTAGTGGCGGACTTTCAGGTCGTGCGCTGCGGACAAGGTGGTCGCTCCGGAATCAGCTACCACCTGGGCGTCAATGATATATACCACATTTCCTCGTTGCACCACCAGGTCAGGCTTCCTTAGCCCTGCAGGAGTTCTAAGGTGAGGCTCTACGAGTACTTTGTCAATGTCATCTCGCGCAGATAATAACTTTTCCAGGCGGCTCACCACGAAGTCGTGGCGAGCAACGCGAGGACCGTGACTTGCAGGACATACCTGCAGGACATGCCCCAAAGTCTCGGACTTTGCGCATCCCTTGTCACAACGCACCCCCTCCGGTCCGCCTTGCCCCCCTCGAGCCACTCCCCGCTTACGCCGTACCTGAGTAGGCATGGCATTAGCGCGGAGCTTAACAGCGTCGATGTACACGCTGCCGGGGATGCACGCGGATCCATCCGAGATCCAGGAATGGGCCTCAGGGACCAATCCCGCTTCCCGAAGGCCAGCGCCATCGACCGAGTCGTGAAGGCGGCGTGTCCAGTAGTCCAAAACCTCTCGCTTGCTGCGAACGGTCACTCCGCGGTACTTAACTTTCCCGTCGAAGTGCCGTTGCATCTGGGTGAAGAACCTAGTCTTCACCAAGGCTTGGATCACTGGGTCATCCGACGACGCGAGTCTGCCGATTCGGTTGGCCCTGAGTAACGGGATCGCCATCCTCAGGCACAACAAACCCAGACCACCGGATTTCACCGGTGCATAGAGAAACCCCAGAGTTACGTCGCTAGGTAGACGCAACCAGGATCTTACCGCCGACCTGACCTTGCGGTCCCAAATCTCGAGCTGGGTCAAGGTGACTCGACCCAGCACGAGACTGTGGAGCAGACCAGGCAGGAGGTGGACCCTCAGAATGTACAGTTTCTGCTGCGGCTTGAGGGGGGCTTCTGACAGATTACCCAGGGGCCCATCAATGACAGCCGAGCTGTTCAGAACAGCCCCGCTGGCACCGACGGGGATCCCTAGGTATCTGTATGTGTCCCCGATGTCCATGGCCCGCATCGGCGTGGGGCCGACAAAGATGGCCGGTCGGCTGTCTACAACGGTCCTTTTCCTCTTCCCGTCCGCTGTGAGCACCAAAGATGCACACTTGGACGGGTTGAGGGCCAGTCCCGCGAGACCAAGGGCTTCTTCGACACTTCGCAATTGGGCGTTCAGCCCAATGGGTGTCCGCGCCACTATTATGAGATCGTCAGCAAAGACTAGATAGGAGATGCGCTGACCCTCGATAGTCACCCCAAACTCTGGGTTCAGCTGGGAGACCACCTCGTCTACCACTGCGTTGAACAGCAGTGGAGACAAGGGGTCACCCTGCTTCACTCCACAGTTTGTGGTGACCTCGTCGCCAAGGACGTCCAGTCGCACGTCAGCGAGTGTCGACTGCACGTACTTGCCGAATAGGCCCGGGACTCCCAGCCGCCTTATGGCTCTCAGAATAGTGTCGCGGGACACCGTGTCGAAGGCCTTCCTCACGTCAAGGAAGGCCATGGACAACGGGGAGATCCCATCTTTGGCCTCCTGGATTAGGCCGGTAAGCAGAGTAACGTTCGTCAGGCAACCATCTACAGGCCTAAAGGCCACCTGACGATCGTCAATCGGCATACCGCCCAATCGGGAGGCCAAGATCTTGTGCAGGGTCCGTGTCACCAGGGAGGCCACCGCGATGGGCCGGAAGTCTCCCGGGTCACTCGCACCCTGCACTTTAGGGATCAGCGTCACCCGTGCTGATCGTAAGGTGCGCGGACAGTAACCGGCCGCGAGCCAGAGATTGTACATGGCGCACAAAGATCGTTTGCAAAGGGATAAGAGGATTTCCTTTTTGACCCCATCAGGACCTGGGGCGGAATCCTTGGTCTTCCGGATGGTCTGGAAGACCTCATCAGCTTTAACTGGGGATAGCATCCAATTACTCTCCGGACAGATAGGGTCCACCGGCCTAGCATCCGGCTTACCCGTCCGCTCGAAGATTGGACGCCAGAAGGAAAGGAAGTCCTGAGAGGATTGGGGAATTGGTTGCTCTTTCCATCCTCCGGAGAGGATAGAGCGAGCCGCCTCCGATCTTTTCGTCTTGTACAAATTCTGAATCCGCCGGTACTGCATCCGAATTCTCCTTCTCCGGGAGAGGGGCGCCGTCGGTGTCGGGACTGGCGGTCCATCTCGAGGGGGCGCGCTCGTTGTTGCTGGCGCTCTTGCCTGCAATGCCGTGACCAAGGCCACAGCATGCTCCTCTAGTAACGAGGTGGCATCCTCCCCTCTCACCAGGGCAGAGTGGGCTTGCTGGAGAATATCAAGACGCAGCTCTGGGTCGTATTTGGCGGCATCAAGTTCCCTGCTGGCTGCTAGCAGCAGGGCTCCCACCAAATCGTGCCCAGCGTTCGAGGCGGGCGTCTCCATCGGCGGTGGCGTTGCCGATCTCTCCCTAGCTGGGGGGGGAGAGACGTGGACAGCTGGGGTGGCGGTAGCGTCCAACATGGAAGAAGTCTGCTGAGGGGAAGGGCTTCGGGTGGGGCGGGAGCTGATGAATCCCGCCACGCGCTCCCGATAGGTTCCCTTCCTCCTTTGACCCTTAATAGCCTCAAGGGTCCTGTGAGGGAGAGCGCCTAACAGCCGCTGGTTCATGTTAGGCACTTCCCCCTCGCGCAGGAGTATAGAGGCCTCCTCCTGCGCCAATATGGCAACCTCTTCTGGGTTTCCATCTGGCTTTGACCTTCGTGCTAGCAGCAGCCAAAGCCTCAGCCTCGAAAATTTTAGGATGGGTCCGTTTACGGTGGACTCCCAATCCTGATTTGGACGTAAAGGGCCGATGACATGTCTCACAGATGTGAGATGGCCCACACGGGGGGTCGGTCAAATTCGGTTCCGAAGTCCCTTGCGGGGACTCGGGCCTGGGGTTGCCAAGGTCTCTGGCCATAACAGATAAACCTTTATAAACGTTGGGCCAGATAGATAACGCTCACGCAGGTCCCCTGAGACCGCAGGGAAACTACAATCAGGTCTCAGAGGATTCTGCGGGGACCTTGTGTATAACCGTGCCCTCAGGCTCGCACGGGGTTTGCTTGTGTGTGACACGTAGGTGGAGCCCAACCCTGCCTACTGTCGGGGGCAATCAGATCGCAAACCACAAATAAATTTGCCCCGGTGTACTATTAGCCTACAAGGTAATCTCCAGTCGGGCCAGGCTGTCGATACTTCCTTGTAGTTACCGGCGGGAACCATAGGAGGACGTACACCTCTACAAACAGAGTCATAGTTACTCCTGCCGTTTACCCGCGCTTGGTTGAATTTCTTCACTTTGACATTCAGAGCACTGGGCAGAAATCACATTGCGTCAACACCGGCTACGGCCATCGCAATGCTTTGTTTTAATAAGACAGTCGGATTCCCCTAGTCCGTGCCAGTTCTGAGTCGGTCGCTGAGCGCCAGCCGAAGCGTTACGGGGCGACGAGGCCCCGCCCGCGTTAGCCTGCGAGTTCCACGGAAGGGACGCCAATCCGGTCCGGGCTCGGCCGGCCCCGACCGCGCCGCCGCGACCGTCCGTGAGGACGGCGGGCGGGCGGCAAGGAGGCCTCGCCCAGTCCAGACGGCGAGCCCGTGCCCGCTTCCCCCACAGGCCCGACTGGCCCGACCCTCAGAGCCAATCCTTTTTCCGAAGTTACGGATCTAACTTGCCGACTTCCCTTACCTACATTATTCTATCGACTAGAGGCTATTCACCTTGGAGACCTGCTGCGGATATGGGTACGGGCTCCCCCGAAAATTTGACCCCTTCCCCCGCTGCTTCAGGGACCGGCAAAAGATCGCGGTACTCAGGACGCCTCAAGACCTGCGACGCTCTACGGGTTTGATAAGGCCCTCTCGCCTTGCAAGTAGCTTCCAGGGCCAAGACCTCTTAACCCATTCACCTCATGGCAGCCGCTTGTTGTGTAGATACGAAAAACCGGATATGGTAGATCCTCGCGCGGGCCCTTACATCGGATGGCATGTGATGCGGCTTGACCGCGCGAGGACTGACATCATATTTTTCTGGTGTTTGATCAAACATTTTGGTGTTTTATGATTTTTTGTTTTATTTGTTTTATTTGATCAAATTTGTGCATTTATATTTTTTTCAATATCTCTCATAAATTATAGTTTGATGTCTGTAGTCAAGGAAGACGAACAAAATTTTCCATGTTGTCCATGCTACTCTTTGGTATAAAATATTAAATACTGAAAATGAGATTTATTCCTCTGTGAGAGCTCAAAGTATACACATTCTTTAGTTTTTTGTAAAATATGACCAAAAAAAAGGACTTTGTAAAACACCTATCCATATGTATAGGTTTTCCTCAGTAGTCTTTAGACACACTGAAATGCTTTCATATTCTTCATACTAGCCCTGTATATAAGAGAAATATTTATTAGTTTTTTTTTTTTTTTTTTTTTTCAAAGTATGTCCTTTTTTTCCCTGTGAGAGTTGGGAAGTTACGGATGTATAATACAACAGAAACTGTATGTATTATTTTGTAAAATTTTGGAAAGTATGAAAACACAATATCATATCCTACACCTTTATGTATAAAAATATAAAAATATACAAATATATACATATATATATATATGCAATATATATACAAAACACAAAACAAAAATAAAGTGTGCTGTCTCTTGCCACATTGCTTCTGACCATATCCAATAATATAGAAAAAATATATATACACAATATATACATACATTCACATAATGAAAATAAGGTGTGCTGTGTCTTGCTACATTGCTTCTGACCCAGATCGGGCGAGGAATGACCCGATTGGAATTTGCTGGTTCTTACTGCATTGCTTCTGAACCATAGTACCACAAAAATATTGCTGTGTCTTGCTGCATTGCTTCTGATCCATCACGGCCGCAGCCACAGGAAATGGGGGGTACTGTGTCTTGCTGCATTGCTTCTGACCCATGATAGAGGGGGGAGAGAAAGATGACCCGATAAATAATTACAAATTTTTTTCCTCGTGGTACTTTTGAAAGCAAACATACGTGCAGAGTGACTTCTTGCACACCCTGCACGTAGTGCGGGTCATCTTTCTCTTACCGTCACGGTAGCACAAAAAGCACCTTCGGTATTTGCCCCCCTCTGTCATTGTAACTGCATGGGAAGTCTTCCCATGCAGTCTTGAGGGATTGGGCATGGGAGATGGGCTGCCTCGCTGGTTGTAGGGCTCCAGAAGCCCGACATACTCATTGAGGATGGCATTTGCCAGGGTCCGGTGGAAGTGGTAATGATCCCCTGTGTGGCCCAGTTTTTTCCATATGGCATGGCAATTGACTATTGTCATGTCATACAGAAAAAAAAAGAGTTTCTTATACCACTTCTTCCATCGCCTGACAGAAGGGTACGAACTGGCAAGCTGGTCGCTCAGATCGACACCCTTCATATGCTTGGTGTATTCCGCAATACACTTGGGCTTCTGGAGCACCTTACCACGGCTCTGCACATCAACCATGCCGGATGTGTGGACTGTGCTTAGCATGGTGACCGTCCTTTTGTCTTTCCATTGCAAGCACAGCATTCCTGTGGCAGTCGACCGATGGTCCACATCCCCTCTCTTGTCCACGCTGAGGTCCGCAGGCATATAGCGCCGGGTCACCCTGACGGTTCCGACGGCCCCAGTCTTCCGAGCCTGAAGATAGTGGAACAAGGAAGGAGATGTGTACCAGTTGTCCACGTATAGAATATAGCCCTTGTCGAACAGGTCTCCGGCCTCCATGAGGTCCACCACCGCCTTCTGTGAACAGGGAAGTTGACCTTTGTCCTTCCCTGAATAAATCCTGAAGGCGGCAGTGTATCCGGCGGCAGGCCCCGAGCTCTCCGACAGCTTGTACACCTGTAGAATAAAAATAATAATGATTCATGGTGTAGTGTAGTCATGTGTGTAGTGTAGTCATATGCTGAAAGTATACATTTACAACTTATGTATTGTATACATACCTTGAACCCAAAACGAGCACGTTTAGTTGGATTGTACATTCGGAAGTTGAGGCGGCCCCTGAACTTCCACAGGCTTTCATCAATGGAAATGTGCTGGGCAGGCACATATACCGATGAAAACCTGTGGCCGAGCATGTCTATGACCGGCCTCAACTTCCAAAGCCTATCCTCCTCATTTTCTTCTTCATTATTGGAGAAATGAAGATTTGCCGATATTTGCTCGAATCTCGTTCTGGGCATCGTGTCTCCGAACAAGGACTGGTGGAAAATTCGGTCTGTCGACCAGTAATCTTGGAGCCTGGGTTTGATGTTGAGGCCCATCATGAGCCTCAAGGCAAGGTAGAGGTGCAGTTCTGCACAGGTGACTGGATGCCACCTGGAACTGCCCCCTATGGGAGGTATCCCAGCATACCTATAAACAAATAAGAGCAAGGAAATAGATCAAGTAAATACTGTGCTCACCTTTTCTGTTTGAGTATAAGAAAACACGTGAATAATGTTGGCTGTATCAACTCTACATACCGGTTGGTCTCCTCAACAATGTGGGAAATGAGTTCGTCTGTCATGAAGGCCTTGTAGACCTCCATGACAGACGAGGACTCGTCGAGGTCCTCCGTGATGCCGGTCTTCCCCGTGAATCCATATGTCCTGACGACATTGTCTTGCCTGGACCACGTGAAACCTCTTGTCCCAGGAGCGTTCCTTGTCAAGTGCCTGTCCCTCACACTTGAGAGGGGCTCGTCACTATCAATGGACGTATCACTTCCGTAATCAAGTTCGTCACTGGATTCGTACTGCGACGAATCTGAAGAATCCAGACTAATTTCCTCATCATCAGGCTGCCTCGAGGTTGAGGGCTGAGGTTCTGGTTGAGGGCTGAGCTGGTGACGGCGAGCAGGTGCAGACATCTTCAATCTTGACAGGTTTCCTAATGCTGGAAGGAGGCCTTGACCGACCTTTTATAGATATCGCTGGCCAATAAGGGGACTCTACGTGTCCTTGTCCCCAAATCACAATCATTGTTGAATTTGGGCCAATTAGGTCAAAGCCGGCAGGTGCAAACCACAAATCACGAGATGAAATGTCATCAATGATTTTCGTCATAATGAGCGAGGTCAATGAACCCGTGACTCTGCGCTGAGCAGCCAATCCAGCGCAATTATGCACCACATGAGACTGCCCACCCGGCTTCCGTCATAATTACATCATAATTATCGACTAATCCCGGGAAAGTATCAGTTGGCATCAATTGAAGAAATTTACTTATAATGGGCGAGGTCAGTGAACCCGTGACTCTGCGCTGAGCAGCCAATCCAGATTGCCCACCCGCCTTCGTCATAATTACATCATAATTATCGACTAATCCCGGGAAAGTATCAGTTGGCATCAATTGAAGAAATTTACTTATAATTATACACCAGGAGGTTGCCCGCGAGGCTTACGTCATTATTATGTCATAATTACATCACAATTATCGACTAATCCTGTGAAAGTATCATTTGGTATCAATTGGAGAAATTTATGTCTAACCATACACCACAGGAGGGTGACGTAGGCATTACGTCATTATTACGTCATAATTATAAACTAATCCCATGTAAGTATCAAGTACCGTCTATTTGGAAAAAACAACACAAAAACAAGTAAATACGATGTAAAAAACACATGCCACCCATCGTGCGCATGATATCATGCCACCTGAGGTATGATGCTTATCTCCCCCTTGATGCCATGGAGGTAGTGATCCAATTCACTCATGGCATGTTTTGATGTCAGCTGATTTTGTGTCCAACCATCCCTTGACACCACATCATGTCATCCGAGGTGAATGGGTTAAGCAGAAAAGAAAACTTCCCTGGACCGCGGCCGGCAGCAGCAGGTTTCCTCCTGTCGCCAGGAGTACCTTTAGGCGAGGGGTAACACCGTCTCCGGGAACCAGGCGTTTGGGGAGAGGGATATCGCTGGCGAGTCCCCCGACCTGTCGACAAACATATGCCCCTCCGGGTTTAAACGAGGGTTCTCTAGGAGGACACCTATTGCGTCCGGAGTGTTAGAGGTGGAGACCCTGGAGGACGTGGAGGCCGGGACGGAGAGGGGTCGAATCTTGTACAGAATCTTAGACCCATACTACACGAGCGTTTACAACGCGGCAGTTCTGACGCAACGTTAAGGCTAATGAAACTAATCAATGTTATTTGAATGGAAAGCAAATTTTCAGTCTATACGAGCGTTTTTAGCGCTTGGGTAGTCGGCGTTGACGGACGTCCGGCGCTGCTAACGCATCTGAAGGCGTTGGTGACGCAACGTTTTCAACGCTTGTCATACTATACACGGCAGTTCTGCCGCGGCGTACGTAGAGGAAGCACGCACTTCAGGCCACTACATATTGATCAGATACGCAATAATGTATGACACAGAAAAGTTTATATATGAGATTGTTCATTGATTGAGATAAGTTCATCAAATGATGTCACTGACATTCTGTAATACTGGAAAAACTTGTCGGGATACATTCTATGTTTTTCAAACGTTATATAGAACTGTCCTGTTGATAGGCGATTGGCTAAAACGGGATGAGTACCCCCAACGTCTTTTTTTTTCATGATGTTCATGCCACTCTTGAAAAAGATGAAGCGCCAAAATACATCCTGTTTGCACGACATCCATCTTGTCCCAAGCAGTACTGCTCAGAAAACGACATAGCACGAATAGCGCTTTCGCGGCCTCTAAAAACGCCGCGCTTTCAACGCCCCGTCTAGATTAAAATAAAATACAGGGAGGCGTCAGCAGCACAAACGCGGCGCTTTAGACGCTCGTATAGTATGGGCCTTAGCTCCCTCCGCGTCGTTGGCCCACTTTAGGATTACGTCATCTCTCATCCTCCATCCCTCCGGTAGCGAGTAGTCGGGAGACCAGGCCACCAGCTTATGATCTTCTCCAAACGAGTATTCCCAGGACTGGGGAAGGTCACACCATGAGAAGGGGTGGAACTCGTAAGAGTCCGTCGTGGTAGGAGAATAAGGTAAAGAAGAACTATTGATGTGTGCCTATGCTCGCTTTTCATTATTCATGGAAAAAGGGGGGCATAGTTACGTCTGGGAAAAAGGGGGGGGTTGTGGTTACATTTCTGATAAAAAAAAAAGGGGGGGGATACTTCCCTCGGTCATGATTCTACTCCTAAGTATATATTGTATATTGTGGAGAGGGTAGATCACCGCTTTGTGTTCTTCCGAAGCTCAGCGGCAATCTAGCGTGTTCCACATGTAATGGGAGTGTGTTATCTGTGAGTGAACGTGTAGTTTCAGTGTTGATTTGTATGAGCTTCTCCCATATACGGGAGGCACGCTCGTGTAGGTAAATGTTCCGTGGTTGAATATCAGCTTCCTCGTGTAGTGCAAGATCTAAATACACCAGGTCTAACCGTTTGAGCTGTTCTGCGCAGCTTCTGACGTCATTAGGATGGTTCCGTTTTCTCTTTGTGAAACACTGAAGAAAACTGTGAAACGCCAAGAAAGACGAACTATAATATTTCCCCCCCGTTATCTCTCTCTAGCTCATTGCTATTATCAGTGTGTGTGTGTGTGTGTGTGTGCGCGTTTATATACTTGTATTTTACGGGAAGGTGGAGATATCGTCGTGTGTGCTTATATGTGTACACGTTCACATTTGTGTGTGTGTTTGCAGGGAAACGATGAAAATTAACATTTGGCTTACTTCCTCTTTGGGTTGAGCCATAATCCTTAATGTCACAATAAGCCATATTCTCAAGATCTATATATACCGGTATATACAGATCTTCATTGTCAGAATATAACTAATTGCGTGGAGCGGAGCGGAGGCAACAACATACCCGAACGACGCACCAGCTTCAACTGACAGCTATAGGACCCGCGAACCCCACTTTGAACAGCCAGGTGACGTTCACGGGCTCGCTGCGCCAACACCCTTGAAATTCGGTCGGAAGTGGTTAGACCTGGTATATATAGATCTTGGTGTAGTGCTTGTGCAGTTTTTATGTTAGGGTAGTACGTGTTTGTAATGAATTTAGTGCTTTGTTTTGAACCGCTTGCAATGTTTGCATGCCTGTCTTTGGTAATGTGTGTAACGGTATTATCGGGTACGTAAGTGTGCTCCGTATAAGTGCGAGATACAAGGTTTTCTTGTACTAAACAGAGGTTTTTGAATCTCTGCAGCCGTTGTAAGCCGAGAGATGCAAGCACCCTCCTGTCGCGTACATGGGCCGCTCCATCATTGGTGGTAATCGTCAAGCCAAGTATCTTGCCCTTATCTGCGTAATTGCACGGAGCCCCGTCAATGACGACGGGTTCACGCCTACGTCCCTGTATGGAGATGAGTTTAAATTTGTCTGTGTTTGTTCGTATTTTGTGTTTCCGCTCGTATGCATTTACTTGCTCGACTGCTTTGGCAGTCGTTATCGAAAGCATACGCTCCGAGCGGCCAGGATATGTTATAATCTGTGTGATGTCATCTGCGTATATTATGTTCTGACAGTGTGGGTGTGGTGAAGGGGGGTCTTTTAGGTAAATGTTGTAGTGTTAGGATTAATACGCTTCCCTGTGGTACACAGAGTGGAGCGAAGTATGGCCCATAGTGGTTTTGTATACGTATGCAAGCAGTTCGGTCTGTAATGAAATCACAAAGTGTTCTAGTGAATGTTGGGTGCATGTTCATCTGTATCAGTTTGTGTTTCAACCCGAACCACCATACCTTGTCGAAGGCTTTGCTCACGTCCCGCAAAACCAGATTAACCTGCATTTTGTGGGCTTTAGCAGCGGCAATCGTCTGGTATGTCGTGGCAAGAGCTGTGTCTGTGCCGTGTAAGGCTCGAAAGCCTTTTTTTTTTTTTTTTTTTTTTTTTTTTTTTTTTGCTGGAGATAATACTCCTGCCCGGGCCTTAGCCTAAAGGCGGCCCGATCCTAGGCTGGTTGATCCACCCTCTATCTAGATTGTTCCAGGTGGGGGGTGGGTCAATAGGAAGCGTATCTTTGTTGGGTTTGGGGAGTTAGTGATATTCCTCACCACTCTTTCAGGAGTGAGAGGGGGGCGGAGGTCAATACGGATGGGGGCCGTGACTGCACATTCTGTTAGATAATGTCGGAGAGGCTGGAGAGGTTGTTCTCCGCAGAGGCGGCACTGTCTGTCCCTCCGGACATTTTCACCAAGTATTTGCCATCCGCAGGGGTATCCTAGTTGGACTCCACTCGTCTGTCTGCACCAGTAGGGAAGGAGATGGGTTCATACCTGGTGGTCAGGTAATACCACTTTGCGGAGGCCGAGGTGGCGATAAGGTTGCTGCGTTCTTCCTGTGTCATTATGCGCGTGCGTTTGGTGGATGCGCTTCGTATTTGGGTTATAGTCGGTGTTATGGGTATCGTAATCTCACCTCGTCTTGTGGCTGCCTTGGCTGCGTCGTCTGCTAAGGTATTGCCTGGTATGTTGATGTGGCTGGGAATCCAATGTATGATAATGTTTCTATTCTGTCGGTGCAGCCGGGTGATCATGATTTCAATTAATGTCGGCAGAAAGATGTTGTCTGAGCCAACTCCTCTCTGCAGGACATCTAGGGCTCCTTTAGGCCCCGTCCACAGGGAGCATCACGCATCAATGACGTGATGCAGTAGTTGTGTTGAAAAATTGACACTAGCGTCCAGACGGGCTGCATCATTGCGAAACTCATCCTTGCGCGAGCAACTAGATCTCGGTCATCATTTGGCTTTCACGGGAGGAGAATGTCTGCCGACGCTCTACTCTGCCAAGAAACTGTACTGTGGAGTATAGTTGCTGTGTGTGCAGCTAAAAAACTTTTGAAAAAGAAACGTCGGACTCTGTGGTGCAAACAGTGGCTTTCTCGGCGGCCTCTGCGAGGGAGCTTTAATCAAATATTTTTTGAGCTACAGGCAGAAAATCAGACAGACTTTGAAAACTATACGCGGATGCCATTCCATGCATTTGATGAATTGCTGAAAAAGATGCATCCATATATTAGCAAGCAGGACACCGGCATCCGAGACAGCATACCACCTGGTGCTCGTCTGGAAGCAACACTTCGCTTCCTTGCTGCTGGAGGATCCTACACAAGTCTCCAGTATTCCACTAGAATTTCAAAACAGAGCCTCAGTCTGATCATCCCTGAAACATGTGCAGCCATCTATAATGTCCTTAGGGAGGATTATCTTAAGGTGAGTTGCAAAGTACAGTGATAGTTTTCACTTCCTTATTATTTTTACATATTTTTATATATCACATGAACAATCATTTTTGTTCTTAATAGCTATGTAAAATTGTGCTTTGTATGGCAATATGCTGTAACCTAAATATATACCTTTTCATACCATGAATTTGTCCGAACCTTCTACTCGTAATATCTGATGTTCCCTAGTAAGATCTCCCATGTTGCCCATGCTTATAGCATCGAATATTAGCTTATTGGCTATCTCCGCTGGTCTTCACTCGTATTCTTAAGTCCATTATACACCAACTTTGCTACACTGTCTAGATATGGATCTACATCCACATGACTGGGAAGGGATGAGAGTTTACTTAGAGCAATTTCCAAAACTTTATCAGTTTGGTCAATTGCCTTCCTCTTCTTTGAAGTCCCACTTGAACTACGTGCAGAGAAGTGGGAAGACGACGGCGAGGGGTTCACTGAAGATGCAGATGTCAAGCTGGGTGCAGGTGATGGGGTGAATGATGAATAATCGTTGGTCTCCTCATTCCTTGGCAGAGTTGCCAATTCACCTATCTGTGGAGATTTCATTGTATTTATTAATAATTTACCCATATGTACAAGGAAAGAACGAAGTTTTTTTTTTCTGTGCAGATGCCAACAACTCTTGACGAGTAGGCAGTGGCGAAATGCTTCGAAAAGTGGAATTTCCCGCACTGTGTTGGAGCGGTAGATGGGAAACACATCGCAATACGGCTTCCAAAAGAGAGTGGTTCCTACTACTTCAACTACAAGGGTTCGCACAGTATAGTTCTTATGGCTGTAGTGAACGCAAATTACGAGTTCCTTTATGCAGATGTTGGAACAAATGGGAGAGTTTCGGGTGGTGGTGTGTGGGCAAACACGAGCCTGTGTGCGCGCCTGCAAGAAGGAACAATAGGGCTTCCTGCAGATGAGCAGCTGAGTGACAGCCACAGAATACTGCCATACGTTTTCGTTGGTGATGATGCCTTCCCACTCAAGAGACACTTTATGAAACCATTTCCTTTTAAGCATCAAAATAATGAACAAAGAATTTTTTCCTACAGGCTTTCAAGAGCGCGCCGAGTTGTTGAAAATGCATTTGGCAATATGGCAAACAAATTTCGTGTTCTAAGTTCAATAAATTTATCCCCTCAAAAGGTGGAGAAAATCGTTCTTGCCTGCACGGCCCTGCACAATTTCTTGCGCAGGGAACACACATCAACCTATACCCCTGTGGGTAGCTTCGACAATGAGAATATTGATGATGGAGTAGTAACGCCAGGGGCATGGCGTGATAACAGGCAGCTTCTGCCTTTGGATCGAGTACTGAGACATCCTACAAAGGAGGCAAGACATCAGGAAAGAGTTTATGGACTACTTCAATGAGGAAGGAGCTGTTCCTTGGCAACAACGTATGTGTGGAATATACTAGAGAGATTAAAATATTCCATAGGGATATTTTAATTTGTATACAAATTTTAATTATGCTGATGCACTTATAATAAAATTATGAACTTGTGTGTTTCCTCCGCCATCTAAGTTGTAAAAAGTGGACGCAGGTACGTGGTCACCTCCCTAGAGAGAGAGTGAGAGAATAATAATTTGTTTGGCAGATGCATCTTTAATATATGAATTATGGTCATGATTATGTACACACATTTGAATTATCAACTTGTTGAAGGTTTTCAGTAGTTCCTGCATCTAAACTGGAATAAGTGGACGCACGTACATGGTCACCCCCCTAGAGAGAGAGAGAGAGAATAATAACTTGTTTGGCAGATACATCTTTAATATATGAATTATGGTCATGCTTATGTACACACATTTGAATTATCAACTTACTTGTTGAGGGTTTTCATTAGTTGCTACATCTAAACTGGATGTTGAGGCACGTATGATTTCTCCCTCAGCAAGGAAAAGTAAATTATTGAAGCACCACAGCTTTGGAGTATATATTTCTTCCGTGCCAGCACCAGACTTCTTTGATGCTTTGATGGCAGTCATTTCCCTGTGGAACTGTGTTTTTCGTGTATGAAGTTTTTTAGTTATGTCTTCATTCCGCACATAACATTTTGTAAAAGAATACAAGTCAGCTCTTAGAGTTTCGATGCTTGCACTTTTAATGTTTTTCATCTTATATTCTTTACACTTTATATTCCAAATGGCTGGGTGCTGCTTCAGTAGCTCAATGAAATGTAATGTTATACTTTTGGTCCACTCGAACGCCTTTGCGGAAGTTGATTGTTCCATTGTCGGAAAATATAAGAACGAAGCAAAACGCGCGTGTGCTTACCCTTCCACTGTCGTTGACACACTGCTCAGCGATACGAAATCGGTTCGACCAAATCACTGCTTTCTACACGTTGCGAGTTGCGACGAACGAAACGTCACGATTTCAACACATCGCGCATGAACATGCTCCGTGTGGACGGGGCTTTAGAGTCGGTGTGGATTACGATGTTTTCTTGATCTGTTGTTTGTGCGTGCTCCAATGCTTGAAGAATAGCAGCTAGTTCCGTTTGCAAGGTGGAGCATCCATCACTCACTCTCCAGTGATTTGTTTCTCCATTGTCGACAACAATGGTTGCCCCGCATCTGCCTGTGTCGGGGTCAACCGAGCCATCAGTGTAATATGTTGTGCTGTTAGAAGGGGTGATGGCCTGTACGAGGGGTGATAAAAAAATAATGACAGTGATACCATATATTTTCACGGTACAGAGGTAAATCCAAATAGTGGCCTACATTCCTTCAAAGTACTCCCCTCCTGCCTCTATGCAACGTTCCATCCTCTTTCGCCACTTCATGAAGCACTCACGGTACTCAGAAGCCGATATACCTTGTAGCTCTGAATTGACTGCTCGCGCCAGATCTTGGATGCGATGAAACAGCTTCCCTGCGATCGCACCCTTGATCTTTGGAAACAACCAAAAATCACATGGAGCAAGGTCAGGCGAGTAGGGTGGGTGGGGGAGAAGTGTGATCCCCTGCTGCTCCAGGAACTGCACAGTGAGGCGAGCTTTGTGGGGGGCAGCATTGTCATGGTGCAGCAAAAGGCGCGATCGGCGACGGGTTGGTGCAGTCTTGGCCTGATATTCCAGGACTCGAGGAAGGACGTGATCAGTGTAGTACTGGGCTGTGATAGTACACTGTTGAGGCATTACATCCACACACATTGGTTCTTGTGAATTGAAGAAGATGGTGAAAAGGCGCTTCCTGCTGCGAAATCCTTCCTTCAGAATCTGAGGTCGAGGTTCTTCATCACTCAACCACACCATGTTAGACTGCTTGTCTCTGGTGGTGAAGAAAGAAATCCAACACTCATCTCCGGTAGCTACATCTGAGAACCGTTTCGGACCATTTGGCTCGAATTCAGCCAGCCATAGACGACAAATCCGCACCCGTTCGCTCTTCTGCTCTTCCGTAAGCAAATGAGGTATCCATCGAGCACACTTCTTCCTCAGCCCTAAGTGTTCATGCACGATGTCATGTGCGCTCCCATAACTGACACCGAGCTCCAAGGATAAGAATCGAAGAGTAACAGTTGGATCTTCGTCAATGATGGCCCGCGCACGGACCGTCGTTGCTTCGGTCACGGATGTCCGAGGGCGGCCAGGACGATGATCATCTTCTAGCTGCAATTTTCCGGCTGCGAAAGCTCGAATCCAGCAGGAAACAGTTTCCAGTGATGGAGTAGAGTCGGGAAAAACTTGCAACAATTCCTATCTGATCTCCGTTGCTTTTTTCCCTAGTTTCCACCTTGTGAAGGTGTAGAATCTGCAGCCTTCTTTCGAAAAATCCATGTTTCCTGTTAGAGAGGCAAACCAACAATGACGCAATCGCACAGCGCAACGATAAAATGTAAGCTAGACAAACAGCGACAAGCTCAAACATGTAACAACAGGCAACACTTGCTGCCCCTTGCTCCCCCCCCCCAACACTTAGTCTCTCAGCTACGAGTCCGACTGTCATTACTTTCTGATCACCCCTGGTATTTCCCCCGAGGACTTTGGGTCTTAGTTTGTCAGGATCACAGTCGGCCTTCCTGGTTGTCATTGGGAAGGCTTGGAAAGTGGCTGGAGACGTTTCCCAGGGGGGCGGGGGGGGGGCATAATCGGTGTGAGGACTGTCAAGCATACGTCGCCGGACAATAAAGTGTAGGTTGAGGTAGGGTGTTCGTAGCACGTATGGTCCATAGGCGACGGGAAGTGTGGGCTCTGTTGTTCAGTGTATTCGTTAAGGTTTCCCATATGTCGCTTGTCCTATCTGTACATAGGATCTCAACTAGGAGGCAGGAACACAGTCTTGCCGCACGTAGCCTTAGCGATGTGACACCTGCCTCCTGTTGGAGGTTAGCAACTCGGGTCCAGGGGGGAGCCGCAGTTATGGTACGGAGAGCCTGGTTTTGTAGCACTTCCAATTTGTTCCATGCTGTTTGGGGGAGGATGACGAGGGCTACCGCTGCATAGTCTACAATGGAACGCACTGCTTGTATGTAATAGGTTCTTAGGACTCTGTGGCTTGCCCCTAGCTGTGGTCTTGTCATGGCCCGCATTAAATTGAGTCGCAATTTGGTAACATTCTTGAGATGTTGTATTTCTCTGTTGAATGTGAGTTGTGTATCCACCCATACACCTAAATATTGGTATGTATTTACCCATTGCAGTGGGGTGTTCTGTACTAGGAGTGGAGCGGGTGGGGTTCCTTTCCAATTGTCATAGCCTTGGACTTAGTGGGAAAGATTTTTAGACCTAATCGTCCACACTCTGGTGTGATGCGATGTAGTGCATCTTGTGCCTTGTGTGTGAGGTCATCTCTACCTGTAATTACTAATGCCATGTCGTCTGCATAACACAGGAGGTGTACGTTTTCTCCAAGCTGTAAAAGGAGCAGATTTTCCACCAGCACATTGAAGAGTGCGGGACTAAGAACTCCCCCTTTTGGTGTTCCATTTTCCATCTGATAATAATCAGATAGGTGGCCCTGGAATCAGATTCTTGCTTTCCTATCCCGCAGGTAGTCTGTCACCCAAGACATTAGCCTTCCCGTGACCCCTTTGGCTGCCAATGAGGCGAGTATGGCAGGAGCATTGGCAAGCTCAAAGGCCTTCTCGAGGTCTAGAAACACAACAATGGCAGGGCCGTTGTTGATTAGGCCAAGGAGTGTGGCTATGCAGTTCTGTGCTGCTACCCCCTTGGTGAAGCCATACATATTGTGGTGGAATGGTCCTATCCACCAAAGGAGACGGTTCAGTACCATTCCGCCATTTTTCCAAGGCAGGAGGTGAGGGAGATAGGTCTGTAATTGGCAGGGTCCTTGGGTTTAGGGATGGGGATTACATCTGCCTTCTTCCAGTCAACCGGGAGTCTTCCCGCCTCCCAGGAGGCATTGAAAAGCGCCAATGATGCTATGTCTCCGGCAGGACCTAGATTGTTGAGGAAGGAGTAGAGAATACCATCGCTACCTGGAGCGGTATCCCTACTCTTCTTTTTTGCCTTTCTTAGCTCTGTCAGGGTGAAAGGATGGTCGGTAGGGCCCGCTTGAGCCGAGGCAGTGGTGATTAGTGCCTCCTTGTTAGGTGTTAGGAGCGAGAGTTCCTGGCGAATAGGAGGGGGGAGTTGAGAGGGGGAGGAGCGGTCCCCAAACTGTTAAGCTAATGTTTGGGCCTGATGGCGGGGGTGAAAGCCATGTTGGTTAGGAAGCAGTATTGTTCGTTCTGATGTGTGTTTGGAGGCGTCGGGTAAGGATTTTTTCAAATACCTTCCCATGTGTTTCAAGAAGTGATATGGGGCGGAGGTTGGTGATGGAATATATGTTTGTGCTTGTTTTAGGAATAAAAATCATAACCGCCAATTTGAATGCGTCGGGGAAGTATCCTAGAGCAAGTGCGGCACTGTAAATTTCCGCCAAGTTACTTATTACTATTTCTGGGGGCATTAGCGAGCATAGGCTTAGATATTTGATTCCTGCCCGGAGTTTTATTGCGCATTAGAGATAATGCGCTCTTAACCTCCGAGGCAGTGACTCTAGTTGCACAGCCTCTCACAGGAAGGCGGGATATGAGGGCGTGGGGGAGGGAGGAGGTGATGGACGTGTGATGTCGCATGTCCCTCGTTACGTCTTCGTAATTTTGATCAAAGTCCTGATTTTCCTCTGAGGAAATAGTCAGGATTGTCTGCCAGTGTTGACGTAGAGCCAGTTCTTTGTCTTCGACGTCATGATGTCTGATGCCATTAGTGTCAGTGATGTATGGTGTGTAACGTGTCTTGCTACCGCCGGAGAGCTTGCTGACCGACCGCCAGAAGGCTGCCGAGTCAGTACTGAGGTCCATGCGGTCTATCTGTTGTTGCCAATTCAGGGCTGCTTGAGTGGCGTAATGTTCACGTAAGATATGTCTGATTTGATTAAGTCTTCGTGTGTGGTGGGGATAGCAACCGTGTCGTGTGATGTACTCGTGAATATGTCTCGCTTGAATGAGGAGACGGTGTATTCTGTAGTTTATTGGTGGGTGGATGAGAGTTCTGTGTGCTATTTTTGGGATTGTGAGGTTTGCTGCCTTGAGTATGGCTTGTGTGTGAGTTATGGCAAGGTCAATGTCCGCCTTCTCGGCTCCCTCCAGGTCTAACGGTCGGGATTGTTTGAGGTGGTATGCGTATCTGTCCCAACGAGCTTTTTTGTGCGAGTATCTGCATGTAATGGGTATCTGTATTGGATTTGTGGATATTGTTAGAATGACGGTAATGCTCGTTGTTTGTGTGTCAGGTTTGATGTAGTGACTGTGTGCTGCGTGTTTATTTGCGATGATTATGTCTGGTGTAGTGGCTGTGTTTGGTTCTCTGATGCACGTGGGAAACTCAGGTCCCAACACCCTTACGGCGAGATTCCTGGTCAGGTAGTCCAGAACTCTGCCGGGGGGATTGCCGATTCCTTGGGGATTGGTACCGACGGGGAAGTGATTGTGGTTGAGGCGGCGGAGGTGTTTTTGAATACAGTTGAGCTTGAGGTGGAGGGAGTAGCGGTCGAGATGTTGGAGTTGGATGCGGGAGGGAGGGTTGTAGTGGTGGGGGTGGAGGTGGTGTTGGAAGAGGAGAAATGAATGCCTAATAAGGCAGAGGAGTCGGGGTTGTCGCCTAGATTAACTTTGGGGAGGCTATTGAGTTTACATAATTCGTTAATTTTTGTGGAGAAAGAACCTGGATATTGAATATTATATAGGTGCGCTTGGTATATGATGCCCACCATTTCTAGTTGGGCAGTAGTGGTGAAATGAAGATGAGTGGGTGTGGATGGGGTTGTGATGGGAGAGTTGTTCTTTGTGACGGAGGCGTAAGAGACGGCGGTAGATGGCGTGGGGGGTCTGCTGGGTTTGGGCGGCTTTCTTCCACTCGGGACATGAACGGGCGACGGCCACGTGATTTCCCGAGCAGCTGATGCATCTGAAGGTCGTTGTCTTGCAACTCCGGTGATCATGTCCTTCCTCGGCACACTTTGAACAAACCGAGGTCTTCTTAGTGCAGGATCTTGTGTTATGAGAGTATGAATAGCAGCGGTAACATTGCTGCACCGCTACGTATTCCTCACGTCGGATGTTACATGGGGGAACCACAAGGTGGAATAGACGTAATCCTTGAGAGAGGGTCGCGTCGGCTTCCTCCGTGGTTCCAAACGTAATCTTGAAAATCCTGTTGCTGTTGCCGAGCTTGGTGACGTTAGCGGTGGTGATGAAAGTGTGCTTCTCGATCAATTCGGTCTGGATTTCTTCCGCCGTGCGATCTCCAATCCAAGACTGGATACCGCGGCAGAAGACGGAGCGTTGAGCAAGGTGTTGTGGAGTTAGTACCGGAGCCAGTCCAACTTCCTTCAGGGGCGAGTTCTTCTTCTGGTTAAAAAGGGGTTGTAGGTGTTTCTCGCTAAGGCAAAAAACCACGTAGCCGTCAGCCGTTTCACTTAGTCGAATTACCGGGATTTCCATCTTACATAGTATAGTCAATGTTTTTTCGTAGTTGGGTTTGGTACTTGTAGCCGCCCGTAGGCGGACTTTAGCACTCATAGTGTAAGTGTTTATGATGTTATTTTTGTGATGCTGTAAGGAATGATGGCGGTGAGAAAAGAGATTTAAAAAGTAAAAGGATGGTAGAGGAGGTGGGTGGGTGTGGTGTCACGGTATTATTACCTATGCCGCTAAAGCAATTGTGGATGTGGGCCAGCGTTGAATGTTGGGGAGATCATGATGGGAGAAATTCTTGAAGGAGATACAGCGGAGCGTAGCAAGTCACCGTGACCAGTCCTCGTGGGCAACTCAATGAATAATCCAACCCGCAACTTCCTAAGAAGTCTGAAGGACTTTTACAATATATTACAGTACTAAAAGTTTATATGCTGGCAGCCATCTCTCCGGTGCTCTTCTGTCTCCCGGTCTGATGTGTGTCGTCTTGCCTCAGTCCATGCCCTCCGGGATCCCAGGTAAGGACGGCCAGTCGTCTTTGCTGTAAAGAAAGAAAAAGAGTCATGGTGAGCGGATATGTTTTGTTGTATATAGGCTATATACTCAGTGTGTATCCACCAAGGAGAAAAAAACAAACATGGGGGACATTATCTAGGAGGTGACCATCCGTTAGGCGCCGAAGCCGGTATGGGTTGATCGCGCCCAACAGCCTCCTCACTAGACCCTCCGGTGAAGTGGCAGGACCCGCTCGAAGAAATGCAGACGCTGGACAGGTAGTCAAGTAGTGGACCAGCGTATTGGCCCCCACCGCGCCGCAGTGTTGGCAGTCCTCTTGGCGTCCCGCAATCTCCCAGAAACACCGATACCCTAGCCTAAGGCGATGTAGGACCACTTCTTGCGCCCTGGAGAGGCGCATTCCCGTGGCAAACTTCTCATAGTTGGAAGTCCTCTTGTACCACAGGGCTGACGGCCTCATGGGCGCCATCAGCTTGTGCTTCTCTACCTCTCGCCGGGTCAGTGTTCTTGTGGCGATGGTCAAGATCTCTGCCCGACTCGGGAGCACACCAATACCGCCGTCCATATGGTGATTGGCCGCTGCCTTCCTTGCCTCACTGTCTGCCTCTTCGTTCCCCGGCAGGCCGATGTGTCCGGGAATCCAGTTAATGACGACTATCCGTCCTTGCTCATGGAGGGACCTTATCTGAAACAGCAAAGATGTCATTAGTTGCACATAGTCTTGATGTATGTCATTATGGATAATTTGTATCAATGACAGACTATCAGTATGTATTACAACATGGCTTTGGTGGGTGTTGAGGGCGTGGGTCAGCGCCAGCCCCACTGCAATTCCCTCCGCTTGCATTGAGCAGCGAGTGCCCAACACCCTTACTCCCTGTCGTGTGTCTTGTGTGACAAACGCCGCACCCGCCGTCATACGCTCAGCATCTACTGATCCGTCGGTGTAATACACCACGGAGTTTTCAGGTGTGACGGCCCTCATAGTCTCCACAGCTTTCGCCCGCAGCTGCGGTAGTGGTGCGCTACGCCTCATCGCCATTATGGAGATCTTGGCTGGTAGACTCTCCCAGTGCGGAGGTTGCACATATCCATCCACCGGCACATCCCTCCTTTTTAGTAGGATGAGGTCCTGCAGGTGTAATTCCCTGATGCGTCGCGCGAGCTTCGCCGACCATCTGTTCATCGGGAAGACCTCAGGGTCCTGCTGCAGGGCCGCGTTTATCCTTCGCTGTAGGAAGGAGTCCTGCTGCTTTTGGATGACTGGTAGCGAAGGCAGCCAGACGTTGAGATCCTGGCACTGACAGGCAGTATTCCCGTCTCTTGTTGCATGTTGGCAACCAGGGTCCAGGGTGGTGCACCAAGTATGACGCGCAGGGCCCTGTTTTGTACTGCGTCTATCTTGGATATCTGGTTCTCAGGGAGGCCAGCAAGGGCAGCGCTGGCATAGTCTAGCAGTGGTCTTACCGCGCTTATGTAGAAGGTCCTGAGAACCGTACTAGTGGCCCCGGCTTCCCTGGTTGCCAAAGACCTCATGACATTTATCCGGGCAAGGGCCCTTTCCCGGAGGTAGGCCACCTCTGTCTTAAATGACAGCCCGGAGTCTATCCATACGCCAAGGTACATGTGTGCTTTTACCCACTCTACCTCATGCCCCTGTAGGAGTAGTCTGTTTGCCAAGGGCCTTTTGCCGCCAAAACACATGGCTTTGGTCTTTGGTGGCGATATCTTAAGGCCAAGCACATTGCACTTCTCTGATATGTTATCAAGGGCTTTTTGTGCTTTCCTAAACTTGGCTCCTCTCCCCCGTCACCACTAGGGCGACATCGTCTGCATAGGATATCAGATGACATCCTGTAGGTAGTGGGGTGGCAAGCAGTTCTGCCATTAGCACATTGAACAGGGTGGGGCTTATCACCCCACCCTGTGGTGTACCGTTCTCCAAGGGGTGGTAGCTGGAGACTGCTCCCTGCAGCCGAACCCTGGCTCTTCTGTTAGACAGGTAGTCCGCTATCCACTGCAGGAGTCTCCCCCGAGTCCCCCTGGCGGCAAGACCTTCCAGGATGGCATCGGGACTGGCCAGTTCAAATGCCTTTTCGAGGTCAAAGAAGACGACCATCGCGTGACCTCGCTCCACGTGACTCAACAGCGTGGCAATGCAATGAGCTGTCCCTATCCCCCTGGCAAAACCATTGAGATTCTCCGGGGGTGGTCCTAGTTTCCACTGTAGTCTTCGTAGGACCATCTTTTCCATGGTCTTCCCCAGGCAGCTCGTCAAGGAGATGGGCCGATACTTCCCAGGCTCCTTAGGCTTGGGGACAGGGACGATGTCGACTTGTTTCCAGTTGTGTGGAATTCTCCCCGACAGCCAGCTGGTATTCACCAGTTGGAGGAGCGCTTTCTCTCCGGCATCACCCAGATGGGTGATCATGGAGTAGGTCACTCGGTCAGTGGATGTCCTGTAGGTGGACTGTAGTTCTTGCAGGGTGAATGGCGTGTCTGTGTTTCCTGGGGACTGCATGGCGGCTTGTATCCTGGCTCTTCTTGTTTCAAAGAGCCGAGCTTGAGATCTCTGCAGCTCAACGGGTAGCGTGGCAGTGTGTGTACGTCTGGCGAATTCCAATGCCAGATCTTCTGCCTTGAGGTGTGGTGTTTGGAGTGCTTGTCGGGGAGGGACACGCCTTGTGGCTGTGTGTATTTTCCCCCACAGCTCCCTTAGAGTGGTGTGTGCGCTAAAGCTGCTGCACCACTCTAGCCACTTGTCGCTACGTACGCGTCGAGCTACCTCTCTGGCCTCCTCCACGGCAGTCCGGAGGTTAGCCAGGTTAGCAGGGTTGCGATGTCTACGCAGGGTCTTCCGCATGGTGTTTACCCTGTGGTTGGCTCTTTTTATGTCCTGGTTATAATACCAACCATCGCGGTGATTCCTCCTGCTTGGTGCAGTCCTGGGTATGGCCTCCGCTGCTGCTGCATGTATGGCGGAGGTTAAAAAGGCCTCCATCCCATCCAGGTCGCCGATGGATGGGGTTCCAGTGGACACCTGCGCAGTTACTTTTTCGCTAAAGAGCTTCCAATTGGCTCTGCGCACATTCCATGATTCCACTCTAGGAGCCAGTGGGGGTGGTGAGGCCACGGTGAGCGTCATATCAATGCCAAAGTGATCGCTCGTGACCGTATCGTTAACCCCCCACGATGCAGCAGGAAGGAGGCGAGAGAGAGATCAAGCCTACCATGCTGGACGTGTGTGGGTGACCCGTCGTTCAAGAGGGCCACACCAGGGGTGGTGCTGAGGACTTCCTCGATATGGCGTCCAGTCGAGTTAGCGGTTGTCACCGAGTGAAGTATGGGGTGATGGGCATTGGAATCTCCTGCGACAATATACTTCTCCTTCTCCGCAACGGTGTAGAGCTCCCCCAAGTCTAAGTGACCGTGGGTAGGCGACCTGTATATGTTATATACGTGCACGGTCTCCTGGGGGAAGAGAAGCTGAACCGCAAGCACCTCGGCATCCTCCCCGCAATCTATTGGTGGGTCAACTCTCGAACACGGGATGGATGCGTGGACAAGTGTCATGCATCCTCTTGTTGTTGCTGTTTGGGGTAGCACGAATGCGTGGTACCCGGACACCCTGACCTCCTCGTCTGCCATCAGGGTCTCTTACAGGAGGATGACGTGCTTTTCTTCCTGCTTTATGAGCGCCTGTAGCAAGGATTGCTTTCCCCTGAACCCGAGGATGTTCCATTGCAGAAAGCGAATGGTCTGGGTGTATGAGTGTATCGTGGCTGTATTATCCATGCTGTATTGTGCACTCCTCCTCGGATTCAGCTGAAGATGGGCTAGAGGGTGGAGACGATCCCTCGCAACTGCAGTCGGTCTCAGTGTCTTCCTCTGAGTCCTCCGCAGCAGGCTGGTCAGGGAAGCCAACCGTGAAGGTTTTACCTCCCTGCATGGAGAGGTCAATTTCCCTCTTCATACGTTTGGTGACAACGTGCACTCCTGCCGGTAATATACTTCCGGGCTCAGTCTTAGTGGTGACCTTGCTTCCTGCCTTGCTTTTTACCGTAAGGTCGGCAGGTTTAATGGCCCCTGTGCACCGAAAACACCTCATGGGTTCAGGCACGTACAGTATGTCCGAAGGTGGTAAGTGCCCCACATACCCAGCTCGAGCTCCCTTGGTGGGGCCCCACGAAGAGTCACCACCACTTGCTGCGTCTCCTCCTTCCTCCAGATGCACCTTTCTGCTTTGATCACGTCCGGGTGCTTCCGGATGGCGTCCAGGGGGTTGTGGACAGGATACCCTTGCAGCACCATCTTTATCTCCCTCTGCGCTCCCTCAATGCATTCCAGTTTAACCGTCTTACCATTGACCTCCGTTAGATTACGCAGGGCAGCGGCGGCTGTATCATCTTTGGGGGTGATAATTATCTCCCCCGTTGGAAGGCTTTTGAAACCAATGTTCCAATTGCTGTGAGCTTTTTCAATGTGCACACAAAGATCGTAGGCAGAATTGAACCCTGCCGGGTGCTTTTCGGTCTTGAACCGGTCTTGTACCGACGTGGGTAACGATGGTGCCGTTGCCTTGGCGTTGCCCGGCTGCTCCCTACTCGTAGGAGCTGGGTTACCTCGCTCGCTTCCCGAGGGATGTGCGGGATTTTTAACCTTGTTGCTTTTGTTCTTATTACGGTTGGCTGTTTTCCATTCTCCACCCTCGCCGCCATTCGGCTCCTGTGTGGGCCCAGACGGTTCCATCTTACTCATCCAACTGTTTCCTAAATTGCCATCTGATCCCTAACGCTTAAGGAGAAGGCAGGACGGAGGTGAAGGAGGACGTTTACAAGGTGGAGGAGGAGATGTAGGAACAGGAGGTGAAGAGGGGAAGTTAGCAAGGGAATGGACGAGTGAAAAGGGTTAGGCGGGTAGAGGTGACGGACAGAAAGCAGAGAGGGGGAGGGGAAAGAGGAGTGAAAGATGTAGGCGGGGGTTGAGCGGGAGTGGTCGAGTTAGGTAGAATAGTCGGAGAGAAGATGTGTGGAGGAGGAGGAGGAGGGAGATGGTGAGGAAGTAGGAGGAGAAAGAGTATGAACAGGGGTTCTGGAGGAGGAGGAGAAGGAGGTTGCGAGCGAGAGAAGTAGGATGAGGTGGAGTAGCGGAGCGGAGGTAGGCGTGTAACTGGGTGCCGTTACTGGGCTAGTGACAACCGGGAAGATTGACAGTCGGTTTTAGGTTCTGGGTTTTATTCACGTAATGCTGGTGTACATATACACGCACAACTGGCCCCGAGTAGGCCTAGAAGGAGACTGACCTCGACCTTACCCCGGCACCCCCTTTAGTACTCTGAGTACCGAAAAGTAGCCCACCTCTGGCTGGCACAGGGTTGCCGGGCGTAGGCCTGAAGTGTGTTTCTATGAGGATACAAATACATGCAATATAGGAGTACTAAAGACTTATTCTACACACAATTAATATGAGGCCGAAGGCCAACTATTTCTACACAGTCTATCAATTCATGGTTGCTCCCACTGCTGGGGTTGCGATGCTATAAGCCGACATAGCACATGTGGGGGCTTGTTCGCCACATTTACCCCCCTTCCCCTGCGAAGCGTGGAATCGTGATGTCCAAGCAGGGAGGCGGGGCGTGGGTGACGTCACAGGAGGGAGGAAGCTGTGGAGGCGGCGACATCGGCGGCGACGACTGCGGCAGCGGGAGCATAGGCCGTCTGCGATGTCAGTGGAAGCGCGGACTTCCGACAGGGGCGCAGACGGTGGCGGTGACGGCGGTAGCGTTGTGACGTCGACCTGGGAGGCAGTCGTGACGTCGAGCGAAGAAGCGCAGAGTTGCTCGTGGGCGGCGGCGACGGTGGGCGGTATCCATCGTGGAGGCGTCCATGAGTGACGTCAGTGGCCGCGGGATTCGTGATGTCCGACTGGGTGAGCGCTCGGAAACACGAGACACGGGGGCGCCGCGCCTATGGGCAGGAAAAGGGTGCCGGTGACCCCGTACCAAGTACCGGCCCCCGCCGGGGACGGGTACACACTATTGACCTGGTACCTTTGGGGCCTACGCACCACCCGGCCCGACTGCAATATCGTGCCCTCCGGGTTGAATTCTCCGTCTCCTGGGGTTATGTGGAGGTGGCCCTGGTGGGGACTGAGCGGCGCGGGGAGTGCGATGGACTCTGGTGTATTCTGTGTGGGCGTCGGTGGGCGCGGAAGGTCCTGACTGCCATGGAGCGGCTGCGGGTGTGGTGTCGGCTCTGCCTGGGGGAAGTAGGGGGTGGGGGGAGTTGGGTTTCGATGAGGAGGTGTTGAAGGACGAGGCTGAGAGGGTGAGGGGGGCGGGAGGGAAAGGTGTACCATTTCATCTTGGGATGAACGAGGACCGCGTGAGGGGGGTGAAGAGGAAGGGGTTGAGGAGGGGGAGGACTATTGGAACGACTTGGGGAAGAGGGTGTGACTGTTTCTTTCTGTTCAGGGAACGGGTGTATGACAATTGTGTGGGGAGTGGGAATTGGAGGAGGGTGATGAGTTGGAGGAGGGGTGGTAGAAGTGCGATGTGGATGGGGAGGGTTGGGGGAAGGTACTCGAGGAGGAGGAGGAGTGGTATAGTCAGCTCAACGAGAAATGACCGCTAAGGCGTGGCTTGGAGATTTCCCGGTGTTGCCACATCTCCACAGATAACACGGCCCGCACGGCTCACCCACCCGTCGGCTCTCTCTCCCACTCTCAATATACAATGTATTTACTTATCTATCTATTTTGACTTTTTTCCACACCACCATTGAGGTAAAAGTCTAGGCGCGTTTTATTTTAGAGAGGTTTCCCCCGGAGGCCTAATCCTCTGTGACATTTTAGTCCGAAGTTTCATCCGAACTCTCTGATAGGTGTATAACGAACGAGTCAACATACATTTCAACTGCTCGGTCTTGATTTCTGTCATGTTCTTGGAGTTGTTCGGCGTGTTTAACTGCTTGCTTCCAGTTTTCTGATGTGACGGCACGCATAGCTTCTTTAACCAAGGGTTTGAGGTCAGCCATTTTGAAGTTGTTCCTTTTGGATATGTAAGACTTCACCTGAGCCCAAACCAACTCTATGGGGTTGTATTGACAGTGGTAGGGCGGCAACCTCACGACGATGTGTCCTGCCTCTGTAGCAACTTCATCTACAACATACCTCTTCTTTGCCACACGGGAATTCTTTGTCAGTTCATACAACTCTGCTTTTAACAAATCATCACTGACTGTAATTCCTTTTTGCATAAGCCAGTTCTTGATGTCTGCTTTTCTCCATGATGATGATGGTAATTTTTCTACTTGTCTGCTATGGTACGATGCATTATCCATCACAATGACAGAGTTTGGTGGAATGTTAGGTAATAACTGCATACGAAACCATTCTTCAAAGACTGTAGCATTCATCTGATTGTGGTAATCACCATCATTTTTTGCTTCAAATATCAGCTCACCATTGTTGATAAAACCGTCTTTTGTTCCAGCATGAAGAATAATGAATCGTGCTCCTTTTCCAGTCGGCGGTTTGACTCCTGTTGCTTCTTGAGATGAAGTATCAATCCAACACTTCCCAACTGTGCAGTTTTGATTTACCCAAGTTTCATCGAGGTAAACAAAAGTGTGGTCTGACTGTTTAAGCTGCCGCATTTTTCTTAAAAACCTTGTACGAGCTGCAACGACATCGTTTCTCTCCATCAGGAATTTGCGGCCATCAACCTTCACAAATTTGAATCCTATTTTCAGCAGAACCTTGCGAAGGGAATTTTCACAGCCACTGTAGCCGATTTGTTCATTCAGTTCTTCTTTTATCTTGTATATAGTTGGGATTTCCTTCCTCTCGTAAAACGCCAATACAGTTCTTCTCAATACACACTTATCAAAGTCATCAAAGCCTGTAATAGGCTCAGCACGATTTTTCTTCTTTGGTGAGGAGAACGTCGGTGTGTCTGGTGCAGCTTCTGTGTTCAAGCTTTGATTGTATGCAGAACAAATCCTTCTTACAGTCCTTTTACTTGTTTTGGTTGCCATGGCTGTCCTGGTAAGTGCTTGTGAGGGTGGGAGTATAGGAGCTCCGTTCGCTTTTTCTTCCAAGAAGTATCTATTAACGTTATAAATAACTTTCTTGGCTTGGCTATGAAGGTGGCCATATGGCGCGGTTAAAGCATGGGCATCCATGGCGAGAACGTCCGTGTGGATGCAATGTTTTCTGAATGCAGTGTGAGGGGGCGGGGCCAGAGATTAGATGTAGCGGCACCGTCGCTCTCTGCTGCTCATATGCCATGTCAAGACTCGAGGAAACGAAACCTTTGTATAGAAAACATTGCTTTGATTTTTACCTCAGTGGTGGTGTGTGACAAAAATTATAATATAATTATATGTGGCAACATTATAAAACTATAAAATAGAATTATGAAATAAAAGAAAATTATAAAATAATTATATGTGGCACCACAGGGGGACTCCCAATGCTCCGCCCTAACGGCCAAATCTCGATGCAACGGGTTTAGTAGAAAGGCGATGTGACTGGGGTGGGTTGGAGGACGGCACGAGAGGAGGAGGGGGGTGGTTTGGGGGAGGAGGGGTAGGTACTGTAAGGGTAGACTGGGCGTTTGCATCCACGTGGGCGGGTTTCACCCTATCCCATGATACCGCTGAGCGCCGGCCACCTATCTGTACGGTGACGTGCTTTTGTGCGCGTGCCAGCACCTGGTAAGGGCCTGTGTACCTCGGCGCCAAAGAGCCAGCACGCGCGTCTACACGGAGAAATACCTTGTCTGCCGACATGAGCGTGGGGTGGTGGTATGTGGCGGATGCTACAGGAGGTCTCGGCGGCCGAGGTGTGAAAGACCTCATGGCTTGGCGAAGGGCAGGCATGAACGTTAGTTCTGAGTACGTGTCAAGTGGAGGCGTGTACTGTGCTGGCAGGCGTAGGTCTTCGCCGTAGACCAGTTCCGCTGGCGTGAGCTGGAGGTCCTCCTTCACGGTAGAACGGATGTTCAAGAGAACGATTGGGAGTGCGTCTGCCCACGACGTTGGATGTGGTTGGGCGCGAAGGGCTTCTTTCAGTCTCCTATGGAAACGCTCTACCATTCCGTTGGATTGGGGATGGTATGCGGTGGTACGCTGCCTGTTTGTGCCAAGGAATAATAGAAGATCTGTCCACGCCTTCGATTCCCACTGCGGGCCCTGGTCCGTGATGATTGTGTGAGGGGCTCCCAAACTAGCCACCCAACCATGCAGGAAATGGAAGGCTGTACACTCCGCAGTACTATCCACCATGGGAATTGCCTGCATCCATCTAGTTGCTCTGTCAACGCAGGTGAGGAGGAAACGGTACCCCCGGGAGGGGGGTAGGGGTCCCACAATGTCGATGTGGACCGTATGAAATCTCTGGGTTGGTGTTGGTATCTGATGGAGCGGGAGCTTGGTATGCCGATGGATTTTCGCTGTCTGGCACGGAATGCATGTGCGCACCCATGCATTTAGGTCCCGCTTCATCCCTGGCCACACGGCCCGTTTCTGAATTAGGCGTTGTGTCGCGAGGATCCCGGGGTGGGCCATATCGTGGAAATGGCGGAACACAGATTGGCGGAATGCTTTCGGGATGTAAGGGCGCGCGTGCCCCGTGGAGATGTCACACCACAATGGGGCCGCCAGTCCCTCAGCCTGCTGCAGTACTAGCCGGAGCGACGTGGTTCCTTCTTTTAGCTCCCGTAACTCATCATCTTCCGCTTGTGCTTGCGCGATTGCAGCATAGTCCAGCGTTGCGGAACGCGTAATTGCGTTGGCACTACGAGACAATGCGTCCGCCGCGGTGTTATCAGATCCCCGGATATGCCCGATTTCCGTTGTGAATTCAGATATGTATGCGAGGTGGCGTCTGGCTCTCGGGGTTAGCTTGTTTCCTGGTCTTGCCATAACATACGTAAGGGGCTTGTGATCTGTAAGCACCCTACACGTCCTCGCCTCTAGGAAATGGCTGAAGTGGCGCACTGCTTCATATATGGCTAGAAGTTCTCGATCAAAAGCGCTGTAGTGGCGTTGGGCGTCATTCAATCGCTTGCTGAAGAATGCCATCGGGGAGAGGACGGCCTGCACCTCCTGCTGGAGGACGGCGCCCACTGCCTCTGCCGACGCGTCTGTCGTGAGGACCGCCGTCGCTCCCGGCACAGTATATGCGAGGAGGGACAGCTGCGCAAGGCGGTGCTTAATAGCCTGGAATGCCTGCTCTGCACTCGCGGACCATTGTAGCGGCTTCGGCGAGTGTTTTTTTGTTCCCTTAAGAAGATCGTACAGCGGCACGAGGAGGCCCGCAGCCCCCGGGATGAACCGGTGGTAATAGTTTACCAGTCCTAGGAATTGTCTCAACTTACGGATGGTGGTCGGCTGTGGGAAGTCGTCGATCGCCTTCACCTTTTGCGGAAGGGGCGAAATACCCGACGCCGAAACTCTATGGCCGAGGAAGTCGACCGACTCGGTCCCGAACACGCATTTTGCAAGGTGAATCCGCAAGCCGTGATCATGGAGTCGCTGGAAAAGAAGGCGGAGATGTTGGCAATGCTCATGATGGGATGCTGAAGCGACGAGGATGTCGTCGATGTATACCACGACGAAGTCTAGTCCCTGCACCACCTGGTTCATGAAACGCTGGAAGGTTTGTGCGGCGTTCCGGAGGCCAAAGTTCATGACCGGAAATTCAAACAGGCCGAATGGGGTGGTGACAGCCGTCTTGGGGATGTCCTCCTCTGCCACGGGGATTTGATGGAACGCGCGCATCAAGTCGATTTTGGAGAACACAGTCTTCCCGTGCAGCCTGTCATGGAAGTCCATCACATGAGGTATCGGGTAACGGTCCGGTTGCGTCATCGCGTTAAGAGCTCTGTAATCCCCACATGCACGCCACTCACCATCCTTGGCTTTCGGCACTAAGTGCAGGGGCGATGCCCAACTGCTGGCCGACGGGCGCGCAATACCATCCTGCAGCAAAAGTTCGAATTCTTGCTTTGCTGCTTGCAAGCGTTCCGGCGGGAGGCGTCTGGGGCGGGCGAAGCACGGCGGTCCGTGCGTGATAATGGTATGCTCAACGGTGTGACTCAGTTTTCGTGGATGGGGTAGACTGGACGTGATGGAGGGGAATTCTCGGACGATGTCGTTGTACGGTGAAGGCCCCTGAACGTGCGTAAGCACCGGCGCTGGGGACGTCCAGAGGAAGGTGCGGATAAAGGCGTTGGAAGGCCTGTGTATCAACCGTTGGCGCCGTGCATCCACCAAAATGTCATGTTCCCGCAAGAAGTCCAGTCCCAAGATGGGTTGTCCTACGTCCGCCACCACGAAAGTCCACGGGAATGATAGCTCGGGGGCAAAGGAGACGCGCCAGTGCCTGGTGCCGTATGTGGCAATTGGAGTGCCGTTGGCAGCTAAGAGGTCGTACGCCGTATGTGCATGCGTCCTGTCTTTAGCGGCGGGGGGGACAACGCTGACCACAGCACCCGTGTCGACGAGGAAGTGACATCCAGTAACCGTATCCGTGACGCGCAATAGGGCGCGACTGTGTGCCCGGGACGAGCGAGGGGGATTGTGACGGGGGCGTGGAGGACAGGCCGTCGGCAAACCCTGCGTGGAAGCGGGAGGGACTATCGCCTCCCGCTTGCTGCGTTTCCCGTCCCCCGTGACCATGGCTGATGCTCAAACCAAGTGCATGGAGGGCTGCAGTTTCTAGCCCTGGGGCCAAACGTAGCGTGGTAGAAACAATATGCGCGTCGACGTGGAGGAGGTGGGTCGCGCACGCCCCCTGCACCGACTAGTTGTTCCAGCATGCCTTCGACACGCGCTAAGCGCACATCCAAGGTGTCCGCTGGTGCAGGCCGCGCCGTACTGGCGGGCGCGATAGCGTCAGTAGAAGCACAGGCATTATCACCACACACACGAGTCGGCGCACTGTTGTCGACGTTATACACACGAGCACTCTGATTAGAAACGTTACTGTTCACTGATCCAGCTGCTATATCCTGCGGAGCGAGTGCGTGGAAAAGTTTGTCGGCTTTTTTCGCGTAATCACTAATATCTGCAATGTCTAAGACCGTAAGGGGCGCCCTTACGTGCGGCGGTAGTAGCTGCTTATGCCGGAACATCACCAAGGCGTCGGACATTGGGGAGCCGGCCGCCCGATTGAGTTCCTTCAAGCGTTCAAGGAATACTGAGGGCCTACCGCCGTCGTAGGTGATGGTATGTAGTTCTTCCATGGCGAGCTCCGTAGTCCTCCCGCACGCTTGTTTGAGGGCAACCTTGAGGGCGTTGTACTGGTCAGTAACTGGGGGATCTGTGAGGAGTGTAGAGATTCGCGCCGCAATTTGTGCAGGGAGGGCCGCAACGGTCAGTCGGAATTTGTAGGGCTCGGTGATTTTCTCGTCGTTCGCGGGCCAGCAGGCGTCGATGTGCGCGAGCCAGAGGTCGATGTCGTAGGTGAATGGTGGAAGTTGAACCGCCATGTGAAAACTGGGTGTGGTCGAAAACGCCAGAAACAAAAAACCAACCGGGCTGGGTGTCAAGTCAAAACTGCGGGGTCACCAAATGTAACTGGGTGCCGTTACTGGGCTAGTGACAACCGGGAAGATTGACAGTCGGTTTTAGGTTCTGGGTTTTATTCACGTAATGCTGGTGTACATATACACGCACAACTGGCCCCGAGTAGGCCTAGAAGGAGACTGACCTCGACCTTACCCCGGCACCCCCTTTAGTACTCTCTCTGAGTACCGAAAAGTAGCCCACCTCTGGCTGGCACAGGGTTGCCGGGCGTAGGCCTGAAGTGTGTTTCTATGAGGATACAAATACATGCAATATAGGAGTACTAAAGACTTATTCTACACACAATTAATATGAGGCCGAAGGCCAACTATTTCTACACAGTCTATCAATTCATGGTTGCTCCCACTGCTGGGGTTGCGATGCTATAAGCCGACATAGCACATGTGGGGGCTTGTTCGCCACAGGCGGAGGAGGCAGAAGAATGGGGTGAGGGGGTGGAGTAAGGGGGAAATGGAGGGGGAAGTGGGGATGGAAGTGGGGGGATGAGGAGGAATGAGATACGGCGAAAAGCACACTACTCTATACCACCGCGTTTAACACCGCAACTTATACTTGTGCGTAGCATTATGATTATCACTGCACTTTATGCTACCACAATATTCACCGCACTGATATCACTTGCACTGCACTTATTTCGAAATATAATAAATACACTTCCTATCGCTTACACTTAATAATAATTATACTTCTAACACCGTACTTTTCACACGGAACACTTCACTACACTATACTTTTAACACCGCACTTAATATCGGAATTATAATATCACTTAATCCCTTGCACTGCACTTTTCCAGACGTATAATATTTATGCTTCTAGCAGCGCACTTTTCACACGGAACACTTCACTACACTATACTTTTAATACCGCACTCGGAATTATAATATCACTTAATCCCTTGCACTGCACTTTTCCGGAAGTATAATAATTATACTTTTAACACCGTACTTTTCACACGCTAATTTTAAACCACAAAACTCTTCACGAGTTTCACTTCACCACTACGCAACGAGGCGGAGCACTGTGTAGACGAGCGAAACGACGTTGACCGACTGCTGGTCCACGGTGGCCGGAGGTGGAGTGCCGACTGGGTAATGTAGCATTATGATTATCACAGCACTTTATGCTACCACAATATTCACCGCACTGATATCACTTGCACTGCACTTATTTCGAAATATAATAAATACACTTCCTATCGCTTACACTTAATATCGGAAGTATAATAATTATACTTCTAACACCGTACTTTTCACACGGAACACTTCACTACACTATACTTTTAACACCGCACTTAATATCGGAATTATAATATCACTTAATCCCTTGGACTGCACTTTTCCAGACGTATAATATTTATGCTTCTAGCAGCGCACTTTTCACACGGAACACTTCACTACACTATACTTTTAACACCGCACTCGGAATTATAATATCACTTAATCCCTTGCACTGCACTTTTTTTCGGAAGTATAATAATTATACTTCTAACTCCGCACTTTTCACACGCTAATTTTAAACCACAAAACTCTTCACGAGTTTCACTTCACCACTACGCAACGAGGCGGAGCACTCTGCAGACGAGCGAAACGACGTTGACCGACTGCTGGTCCACGGTGGCCGGAGGTGGAGTGCCGACTGGGTAACGTAAAGATTTCCACTGCAATATGTCAAGGTTCGCAACGAGGACTGTGCCGGTCCTTCTAGACGAGCGCGACGACAGAATCCAAGTTCCTGCTAAGCAGTATGTATCCCACGAGGGAAATGTTCACTCGACGAGCGCGCGACGAAGACGACTTCCCCCTCCTTATAAAGGAAGCTGGTGAGGTCCCAGGCGAACTGTCCTGGTCCTGATTGATCCGTTGCCTTGCGCTAGGACGTCCTTGGTGACTACGCTTGCCAACTATGGGTCATATAAAAGCCAGTTCAGCGCGGGCAGGCTCACCTTTCAGAAGGAACTAGCCTATCTCAAGGAGAGACTGAAGGCAAGAACCACAGTTACGAGAGCAATGACGGGGAAGGCACTTGGTGGCACGCATCAGGTCCTTCGCACATTCTATGTGCACGCAGTCCGCAGTTTGGTGGACTACGCTGCCCCAGCTCTCATAAATGTGGCGACTGCCAAGCTTGAAGACCTGGAGCCTTGCCAAAATGCCGCAGCAAGGATTATCCTGGGAGCTCAACCTTGGACTAAGATCGTTAACCTCCAAATGGAGGCTTCATTGCCTTCATTAACATCACGGGTCAGAAGGCTGGAGGTCGACTTTCTTGCCAAGATAGTCCAGAGCCCCAGGATAACTGAGCTGAGTCAGAGCCTTGTGACAGCTCTGGGACGGGTGGATACTCTTATCCACTCCGATACCTGACTATCACAGGCGGCTGGGATCCTGGACTCCTTCAGGCTCACCAACACTCTCCTTGAGAAGGGTAGGGACTCTCCACACCCAGAGTTCAAGCCCCCACCACCATGGCTGTCGAAACCTGCAACCTTCATTGTCACAAAGCTTCCCAGTAAGAAGAAGTTATGTGATCAGGAAAGAGTATGAGCGCAAGCCCTACAAGGCATCCGCGCACTGTCGGAACCTGGAATGGCGGTCTAGTACACGGATGGCTCCGTTGACCCCAACAGGCCTCGCAGTGCGGGGGCTGCTTTCGTGATGGATGGTTTGACCTACGGCAGGAGAGTATCTGATCATGCGTCCACTCTCCAAGCTGAGGCCATAGCGGTCCAAGGAGCGTTAGAGCATGCTCTAATATCTCGAGCTGGTCCTGTGGTGATCCACACGGATTCACAGTCTCTGCTAGGCAGCTTGGAATCGATACAGCCCAGCGACAATGTACGCCTACTGACCTCCATCCTAGCAATCCTGTTGAAGCTGCATCAGCAAGGCAGGAGTGTTACGCTCAACTGGATGCCAAGCCACGTAGGTGTCCCAGGTAAGCTAGCCGACGCCGCAGCTGAAGCGGCGCGCCAAAGACCCGAAGTCGATGTTGTCGTCCCTCTCAGCAGAAATCAGTTGCGCATACGTACCAGGGCTCTTAATCAGGTACAACGGTTCCTTCAGCACAGACTGGAGGCAGAGATGTCAGAGAGGGCGAGGTGGTACAGGGCAGTCACAGACTACGAGCCCCTTGTACTTCCTCGCTCCACACCTAGAAAAGTGGAAACTGCTCTTCCGTCTGCGACTGGAGGACCGTTGTTTCTGGCAGATCAAAAGTAACCCAACACCTGAAGAAAGAAGATGCCGCCACTGTAGCCACCCTGAAGCCACCCTCAAGCACCTCCAGCATTGCCCCGCAACTGCTTTTCTGAGAGGGCCTCCGACAACATCTGAGGGTCTTGTGCGTCGCCTATGCCGCCACTTAAGCGCTTACGAACTGCGTCGGCTGGTGGAGTGTCACCCCCCCCCCCTTTAATTCTTTTATATTATTGCACTTGTATACTCCGTTCATGTCAGGAAGGGTGAATTCACAGAGATGTGCATACATATTTAACATAGGTATGCACATCCAGTAAATGTACGAGTGGGCGTGGCCAAGCCCCACAAACCCATATATTGAATCACCCCCCCTTTTTCTAAATCTTATCACACCAATTGCTACACAAACCACTATCACTCAACACACAGCTAATGTTAGGAAGGGTGCATTCACCGAGATGTGCATATGTATCTCGTATACGTATGCACATCTTGTGAATGTATGGGTGTGTGTGGTTGGGCCCACACACACTCATAAGTCAAATCACCCTCCAAACGGGCTCACACATAAAGCCCGTGGGAATATTTTCCCAAAACAAACCGAACCGAACAGAACAGGGCAATATTGATTATAATGCTACGCACAAGTTGCGGTGTAGTGTAGTGTTCTTTCGTCTCTCCTTATCGTATTTCCTAAAAATTGCAGTGATTAAGTACGATATTAAGTGTTAAAAGTGTAGTTATTATACTTCCGAATAAGTGCAGTTAGTATATTTCGGAAAAAGTGTAGTGCAAGTGATATCAGTGCGGTGACTACTGTGGTAGCATAAAGTGTCGTGATTTATAATGCTACGCACAAGTATAAGTTGCGGTGTAGTGTAGTGTTCCTTTTCCGTCTCTCCTTATCAGTGATTAAGTGTAGTGAAATAAATAATAAGTGCGGTGTTAGAAGTATAATTATTATACTTCCGGAGAAGTGAGTGCAGTGCAAGCGATATCAGTGCGGTGACTATTGTGGTAGCATTAAGTGCAGTGATAATCATAATGCTACGCACAAGTATTAATTGCGGTGTAGTGTAGTGTTCTTTCGTCTCTCCTTATCGTACTTTCGAAAAAGTACAGTGCAAGCGATATCAGTGCGGTGACTATTGTGGTAGCATAAAGTGTCGTGATTTATAATGCTACGCACAAATGTAATTTGCGGTGATAAACGCGATGTAGTGTAGTGTTCTTTTTCCCCTCTTCCCTTCTTTCCCTTTTCCTTTTTTCCCTTTTCCTCTTTCCCTTTTCCCTCTCATAATCCTCATCTCCCTACCTCCATCCCACCTCCCCCTCCATTTTCCCTCTTACTCCACCCCCTCACTCTACTCTTCTCCCTCCTCCGCCTATCTCCGCTTCGCTCCTCCATCTCCTACTTCTCCCGCTCGCAACTTCCTCCTCCATAACCCCTCCTGCTCATACCCTTTCTTCTCCTACTTCCTCACCATCTCCCTCCTCCTCCACCCGTCTTCTCACTCTGCTACTCCCGCTCAACCCCCGCCTACATCTTTCACTCCTCTTCCCCCGCCCCCTCCTCCTCCTCCTCTCTCTGCCTTCCGTCCGTCAGCTCTGTCACGCCTAACCCTTTCACTTGTCCTTCTCCGCTCCCACTCCTAACCCACATTCTCACTCTCTCTCTCCTAACCCACATTCTCACTCTCCTCCCCTGTACCTAGTTGCTCCTCCATCCTTGCCCTCCGCCACTCACCCTCGAACTCTCCCTTCCTTCCTTCCACTACACCTATCACTCTACTTCCCACCCTTACCACCCTCTCCCTCACGCTCACCCTTACTTCTTCCTTTCTCACTTCTCCACTATCCCTCCTCCCCTATCACTCCCTCCTCTTCCTCTCCCCACCTCTTCCTCCTCCGCCTCCCCAACCACTACCCTTCCGCTTTCCCGCCTACTCATCCTGTCTCGATCCCTCGTTCCCTCTGTTATCAGCAACAGCAAGAATGGACGAATCCACGCGCTCTTCAGAAATGGGCGATGACGGTAAAGGAGACTGGGTGACTACTGGCCAAAAGAAGAGCAAGAAGAAAGAGCGCGCTATGCGCTCTGGAAATGGGCAGGCGAGACGGGTCCAGACCCCCAGCGAGCAAGCGGTAAGGGCCAAGAGGGCGTCGCCCCCTTTGGTCACCACAGGCTACAAAATTGCAAAGTGCCCAGAAGGCTTCGTCAGCCTATGCGCTTTCTCGAGAAATCGAGAAAAAAACATAGCAATTGGAACCATACCTTCAAGCACCTGCCGACCGGAGAGATTCTCATCACTCCTAAGGATGAGGCCGCCACTTCTGCCCTTGCCAACCTAAAGGAGGTCAGTGGTAGGAAGGTAAACCTCCAGAGGGTGGAAGGAGCGGAGAAGGGGACGAAGATGGTGTTACAGGGCTGGTCAACTGACAATACCCTTGACGCCATCAGAGAGCATCCACAGGTGATCAATGCAGAAAGATGCACCTGGAGGAAGGAGGACACCAGGCAGGTTGTGGTTACCCTCCGGGGGCCCGCACTGAGGGAACTGGACCTGGGCATGTGGGGCACGTTCCCACTACGCACCTTTGTGCCGGATTTCATGAGGTGCTTCAGCTGCCAATAGTATGGGCATCACCAGAGGCACTGCAGACGCTCCTTTAAGTGTGGCATCTGTAGTGGCCCACACACCACCGGCACGTGCATTGCAAAGCACAAGAACAATGAGAAGACGACGGCCAAGTGCCCCAACTGCGGCAAGACCCATCACACTTGGAGCCTTGCCTGCGGCATCCGCAGAGACGAGGCCAAGGCAACAAGGGAGGTGTATAAGGCCAGAGAGGACTACATCCCGGCCCCGCCGCGTCCCTCGGTGTGGAAACACCCTCGGCAACCAAGGGAACCCCGTCAGCAGCCTCCAACACCGTCGCCTGCGCTAACGGAGGCAGAGTTCCCTGGGCTCCCTCAGCGGTCCCGGTTTCATAACAAAACCAAGGATCGCAACCCCCTGGCGGAACCTCCTGTCCAAAGGGAGCAGCAACCGGCGCTAGCCCTTCCACGGCTTCTCACCTTTCAGGATGACGAACTAATGCAGTCGAGGCGCGTCATGAATCGCCACCTCAGTTCACATTTGATTTCTATGGATTTGACGAGACGACGTTTCCACCGAGCGAGTCTCGTCACGTCTCATCTCGTCGCGTCGCGTTGCGTCTCGTCACAGATAGGGCTGGACCCATTTTTTCATCAGTCACGGCTCGTCAGCGCTAGTGTGAACATCATGAAAGTGGAACTCCTGATAAACCTAGTTCGAGAGCGACCTGCTATATATGATGCAAGTGATTCCAGGCACCGAGATCGTGATGTCATAGCTGCTCTGTGGAGGGAGGTTGCTACTGAATTAAATTGTACAGGTGAGACAACAATTTTATTCACTGTTACTAGGCTAGGTCTATGATATATTAATGGATAATATCCCTTTGGCTGACTTATATTCCTATAATATTCGTAGCCTATAATGTAACCTTAAACTGTTCCTTCAAAACAAGTGTCAGATAACCATTTCCTTTACGTTTCCTAATTAGATAAATAATGAACTTTGCGAATATGACAAATGTACAATTGTTACTGCAACTCAAGTTTGCAATGACCTCAATACTGTAATGCCTGTTCTTCCTACACCAAAGCCTCGTTTCATAAAAGAAAAAAAAAAACGCAGCAGAAACAGTGAAGATGAGATGGATATGCGATTCTTAAATGAACTGAAACAGATGAGAGAAGAAGTGTCTTCACAGAATGACCCAGATCGGCAGTATCTCTTGAGCTTACTACCCATGATGAAGAAAATGTCACCATCTGACCACATTGTTATCAGGATTGAAATATATTATATTTTTCGTAGAAAGATGTTTAAACCCGCCACCACTGACCAGTATGGCTATTGGACTGACCAGAATCATTCATTCAGACCATCATCATCTGCATCCAATTATGTAGACTCGGAGTATTCTAGTTCGAATTATACTAGCCTCTGAGAAGTAAATTTTTTTTTTTCTTTAGTTGTACCTTTCACGTACCAGCAGGAACTATTGCCCGACTCATGAGTGGTATTTGTAATTATTAGAATTTTCAGTAAAATACATCTTACCTTATAAAAATTGCCATTCTTTCTTCAACCCCAATTGCACGTCTGTAATTAGTGTTTCTTTTCATTATGGAAGGTCTAGTCATGTCCACCAGCTTCTTGAAGTTTTCATGAGTCATCCTGAAGAAGTTGCAGAATTTATCTGGATGGTTCACCAGATCAGGGAATAAATGACTGAGGCTTCCATAATCTGGTCTTTTGGCATTTAGTTCTTCATGGATCCAGATCGATTTTTTGCTCTTGCGTCTGCGACGACGAAGCCATAACACAGCAGCTGCTGCAGCAAGCGGTTGTACGTCCATCCTATTTGAAATCTGGCGGGAAACTGAGCAGTAACTCGTATCAATATCGCATTGACTTGACGATGTCGGTGGGAACGAGGTTTCGTCAAGTCAGCGCGCGTCAAATGACTCGCTTTGACTTGACGAGACGAGACTCGCTTGGTGGAAACGCAGCCTAAGGCAGGTGGCGCAGCGTTTGTGGCTGGATTCCCTGACGTACCTAGGGGAAACGAAGGGTTGGATATGGACACTAACGTTAGTAGCGAGGTCTCTTCTTCGCCGTCAAGCCCGTCATCATCAGCGGAATCATCAGAAGACAACGAGCACCATGGATAGATTGCCCACAGTGCGCTCGACCACCCAGACTGTTCGCTTCCTCCAATGGAACATCCTTGGATTCAGAGCGAAACAGTCACTTCTGCAAGCGGACACAAGCAGAGGTTGTATGACCTTTGTCCATGCGTCCATCCCATGTTCAAGAGTAGACCCACCAATAGAATGTGGGGAAGATGTGGAGGTGCTCACAGTTCGACTGCACTTCCCCCATGAAACGGTCAATGTGTATAACATTTACAAGGCCCCTGGGCGTGGACACTTGGACCTGGGGGAAGTATGCACCATCGCGGAGGACGAGCAGTACATCCTCGCAGGGGATTTTAATGCGCACCACTCCATTCTTCACTCAGTGTCACCTACAAACTCGTCCGGGCGACACATTGAAGAAATCCTGAACACCAACCCGGGTGTGGTCCTACTGAACGACGGGTCGCCGACGCATGTACGACATGGCAGGCTCGATCTCTCATTTGTCTCCTCCTCATTGCTGCATCGGATGTCGTGGAGCATCAACGACACGGCTACGAGTGATCATTTTGGAATAGACATGTCGCTCACCGTAGCCCCGCCACCCCCAGTGGTCCAGAGAATAGGAAGGTGGAACCCGCGCAAGGCCAATTGGACGTTGTTCAAGGACAGAGTGGCTCGCGAGGTCGTCACCGACGCTCTGGCCATGGGTGAGTTGGATGATGCGGAGGCCTCACTGGTCTCTGCTATTCATGCAGCGGCAGAGGAGGCAATACCTAAGACCGCCCTCAACAGGAGGAGACATCGTGATGGTACTACAACCAAAAGATCAAGGATGCCAACCACAGGATCAACCGTCTATGAAAGATCCTGCGTAGACACCACAACCCTTCTAGCCTGGCCAACCTCCGGAGTGCCGTCGAAGAGGCCAAGGAGACAGCTCGACGTGTGCGTAGCGACAAGTGGCTGGAATGGTGCCAAAGCTTTAGCGAGTCCACCACGCTAAAGGAACTGTGGAGGAAACTCCACATAGCGACCAGCCGTACCCCACCACGGCGCGCTCCCCGTGCACCACAGTGCGAGGCAGAAAATCTGGCGCAAGAATTTGCCAGACGCACGCACACAGCCACGCTACCCGCCGAGCTACAGCAGAGGCAGGCCATGCTACGGAAACCAAGAGAGGCCAGGGTACAAGCTGCCATGGGGTGTCCGGGTGACACGGACACGCAATTCAGCGTCCATGAGCTACAAGCCTCACGTAAGAGATCCTCCGACACTGCTCCGGGGAGCGACCTAGTGACGTACTCCATGGTTGCACACCTGGGGGATGCTGGAGAAGAAGCACTCCTCCAGGTGGTAAACAGTAGTTGGTCCTGTGGAAGACTTCCGTCCAACTGGAAGAGGGCCGACATCGTGCCTATCCCCAAGCCCAGGGAGGCCGGAAAGTATCGTCCTATCTCCCTGACGAGCTGCCTGGGGAAGACCATGGAAAAGATGGTTCTCCAAAGACTTTTGTGGAAACTGGGATCACCACAAGAGAACCTCTATGGCTTCACCAAAGGGGTGGGCACGGCTCAGTGCATCGCAACGCTCTTGAGCCATGTGGAGCAACGTCACGGCATGGTTGTTTTCTTTGACTTAGAGAAGGTATTTGAGCTTGCCAGTCCCGCTGTAATTCTGGACAGTCTGGCTGCCAGAGGAGTACAGGGGAAAATGTTACAGTGGATAGCGGACTACCTCTCCAATAGAACTGCCAGAGCCCGTCTACAGGGAGTGGAGTCCTGCTATCACCCCCTGGTAAAATGATACACCCCAGGGTGGGGTTCTTAGTCCCACTCTGTTTAACGTGCTGATGGCGGAATTAATAGCCATCCCTCTACCCACAGGATGCCGCCTCCTATCATACGCAGACGATGTCGCGCTGGTGGTAGTAGGCAGAGGGACCAAGGCCAGGAGGACGCAAATGTGCCTCGACCGCATTTCCTCAAAATGCGAAGAGCTTGGCCTCAAGATCTCGCCACCAAAGACTAAAGCCATGTGTTTTGGCACTAGCGTGACGCCGAGGGACAGGCTCCTGCTGCAGGGACATGAGGTAGAGTGGGTCAGCACGCACATGTACCTTGGCGTCTGGCTTGACTCCAGTCTGTCCTTCCAGACCGAAGTGGCCTACATCCGGGAAAGGGCCCTCAGCCGGGTTAACGTATTGAAGTCCTTGGCGACCAGAGAAGCAGGTGCCAACAGCGCTGTCCTCCGGACATTCTACGTCAGCGCAATTCGACCGGTGATAGACTATTCCAGCAGTGCTCTGGCTGGTCTATCCGAAACACGGTTGGTTGGCTTGGAGGCAGTACAGAACCAGGCGCTGCGCGTAATACTGGGCGCGCCGAGCTGGACTCTCGTCGCCAATATGCAGCAAGAAGCGGAACTGTTGCCTATCAGTGCGAGGATCTCAGGACTGGTGGTAGCCTTCGCCATCAGAGTCATTCAGAGGGAACATGACTCGTTCCTGCGGCGAAGGCTAATCAGCGCCCTCCAGCACGATCCGGATCTCTTCCCGCAGAAGAGGTGGTCAGCGAGGTTTGCACACCGTATAAGGGACCTTCAACTGCATGACCTTATCCTTCAGAAAAGGAGGGATGTGCCGGTGGAAGGTTATGTGCAGTCTCCCCCCTGGGAGAATCCACCGGCCAGAATCTGTGTAATGGCGTCACGACGCGGTACGCAGCTGCCGCGCCTGCGGGCGGATGCGGAGGACACAATGAGATCTGTCGCCCCTGAAAACTGCGTCGTCTATTTCACAGACGGCTCCGTGGATGCCGAACACAACGTGGCAGGTGCAGCTTTTGTCACTAAGGACGTGCAACAGGGAGTAAGGGTGTTGGGCACTCGCTGCTCGACGCAAGCAGAGGGTGTTGCAGTGGGTCTAGCATTGAACCATGCTCTCAACACCCACCAACGTAATGTACAGTAGTTGTGCATACAGATAGTCTAGCTCTATTACACTTAGTATCTAGAATTTATCATAATGACCACAAACACCTAATGACCTCTTTGCTATTTCAGCTCATGGCCCTCCGTCAGCAAGGGAGATCAGTCGTCCTCAACTGGGTGCCGGGACACATCGGCATCCAAAGGAATGAAGCGGCAGACAGGGTGGCTAGAAGAGCGGCCACAGGAGACATGGAAAGCGGAATTGGTGTCCTCCCGAGCCGAACTGAGATCTTGGCCATTGCAACGAGAACGATGGCCAAGAGGGAGCTGCAAACCCACAGGAACCTGGCTGCCCAGAGGCCCTCAGCACGCTGGTATCAAGTTGCCACAGCGTGTGAACGGCTGACCCCTGGAGTCCGTCTCTCCAGGGTAGAGGAAATCACCTTTCACCGCCTCCGTCTCGGATATCGATGTTTCTCGGAGGTGAAGGGACAGCCGGAGGCCTGTATACACTGTGGAGAAGCGGGAGCAAACGGGCTAAATCATTATGTGGCCCTCTGCCCAGCGACCAGTTTTCTGCGTGCGGGCCCCAGGACATCGGCCGGGGGACGTCCGTCGACTGTCAAGGACACTTACCTCGTATCAGCTGGGACGCCTCCTTCAAGTGCCGCCCCCCTAGATGATACGGAAGGGTTCTGTTTAACTGTACTCACTTGCTGATTTTGACTTATGACACATCACAAACATAAGCCAAGGACTAATACCTTCTCTTTTTCACCTAGGTAACTGTACAGGATGCCTTGAACCGACCGGATGAGACGCGACGAGTGCAAAGGATACCAACCATGTCGGCTGGGACGCCTCCTTCAAGTGCCAGCCCCCAGAGGATACGGATGGGTTCTTAACTGTACTCACTTGTGATTTTGACTCATGACGCACCACAACAATTTAAGCCCAAGGACTAATACCTTCTCCTTGTCCACCTAGGTAATTGCGCATGATGTCTTGGACCGACGGGATGGGCCGCGACGGGTGCAGGAAACTATTCACGTCGGCTGAACCGAGGGGAACGACCAGGACTGTGGAACGTTGCAACAATCGACATGATTTAATAACTTGTTAAACACATATACACATAACTTTAAAAGGTATACTAGTATACCTTCTAGGAGTAGTAGGTAGAGACCCAGGCAAGATGTATTTCTTGTAATCAATAAATGTCTATATATATATATATATATATATATATATATATATATATATATATATATATATATATATATATATATATATATATATATATATAAGCCTAGGTCGGGATGTGTCACGGCCAGTCTGGTTTAAACCAGTGGCACGCGCCACATTAGACATAAGCTATGCTTCATGGCTTATAATATTACTCAGGGTCAGAATGTGAGGTGTTACTGTATAGTTCCTTGGCTGCCAAGAGAGAATACTTATAATTTGTTGGGTTAAAGTTTTTACAGCATGATCCAGTAGACTTCATACATTCTGTTCCTAGCAGTGCCCCATTTACAGTTGCTGTCTTCAACCTATTTCTTGCCTTAATTTTGAAAAGGTTAATATTACTAAACTCACATTCTGCATTCGAATGGAGTAGGCTAAGAACAGAGTGCACACTGTAAAAGTTCTGTTAAGTTTGGTTTATCTTTTAATAATGCAGCCCAAAACTTATCACTGTCCTCTGTATTCAAGGCTGAGTTGTCACACTCCAGTGGCAATATTCGCCATCGATCATCCAGTCTTTGCAATAATGAGCTGTCTTCTGGAGGCACAAGAAGGGGCAATGCAGTTACTAAGGGTACCAAAGAAGTAACTGACTTCCTAAAATTCAATGATAAAGCATTAGTCGGAGTTAGACAATTCAAGTTTTGAGATGACATTGTCGCTGAAATCATAACTTTTTAATTCTACGGCAAGCAACAGACATAAAGTTGCGGCAGCGTTGGAAAAAAATCCTGCAATGCAGATTTTCTTGCTGTTACACGGGAGTCATGAATTTCCTGTAACACTTATACCTAGATATATTTCTGGGTCACTGAGATGCTTATTGTTTCTATTTGGATCTATCAAACGAAGCTCTGTTTTCATTACACATTTTCTCTCCCTCAATGAAAGGAGAATATCCTTAAAAAGAACACTTTCATGGAGCACTGTTATCACTAGCTTATCTGACTGAAAGTACTTATTAAGTGGTGAACTTTGGCAAAATCCAATCTAGGAAGTAGCAGTACAACTTAATGAAAGGGTCATGTAGAATTGAAAATTAGCTCAGCAGCAATTACCTTCTCGGATAACCACAGAGGTGAGCAGAATGCCAAACACATTTGATTACAGAAAGACCAGGGCATTCATTATGGAAGTGACTTGCAACTGAATTGTGAGATCCCATCATTACACCCATGAGCCCCAAAACCCATCATTTGTGTAACTGGGATTTCATGTTTCTCAATTTGTTTCATCAATCCCTTATAGAGATTACTAGCAGTGGCTCCTTTTCCGACATTTTCAGGGTTGGGTGTATTGTAAACTTCACACAGCTCCCAGAATTTACTTTCAACACACTCAGTATCATGATCAAAGAATCTTACCACAACACAAGATGTTTTTATGGAACCAGCATCAGTAGACTCGTCCGTAAGAACGCTAAATTTTGTTTCTCTTAGTTTGCGAGCAAGTTGTTCTTTGTAGGACTTTCCTATGACATTAGTTACAACTCCAGTTGCTTTAGTTCTTTTATAGCAAATTCCTGTGCTATCTTGGAGTCACTCAAAATATCTCAAGACCTCTGACAAGTGATCCATTACCTTAAAAGGCCCATTACGTGCAGTTAGAACACTTGCCAGCTTTATTTCTGCCATAGCCACAGGATTTTTTTTTCTTCTTAAAAAAGGTTGATACTGGTACCTGATTGTCCGTTGTACCCTTGAAAAATGAAGTGTTTTTTGCCTTTTGCATGACATTTTGGCACTGTTAGCTCTGCAGTCATAGCAACGTTACAAATTTTACACCAAGCTTTATACTGTTCAGGTGTTTCCTGTAGCCACGGCTTGAAAGCAGGGTTTGTTTCCATCGCTTCCCATATCGCTGCTGACGACGAGACTGAGAGCCTGAAGTAGATGCCTCAGCCTGTCTAGAAGGGCCAGCAGGTGCCTGCGTAGAGTATTAAACACATATGACATATTTCCCTGCTTGAACTCACGGTTGGCCAATCAAGCTGTCCGTCCGCTAGGCCTATGTTCGCTTAGGCCCATCTTAGTTTTATTCCGTAGGATTTGTTTTGATACCGGTATAGGCCCAAAAAACTTTGTAGTAGTGTCCAAACAGGTATTTTGTACTTTAACGGGTGCTTGTCCGTCCAAACCAAAGCATAAATATTTCTTTTCTTTGTGATGACAAATTAATTTCTTTTCTTTGCAACAGACCAATTTCTTTTCTTTGCAATGAAAACGTTTCATCCCGTTTGAAGTGTAAGCTATTCATTTTTATTTCTAAGTTAATTTGTTAACCTTATCTATCGCCCAATCGTATCATTAGGCAAATTCTTCTGTCTCCCACAAAGTTACTTCATGAACCTGCACACATCGTATTTTTTATCATATTCGGATCTCAAATGTGAATAAAACAGTGTAGCGAAACGACCGAACAATATGGCTAAACGACCGAAACAATGTATCGAAACGACCGCGTATCTGGTCGTTTCGCTACATGGCCAGTTCGGTACCAATCATTTCGCTATATTGTTGGGGCGTTTCGCTACATGGCCAGTTCGGTACATTGTTCGGTCGTTTCACTACATTTGGCTACTTTGTTCGGTCGTTTCGCTACACTGTTTTTCGCATTTGAAATACGAATATGACAAAAAAATACGATGTGTGCAGGTTTATAAAGTACCTGTAACCCTTTGGGCGTTTCGCTATTATGACCAGTTCGCTACCAACCATTTCGCTACATTGTTCGGTCGTTTCGCTACATGGCCAGTTCGCTACATTGTTTGGTAGTTAAGCTACATTCTGTCGGTCGTTTCACTACATTGTTCGGTCGTTTCGCTACATTTTTAAGGTCGTTTCGCTACATTGTTCGGACCTTTCGCTACATTTGGCTACATTGTTCGGTCGTTTCGCTACATTCTTTCGGTCGTTTCGCTACTTTGTTCGATCGTTTCGCTACATTTCGCTATATTGTTTATTTTCAAATTTGAGATATGATTATTAAGTACCTGAAACCCTTTGGGCGTTTCGCTACATGGCCAGTTCGCTACCAACCATTTCGCTACATTGTTCGGTCGTTTCGCTGCATGGCCAGTTTGCTACATTGTTTCGGTCGTTTCGCTACATTGTTCGGTCGTTTCGCTACATTGTTTCGGTCGTTTCGCTACATTGTTCGGTCGATTCGCTACATTTGGCTACATTGTTCGGTCGTTTCACTACATTTTTTTCGGTCGTTTCGCTACATTCTTTCGGTCGTTTCGCTATATTGTTCGATCGTTTCGCTACACTGGTTTTTTTTCGAATTTGAGATATGATCATGATAAAAAAACACTGCAGGTTTATTAAGTACATGAAACCCTTTGGGCGTTTCGCTGCATGACCATTTCGCTACCAACCATTTCGCTACATTGTTCTGTCGTTTCTCTACATGACCAGTTCGCTACATTGTTCAGTCGTTTCGCTACATTTCGCTACACTTTTTTTTCGCCTTTGAGAAATGAATAATTCAAATGTGGTGAAACATGAAATTCATACTTCAAATGTCAACATCCCCAAATTTACAGGGGAAGTAAATACCTTAGGAGTTAATATCAAATACACATTAATTGTGAGCACAAATATATTAGATGAAAAAAGGAAAATAGAAATTTTAAAGGAAAGTATAGATCCTGAGAAGGGTAGAGCTAGGTTTATCATAAATTTCCAGCAAATGGAAGATGGTAACCAATATGAAGCCTATAAGAAAGCATTCATTAAGTAAACACCTTTGGAGTTAATAAGTTTCTTAATCAAATAGACACATTAATTGTGAACAAAAATATAATAGATGAAAAAAGGTAAAAATAATTTTTAAAGGAAAGTATAGATCCTGAGAAGGGTAGAGCTAGGTTTATCATAAATTTCCAGCAAATGGAAGACATCAACCAACATGAAGCCTATAAGAAAGCATTCATTAAACATTTTATGTCAATGTGATCAGGATCCTATCAGGTCTTTGGTTAGAATGATCAAAGAAGCTTGCACAAGTGAATCAGACACCGAATACTTAGCTAGATTAGATAGATGGTCAAAAGACATAAATTCTATCTTGAAACATTCAGATTGGATAGAAAAATCTAGTGACAAAATGAAAGTTTCTCAGGTAATATAATTGATCACATTTGGATTGTTGACTAAAGATAGTGATGATTTAACGGCAGAAAAGCTGTATAAAGATCTCGAGTCAAATATGAATTTAGGGGAGGTAGATTAATTATCTAATGCAAGGGTACAGTGAGACTAGAATGATAAATCCATGTGTGATGACAGTGGGACAACAGAGGCACTAGAGGAGAGTTTAAGAAAACAGAATTAGGACATAGACAGAAAGTTAGAAGTCCATCCAGGGATACTAGAATTATATGTTTTGATTGTACTTGGGTACACAAAGCACAAGACTGTCGTTATGGAATTATTTGTAGAGATTGCAAATATGAGGGTCATGATGAGTATCAGTGTAGAAACCCATCTTTCTGTATGTATCACCAAAGAATAGGCCATAAAACCCATGAATGTAGAAATTTTCGTATTCACCAGGAAACAAGAGGAAAACCCTCAGACACAGAATAAACCAATATTCTAGAACTCCCCACATATATACAAATAGAAAGTATAAGAGTGATAGAAAGGTGAAAGAAAACTCCATCAAAGATAGTCATAAACTGACAATTACAATTGGAAGGACTTCTGTAGGACCTCTCATTGCTGGTAGTGTTCAATAAGCCTATTTAAATATTTATTGATATAGGATCTGTATTCAATGTTATAACCAGTACAGTTTTAAACCAGTTGAAACCAGGAGTGAAAATATTGGAACCAATCCATTACTCATTGCAAGGAGTAAGTGGAAATCAATTAAAACGTTAGGTAAGGTTGAACTTGAAGTTCTCTTACATACAAATGAACATTTGCACATTCCAGTGATAGTTGTAGAAGAATCTGTTTTTTCGGGAAATTTATTGATAGGATTTGCAACTATGAGAAAAGAGGACATGGTCATATGTCCTGCTGACTTAGGGATCTTAGTGAAATCACAGTTAATCCCATTTTTAAATCAACCAGACTTAAGACCAGTGACAGGAATCAATGAATCCCTTGACATAGATAAGAAAGATAACAATTTTACTTTAGATAACGAGGCCGAGCGGTCCAGACCAACAAAAAGTAAAGCCTCATATAGTGAACCCAACTCAGATGTTCAAGAAATCCCAGAAATTACTAATCTATCAACTACAAATGAAGCCTTGCAAATTGTGGATGGTGGCGTAATAAAGTCTACTTTATTACACTCCAGAGCAATTAACAGGGTCGAGTACAGTTGAAAGGAGTCAATGTAGACTCTGAAATTTTAACCCTTCCAGAATCAATTAGATTTGATATTCTCAAGACTAGTTGAAGCAGGATTGAAAGTAAAACTTGAAAAATGTAAGTTCTTGCAAGACTGTGTTATTTATTTGGGACATAAGATAGACATGGACTTAGTACAGTGAATTCAAAGTTTGAAGCAGTCAAGAATTTTCCAGTTCCAAGCAATGTAGACAAGGTTAGGAGCTTTTTGGGATTGACAGGATATTATAGAAAATTTATTCAATGATATGCTGACATTGCTAATTCATTAAGGTCTTTGTTGAGGAAGGACTCAAAGTTCATGTGGGGACCTGCACAACAGGAAGCTTTTGATAAGTTGAAAGATAAATTCACAAGTTCTCCAATTTTAATATTTCCAGACTATGATAACGAATGCATTCTTGCACTGATGCATCTGACATAGGATTAGGAGGAATACTTATGCAAGAGAAAAATGGAACTTTGAAACCAATAGCTTACACTTCAAGACTTTGTATTAATGCAGAAAGAAACTACTCTATAACAGGAAGAGAGACATTGAGTGATATATTCATTAGAAAGTTTTAGAGATATGATACTGGGATATCCAGAGTATGGACTGATCATACAGCTATTCAGAACTTATGTAAGTATAAGAATCTTAGGGGCAGACTCGCTAGATGATTTGCGATACTTCAGTGCTATGAATTTAAATTTGAATATATTCCAGGTAAAAAGAATGTTGCGGCAGATGCACTTTCTAGAAACATTAGCCAACCAATGACAGGGTTGATTAATTTTGTTTGTAGTATAGAAGAGTTAGTAACTTTAGATGAGGAAATGCTAATAAGAGAACAGAGGGATGATAAGACATGTGATTCATTAGTCAAGTACTTGATGAATCCAAGAGGAAATCCTCCAAAACTACCAAAGGGGTATAAGATAGAGGAATTTCATTTGATTAATGGACTTTTGTATAGAAAAACAGTTGTAAGTGGGAAAGATATTTCTAGAGGTCCAGTAAATCAGTTGGTAATACCACAAACTCTTGTAAAGGAGATATTGAAGTTACTTCATGATAGTGATTGTAGCTCACATCCAGGGAAGGATAAAACTTATAGATAAGCACAACTTAAATACTTTTGGCCAGGTATGAAGAAATGTATATATAATTATACAGAAAATTGAAATGTGTTAAGGTGAAAGGAAATGCACCAAAACCTGCTCCTATATTTACCTATCCCATTCCACAGAAACCTTGGGAAAGAGTTCACATAGATACATTGGAGTTACCTATGTCTGAGAATGGATATAAATATGTATTTGTTGCCATTGATTATTTTTCAAGATTTTGTATTTTATAACCCATTCCAAATAAGAAAGCTGAAACTATTGCTTCAGTAATCTATGATCAGATAATCTGTAATTTCACTACACCTAAGATTCTAATTTCAGATAATGGAACTGAATTTAATAACAAAATCTGGGAAAAATTGTGTAGTTAATTTAAGATAAAGAAAGTAAACATTCTAGTGAATCATCCACAAAGTAATGGAGTTGTAGAGAGGTTAAATAAGAAAATTATTACATGTCTTAGAAGTATGATAAATCCTCATAGTATAACTTGGGATACTTGGATTCCTTGTGTTAAATGTACTCTGAACAACCAAATTAATATAGCAACAGGTGAAACACCTCATTTTATTATTTTTGGGGAAGACAAAACTCTTCCATATGAAATCTTGACTGGAGAGCAGAAACCTATGTATAATATAGATTATTATATCTCAAATAGAATAAATACTTTCCAAAGTATTCACCAAAGAGTTAGGGAACATATGCAGGACTATTCACAAGAGATGAAAAAACAACAACACAAAGTAGCACATATACTAGAATTGAAAATAGGAGATTTAGCCATGGTCAAACTACATTCACCCTATAATAAACTTTCACCAAGGTACTCAGGTCCATACAGGGTGATTGATTCTGCAGGTGGAAATAAATATAAAATCATACATTTAGAAAACAAGGAAGAATTGATAGGCTATTTAGATGGTATGAAGAAAGTTAGGTTGCAGATCTATGAAGATGATTGTTGTGTACCCTATGTATCAATTTTAATGAACCAGAAGAGTATAGGGAATATTTTAGTAATATTCTTTTGGAATTGAATATTAATCTTGATGCATTTTACAGATAGTATTGATTTGACCATTTGTATGTATGGGGATGGGAGACCTAAACTACTGGAACTTGGTGTCAGGCCTGGACATGAAGACATTGGATCTGCTGTGGTCAGACTTGGACAATTCACATAAATATTGAAGCATTGAGTTTTTTTTTTTTTTTTTTTGAAAAATTGTGTTAACAACAATAATTGAAATGCAAGAAGAGACACTAAAGTAGTGAGTTTTGCAAATATGTTTGCAAATTATTTTATATTGCAAAGTAATTTGGGAGATGCTTTATTATTTAGACATGTATGTTATTTACCATTATTCTGCCTGAATTATTATTGTGCATTTTGGAGAGTTGCTTATATCTTTGATATGTATATGTTTTATGTGTTTTATTGATGCCATTTTACCAATTGCAAGGTTAGAGTAGCTTATATATATGATAATTTCCAAGTATATACTAGCGAGCCATGTAAGAGGGTAGTAGATATCATTGGTCGGGACGACCAAGGGTAGCTGCTGAACCCTGTAAGAGGCCGGTAGAGGTAGACATTTAGGTAGATAGAGGGGTAGGTGGAGAGGAATGTAAATTTTATATTCATTTTATATTCGGTTGTTATGATACAATGGCCGACTGCAAGTTGCAGAGTTGCATATTTCGCTTACCGTCTTATATTTGTAAACATTGGTTAGGGTAGGTGCTGATGTGACTGAATGTAAACACAGAGCTCGTTCTGCTTGCGACAAATTGCTTGCGTAAACAATATTGCTTGAGACAGTATAACAGTCTTTCTGATTGGAGAAAAGGGTGGAGGAGGAGAAAAATTATTGGTGCATGGAGGTAAAGTCACGCCCTAAAAGGGTGGCACTTATTTGTAACGTTCAAAGTTATTGGATGAATTAAATCGTGACGTCGGAGCAGACTTGGCTTGGTGGATGTAAGAGGATCCCAGGTGGGGAGTCCCTTGGTGTAGCTTGAATAACCAAGTGTAACTGATAGTGAAGAAAAGAGAAAAGAAATATACGTTTAATTCACCTTCGAACTGATTAATGGAAATGGACTAAAAATTACACTACGAGAGTGGCATGGTGCCTACAGATGAAAAAGTTACTTATTGAAGTGTTTGTAGCAGTGAAGCTAACATATATATATATATTATATATATAATTTACCTAATTGTAGTATACAGGAAAAGAGCAATGCTCGTTGGGTCCCATTTCCTATTATCTAATTTTCTAACATGCCTATGCTTATATTCATGTACAGTTCCAACTTAATTTATATCCTTGATTTCCAATTATACCTAGATTTGAACTTAGTATTGTTTAAATTTGGGTTATATCACCTATAAGCTATTGCACATATTTATGCATCTATATGAAATAACTATTTCTTCACATCCTTTAGACATGTTGTCTTTCTTAATTTACTCCTATGTCCTCTTATACCCTCCCATCTTTAATCGGGAGATCTCTTCTGTTAATACAATCTATCCCCTTTAGTTACCTGAATACTGTAATCATATCACCTCTTTCTCTTTGATCTTTCTGAGCTTTTTCAAAATTTCTAGTCTTTAGATTATACTTGCATTAACATGAACAAATACAATATTGAATAGAAGTAACGTTTTATTTGCTTAAAACCTTTAATTTTATTCAGTTCTTTTGACTATATTTTGGAATAAGTTGGTCCTTTTATAAGTTTTCCCAGTAGAAATTTTAGACCTGGTCCGCCAATGAGCCAAGGCACAACCACATTGATTTAAAAGTACTTAACTGTAGAGAAATGGCATACATATTTGAATTTTGACTTCCCCCCAGTAAATTGTTTGTAATTCAGTCATTCTTCACTACACATACAACTCACTATACAGATACCCTGAAGGGCATTTACCAGTGCTTCCGTGGTGAGGTTTGATGCCTATTTCCCATGTGAACCCTCATTGTTCATTTCACCACGTGAACTTTCGCGGACTTTTTGGCCCTCTGGTTGGCATTTGGCGTGGCATGCCCCAGGGGTTGGCTCCGCCCCAAGCCGCCTGGGCTGGATCACGTGATTTTGGCCCTGGGAGATGATTGGTTAGTTACCCAAGCGTTGTGGTACGCCTGGTACCACCTAGCAGGTCGCTTGGCATAGGAAGGCAGTTAATTCTGTCTATGCACACTATCGAGGTCGTCATCACGCCCCAAAAGTAAGCATCCTCACATAGTACTCTCTCGCTGATTAGTAGTTGACTCCTGCTCCGAATCATATCACAGATAGACAATAAAGGCGTAGATTAGCACATTAGTGTTTGTTTTGTCGCCTTTCACCTCTGGTTCCAGTGTACCATAATGATGGCGGCGGTGGTTCAGGCGACATGTTCTATACACACGCCAATTCGTACTCAGTGAGCATATTTACATGGACAAACCAATGTTAGAACTACTCAGTGAACGCCAAAGGAAATATATATATATATATATAATATATATATATATATATATATATATTTAAACAATATGTTTAAAAGGCAAACTACTCGATCTCACGAGACTGGCCACGTGAGCCATCAGTCCAGGACGCTGCAGGCTACGGTAGACATTCCCGTTGTTCCTTTCGACGGGAATAAATTACCCGGCGAGTGGGCTGCTTGTATGTTCCGATGTGCAGTCGTGGTTCAGTCTCTTGGAGGAGCGTTGGACCCCAGAGGTGTGCGACGCTGATATGTCCTCTAGGTTAGCTCGGGGTAGGCACCCCAACGACTGGGAGGCTTTTAAGTTAGCTTTCAAGAATTTCTTCTACTCCCTGCTTCGGCGGATAGTATAGAGAACCGGTTAGGTGAGGCAGAGATGAGACCGTCATAGACGCTCACATCGTATGCGCTGAAGTTAGCGAATATGGCCGTTTACCGCCCAGACCAGGAAGACCATGCCGTTTATGTGGCCATAGGCAAATTAAAAAAAGGTCATACCGAAGTAGTTCTCGAGTGTCCCCACTCGCGAACAGATGTCCATCATACGTGTACTCCATGCGGCAATAAATTACGTGCACCAACACAACTTAAATATGAAAATGGAATACACGGGCGGCACTCTACCCTGCCACGAGCGCAATTTCACAATCATACATTACGCCTTCACCACTTCCAATTTCTACGCTATGTAGGCATACATATTCTTCCTCGCCTTGCCATTCGCGAGAGACAGAGGCACTCCCTCGAGAGGAAGAGCCATACTCTCCTTACAGGGCCGACTCGAATCACATGGCCGGGGGGCACAGGAACGCGTAGAAACGGAACCGCGGGCGTAGTGTCCACAACAGGTGGCGCCCTTACTGCGCCGATTGCAGGAAACTGGGCCACTCTATCGAGTCATGCTTATTTTCGCCCATGTGGCCAGGCAAGCACGCCTTGCCAGGCCTGTGGTGGCGCAGGTCGAGTGAGAAATTATGATGCGGGTCTTGTGACAAGTGGTGGTCAGTCGGGTTTGTTTGAACATAGCCAGTCAAAAAACTTCTCGCGCAGAGGGAAGTCTCCCCCAAGGTAACTACCGAGCATAGGTGTCAGGGGGGTACAATTTTTTTTATATACTCGGTATTATTGATAATTGGGCGTGAGAGAAAAGAAACACCAAGGTAACACCAACACGTGTTTTTATTGGATAACACAAAGCACAACTAAACTATCTGAACACAAGAATAAGAAATATCACCAGTGTGATATATAGCACGGCCTACTCAATATGTACAAACCACTCGGCTCTGCAAGCGCGAGGATGAATTCTCCTTGGTGGACGGGCGCTGCGCCTCCTCCTTGGTCTCCTATTCCCGACGATCTCTTTCAGGCGGTGCCCTCCCTCTGTAGAACTGGGAGATGGGGGGTTGGGGGGGTGTCCGCCCTTAACGGCGAGCGGCCGTAAAGTCTCCTACGGCTCTCTCTATCTCCTCGTGATCTCCTGCGTCCTGGTGCCCTCCCTCTGTGGAACTGGGAGGGGAGGGGGGGGGGTCCGCCCTCAACGGCGAGCGGCCGTGAAGTAACTTTCTTCATCTCCATGTCCTTCCCTCTTGCACATCCGGGAGGGTGAGGTAGAGTGGGTGGTGGCGATCTGCGCATGCGCGTAGCGGCAGCGGTGACCCCGTATAGTTGGGCCTAGTTGGCAGCCCTGGGCAGCTACGCATGACCTCACGGTCACATTCCTCCGGCCTGGTCAGGTGTGCTGGGCTGACTGCAAGCTCCGTCACGTGACCCAACGTAGTCCACGTGGTAAGGGTGGGATGTCCACCCTTACAATAGGAAATACGTGGAAATTGTCCACGTTAATTTTTCCAGCGCTCATGGTGCAGGTGGCAGGTTGACCATGGTGGCAATTCAGTTGGAGGAGCCCAGCGCCACTCATTTCATTTGCGCTCTCTTAGGTACGGGGGTGGTAGTATCTCTTATTCATAGGAGTGATCTGCCCATTGACGCGGAAGGATTCCAGATGGGCTCCACCAGAATCATAGTGGCGGATGGTTCGAAGACGCCTAACCTTGGCAAATTTGCTGTACGGTTTGGCCTAGCGGGTTTCCAGTTTACCCACATTCTTCGTCATCCCTGCAGAGGACCTTCCCGCTAAGTTGATTTTGGGAATTGTAGACCTCTCTTTGAGGCCAGAGAAGTGTCGCTTCTTCCAGAAAGAATTTGCCTACCTCCGGCATTCCATTTCCCACGATGGGATCAAGCCTCAACCAGAGATGTCCGAGCCATCAAGGCTTTCCCATAGCCAGCGCATCAGAAGGAGCTGTTTTTCTTCTTAGGATCAGCGGAATATTACAGGAAATTCATCCCAAACTTGGCTGAGATTTCACGAGCTCTAGTTGATATGACGAAGAGTAACGCAGCTAAGAAACAAAGATCGTGAGCTTGGCCTATGGACATCTGCTCAGGTTTACGCGTTTGAGTCCCTCAAAACCCATTTGTCATGCACAGTAGTCCTCCCCTACCCCAATTTTGCGAAACCTTTCTTGTTCACCACTGACGGCAGTGCTTCGGCGATTGGGGTCGTACTTCAGCAGGGGGACGAGGAAAATAGGAGACGTCCACTCGCACGAGTGACGGGGTAGTATCATTGAGAGAAGCGTTAGCGGCGGTGTACGATCTCACAGTAAATCGCCCTCTAATCATGGGATATCCGGTTAGACTATTGAGCGATCACAGGCCTTTGGTCTGGCTCTTCACTGTTAAGGAAAGGAACACTCGGATCCTCCGGTGGCAAATGGCGATCGCTGATTTCGATCTTGAAGTCAATTATATCCCGGGGCGATTGAACATCGTCGCTGACGCACTCTCTAGGATACGGGGAGCAGACCACCCTACGGACGATTTCATAGTGACAGCCATAACCACGGGTAGCCAGGGAAACTCGAACACTGAGGAGGACCATGTCATATGGGACCAGCTAACGATCCGGAAGGAACAGCATGGACACTCTAATTGGGGTCAAATTAAAGAGTATCTCAAGGGGGCCACGACAGTAGAGCCAAATATTCCACGCTTAAGAGTACCTATCAAGGAGTTTCGACTCCTCCCGGACGGACTTCTGTATCACTCGAGAAGGAACGCATACCAGTTGAAGGAACTCCGCCTGGTATGCCCTGAGGGAGCAAAGACAACGGTATTACGTATTGCCCATTGTCTTCCTATGGCAGGTCATGGTGGATTTCAAGTCACTCTTGACCGGCTGCAAAAGTTCGCCTTTTGGCTAAAGATGTCGGATATAAAGGCATTTATAAAGAACTGTACAGTTTGCATCATGTGCAAGCCCTCATATGATCACCCAGCTCCACTCAGTCATTTTCCTGACGTAAACAAATCGTTCGAGATAGTCCACGTGGATCCCATAGGACCATTAACCACCACTATAGATGGTGCGAAGTACATATAGTGGTCGATGTCCTAACTTGTTTCTTAGTCGCTGTGCCCATTGGTTCCAAGGATACGCGCACAATAGCTCAGGCTTTCATCACCCATGTACTATCCATTCATGGCACTCCTAAGTAGGTGATTTCAGTCGGGGGAGGGGAGTTCATGAATGAGATGTTCAAGGTGGTGTTGGAAATAGCAAACATCAAACATCACACTATAACGCCGTATCACCCGTCGAACAACGGATTAGTTGAGAGGGTAAATGGGACTATCATTAGAATCCTACGGTCTCTTGTCCAGGACAACCAGACAGGTTGTTATCGCATGCTCCCTCTGGCGGTATTGGCCTACTGTACAACTCAGCTTACCACAGAGTCCTACGAGATTCCCCGCATTTTCTTCTCTTTCACCGTGACCCCGTTCTACCTATGACTGAGTTTACAAAGCCAAGCACCCCTTGGTACAACACTGACAGTTTGGCCACCGAGACAATGACATTGGCCAACACTTGTTTTGATAGATACCAAAAGTTCCTCGAGGCAGCGACAGTAGACGGATACACAAGGACACCAAAGACAAGAATAAAACAGTTTGCCCTTGGTGGCAGAGTATACGTCACCGCCAGACCCAGGCAAGGGGTGGCGAAGAAACCCCAGCCTCTGTACTAGGGCCCTTATAGGGTTATTAAAAGGGTTAACGACGTCGTCTACCGCATTAAGCATATCCGCTCAGCCCGTGAATTCTCTGTCCACATAGACAGGATCAAACAAAAGGGAAACCTCTCACTGTGCGAAAAAAACAAAAAAAAAACGTAAGAAGAGCGTTCCCCACACATGAAGAGGATTCCTCAGACCTACTACACTGTAACGACATTAAAACTTACCTACCTCATGGGTAGGGATTATGAATATATGACTAACTTTTCCCATAATAATAGTGATGTATAAGCCTACCTACCTCATGGGTAGCGATTATAGGTGCATGAGTAATTTCAATCATAAGTTAAGTGACCTCTCACATGAGAAGAAACCATTAAACCTACTAGATAAGCAGCGAAACCTGCCCCAAAGGTAGCGAGTTAAAACACCTCTCTCATGAGAAGGAATTAAAACCTACCTGTCACTGGTAGAGACCTTCGGACTTATCATCATTGGTAGCGACCTGGTAGCCTCCTTTCCTTTTTTAACATCCATAACCTCTTCACCTTCCCTCTGTGCAAGGATTCTGCCGCTCTTCATTTTTGCAGAGTTAAACGTTCAAACGAGTCACCAGCGCGAAGGATTGTGCCAGGCTAAGAGTTGGAGTACCGGCGCAGAGCTCCGCGGCAAATGGAACGAGTTGGAGTACCGGCGAGGAGCACTGCGGTAAATAAAGGACGGGAACGTCCTTTTTTTCCTCGTTTTAGTCTTAAAAAAAAGTGTGTGTGTGTATATATATATATATATATATATATATATATATATATATATATATATATATATATATATATATATATATATATATATATATGCATATATATATGAAGGTGGAAAAAGAAGTCACGGGTCTAGTTCCGAGCTCCTGAGCTTATTCCCGACCGGTTTCGCTCTATGCTTCTTCAGAGGAATGTGACTCTGGAGTGAAGCTGGCGGTATACATAGTCTGAGTAAGACCGCGTTCCCTCCTTGGAGGTGGGTTACGTTTTGGTTGTACAATGGTTTTTAATACAATGAACAATAGTGAAAATACAGTATACAATAAATTGTTGTGATGTTATTATAAAACAGCTCCGGTGTGTACCAACATATATATATATATATATATATATATATATATATATATATATATATATATATATGTGTTTATATATATATATATATATATAATGTGTGTGTGTGTGTTAAAAATCTTGCCGGATTCCATGAGTGTCCTCCCACATTCACAACCAAATTTCTGCCGTTTCCTTTTACATTTCTTATAGGACCGCTGGAACAGCACGGAGCAATTTTAACTAGTGTGATTGTTGTCCTAAGGGGGCTCGTCATTTCGAGTTGCCACCTCTTGACACGTACGCACCAGTTTTTCCCTCTCGCCATTTATTTTCATTTTTTATAGCAGTTGTTGACTACTTGTTAGCGGGGGGAGGGATGGTGAGGTTTGGCGCCTACTCCCTATGTGGACCTTCATTGTTCTTCTCACCGCGCGAACTTTCGTGGATTTTTGCCCCTGTTGTTGGTATTTGGCGTAGCGTGCCCCAGGGGTTGGCTCCGCCCCAAGTTGTCTGGGCTGGGTCACGTGATTGTGTCCCTGGGAGATGATTGGTTAGTTACCTAAGCGTTATGGCGCGTCTGGCACCTAGCAGGGTCGCTTGGCTTAGGAAGGCAGCTCACTCTGCCTATACACACTATCGAGGTCGGTCATCACTCCCCAAAAGTGTCACCCAGTACTCTTTTGTTGATTAGTAGTTGACTCCTGCTCCGAATCATATCACAAATAGACAATAAAGGAGCAGATTAACACAATAGTGTTTGTTTTGTTGCCTTTCACTACTCGTTCCACAGTCTACCATACTTCAACCATGATTTGATCTATTTGTTTATTAGGTTGTGGGGGAGTCTGTTAGGAGAAATGGGAAGTGGTTACTGGCATACATCTGGTACTACCAACTATCTATTTACAAGTTTAAGAGATCTGGTGTGCAAAGAGATAGGTCAGGTTGGAGTTGAGAGGCTGTAGGCTGGTTTGTGTTGTATAGTGATAGGGAGTCGTTTACTAGTTGGGGGTATTAATTTGCCTCATAGGATTGTGGTGGTATAATTGGGCAAAAAGGTTTGATAGCGTTTCTGAGGTAATTTTTCCGATAGGGGGAAGATATTGAGACCCAAGACCCCCAGGTAACCAGCCACAACTACTGGTTTGGTCCAGAAGTCACTCAGAGAAGAAACTTTTTGTTTTCTAGATATATCATTTAGGAAAATAAAACTCGCTCATACTTCCATTAAGTCTTTACCACTTTTAATATCACTATCCATAATCTAGCATTTAATAGGTGTGACTGAAATATCTTTCATTCACATTTAGGGATAGTGGTTGACAAGAGGAAATCTGGTGGTTAGAAAAGTGACTTGGGAAGGAGGGAACAGGGAGGATGGGAGTACATCTAGACATGTCTAGAATGCAGAAATTAGAAAAGTATCTGTGAAATGCTGAGGATGTACTCAAGGTTTGAATACAAGAATTAATCTCCTACAACTATACCAAGACCTAGGATTACCTATAATATTTCTAGTCTGTACAGCACTTCATAATCAATTATCTTTAATATTAAACAGCCAAGGCTATTGTTCTAATACACAGATATGGCCTGCTTAGGAACTATATATATGTAAAACCAAGGATGAAAATAAAGTTGAAAAGCATGTATTGAAAAAAAAAAAATTCAAGGCCAAACATAGATGTTACATGATGTATCAAGTTCCAGAGATTAAATGTGATGTCCAAACATGTTGTTAACATGTCAGCAGCAGGAATTGGAATCTGGTGCCTACTCTCATCAAATTTGCCTCATGCTGGCAACATACCCCCGAGAGTTATTTGTGTAAATTAAATTGCAGGACCAGAGACAGCACAATGGCAATGAAAATCCTCATTTCCTCATGCCATAGGGCCAGTAGTCATGGTTCCATGATTTACACATTTGTTCATGTACATGACACTAAGAATATGTATTCTTTTCTTGTCATCAGGTGAACCAAGGGACCTTAATAGCCGGGGCTGTAAACGAGATTTGTTATAAAAGACTTTTCAAAGAAAACAAATTCTGTATTATGAAGAGATAGAATTGTGGAGCTAACAGCACATTCACTAATGAGAATATATTATGATGAAATGATACATATCGACACTTTGTATGAACCAGAGTTAATATAAAATGAATGAATGATTCAAGAGTACAAAAAATTTAAATTAGTAGGGAGGGAAATGGTGGATGAAGCTTGGGAAAAAAAAAAATTTGAATATATATATATTTGTGTCATTATGACATTTGGAAATAAACTCCTGCTGGGATTCAAACTCTCAGCAAGCTGCTCAGGCGAGGGTTTGAATCCCAGTAGGAGAGTTTATTTCCAAATATATATGTGTGTGTGTATATATATATATATATATATATACATATATATATATATTTAAATGATAATAATAATAATGATAATAAAAAGAAAAGGGGTTGCAAAATGTAGTTAATGTTGCATGAGTAAAAATGAAGTTATTAATGCCTGGTGGCTATTGTGTGTATTCCATTCTGGCCAAAGCCACTCAATCTCACTCAGGTGAGGTAAGGTCCAAGGGGTGAGGGGATTTATGCACAGCAGCTTGGTGTTATTATTCAGGGTTCCCATGGTTGCAGAAAGTTGCAATCTGACATATCTCGGAAAGGTTGGTACTCGTGTTGAAGAAGCACCTATCCCTCAGCTTCCCTTGGATCCAGTTCTGGATACCTGCATGAGGTGGTTCTGCAAAATGGGTGTTGGAAAGGATCATCTTGCTATTGCCCATCTTTCAAACGCAACATCCTATACTCCATATGGAGTTGAAGTTGCAAGGAACTAGCACTGTCTGGATTGGGTCTCTTGACTAGACCCAAGATCTGTATCAGCTTCAACTGTTTTTCTTCCACTTTCACATTGGGAGGAACAGGCCAAAACTAAAACAGCAGATGACAATTCAGTGATTTTTCTTCTTATATCTGTGGGAGATCTAAGGGCTCGCTTGTCTGTAGGACTGCATGTTTCCAGGTTGAAACTTTTGCACACACCTGCCTACATCACATCTTGTGCCAAACCCTTTCTTTGGGTAAATAAATACATCTGGCATTAACCAAAAATTAATCTGCAAGGTGACCACCAGATATTAAACCCTTTATTTTTATGATACCTTTTACACTTTGTTTTAGCAGGCTATAAATAGACCCAATTTTCCCCAGAATTGTCCTCCCTAAGGACTGAAATTGGCATTTTGTTTACAATCACCAGCACTTCTATCAATGGGTACAATGTCCTGCCAAAGAAGTGGAGTAATAGAGGTGGTAAAGCATAGATTGGAAGGCAGTAGAAAAGAGGGACAGTAGAAATTGATAGTGATCGGTATTTATTTATTTTTTGAGTAGAGAGGACCAATGATGGGTACCTTTAAGTGGTGGTCTTGCAGGATGGACAGCAGAGAGGATCATCTCTTTGATGTTTGTTTTCAAAACCTGCCGATCCTCTCAGCCCTATCTAGAGGTGCAGACCTGAGGGGGATGGCACTTTGTCTCTGCATTTCTTTCACCTCTTTTCACCAAAGGGGAATTGACAGCTGTTCCCTTCTACTGCTTTAGCTGGTGATGTAGAAACAGTTCTACACTAAGACAACACAAACAACAATCCAAAGTTCCCTCCCAGAGAAATCATGGGTAGGTCTAAGGACCTTTTGCCAGCCACTGTGGGGGCTGTGGGTTTCCAGTTGATGAAACTCGGGGCATTAATTATTATTTGTGTAGAAATTGATCTCCAATCATAAAAGAATTCTCCCTGACTCTTGTCCATAGGGATGTAATTCAAGTTCCTAAAATATTGACTTTATAAAATTGACAGTCAATACCCCATATGGGGTAAGTGAATGAAATTGGACAAAATTAGGACAAAATCTACAGAATAGGCCATGGTGGTAAATGTATTAACCCTTTTGCTGCAAAGGGGATTTCCATTGACTGAGTGAAATTGCCTGGCAGCAGCTAGAACAAATGCATAAATTGTGAATAGCAGTGAAAGGGTAAATTGGGTTATGATGAGAGAGAAAAAAAAGTGAGACTGATTTATCTGGCCATTGTTGTCTGGTTGTCTTGAACCTGGAACCTCTCATTTGCTGGGCAGGAGTGCTTACTGATTACACCACAGTCAAATTCAGCGACCACTCTCATACCCACTAACCAGTACAGTCACATTCAAAAGTCTCTCAACCCTCTGACTGTGAGTAATTTCCCCAAGTTGCATGTAATTACCTGACAAGAGCTGGAATTAAACCTGCATTAATTCTTTGCAGTTGAAGTGTTGACTGAGAGTTTTTAAGCCCTTTGACTACAGGTCTTCTTCATCTCAACAGAATTGCTTTCTGAGAGCCACAATAAAACATGTCACTTTCTGCAGAGAAAAGGTTAATCATCTTTTGATTTTTACCATGAAAATACACTTGCTGCTGTTTTTTATATATATCTTTTCTATAAAATCATTATACTTTTAAATATATGCTAAATAGAAATTATATATAAATACTTAGCAACAAACATTACTTTTGCAAACTGAGAGCCATGACATAGGTTAAATGATTTGAAAGTAACTATAATCCAGCCATTCATAGTACACGCTAATTTATATATGCACTACGTTTAGCAGCAGCTTTGAAGGTTATATAAATGAATATATATCCAATAAAATTTACAGTGAAAGTTTCATTATAAAAAAAATATATATTAATTATCATTATTTTAAGTAGGTGACACCATTGATTCTATTCATTACTCATTTCTACACAATGTGAAAAAATTAAGTTTGTGATATACTTAAAACTATAGCCAACTTACTGTCTGAATACAAGGCCATACGCATGGCAAAAAATATATATAAATAAAATGACGGTCCCTCTCACTTGTAGCCCTACATGTACATGGAGGAGGATTTGACTAGTTTAAAGAGAAGGTCTGTCATTTTCTGATTAAAATCATGAGCGATTTGATTGTGCCTGACCAAGCTCAATTCACATGAAAATATTTATTGATTGTAAGATCTGTACTTCAAGAATAGTACAGTTACTGTTTTGCAGTTCATGTGGAGGGGGTGGGGGTTGGTTGGGGGGGGGGGTCCTGCATGTGAGCATGTTATTAAAGTTGCCCTGTCTGGACAGTGAGTTTGTGTACAAATCCTGTTGAATTTATCTAGTGGAAAGAAATCTTACTACCAACAGGCAATTTAATTCACTCGAGAGAAACCCCTGCAATTGAAAGGTCATTGTACAGGAATTCCATTTCTTTTAATTCCTTCTCAGTGGAGCAATTTGTTGACTTCTTGACTCCTCTTTTATGCCACTGTAGAATGACACTACCTACACATAATTATGTATGGAACCCTAATCCAACAGCTGTTTTGAACTGTTAATATTTTCTCTATGCAAACAAATATTTACTGTTATGTGTTCAATATATCTTTCTATATAAGGAAAAGGCCTTATGATGCAAAGCAGATACTATATATAAAGTATGTAGAAATAACCAGCATTAAGTGTTACAGCTACATAATGTAATCCATAATTTGGTTGAAGCCCCAGAAGCCCAGATGTTCCTTGAAATTGAACAAAATTGTATTGCTTTCGTGTGAGCAGAAAGTTAAGTTCCATTGGGTTTATGGTTTAAGATCCTGACTGTATGTAATAGTTTATAGCAGCTAAACACAGAAGGTGAATTCCACCTTCTGAGGTTGGAAGCACAACCCTGAATTTTTTGTACACCTGGCATAGTGTTTCTTCTGAGATGTCTAACCACTTCAGTACAATGATGCTAATGTAGGTGTCAGGAGGCGTGAGTGGGTACACAAGGATGCTGGTGTCACTGTCTTGATTATATATATTTTTCTGTATTTGTACATAAATTACCCCGGATTCTGTGAACTGGTTTGATCATGTTTTCTGTATCTATTATTACTCAGAGTAAAAGAGAACAAGTAATACATCAGTGACTTTATATTCTATAATGAGAGTAGGCCTAGTGTGATGAATCATACATATGGCAGCCGATGCTGTGCACGAGAATTTGACTTGTACTGAGGTGGTTAATAGATTGTGGGAAGGAGGGGGGAGGAAACTTCCAAAGAATCAGGAAAAGGGTTGTACATCTTAAGAAGAATCACTTGGGCTGCAGGAAGGAGAAAGCCTGAGGCCTCAAGGGAACTCATCATGTTTGAGATATTATGTCATGGGCAACTTGCATAAACAAAGAGAATTTGATAAACTTTTCCATGGAAAGCTTCTTGGGTGATTCTCTGGATTGCCTAAAATATTTATTGTTTAGTGACATCACACCAAAGAAATAGATATGGGAGGGAGAGAGAAGGTTAATAATGATGAAGTTGGGGTGGAAGTCCTGCCACCAGTTTCTCAACCACAGACTGGATTCTGCAAAGGAATATTTAGCTATTGTTACTGTGATTTTGGCATCCCATGTTTACAGACAAATTTCAAGAAGAATGAATTCAGGCAGACAACACAATTGAATATCAGGAAAGTTTGATAAATGGAGGTATACTATAGAAACTGGAGGTCAGGAGTATCACTTTAATCCCATATGTTAGTTTCACACACACACACACTATGGACACCCAGTACTAAAAAGAATATAAAGAAATTAGAAAGAATACAGAGAGCAACGGCAAAGTTGGCAACAGCTCTTTCCAAATTAACATATGAACAGAGATTATCCAAATTGGAATTACCAACACTGGAGCAGAGAAGAGAAAAAAGAGATATACTGACTATCTATAGAATCATGAAAGGAATGGAAAACCTTGATAGGAATGAATTACTAAAATGGGACAATGGAAAAACAACTCTCGTGGGCGGGGAGTTGGATGTGTGTGTACGTGTAAGGTCACTGCATTACCCATAGATCAGTCATATATGAGCTCTGAGCTCTCTTCTGGGAGGGAAATAGCTGTTGATCACGAGTCCAACATGTGATCCAAAACCATGGTGAACACACAGGTGAATCACCAAGCAGTCAACATAGTCAACTAGAGCTCTGTAGGCCACTGAATTAAAATGAAAATTCTCAATAGTGCAAGGAGAGTGGGAGGCCTGGGTTGTATTGAGTGGGAGGGGGAACATTTGTGATTGCCCAAAGTGATCTATAGCGGTGCTAATAATGTCTATCGAAAGAAAATGCAACGAAATCAAGAGAGACCAAGTGAAAATGGTGATGATTTTGAATTGAACATCAACAGGAACGCAGAGCCCTCTGGAGGCGCTATACCTGAACTTAATGTAAATAGAGGACTTGAAATGCCAAGAGGAATGCTTAGGCTAAGTACTGATGATCCTTTTTCTGGATTTGGTAAGTACAAAAGAAGAAATTTGAGTCGAATCATAGACATGAAGAAGATGAGTTTTAATAGAAACTCATGGGAAGATTCATGGAACTAAAGAGATTATGAATTTAAGAAAAGACTGTTTTGAAGTAAATGAAGAGGTGTGTGATTTAAAGAAAAAGAGTGCTGAAATAAATAATGAACTGAGCAAATTACAAAAATAATTGAGGTGAAATGTGAAAATGAAAGAATGAAAAACAAAGATACCACCAATAGTGAGAAAAAAAGAGGTGAATTACAAAATACAAGCAATGTCTGAAAGAATTTAAGAAAATTTAGGAGAGAAAATTTTGCAGATTAAGAAATGGAATGAAAACAGAGAAAACAAAGAAATAGCCTTTAAAGAAATAGTACAACAAATGCAGAATGCAAAGGACACAATTATTCAGGTAATCAAAGAGAAAGCAAATTGGGTGAGATCCAGTGGATAAAAAAGTGTATTGTTGTATATGGACTAAAGGAAACACATGACATGGTTAGGTACTTGAGGGAAGAAGCAGTAAAAGAAATAGCAAGAACAATTCTAAAAGAAGTACAAGATGGAGACCAAGAAGTAGAAAAGAAAATAGAAGAAATATATAGAATGGTACAATATTCAAAAGAAAGAAATCAACCTCTAAAGATAAAATTAAGGTCACAAATGGTAGTAGAAGACATACTAGCAAAACCAGGAAAGTTAGCAAATAGTGATCATTGCAACAATATATGGATAAAAAGAGAAATGAATGTTGAGGAAAGAGAAAAAGAGAAGACACTAAGAGATGGAGTTTTATTGGAGAGTCTTAGACATGAGACTGAGAAAATGGTATGCTTGGGTAAGCAAAATGAAAGGAACAGAAAATGAGATGGAGAAGGAAAAAATTTAAAAGTGGCTTATAATAACACAGATTGATCTCAGGATTAAGTGAACTAAATGATTATCTGTCTGAAGAAAAACCAGACATAATGGGAATTGCAGAGACAAAATTAAGGGGCCCACTACCATCAAATAGTGACATGGATTATATAACCACTGAATTAAAAACAGAGATGAGAAACAGTGCAAAGGAGTCATGTTTCTGGTCAAGAAAAACTTAAATATGATGAAGTTTACAAAGGGTATAAACAGTGAGGAAATGATCATGATAAAAGCTGAAGATAGTGACATGAAAAGTACAAAGTTTGTAGTGATCTATGTATCCTCAAAAACAGGCTCTTGGAAAGAGGGCAAGCATTCAAAAGCATTAGAAGATACAAGGCATTCATTAAACAAGATGCTGAAGGATGGAGGTAACCTGGTACTTATGGGAGATTTTAACTGCAAAGAAATCTGTTGGGAAGAGATGACAGTGAAAGGTGGAGAGGATCTATAGGGAAATGTATTACTTGACATGACTATAGAACATACAATGACATACATACATAGGGTAAAAGAAAATACCAGATATAGAAGTAATGAAGAACTATTGAGACTAGATTTAATACAACAGAACCTGAAATTGTGGATAAAATTGAATACAAGACACCATTTGGGAAGAGTGATCACATATGAATAGAATTTGAACTAAAGGAGGAATTATATATAGAGAGAAATGAGAAATACAGAAAAGGAAGACTGATGTACAACAAAATGGACTTTGGGAAACTTAAGAAATTCTTTCAAAATGCAAATTGGGAAAAATTCTACAATGAAGAGACACAAATGGAAGAGAAACAGATGATTTTGATGGAAATTTATAATGAAAGAGTGAATAAGGTGTACAATAAGTGATGGTTCAACAGATGATGCAGTGAGGCAAAAACAGAAGAGATAAAGCTTGGGGAAAAAAAACAAAAAAACAAAAACAAAAAAAAAAACGCAAAGTGGCAAATATATATCAACCAAAGAAATGAATATGTGAAAGTGCACAGAGAGAGAGAGAGAGAGAGAAAAAAAAAACTACAAAAAAGCCATCATAGAAAAATGTTGAGCTCAACCTAAGCTATAGATATGTATATGGTCAACTTTAAAATAAAGAGGAAATGGTGAAACTATGTCATGGAAATATAGAGTACACAGAAGATTTAGAAATGGCTGAAGTCATGAACAATCACTTCAAGTTGGTTTTCACCGGAGAAAAAATACAGCATTGGGATGAAGGCAAAGTGCAATCTCCCTCCATGAGGGATATAAAAATTACACAAAAAGAAATAAGAGAAATAATTAACAAATCTTGATGTCAGGAAATCACATGGCCCGGAGGGAATAACAAATTGGATACTTAAAGAATGTAAAGAAGAATTAATAGACAAAATATATAACATAATAAGTTGCTCACTCAAAGAAGAAAAAATGCCAATATTGTTCCAATATATAAAGGGGGTAACAAAGAAGATCCAACAAATTACAGACCAGTTTCCTTTACAAGCACTGCAGCCAAAATTTGTGAAAAGGTTATTGAGAATAGATTGATAAAACACCTGGAAGAAAACAATAATAAATCTGAGACAATTTGGATTCAGACAGGGGAGATCATGTGTCACAAATTTAATGTTTCTACTTAAGACAAATAGATATAATACAGGAAAGAGATGGATGGGCTGATTTTGCTTTCCTAGACTTACAAAAAGCCTTCGATAAAGTGCCACATAAAAAATGATTAAAAAACTGGAAAACATAGGAGGGAACAAGGTAAATTACTAAACTGGATAATTTTTTGCATAGAAGGAAAATGTGGGTAGTGCTCAGAGAAAAGAGTTCAGCTTGGGAGGAGGTGATAAGTGGAATTCCACAGGGATCAGTATTGGCTCCAATAATATTTGCTATTTAATTGAATGACACAGATGAAGATGTGGAATGCTATATGAGCTTCTTTGCAGATGATGCTAAATTGCTGAGGAAAGTGAATACTGAAACAGATTGTGAATCACTGCAGAAAGACCTGAATAAGGTTTGAAAATGGAATCAGAAGTGGGAAGTAGACATCAACATTAAAAAATGTAGCATAATGGAATTTGGAAAAAAAGTAAAAAAAGAAAAAAAAAAATATCAGGACAATGTAAAATCAGAATAAAGGAAGTAAAGAAAGTGGGATCTGAAAAAGACCTGGGAGTATTCATCACAAATGACATGTTCCCTGATAAATTGATAAAAATTTTGGAGAATCCTACATCTTGTTAAGATCAATAAAGGGAGCCTTTACCTATTTGAATAAAGAAATGGTAAAAAAATCAATACTAGTCACACTAATAAGGCCTAGACTGGAGTATGCTATGACACTATGGTCACACAGTATGAAAAAGATTATAAAGAAAATTGAAAGAATCCAGAGAACTACAAAGATGGCCCCAACACTTTCAAACCTGTCATATTAGGAGAGATTGTCAAAATTGAATTTACTGACTCTGGAACAAAGAAGACAAAGAGGTGACCTGCTGACCATCTACAGAATCATGAAAGGTATAGAAGTCCTTGATAGAGAGGACTTAATAAATTAGGATAAGAGAAATACAAGGGGACATGAAAAGAAACTAAAAAAGGACAGCTATAGAAGAGACCTGAAAAAAGAAAAGAGTTTTCCACACAGAGCAGTGGATGTCTGGAACAAATTGGACAAAACAATAGTGTGTGCAAAAACTATTAACGTATTTAAGAGCAAGCTAGACACTGTGAGATACAAAGACAGGCACCACGAGCATAGCTCCCTTTCCTGTAAGATACAACTAGGTAAATACAAATTCACACACAAGGAGATATAGTCCAAGCTCAAACAATACATGAATTCAAATCTAAATATGATAATTGGAAATTAAGGATGTAGATGAATTTGAGTCAAGGTATGTTAGAAAAATAGAGAATAGGATATGGGATCCAATGAGCATTGCTCCTTTCCTGTATACTACAATTAGGTAAACACACACACACACAACATACACAAACACACAAAAACAAAAGAAGAAGGTGATATAGCTCAAGCTCAAACAATACATGAGTTCAAATTTAAATATGATAATTGGAAATCAAAGATATAGATTAAGTTGGAACTTTACATGAATTTGAGTCTAGGTATGTTAGAAAATTAGAGAATAGGAGACATGACCCAATAAGCATTGTTCCTTTCCTGTATACCATGTGATGGACTCATGATTGACAGCTATTACCCTCCTGGAAGAGAGCTCAGAGCTCATATATGACTGATCTATGGGTACTGCTGTGACCTTACACACACACATACACCCAACTTCCCATCCACAAGAGTTGGAGTAATGACTTGCAGTGCAGAGATTCTGAAATTATTTCAGCCCTGGGTGGGATTTGAACTTGGACTGCTTTAGCAGCAGTTGTGAATGCTACCACTGCACCATCGAGTGTGTGTGTGTGTGTGTTTACATAATATTTACCTAACTATAGTATACAGTCTCCTATTCTCTATTTTTTTTTTACCCTACCTGGCCTCAAAACCATGTATGTGTGTATGTGTGTTCTGGTGTGTGCCTAATTTTAGTATATAAGCAAGCAGCTACTCTCCTGTGGTCTTCTCTTATTTTCCCATTATCATATCTGTGTAAAAATGACTCTAACATAATTTTTCTTTCAGATCCTTAAAGTTTATCATTGAATTTCCTTGCCACCAACAATTCTCCCCTAAATGATACACTCACATTGACAATAAATCCCAAACCAGTACATGGACTTCTGTGCCAACTAATGTATGTGCACCAAAAGGACACATTCACATTGATATACACCCACCTTACCCCAGCAATGTACTTGTGAAGCACAACTTTCCCTACATTACATGTATGGCATGACCCCCATTATACAAAAAGAGTACAAACAACCATCCCTGCCTCATACATGTAAAGCACTGTCATCTTTGTACAATAAATGCTAATATGAGTCCAAGAGACTTAAATTTCACTCAAGAAGGATGTCTCCAAGACCCAACAGCACCCATCAGGGAGGACCCAAAAACTAGAACACCCAAGGATGACCACCTAAGGATGACCTGCCAGCTGGACATCCTCAAGAAGGACATACCAATTGGACATCTTAAGGCTGACTCTTTCCTAAGGAGGGCATTTCAAGTACAATCTACCAACTTAACCACCTTGGGACATATGGTTGTCCTACCAACTGAATCCCCATGTGGGTAACCAGACACCTGATGAGGATGTTTCAAGAATGATCTGCCAACTGGATCCTTCAAGGATAACCTACCAGCTGGACCCTGCAAAACGGTTGTTTTAAGGATGATCTGTAAATTAGACCTTCTGAGATGTCCAGGACAAACTTTTATTTGGACTTCTTGGGGAAGAAGCCATATTCAATGAGGGTCTACCAAGAGACTGTGTTAAGGATGACCTATCACATGAACCAATTAAAAAGAGGCTGCTTTGAGAAGGACCTATTAATTAGGTGGAGAAGGCTGAGTACAGAATAAAAGTGGCCATGTTTTCCAGTAGCACTGAACACCATCTGACCTTCACTCTGGGACCTTGAATACCTTTGATGTAGAGAGTCTGTACTTGTTGAGAGAGAGAGAGAGAGAGAGAGAGAGAGAGAGAGAGAGAGAGAGAGAGAGAGAGAGAGAGAGAGAGAGAGAGAGAGAGAGAAAAGAGGTTGATCAGGTGATTCATTTATGTATCAAGGGAAGACTAGAAATAAATTCAACATCTTGTGTCTGCCTTCACTGTGTCCCCTTTAAAATCATCAATATCATTATCTTTATATTGTAAAAGAAACTAAAGATATTCAAGGTGCCATCCACTGTCAAGAGGGGGGTTAAATAAATAGCAAGGACTAGTACAATGGAAAGCATAAAAAAAGAAGGTTAAAAAAAAAAAAGCATAAAGAATACAGTTGGATGGAAAGCATGCATGCATGGTTTGGTATGGAATTCAATGTTATATACCTATGTTTACCATACAATCATGATAAATGTTGAGTGTCTAATGTTGTAGGTAAACAATAGCTTTACATGATGCACGTTGGAAAATGTCAATTGAGTTCTGAGGAAAAGTTTGGTTGCCACAGATGCAGACCAAAACCTGAAAGAACTCATTTCCATCTTGTCATTACAGTATATATGTATATTTTCTGCCTTTATTAGATGCATCTGCACTCCATGACAGCCTATCCATATGACAGTCTGATACACTCTTTGCTCTGAATCAAAGTGCATGTGAAATAAACTTTATTAACAGAAAAAAATAGAGATATCCCCCTACCTCGACATATTTTCACTGTTCTTCTCTAGGGATAAACCTTTGACAATGATTCCTTGGCATACATTTCAGGATCATATGGGGGAAATGTCATACCATTTAATCAATTGGTGTATGTAAGAGTAATAAAAGTTGCTATGAGTTTCACTACCTGGAAACTTTCCACCCCAC
>NC_134786.1:55174327-55231827 GCF_046742065.1 Oratosquilla oratoria
AGGACACCAAATCCCTTTCTTGGATATTTTATTAAGAAGAACTGATGATAATTTATTCTTTACAGTATACCGTAAGCCCACCCATTCAGGCAGTTATCTCCACTTTTTTAGCAATCACCCTGACAATGTCAAAAAAAGTGTTGCCTCTGGCCTTTTTTTGAGGGCTTTCAGGATTTGCAGTCCTCAATTTCTGGACCACGAGATTGAGGTGATCAAATGTCAACTTGAGAAGTTGGCTTATCCTCCTTGGTTTCTGGACCAAGCCCTCAGTAAGGCTAGGGCCAACCATTTTAAAACTTCCGTCCCCTCAAATTTTCACCGCTCCTTTAAGGACATTTTAAAGATTCCATTCAATAATACCATCAGTTCTTCTACTAAATTGTTTCCTCGTGAACGTCTCACTATTGCTTATCACTATCCTAACACCGTACGTAAGCAAATTGTGAACGTTCAACAAAAGCCGAAGGAAGTTGAGTCACCTGGTGTTTATTGTTTGCCCTGCAAAGATTGTGATTTGGTTTACTTGGGTCAAACCGGGAGAGACTTGAACACTAGATTGGCAGAACATAAAAGGTCAATTAGGTATGGGCAGGAAAATTCAGCTGTATTTCTTCATGTTAAAAATAAGAATCATTCTTTCGACTGGGGTAAGGCCAGATTAGTGTTCAAGTCCCACTGTGGTTTCAGGAGGAAAATAGTCGAATCAGCATTAATTGAGGAATGCCCTAATATTAATATTTCTAAAGGGCAGTGGACACCTGACATTATCTCACGCGCAGCAATAAATAAGCTCGTGCGGACGTTACATCCTCCCCTCTCCTCACCCCCTCCCTCCTCCGCCACCCCAGTTAGCCCCGCATCTGAGTGAGGTCAACTGTCCACATCTCTTCTTACTGTAGTTTATAAGTCCCCTCTGTTCTCTATCTTATGTACTTTCCTGAAGAGGGCTACAGTTGATAGCCGAAATATAGGATTATTCTCTATTCGAAGTTTATTCTTTCTCCGACTGTGGGTTCCTGTGTGTTATCTACAAATGTGCTACTACATTTCTATTTAGAAATATATATATATATATACACATATATATATTATATATATATATATATATACATACATATATATATATATATATGTATTTACCTAGTATTTATCTAGTTGTATTTTGTATGTATATGTATATATATGTATGTATATGTATATATATATATATATATATATATATAATATATATATTATATATATATATATATATATATATATATATGTATATATATATAGATAGATATATATATATATGTATATATATAGATTTATTTATTTATATATATATATATATATGTATATATATATATATATATGTACATATATATATGTACCCCATTTTTATGAGTTTATTACAAGTGAGTTATGCCTCTCCGCTGTATATCTCATTGTGCAATTCACTTCACCTAATTTTCATATTGGTATTCTGTTTCCCGTGCACCTTCTTTTCACTTTATATCTTTCTAAATACTTTGAAGCTTCCTCAACTTACTCCAACTAACTTGATTACATGTTCCCCACACAGTTCTGTCACACAGTTCATATAACAATCCTTCATTTTTGAATGGGAGTTCACAATGAATTTTTTTTTAGCAGAAAATATATTCTTCTGCCTGCCAGATTTCCAACTCATATATTATATAAGCATGTGCTGTTTACACATGTACACTGGATGGGATATTCACCCATACACAATTTAACATAGGTCCCCAGATGCATGAGTGGTGTGTGTTTACACATTACAAGTACAAAGTATTCACAAAGTTAGGATTTCTAGATGGTGAACAAGTACAATGTATTCTTGCACAGCATTTTATTAGTCTTCTCTCACTCAATAATGTTCTGTGGACTTTTGTTTTTTAAACTGTACTAGCAATACACTGCAGGCATACTGGCTAAATGACACAGGGCACGTGGACATGTGCTGTGAAAGAACACTATGCTCGTTTCCTGGGAGCTTCATCACCTTCCATTTGCTCACGTTTGCTGCTAACATTCTGTAGCTCATCCAAGCAATGCAGTTTAAAATAAAAAAGCAGAAACTAAAATTGTCATCAATGCGTTGGTACAGTGAGCACTTCTCCATTGATGTTGTGATGTCTTGGCTTCACTGTTGCTATGAGCAAGTCGGTTAACGCCAAATTTTCACTGATGCTGTGAATGAGTTGATTGATGTCAACTCTTCGCTGCTGCTGCTGTGTACAGGTCCGCTGATGCAAGCACTTCACTGGTGCTGAGAGCAGGTCTGTTGATGTCAGCACTTCACTGGTGCTGAGAACAGGTCTGGCAGCAAAGCTTATTGTAGTATTTGAGTCTACATAAGCGTGCCTTGTACACAAGATGGCAGTTTTTCATCCGGTCCATGCATGCCCCTGCAACATTAATCACAACATTAGAAAAGTAATCCTAGTTTATCAAAACCCTTCATTCTAAAAACTGTTACTGGATAAGTGTTACAATTAAATGGTTTTATGTATCATACATTGAGTTAAAAAAAAGTCATTATGTTAGATACTGTACAAAACTTAACTGATTAATCAAAATTAATCACATTTATACAACATATATTGACATGATTAACTGACACTGAATTATCTACATAAGACTGCAAAAATTTCAAAAGCATTTTAGTAGAGGCAAATGGTAGCTGTTAAAGCCTTCAGCTGTCTAGGAGCATCAATTTCAACCTCCTCTCTTCAAAAGCAGAAGCAGAATATGATTTTCATGAATGAAACTTATGGTCATTTAGTAGCACAAAATTATCAAGCAATTTCAATTAATAAAAATTATCATATACAGCATTGTGGTGCTCTCAAGCATTCGTATGAAATTTTAGCACCAGGTATCAAATACCATATGACACTAAGACTGAAGAGGAGTTGTAGGGTTCCATACCCTCAGAGTGGGGCTTTTGTCACAATCCGAATTTATTTTTCACTGCTCACAATTCATAAATTTGATTTGGCTGCTGCCATGCAATTTTATTTAGCTGGGGTGGGTGGGGACCTCTCTACACACCAAAAGTCTCATTTCTCTTGTGAAATTCACCCAAGTAAGGGTAAGCGCACATGTGTTTTATGTCTCATATATATATATATATATTCATAATATGTTAAAAGATTAGTTTGTTTTTAATTTATACAGTTCATTATTTATGTCAGCAGAGTCTTGGTTTACTCATTATCAATGTAGTTTGTTGCATTTAGTGACTTGAATACTGTCATCACATCCCCTTGTTGTCTTTGATATTTTGATGTTGGCGTCTACAATGTTTTTAGTCTCTTCTTGTATGGTTCATCAACCATGCTGGGAACCAGTTTGGTAGCTACCCTTTGAGTCTGTTTGTGTATGCACATGTGTATTTGTAAAGTTGACCTATTTCATGTCTTCTAGTGTTAATTTCAAAATAGTCATGTAGCAATCAAACTAGATCACATTTCACTAGTTAGATCTGTTAATTGATCCAGTTAATATTTTTATGATTATGAATATATATATGGTGCATGATACTCTGAGATACTGGTGATCATTTTAGATACCTAAAGTATGTTTAAAAAGAAATTCACCCCTAGCCAAGCATAACTACAAAGAACCTGTGCAATGTAATCTTTGTCAATCAAATTTTGAAATGGTATAATTCATTTGTGTGGAGACAGACAGAATATTATATCATTGGCCTAAATACTGTTGGAATACAGGAATCTACCTGTGCACTGTACCCTTTTAGTCCCATAAAAGCTTGAATACATTTTCACTACAAAAAGTTATCAAACACAAGGGCAGATATACTTTGTGTTTAAAATGAATTGGTATGCCTGTTTGTAAGGTGGTAAGTTACTGCAGAGTAATACAAGTTTCTCTAATTCCAAGCTTGGAAAAACAAAATATGTCTGCCAAAGTGTTTATTTTTTGTAGCAAGTGTATAACCCCATGCGTGGAGACCAGGTCACTCTTGTTCTTGAGGACATAGCCCAAGGCCCCACTTGCAAAGACCAAAGCACAAGCTTGTGACATTCCAACTGCAAAAGGATGGCCATGGCCAAAAATAAAAAGCATGTTCATCTGGTGCCTCTTAAGGGGAAAAATGAATAAATAAACAAATAAAAAATGTGTGAGGAGGGTTTGGAAATGCTCCTTGGAGAATCACAAAGAGAGCATTCCTCCAGCATTCTTTAGTTCAAGTGTCCATCTACCCTGGTGAAGTAGGACCAAGTGCTTGAGGGGTAGGTGGGGGGAAGGGAAGGAGAGGTGGGGGAAGAGGGAAGGTGAAGGGGTCAAGCACTGGAGAGATGATTTAAGCGGGTGGACGCAAGCCTTGTCCACTACAAGCTGACAGCACCCCAAGCCTTCTCCTTCCTCTCTTTTCTTATCTCTCCGACCTGTTGAGAGACTCTGCTGGTGATCTTGTTTTGTTGGTCCTCGAACTGGGGGCCCAGGTCGTATACGTGCTGGAGCAAAGATATGAGGAGGGCTGGACTGGGTAGGTGTCTCTGATGAGGTCCCCTGTGACAGGGTCCCTGGAGATGAGGTTTCTGGAGACACTGTCCCCGGTGAAGGGGTTCCTCCTTGGCGGAAGGACCTCAAGGGGTGGCGGCCATTCCTCATATGGGGTTGCCCAGGGCCTCCCCTAGCTAAACGAAACCGGCCATTTCTTCTGCCCTTCCTCCAGAGGGCACCTCCTCCTCCTCTCGTTATGTTCCTATTGCCTGGGCGAAAGCGTAAGGGTCCTCCTCTAAATCCCTTCCTAGCCCTTGGTCTTGCCCTTGGGGGCACCATCATCCCTACCCTTATGGGTCCTGCAGGAGGGGAAAGTCACTCAGCAATTGAGGGAGAGGATCCAAGCTATCTGTAGGTCTGTTATTGCACAAGACCCACTCAGTAAAACAGGTCAAAGAAACCCTCCTAAAGAGACTTCAAGGGTGGTCTCATGAGGGGCTGAATTAGGCTGAAATGGCTAGAGTAAGTTAATGAATACAGGCCAGGTCACACTATTTGACACACTGTCATCACATCACATCCACATTAGGGATCGTCACCATTCCTTCATAATTTTTCACACATCTCCAGGTAGAAAGACTTGAAGAACTTTATAGCATGAACAGTTCCATTTAAAGCCATGAGAAATTGTGATGGAACAGTAACATGATGATGGTAAAGAAATGATGTGATGAAGTGTGAATTAACTTTTAATTTATTTTTAACCCTTTCTAAATAGCACTATAATTTCCAGGCCTTGTTTTGCCTCCAGACCATTCTAATCATCTTGGGGACCAGACAACCCCTGGACTGACTGGATACTTGTGTTGATGACACCTGGGGTCCATCCACTCCACAGGTGAGCATAATCCTTATTGCCAGACAGAACAAAAACGTTAAGGTATATTACCATTCTTGAGGTTGAAGACATTCTTAACTGGGAAAAGAACTTCCAAACAGTCATGATAAGTGGTGAGGGAGGTGGGAGGGAAGAGGATATAATGAAATTAATTTAATCCCCAATTAATGAACTATTTTAACTAACCCTTTATGGGTTAAGTATCCTAATTAGGACATCTAAACATTTTGTTCTGGCTAATACCAGATTATTTTATTCTCTTTAAAGCAACCTGTGGCCAGTAAAGGGTAAACATGATGACATACTTTATTTTGTTGTGGCAGCCACAAGGCAATTTGATTCAGCTTATGGTTGACAACCTGAAGCAATTTAAGGTCTTGATTGGTCACATAAATTCCTGTTCAGATCAGGGTTAATCCATGAGCTGAATAAAACTACCTGAAGTTTACCACAATAGAATCAGTAATGTTTACCACTGTGGCAAAGGGAAGAGTTGACAAATCTACAGTTACATTTTACTACCAGCATGACATACCTGGACCTTTTCTCTCTAAACTGTCTTGAGTCTTTTCCACTGGTACTGTGGCAGTTTCAGCAACATCTTCAGCTGAACTTGATTCATTCCCAGATGTGTTGCGTGCACTCTGGTCTGCCTGAGCTGAAATGGAAAAAAAAGGTTTTTAAGTTCCAAATTCACTAAACTCTTCATCTACATGGAGCTAAGATAAGAAGGAATAAGGGTGGTGGATGGAAGTGGATGCATGCCTTGGCTTGGCTACTTCCCTTATGAGAGGGAAGAAGCTCTTGGTGTAGAGACAGAAATTCACTAAACCATTTCATATTAGATGGCACTTTCTTTTTATTTATCTTGATGGAACCCTGTCAATAGCAGTGGGGTTATATCTCCATTCTATCTGGTTGGTTCTATCTCCATTGGTCCTATCAAGGTTGGAGAGAGTGAGAAATGATGAGGAGAGAAGGAGAGTGGGGGTGGGGAAGGAGATGGGAGATAGGGTTGATGGAAGAGTATTGGGATGGATTGGACATGCCTTGTCAATGGCATGTCTAGACTAGAATTGCCACCCCCGTAAATGTGCTGTCCCAGGGCATATGACCCCCCCCCCTCCCCATGTGAGGGCCCTGCTCTCAACTTACCTTCCACCAAAAAATTATCTGATATTCCCCCACTCTCTCTCCTTAGAACATGTATATCCTTAACTCTTCCAACTATTCTCCTGGTTATAGTCCATTAATGCTCTATCTACCACTCTTTCATTGACCACCCTCTCCATTGTGTACTTATACTTGACTTTCTTCCTAAACACTGGAGTGAAGTGAACTTCAGTAAAAGCATATTAAGTTTGTGGTACATGATCTTCCACTTCTAAAACCAAATTGTTTAGGATTTAGTATTTTGTTCTCTTCCAAGTGTTTAATCCATTTATTCTTAATAATTTTTTCACATATTTTTACCACTGCGCTTGTAAGAGATACCAGTCTATGGTTTGTTGGATTTTCTTTGTCTTTGTATATTGGAACAATATTTGCATTTTTCCAATCTTGTGGTATCCTTCTTTGAGTGAGAAGTCAATTATCTTGTGCATTTTGTCCATTAGTTCATCTATACATTCTCTCAATATCCAGTTTGCAATTCCATGTGGCCCGTGTGACTTTCTGACATCAAGGTTTTTTTATTTGGTCCCTTATTAATTTCTGTGACACTATTATTTCTTTCATTTTGGAGGATCTTCCTCGCTGTCCTTCATCCCAAATTTGTGAGCTTTCAATTGTAAATACAGACCTAAAATGCCTAATCATAACTTCAGCCATTTCTACATCATCTATATATTCTTTATTTCCTTTGTGCAGTTTCACTATTTTGTGTTTGTCTTTTAGTTTATCATTTACATATCTGTAAAATAGTTTAGGTTGGTCTTTGCATTTATCTATTATATCTTTTTCGTAGTTTCTTTTTTCCTTCCTACATATTCATCTCTCAGTTTGATGTATGTTTACCATTTGGTCATTTTTTGGTCTTTTTTCCATCTTTTCCAAGCTTTGTCTCTTCTATCTTTAGCATCACTACACTTTGTTACACCAAAACTATATGTAAACCCTTTTTTTTCTTCTCTGGCACATATTTATCTGTTCCCTCCTTGTATTTTTCTTTTAATATGTTCCATTTCTCTTCCATCTTTGTTTCTTCATTTGAAAATTTTTCTCAGCTAGCATTTTGAATTTGTTTTTCTAAGTTTTACAAAGTCCGTTTTGTTGTCTATTAATCTTCCTTCTCTAAGTTTCTCATTTCTTCTCACATCACTTTGTTCTTTTAGTTTGAACTCTATTAGTATGTGGTCACTCTTCCCAATTGGTGTCTTGTAATTCATTTTGTCCATGATTTCAGGCTCAGATGTGAATATTAAGTCTAGTCTTGACGGTTCTTCATAGTTTCTATATCTACTATTTTCCTTGACCCATTGAGTCAATGAATAATCAATGGTCATATGGCACATATACTACTATAAATTTTCTACTTTTCATATTACTATTTACAACTTTAATCATAATCATTTCCACATTATCTTTTCCTTCTGTTATCTTTGTCACATTTAAGCCCTTTCTAGTCAATAACATGACTCCTCCCCCCTGTTTATCCATTCTATTTTTTGCCCAATGGTTGTATAGACCTTGTCCCACCATACTTGATGATATAGGACCTTTCAATTTTGTCTCCACAATTCCCATTATGTCTGGTTTCTCTATGAACAAATAGTCATTTAGTTCATTTATTCCAGAAATCTTAATGTCTATGTTTGTGTATGCCATTTTAAATTTTTTCTTTTCTTCTCTTTTTTGGTTTATGTTTCCTTTTTTCTGATGTACCATATTCTCAGCCTCAGAAAAAACTTTTTTTCAGCCTCCGTTCTTTTCTTGTTTTTCCATTAGCTTCATTTCTTAGTGCTTTATCTTTCTCTATTTTCTCATCACTCATTTCCTTTTTTATTCACACATTTTTGTAATTTTCACTGTTAGCTAGTTTTGCTGCTTTTGATAGTATCTCTTCAACTATCATTTGAGCCCTTAGTTTGATTTTCATTGGTCTATGGTGTTTTTCTCTAGAGTATGTGCCCATTCTATGCACCTCGTCAATTTCTTTGTCTAATTCTTGATCTTTGTCCTGAACCGCTTTTCAGTATTTCCTTCCCAATTTCCTTCTCTTCTTTTTCTCTTTGGTATTTACAAAGGATTTACAAAGGATTTACAAAGGCGGAGCATGCCGACAGGAGACCTTTTGGTCCATATCTAGGTCGGATGCGAAAAAAAATCATAATAATAATAAAATAATAATAATAAAAAAAAAACTATAATAATGTATGCAACAAACAAAATACATAAATAAGTGCATAGGTATAGTTGAATAACAAACAAACAGGTAAACAGTAAATAATAATAAATTGACACATAACTAATAATAAATGAAAATCAAACAACAAATGATAACAAAGCATAAACAAATAATATAAAATAAATTATAATCATTACAGCATCTTGCTTAGATGTTTATCTAAATGAGTCTTAAAGCTTCGAACTGAACTAAATTGCACTACCTGTGCAGGAAGTTTATTCCATTCATTAACTACACGGTTGGCAAAGTTGTTTCTACCTACTTCCAAATTGAATCTATTTCTGGATAGTTTGAGACCATTGTTTCTTGTCTGATTTTCATTCAATGTGAAAATTTTGTCACTTTTGATGTTGTCAATTCCCTTTAGAATCTTAAAGACCTGTATCAAGTCACCTCTGAGTCTACCCTTTTTTAGGGAAAACAGATTCATATGTTTTAGTCGATTTTCGTATGATTTATTTCTGATATTTGGTATCAGTTTTGTGGCTCGCCGTTGTACTTTTTCCAGTCTGTCAATGTCTTTAATGAGATTCGGTGACCATACAGAAACAGCATATTCCAAATGTGGACGAACTAACGATTTATATAGCTTGTTAATGAGTGATGGACTTTTGAAATCAAAAGATTGTGCAATCAGTCCTAGAATCTTATTTGCTTTTTCAGAGGCTGAAATACACTGCTTGGATGATTTGAGGTCGTTACTGATAATTACGCCGAGATCTTTTTCACTATCCACTTTTGTTAACGAATTTCCAAATAATTTGTAATCGTACTTATTGTTGTTTTTACCTATGTGCATTACCTTGCATTTACTCATGTTAAATTTCATTAGCCACTTTTCAGACCATTGCTGTAATTGATCTAAATCTTCTTGAATATCTAATTGGTTTAAGTGATCATTTGCCATTCCACACAGTTTTGTATCATCAGCAAATTTGGAAACAGTAGATTTTAGTCCATGGTCTATATCATTTATATATACTATGAATAGAAGTGGCCCAAGAACGGAACCCTGAGGAACTCCACTTGTAACATTTTCCCATCTAGAGGTTTTTCCATTTAAAACAACTCTTTGTTTTCGACCATTCAACCAATTACTGGTCTAACTTAATAGGCCACCAGTTATACCGTGTAAAGCTAATTTAGTAAGTAGTCTTTCGTGTGGGACGGTATCAAAAGCTTTTGCAAAGTCTAGATATATTAAATCTATATTGTTTCTTTTGTCATAATTCGATATAACTGTGTTGTAGAATTCGAGTAAGTTAGTCACGCAAGAACGTTTCCGTCTGAAACCATGCTGGCTATCATTTATCAAATGGTTACTTTCTAAATGATGTTCGATAGCATCTCTGATGATAGTTTCCATTATTTTTCCTACGATTGAAGTCAAACTTATAGGCCCATAGTTATTTGGTTTCTTTTTGTCACCTTTTTTGAATATGGGAGTAACGTTAGCTAGCTTCCATTCTCTTGGGACATCTCCGGATATGATGGATTTCTTGAAAATAATTTCTAATGGAACAACAATCTCATTTTTAATTTCCTTTAAGATTCTTGGATGCCAACCGTCAGGCCCTGGTGTTTTATTAACTTTGAGTTTATCTATACACCATTTAATTTTTTCTTTTGTTATATTTACCGTAGTGAGTAAGTTTACCCTAGACTCTTCACAGGTTTCAGTTTGGAGTTCACTTTGAGGTGTTTCGTCTACGAATACCGAGCTAAAATAATTGTTTAAGATATTACACATTCCTTCATTTGAATATTCAAGTTGACCGTCAGCAGATAATAGTGGACCAATGTGATTCCTAACAACCTTTTTATCTCTAATGTAACTATAGAATTCTTTGGGATTCTCTTTGGATTTATCAGCGATGTTCATTTCGTATTGTCGTTTTCTTTTTCTTATTGTATTTTTTAAATCTCTCTGTATTGATACATAACTTTCATAGTCATTAGATGCACCCGAGCACTTATATTTCTTATAAGCCTGTCTCTTTTTAGCAATACTTTTTTCAGTTTCTTTGTCGAGCCACTTTGGGCGAGACTGATTTGGGGGACGTCTGTCCTTAAAAGGAATGTAAGTTTGAATCATCTTAGTGAGCGTATTTTGAAATATTTCCCACATCTGATCTACAGGTCTTTCGTTTAATTTTGCCTCCCAATCTGTAAGCTGAAGCTCCTGACGTAGTCCTATGAACTGAGCTTTACTGAAATCGGGTATTTTAGAAACACAAGTATCTATTCTAAAAATTTTTAGGAGTTTGAATCTAACTAAGTTGTGATTGCTATTTGCAACAGATTCACCGACTTCTACATCAGTTACCATGCTTTCGCGGCTAGTGATCAACAGATCGAGTAAGTTTTCATATCTTGTGGGCTCTTTTACATGCTGAATTAAGTAATTGTCACCAAGAAAATCAATCAAGCGACTACCTATATGGCCATGTCCAAGGGTCATCCAATCAATGTCAGTAAAATTGAAATCACCCATTATCAATAAATCCCGGTTGCAGAAATTAGACAGTTCTTGAAATAACAGTTTGTCGTCTGTTAATGATAATGTCTTTGGCCTATATATTACACCTATATTTGTATACATTATGTTTTTCTTTGATACCATAAAGCACAATGCATTTCTTTTTATACACTGTGTCTCTTACCCAATTTTCCTTTTCTTTGATAATTTTACTTACTGTTTTTTTTGCATTTGCCTCTAACTGCTGTTGTACTTTTTCCTTGAAAGTGATTTTTTTATTTTCATGTTCCTGTTTCCACTGATTTTTTGTTTCAAGGAGGTCCGTCTCATTGATCGATTCTCCCACTTTTTTGGTCACTGCTTGTATTTGCTCTTTGATCTCTTTCTTCAGTTCTTCGTTTTTGTTTCTATCCTCATTTTCCTTTTTTTTTTTCTCTTTTAATCATACTTAGTTCACTTTTAGGTCATTCAACTCTCTGATTATTTCCTTGTTAGTTTTATGTAAATTTGTCATCTCTTTGTGCAAGGCTTTATAATCTACTCCTGGATCTATTAATTCCTCCATCAAGTTGTTGATGTCTCGATTCCTTAGTACACTGATAAACTTAGTTTCTCTTTCTATATGCATAACTTTTCCTATTGCTCTTCTTTCCCTTTGAAAACCCAAAAAAACATTGGTTTCCCACCTTTGAGTAGACTTTGGAGTGTTGCTTAGACAAGGTTCTATAATCTATTCCTGGGTCTATTAATTCCTCCATCAAGTTGTTGATGTCTCAATTCCTTAGTACACTGATTAACCTAGTTTCTCTTTCTATAAGCATAACTTTTCCTATTGTTCCCCTTTCCCTTTGAAAACCCCAAAAAACATTGGTTTCCCACCTTTGAGTACATTTTGGAGTGTCGCTTAGACATGTTCTCTTCAGTATCACACCCAGTGGCAATTCCACTCTACTCATATCCAATCCTCTCTTTGTTGGTTCATCAATTCTTTTGTGTTCTATTCTTTCCTCCATTTTGTGCTATACTATACTTTTCCAAAACTGGATTTTACATCTTACCAGTCACTCGATTACATAGCCCTCTCATTCCAAAAACAACAACAAGGTGTTTCCTTGATCCAAGCAACAAGAGAAAAATGCTATTCACTGTAATTCAAAAGTTCCTTAGAGGTGGAGGGAATGGTAAAATAAAGGAGGCTATGCAGGAGTAAAGATGAGTGGAAGGGAAGAGGAGGGAAGGAAAGAGGGAAGGGGGGAAGAAATGAGAGTGAAGAAAGGGGGAAGGAAGGGAAGGTTTTGGAGGGGTGACAGGAGTGAAAAGATGCCTTGGGGAGACATTGGAAACCTCTCCACTCTTGAAAGAAGAAACCCAAAGCACAATGTGAATACTACACTAGTCTACTCTGGGTGGAGGAAAGAAGAAAGAAAGATCTTACCTTCATGGCAGGAGTGTGTGTTGCAGGGCTGTTGTGTCATAGGTCGAGACACCTGGGTACAGTCTGGTGAGGGTTCCTGGTCGGGGTCCATGCACCGGACTTCACGCTGCTGTACACCTCCATCACATGAGGCTGAGCACTGTATGGGAGAGAAGAAAGGGCAGCATCCTTATTATCACAATCATTATTATTTCAAAGGGAGTGTATTCTGTGACAGTGTGCGGAGACTCCTCCCTTTCCATTCCTTATAATCACCCTTGGCAAGTTCTGGCAAAGGTCAATGAGAGGTGTGTTAGATATCTAAAAAAGACAGACATCTTGGCAGACAATTCCAGAATTGGATGATCATCCATATCAAATCTGTTGTGCTTTTACTTAAGGGCAATTGAAGTACTACAAGAGTGGGTGTGGTGGATTCTGTGCATTTAGATTTGCCTTCAATAAGGTGCCTCACAAATGCTTGTATTGTGATCGGAGTGAATGTTGTTTTGTATGTATGTGTTGCACAGTACTGATGGAAGATTGTTGAAGGTCTTGGGCAAGTATGCTACTGGTGTAATTCTTTTATTGTAGGGGCCAAAGATGGGTACCTACTTGTGGTGGTCCTGCAAGATGAAGCTGCCCATTGTCAAAACCTGTCAAGTCAACCTCCTCACCTCCATGAGGAAATACAGCCCTGAAGGACTGATGCTCAGTTCTTGGACTGGGCCCAAGATCTATTAACCTCAACTGCATTCCTTACACTTTTTCATACATGAAGAGCTGACAACTGGCAACTGCTCACTCCTACCACTTTCAGCCAGTGACAAAGAAACGGACTCCAATACAACACAGACAACAGTCCAACTTCTTCTTGAGGAGTGAGGCCCAGGATTGGCTTTTGTCCAATGGGAGGAATTGGCCAAGTGCCCTAAAATTATGGGCTACACTATTAGTTTTCTCAAATCCAGCTCACACATTAAGGACCTAATGGTGGAAATCAGCAAGAAAATAAGCATGATTTTTACAAAGAGAAACTTGACAGATAACAAGATAAATCTCACCTCTGACCACTGTGACATGTACCATCTGGGAGCACAACTGGCCTGTGCACACTCCCGACTTGTCTCAGGGCGAAGGTCTTCCTTGCAATTACCAACACTAGCAGCCACTTTCCATTGTCCACGGGACCATACCACACATACCACTGCCCTAGTTTGCTTTCCAGGGCCACACTCGGCACTGCACTCACTCCAGGGTCCTGTGAGTCAAAGTCTTTATTTTAGTACATATGTACATATACCAAGGGATTTCCCCCCCCCCTTCAAGGGAGGTAGCTAAAGTCAAAAGGGATAATTCCACTCCTGTCCATTTCATCCCCACCTGCTCCATTTCCATTCACCACCCCTCCCTCCCTCCCTTTATTTTAGTGGAAAATAAATTTTATTTAGTAAAACAAGCTTCATTTTAATAAAACAGGAATTTGGCCTTCATTCAAGGTCACAGGGTGCCCAATAATATATGAAGCAATGATCATGCTGTATTAGTTTCTTCTTTGACATTACTGAGCATTTTGATATTAACAGCCAATCAGATACAATTACAATAATCAGTCAGTCCACTACCCCAGATTTTGCCAGAAAGTAATGGCTCCCAGTGACAATGATGAATGGTTATGACAGGACAGTGCTACTAACATGTAAGATTTATTACTGAAAGTTATCTTATATATATATACATATATATATATAATATATATATATATATATATATATATATATATATATATATATATATATATATATAGATATGGTTTGGACACATGGAAAGAATGAGTGAAGAAAGATTAGTAAAAGAAGTGTGGAAAGCAGAGGTGGATGGAGTGAACATGAGGGGACGACCAAGGATGAGATGGATGGATGGGGTAAAAGGGGTGTTGGGAAAGAGGGGGATGTCTGTTGAGGAAGGAAGGGAGAAGATAGGAGTGAGTGGAGAATGGTTGTGTATGGATGATGCTGTGATGCATGGAAGGGAGTGGGTTGGGGATGGGGTGGTTAAGGAGTATGTGTGAATGCAAATTTGACACAGCATAAAGGAATTTCTCCCAGTCGTCTCTTTTTTCTGCATGAGGGGATGGAAGGGGGGGATCGCTGATTAAATGAAGTGACCTTGCTGTGGATGTGTTGTGTCTTGTTGTATTGCTACTGTCCCAGAGCAATGGGTGAGACGCAGGGATGACCCATCATCCAAGAGGAGCCAAGAAAAGAGGGACCGAGGGGTGGTGAATGGAAGTGGAGTGGGTGGGGATGAAATGGGTGTGGGTGGATTTATGTCTTTGACTTTGGTTACCTCCCCTTGTAAGGAGGAAAAAGCCCTTAGTATATGTATGTGTATATGTATGTATATATATATATATATATATATATATAAATATATATATATATATATATATATATATATATATGTATCTTTCTCTCTATTATTAGTAATACAGTGAGACCTCTCATTAATGGACGTTAACTAGCTGTGTTTGTGGTGTTTTTGCTTTGTTTTCAGTGTTTTTGGTGCTGTTGTTTAGTGCGTGCAATCACTATGCCACCCAAAAACCACTCAAAATCACAGCAAAAACACCACAAACACAGCTAATCAACGTCCGTTAATGAGAGGTCTCACTGTACTCCCTACAATCTGGGCATAGTAAATGGGGTGAAGGATATTTACCTGCGAACCACTTGCCACCACAACCTTTGTCCTCATGGCAAACCCTAGTGTCCTCTGGTCGTTTTGTTGGGTCACAGGAGGTCTCAGTCACTCGGTTGTCAAGAACATCGCCTGAGCAGTAAACTGAGCGCCGCTGGATCCCATGCCCACACTCCTCTGAGCATTTTGTCTCCCATTCTGAGAAGAACCAGGTGTTTACAGCACAAGAGCCCATGTCACAAGGTTCCTCACTAACAGGCTTTGGTTCTGGAACTTGGGAGCAGTAGTGGTCTAGAAGAGGTCCTGAGGAACCTACACAGGTGATTGTTCTTGACCTGGACCCCATCCCACACTGTGTTGAGCAGTAGCCCCATTCACCAGCTTCCCATGAAGGTGCCTTGTTGCATGGGCCTTGGTCACATACCTGAAAAAAGGTGATGACAATTGATGTTCAAAATGAGATGTCTCTGGCTAATCTCCATCACAGTGATATGTTTTATTAATTTTGTTCAAGCTAAAAGGATACAATTTTGTGCAGCTGACATGGAGGGGTGTGAGGTCTTTCCAATAATCAAGACACCTTTGTTATTATACTGAAGGGACTTGGCCATCTTAACCATCATGGCCCAAAGTCAAGAGTTTTTTCTGGACAACATCAGGAAAGGTTAATAGCTAAAAGAAGCATAACTAATCTACCCACTTCCCCAAACCAACATGGGTTTTAAGAGGGCCACTCCACCAGCACACTTCTTATAAATATTACCCAACAGATGTGAGAGAGATACCATAGGAAAGCACCACCAGAAAGAATGGTTATAGTTGCAATAGACATAAACAAACATTTGATAAAATCCCTAGATACATACATCATAAGAAGTAGATATCCACTACAATGACAAGAAATAGCTAATAAACTTCCTAACCAGCAGACAGTGCAGTGTATCGTAATACAACCAAATTTCTGGGACCCAAAGCCTATACAGTCGAGTACCCAATAGACCTACTCTCACCTATCTTGCTCAACTCGGATGTGACCTACTGGTATTAACATCTTCCATATGATGACACCTATATAGACATCACAAGGCACAAGTTGGTATACGAGGATGCCAGCCAGCATTGGCATCCTGATTATATTTATTTTGTAGTTGTAGCTGAGTGGATCACCAAGTTCTGTGAACTGGCTTGATCCCATTTTCTGTGCTTAATATTACTCAGAGTGAAAGAGAATGAGCATGGGCATCTGTGGGGGGGGGGCAAGGGGGGGCATTTGTCCCGCACTGGAATGTATGGAAAATATGAAATGCAATGAAAATACAAAATGAATAAAAAATTACATGGAAAATGCAAAATGAATGATTGATGAAAGTCAAAATGTAACTCATTTAGATCATGTACATATATGCCTATGTGGCCAATTTGAGGTATCTTGATATAACATTATACCATTAACCAAATATGTATAACATTTTTAATTTTGCCCCTGCCTACAAAGATTCCTGCGGACACCCCTGAGAATAAGTAAATCAGGAGTGATTTTATATTTCATAATGTGAGCATTGTGATGCATCATCAAATCATTGCACATCAGGTATCCGATGCTATGTGCAAGAATTTGACTTGTATTGAAGAAGTTAATGGTCTAAGTCTGATTTTATGAGGTTATTACCTGTGCCTCAGGAAGAGTGGGTGGCTTGGTGCAAGCTGCCTCTGAGACGCTAACAAGAACTGCAGGGGAAACCTCCTGCTGGCATGAGAATTTCCTCCGTTGGACCCCAAGGCCGCATGTAACACTACAGGGACCCCAGGCCTCTGGCATCCACCTAGAGGGAAAATATGATAGAGATAATGGCATAATACAATATTATATGGTATAATATAAGGAACTTTTCTAAGGGTAAAAAATTTAGAGAATGAATGGGAATACATTCCCTGTATTGCATGTTGAGAAGTGTAAGATAATGGTCTGTGTTTTGTACATGGTGACAGCATCTGGTGTCTGTGGTGTTTGTGTAAAGTCCAAGTATGTGTTTGGAGCTGGATGATGACCTAAACACAGGTCTGTTAGATTCGTGAAAATCAAGAGTTTTTTTTTAATCTGGGTTTATGTCTAGGGATACTTGATTTAGCATGGAATAGTTTAGTCATGTATACAAGAATGAATGATGATCTTATGCTTCTCTGTTAGTGACCAAGCTATAGATCACTCACCTTAACTAAGACTTGTAACCTACCTGCTATGCCTGACACCAGGTATACAAAACTTACATGGCAGGACAAGGCTTCAGGTTGCACCGTACTGTCTGCCGTGCTGGAAGGTCTTGCCCTGCACAGTACCTGTCAGGGACCTCGCTCCCCTTGCGTCGCTTGACACAGACCACCCGGGTCGTATGGCTCCCTGGAAAAGGTTCATTTGTCACTTCCTTAAGTTCTATCTTGCAGGAAGCCCACAGTCTTTGAGTTTACCCATAAATTACTCTTAGAATAAATTTTGTCCAAACATCTTTACTGTGTTAGTGATGAGTACTGTAAGATTAGGCATAATGTATCCTCTGTATAGATAGATGGTGTTTGTGGGTCAATTATATTTTGATATTCTTTCATTGCTGGGTGGTGACCAGATCACTTCTTTTCTTCAGGGAGATATTGATAAGTACTCAAATATATTCATGACTCAAGTATTGGTCCTATTTTGAGAACACACTTTTCATGAAATTCAAGAAATGCTAATCTTTGGTGAATGTTTTACAAATTGGGAGACATAACTTAAAATCATTATTGAACAACAAACAAATTAAAATATATGGATTTGTTATGACAGTTTGATTAACAGTTCTGCCTTTTGGACTTGAACCCTAGGCTGTGCAGCATATGGCATGAAGCCAGGATGCTACCAAAGGCATCACAAAGGATGTACAAAAGAGGTGGTTTAATATAAGACTTGCTGAAATAGACTATATTTTACCACAACTAAGTAAATGCACACAAATTTTATGTACTGTATTTTCCGGCTTAAAATGCGCATCGGGTTATAATGCGCACCCATGCACTTCGTTATCTCAGTACACAGATAACGCGTACCGACGTATAACGCGCATGCCAGGAAAAGTCACTGGTGGCTAAAGCTCGTGAACTGCATGTATGCGACTTCTGCTTGCGTTGGTCCATTGTTTAGTGGGAAATTTGAGCCATGAAAAGTTTATTGAATACAAAATGTACATGAAAAATTTCGGATTTTTACAGAAAAATTGTAATTTACTATCCTGAGGGAATAATTCATCTTACAAGTTTTTATCACCGTGTACAAGTTTTTATCACCGTGTACAAGTTTTTATCACCGTGTACAAGTTTTTATCGCCATGCAGCAACAAACTATGTTTCGGTTCATAAATGTCTTTACTGAAGTGACGTTTAGTTTAACAAACTCTCGCAAGAGGGTGTTTAGTGTAGGCTAGATTGGCAATAGAACTGTCAATCTCGGCCCTGATCTAGCATATTCCAGGTGAGCTAAAACGGCCAACGTTCATGGTGTTGGTACCAGTGCTGTTTTACGGATCCCAAATATTTGCATAGACTACGATGATTAATGTTAGTAAAAATAAACCAATGAAATAACGGCGATTAATTACTTAGTATCATGTGAACGAGGTTACATGGAGAAGTATTTTTCACTGGCTAGAGCCACCGCTGGAAAATCTGTTGATTTGTCACAAAATTAAGTGTCAGTTTAGGCATCAATCAGGACACAACTAAGAAAAACTCGGAACTACATGTACCGGTATATGACTCATGTTGTGCGTTGGTCCCTTATTACTTTGCAGCTTAAATAGTTTGTAGGAAATATGATCTAAAAAAAGTTGATTGAAAGTAAAATATACAGAAAAATTTCAGGATTTTTACAGAAAATGTTCATTTTATATCTTGAGAAAATAATTCGTCTTTACCATTTTTTTTTTAATACTGAAACAAACTACAGACTGTTTCGTTTTAGCTTTGAACCTGCAATGACAGTGGTGAAATAGGAGTCTCTCATCGAGGTGACGTTTAGTTAATATAACTCCCGAAAGAGGGTGTTGTAGTCAGGTGTTTGACACGAGTATATGAACGGCCGCAATGGAATTTGTACCATACCTAAAGTGAAGCAACAAAGCCAATATAAAAATTCAAACTAGGATGCTGTGAACATGGGCAAATATCATGAATATTGGTCATGTTTCATGGTGTTTAGGCCTATTTAAACATGAAAAATAAGATTCGATAGATACCTACCTATACCAAATATTTATAGCCCATGCTGGCGTATTCTTTCATGTCACCATGGCTGTTCTTCTTGTTCTCACGGAACGTCATGGAGAAGTGTGCCGTCCCGACTTTGTGACGGCCAACATCGTCACGTTGTTGTGAAAAAAAAATTACACACACAGCCGCAGAATTTTTATTGTAGGCCGTAGATAATGCGCACCACCGGATAACGCGCACCCCCCAATTTTAGGCCCTTCCAACGGAAAAAAGTCGCGCACTATATGCCGGAAAATACGGTATGTATATACATATATACATACATACACATACATACTCACCTCCTCCACAGGTTTTGGTGCAGCTGGTAAACCCAACAGCCTTCCATTCATATCTTCTCTTCCTCCTCTTTTCCTTCCTCCTCTCTTCCTTCCTTCTTTTCTCCATCTCATCATCCTTCTTGTTTGTCTTTCTCTCCAAGCCTTTTTCCTTCCTTTTCTTTTTCTTCTCCTTCTCTGCCTCCTCCTGCTTCTCTTGCCATCGCCGACCATAAATGGCATTTGAGTGGGAGTTGCTAGACATGGCATCATTGACTGGACCTGCAGGAGGAGGGTAAGTGTTATGCAACAACATCAGCATAAAGAAAAAATTAGTAAATTTTTTTCTTATCTACAGAGTCCTATTAGTATTTGGCCTTTGCCTCTGGGCACCCAATAGTTGTCTAGTAGCTAAGCACCCCACTACTACTTTCCCAAAAATGTATATATACTGTAAATTGCAGTATACAAGTCTACCTGGTATACAAATTGACCTTAAGAATTTTAGCTAAAAATTCTGAGTTAGGTCTATACCTACCTTATAGATTGACCCCCAATCATACATTAGGCTCGGCCCAAAATTTAGGCGTACCAGTGAATTTTATATTTTTGTGTTAATATGTCAAATATATTCACTAAACATAAGTTTTAGTGGGATATATTTGTGGCAACCTGCTGGGGGTATGGTAAATGGTGTACAGTGATTGTTATAAGAGTGCTGTCCCATTTGTTTACAACTTGGTGGGGAAGATTTGAATTTTATAACCACCATATAAGTCGACCCATAGTTTTGGAAAGATTTTTTTTAGGTATGAAAACTTGACTTGTATGCTGCAATTTATGGTGTGTATATATATAAATATATATATACATATATATATATATATATATATATATATATATATATATATATATATATATATATATATATATATATATATATATATATATATATATATATATATATATGCACACACACAGATGCACAATACAAGTACAATAGCTAAAATCTGTGAAAAAAATAATCAAAAGTAGATGGACTAAACATCTGGAAAAGAGCAATATACTGAATCCAAAACAATATGGTTTTAGACAGGGAAGATCATGTGCCACAAACTTGATTTGTTTTTACTCAAGATTATACATAAAATGCAAGAAAGGGATGGATGGTTAGACTGTGCTTTCCTGGACTTACAAAAGGCATTTGATAAAGTACCACAAAAAAAACTATTAAGAAAACTCGAAACAACAGGAGGTGTACATGGAAAATTACTGAAATGTATGGAAGATTTCTTGCATGGGAGAAAAATGAGAGAGGTCTTCTGAGATAAAAATTCTAACTGGGGAGAAATGATAGTGGAGTCCCACAGGGTTCATTATTGGCTCCAATAATGTTTGCTATATATGTAAATGACATGAAAGTGTAAAATGCTACATGAACTTCTTTGCAGATGACACAAAACTACTAAAGAAAGTAAGTATGGAAAAAGACTTTGAATCACTACAGAATGACCTGGACAAGGTCTGGGAATGGTATCAAAAGTGGGAAGTGAACTTCAACATTAGGAAATGTAGTATAATGGAATTTGGAAAAAGTAAAAAAAAAAAAAAAAGATATCAGAACAATATAAAATTGGCACAAAGGAAGTAAAGAAAGCTGGTTACAAAAAGGACCCAGTATTAATTATCACCAAAGACATGTCCCCAGACAAGCTTATAAACAAAATAGTCGGAGAAACCTATAATTTACCAAGATCAATAAAGGTGGTTTTTAATTACTTGGATGAGTAAATGGTAAAGAAAATACTAGTCACACTGATAAAACCAAGATTGGAGTACGCTGCGACACTATGGACATCCAGTACAAAAAAGAATATTAGGAAAATAGAAAGAATCCAAAGAGCAATGATAAAGATGATCCCAACATTTTCAAAATTGACATACGAGCAAAGACTGTCTAAACTGGAACTACCAACCCCGGAACAAAGAAGAGAAAGAGGAAATCTGTTGGGCATTTACAGAATCATGAAAGGCATGGAAGTCCCTGACAGAGAAGATTGAGAAAAGTGGAATAAAAAAAAAGGGGGACATGAAAAGAAACTCAAAAAGGATGGTTATAGAAAAGATCTGAAAAAAAAGTTTTCCACATAGAGTGGTTGATGTTTGGAACAAATTGGATGAAACAATAGTGTGTGCAAACGCCATACAAGAATTTAAGAACAAACTAGATATTGCGAGATACAAAGACAGGTCACTACGAGCATAGCTCCCCTTCCTGTATAATACAACTAGGTAAATACATACATATATATATATATATATGATTTACCTAGTATTTACCTAGTTGTATCTTACGGGAAGGGGAGCTATGCTCGTGGTGTCCCACCTTTGTATCTCTAAATGTCTAGTTTGCTCTTAAATTCATGTATGGTTTTTGCACACACTATTGTTTCATCCAGTTTGTTCCAAGTGTCCACCATTCTGTGTGGAAAACTATTTCTTCAGATCTCTCCTATAACTATCTTTTTTGAGCTTCTTTCCATGCCCTCTTGTGTTTCTCTCATCCCAATTTAACAAGTTCTCTCTATTGAGTATTTCCATGCCTGTCATGTGTGTGTGTGTGTGTATTTACCTAGTTGTATTTTATGGGACAAGAGCTATGCTCATAATGACCCGTTTTTGTATCTCTCGGTATCCAGTTTATTTTTAAAATTGTGTATAGTTTTGGCACTCACTGTTTCTCCATTTAGTTTGTTCCAGACATCAATCACTATGTGGGAAGCTATTCCTTTTCAGGTCTCTTTTGTAACTGTCCTTCTTTAGCTTCTTTTCGTGTCCTCTTGTTTCTCTTCTGTCCCATTTTAATAAGTTGTCTCTATTGAGAATTTCCATCCCTTTCATAATTCTGTAAATGGTCAACAAATCACCTCTTTCTCTTCTCTGTTCCAGTGTTGATAGATGTAATTTCTCCAATCTTTGTTCATATGTCAAATTTGATAGTGTAGGTGCCCTTTTTGTCGCTGCTCTTTGGATTCTTTTTAATTTTCATATGTCCTTTTTTGTGCTAGGTGCCCATAGTGTTGCAGCATACTCTAGTTTAGGTCTTATTATTGTAACCACTATTTTCTTTACCACTTCTTCATCCATGTAGTCGAAGGCCACTTTCATTGATCTTAATAAGTTAAAAGTCTCTCCAAATAATTTGTTGACATGTTTATCAGGTGTCATGTCACTTGAGATGATCACTCCTAGGTCCCTTTCTGAATTGACCTCTTTTGACTTCCTCATTTCCAATTTTATATTGACCAAATTTTCCAAATTCCATTATGCTACATTTCTTAGTGTTGAAGTTCATCTCACATCTCTGACTCCATTCCCATATTTTGTTTAGGTCTTCTTGTAGCAATCTGCAATCTTCTTCTGTTCTTACTCTCTTGACTAATTTGGCATCATCAGCAAAGAAGTTCATGTAACGATTTACTCCCTCATCCATATCATTTATATATATGGCAAACATCAAAGGAGCCAATACAGAGCTTTGCATGATGCCACTCTTCACATCTTCCAAGTTCAAAATTTTATCTCTAAGTACCACTCTTATTTTTCTCCCAGTTAAGAAATCCTTCATCCATTCCAGTAGCTTACCTTGTATTCCTCTTGTTATTTAAATTTTTCTTATTAAATTTTTTATGTGGAACTTTGTCAAATGCCTTCTGCAAGTCCAAGAAGGTGCAATCTGCCCAGTCATCTCTTTCTTGTATTATCTCAATTAATCTTAAGTAAAAGCATATTAAGTTTGTGGTACAAGATCTTCCACTTCTAAAGCCAAATTGTTTAGGGTTTACTATTTTATTTTCTTCCAAGTGCTTGGCCCCTTTGTTTCTGATGATTTTTTCACATATTTTTGCTACTGTGCTTGTAAGGGATACTGGTCTGAAGTTTGTAGGATCTTCTTTGTTTCCTCTTTTATATATCAGTACAGTACTATGCATCTTTCCAATCTTGCAATACCTTTCCTTCTTTGGGTGAAAAGTCTATTATCTTGTATAATTTGTCTGTCAGTTCGTCTATACACTCTTTCAGTATCCAATTTGCAATTCCATCCAGTCCATGCGATTTCCTAACACCTAGGTTTTTTATTTGGTCCTTATTTCTTTTTGTGTTACCTTTATTTTTTTCATTTTAGAAGATCTTTCTTGTTGTCCATCTTCACAAAGTTGTGAGCTCTCAATTGTAAAAACAGACCTGAAATGTCTGCTCATAACTTCTGCCATTTTTGTGTCATCTATATATTCTTTATCTCCTTCATGCAGTTTTACTATTTCATATTTATCCTTTAGTTTGTCATTTATATATCTGTAAAAGAGTTTGGGTTGATCCTTACATTTGTCTATAATATCTTTTTTATAATTTCTTTTTTCTTTCCTGCGTATATTCACACATTTGTTCCTGAGTTTTATATATGTTTGCCATTTGGATTTTTTTTTTTTTTGTCTTTTTTCTATTTTTTCCAGGCTTTGTCTCTTCTGTCTTTAGCCTCATTGCACCTTTTGTTATACCAACACTTTATATAAATCTCTTTGTTTCTTCTTTGGTACATATTTATCAATTCCTTCCTTGTACTTTTCTTTGAATATGTTCCATTTGTCTTCCATCTTTGTTTCCTCGGAGAATTTATCCTAGTTTGTGTTTTGGAAAAACTTTCTTAGTTTTACAAAATCCGTTTTGTTGTACATTAATCTTCCTTCTCTATGTTTATCATTGCAGCCTAGATTGTTTTGTTCTTTTAATTCAAACTCTATTAGTATATGGTCACTCTTTCCAATTGGTGTTTTATACTCCATTTTGTTCACAATATCTGGTTCAGAAGTTAATATTAAGTCTAGTTTTGATGGTTCCTCGTTGTTTCTATATCTAGTATTTTCCTTAACCCATTGTGTTAAGGTGTATTTGATGGTCATATCCAGTAGAATGTTGCTCCAAAGTTTTTCTCCCCTTTTACTATAATTTCTTCCAAGATTATATCCTTTGCATTAAAATTGCCCACGATTACTATGTTACCACCCTCTTTCAGTAACTTGTTTAGCACATTCATTGTGTCTTCCTGTAATTTAGAATGATCGCTATCAGACCAAGCCTGTTTTTGGTGGTACATACACTGCTACAAATTTTCTGCTTTTCATATTTTTGTTTACAAATTTGATCATAATTAATTCTACATTGTCTTTGCCTTCATTAATCTTTGTCATATTTAAACCCTTTTTGGTCAATATCATGACACCTCCTCCCTGCTTGTCTGTTCTATTTTTCGCCCAGTGGTTGTATAGACCTTGTCCCACTAAACTTGTTGATAGAGGTCCTTTCAGTTTTGTCTCCACAATTACATAATGTCAGGTTTCTCTATTTCTAGATAGTCATTTAGTTCATTAATTCCAGATATCATGCCATTGATATCTGTGTATGCCACTTTTATTTTAATATTTTCTTCTCTTTTTTGGTTTAAGTTTCCATTTTTCTGATGTACAATTTTTTCAGTCTCAAGTCCATCACTCTCCAAAAAAACTTTTTTTTTCCGTCTGTTCTTTTCTCATTTCTATCATTGGCTTAAATTCTGAGAGCTTTGTCTTTCTCTTTTCCCTCATCACTCATTTCCTTTTTCATCCATATACAGTATGTTTGAATTTCTCACTGTTTGCCAATTTAACTATTTTTGATAATACCTCCTCGACTATCATTTGAGTTCTTAGTTTTATTTTCAGAGGTCTATGTTTTTTTTTTTTTAATATTTGCCTATCCTGTGGATCTCATCAATTTCCTTATCAAAAGTTTGCTCTTTGTCCTGTATTTCTTTAAAAATTTCCTTAGCTATTTCCTTCTCCTCCTTTTCTCTCTGGTATTTATACATATGTTTTTCCTGGATACCATGGACCACAATGCACTTACCTTTGTCAACTGTATCTCTCACCCAATTTTCCTTTTTTTTTTAATTACTTTCATAACTGTTTCTTTTGTATTTTTCTCCATCTGCTTTTATACTATTTCTCTTAAAGATATTTTTTTATTTTCCTGTTCTTGTTTCCATTGATTTTTTATTTCAATGAGGTCTGTTTCTTTAATTGACTCTTCCGCCTTTCTGGTCACTACTTGTTATTGCTCTTTGACCTCCTTTTTCAGTTCTTCATTTTTATTTTTGTTCTCATTTTTCATTCTCTTGTTTTCTCTTTTGAGGTTATCAATTTCGCTCTTTAGGTCAATTCTCTAATCGTTTGCTCATTACTCTTACGCAAAGTAATCAAATCCCTAAGTACAGCTTGGAAGTCCAATTTTAAATCTATGATTTCTTCCATTAAGTTGTTTACTTCGTGATTTCTTAATGCATTACTATATCTAACTTCTCTATCTATATACCAAAAAGCCTCTTCTCACTCTTATAAGGTAGCCAAGTCAAAGCATATGTCCATCCCACACCCATTCATAGTCTTTCCCATCTTCTCTTCATGGATGAAGAATCATTCATGTCGCTGGCTACACTGCTTAGGTCAGAGGCAATATACAGTAGGACATAGAACCTACAGCCACTTCATCACATGGTGATTTCCTCCTTTCTCCCATTATTCATACATACATATACCAAAAGTTTTTTTCCCCTTATATGGGAGGTAGCCAAAAAACAAAGGCATAAAACCACTCCCACCCATTCCATCCCCATCACATTCCACTCCTCTCTACCCTCTTCCCTCCCTCTTATCTTGGCACCTCCTGGATGATGGGTCATCCCTGCATCTTTTACACTGCCCTGGGTCAGAAGCAGTGTCATAAGACACAGCACATCCACAGAAAGGCCACTTCATTAAATCGGCGACCCCCACCTCTCCATTCCCTCATGCAGAAATGGAGAAGACAGGGAGAAATCCCTTCGGGCTGTGTCAAATTATTTCTCATACATACTCCCTCACCCCCATCCCCCACCCATTCCACCTCATGCATCACATCATCATCCATATACGACCATTCTCCACTCACCCCTGTCTTCTGTCCTCTCCTGTCCTTCCTCAACAGACATTCCCCTCTTACCCAAAGCCCCTTTTACCCCATCCATCCATCTCATACTAGGTTGACCCCTCATGTTCACTCCTTCCACACGTCTTTTACTTGTCTTTCTTCACTCATTCTTTCAATATCTCCAAACCATCCCAATACTCTTTCATCAACCCTATCTCCCAACTCTCTTTCCACCCGTTCTCCTCCTCATTTCTCATTCTATCCTCATCTCAAACACATTCAAACTCCTCTCTTCCTCCCTTATGTTCCATGTTTCTGCCCCATACAGTGCTGTCAGCACAATCACTCCTTCATACTATCTCCTCTTAGTATCCATTCCCAAATATCTATTTCTTGTTACACTTTTTAACACCACAAGGCATTTACTTGCTTCTCTCAATCTACATTCTACCTCCACCTCCAATCCTCCCTTTCCAGCCATATTTGCACCTAAGTATCTAAAAATATCCACTTCCTCCAGTCTCTCTCCCTTAATACTCACTTCCAATCTGCTGCCACTTTCTCCCCCTTGTACATCTCATCACCTTACTTTTACCCATATTTATCTTCAACTTTCTTCTATCACACACATTCCAAAACTCTGTCACTAGCTTCCTCAATCCCTCCACTGATCCTGCTACAAGTGCAGTGTCGTCTGCAAACAACAGGTGGCTTATCTTCCACTTTTCTCCATTTTCTTTAACCATCTCCAATCCCTGACCCACTACCCTTGCATTTACCTCTTGCACCACCCCATCCATGTATAAATTGAACAGCCAGGGTGACATACAGTAACACATCAGAGTCTCCTTCTCTTGGTCAGTGGTGTTGGCACTTGCCAGCATGTGCAACACCAAAAAGAAATACAAAGAGTACTGGAAGAGATGCTGCTAAGGCATCTGGGTTAGATGGTTGTCATGTTGAATGTCTGGTGAAAGGAGGAATATAGTAGTTTGGCTAGTGAGATTGTTTAATGTGTACCTAAGGTAAGGAAATGTACAAGTAGACTGTAAGGGGGCCATGAACAATTCAACTAGAGAAAGGAAAAGGGGATAAATATGAACATGGTAATATTAATGGGATTGGTTTTTTAAGTGTGTTTAGTAAGGAGTATGAAGGTGAAGATCCTTTACCAGGAGGCATATAGCTATGGGCAAAGAGGATGAGATGGATACCGGTAGATGGGATGACAAGGGCTTTAAGCAAGAGGGAGATGTCTGTTGACCAAGTAAAGGAGAAGACATGGGTTAGGGGTGAATGATGGATGTTTGTGTGTGGATGATATTTTGATGCAGCCTGAAGAGATTTCTCTCTGTTTTCTCTATTTTCCACATGAAGAGATGGGGGGGTGGGGATAATTGTGTAAGTGGAGCAGCCCTGCCATAGATGTACTGTCTTGCTTCATTGCTTCTGACCTGGATGGTAAGCAGGAAACAGGGTTGATCCTTCATCCACAAGGAGATAAGTTAAGAGGGAATCAAGGGTGGTAGATGGGAGTGGAATGGGTGGGAGTGAGTACATGACTTTGAATTGGCTACCTCTCTTATAAGATGGATGAAGTCCTTTGTATATAGCTAGACATTATCCTTTGTATATAGCTAGACATTAGTATTCTCATATGCCTTATCAAATCCTAACTACTTTAATTTAATATTCTTTAAGGCATTAAAGTGAAACTAAGCTTTAGTGACATATTATCCCATATCTGATGACAAAGAGAGAAGAAAAGATAGTTGACATGTAAGAGCAAAGGTTGGAGGAAACAGATTGGCCAACTTTTGTAAAAGTGGATGGTGTAGTCTATGTATACAAAACTGTCCCATATTTCATAAAAGCATTGTTGCATTTGACATGACATCACATAGGACTCACATTTTGTGATTTTACACCAAGGCAGGGGATGTGATGTTACATGTAAACCTTGCCTCCCTGAAATGTGGACAGACTTTGCATGCATACACTCCAGGGTAATATACTAACTACTGGGAAGAAGAATTGGAAAGATTAGTTGAGTTTGTGATGCTCTTCCTCATCTCAATGTTGTAAAATTGGGAAATTTGTACTTCATTAAGGGATATTGGGGTACCCTTACAGACTAGAGCCACACATCATTCTGTCTGTTAGAGTAAAATCTGTACTCCCAGAGGAATAGTGCTACTTTTATACAGCAAATATCCCTCCATTATGCTGTTCTCTCTTAAAAGTGTCCTGTAGCACTTCTTGGAATATATATTTTCCTTTTCACCTCTGTCCCCTGTGGTAGGGGGAGGAAATAATTCTGCTGCAGAGTTTCCCATGCAGGTCATAACAGTTGGCTAAGTAGAATGGAGTGATGGTACTAGGTATCCTGCTGTCTGTAAGATTATCCTATGAGAAGTCAAGGTGTAAGAGGGTCTGGGAGGAGATTTCCAACCAGAATCCTAAGATTTGGGTCATTAAATGTGTGTGGGTGTGGCACAGATAAGAGCAGAACAGAAGAAATAGGCAGTATGGTTGTGCAAAGGAAGATGGATGTGTTGGCATTAAGTGAAACTTTGTTGAAAGGTAGGGATAATTTTGAGTTTGGGAATGCAATGAGGAGGGTGTCTGGAGTGTGGAGAGAGTGAAGGATAGAAGGGGTGGCTCTGCTGGTAAGTGAGGAGATAGGAAAGAGTGTGGTGGAATGGAAGGAAGTATCTTTTAGGTTAATGAGGATGAAGGTGAAACTGGAATGGGAGGTGTGGGTCTTTTCATATGTAAGGAGAATTGATAACTGGTGACTTCTCCCTTTGTACTACCACTGTAGGCCAGTGACATAGAAATAGTCATACACTATACAATACAGACAACAATCCTTTGGCTCTTCCCAGAGAGATCTATGGTTGGGTCTAAGAACTGTGGTTGACCACTGTGGGGCTGTGGGATTTCTGTCATCATTGAAACTCAAAGCAAGAAATGTTATTATTTGCATGCCTTTTTTTCTTTTCTTTTTCCTCTTTCAAATGATGGCATAAATTTCTGGCTTCTTTTTTCACCCAGAGTAGAATCCTCTTTTGAGTGATGTCATGATTTTCTTGCCTTCTATGTGGAATGGAATTAAATTGGTGACTTGGTCAAGATTCTGCTCATAAACAATATCACATAGGTCCAAGCAACTGTGATTGGTAATTACAGTTTTTGTAATTAACTTGCAGCAGCTTTTTGGTTCTGTATCACCTAGGGCAGGGTTAAGTCCTGAATGAATATGTAACATAATACTTGTATATATTGGACCACTAATTTGCCAACCCCTCATTGATGACACAACTAATTAGGAAGTTCATATAATTTTTTAAAACACTAGAAAATAAAGATTGTATGATGCTTAGTTTAAAAATAGCATGCAGTTGTATAATACTGTTTGGCATAGTGTACAGCAGTTGTACTGGTGGGCTTGTTCACTGTTCACTCTCCTGTTCACACTGCTGCTCTTGTGCATCTCAGCAACTCCTTCTTAGTTCTGTACTGTTAATTCCACCTACAAAACATCCTGCACCACCTTCAGGTGTTAAGCCAACACCATGTAAACATGACAAGAAAATACAAGAAATTCTTGTTTCAGGAGGACAATGTGAAAATCTTTGATTTAGTAAAAGGTGACCAATCAAATTCTGCAGTAGCCTGGAAATTTGAAGTGAATGAAAGTGCAATGTGGTACCTTAGAAAATGTGAGCCCTAAATATGGCAGTGTTGGTGGTACAGGATGAGCTTCTTGAATGATACTTATTGAAAGCATTCCAAATGCAAATTACAAGAACTATAAAAGGTAAGTTTGTTACATCAGACAGTTGTCCCCCTTCATGCTCTCTTTGATTTTTTCACATAAACTGAAATTAAAAGTATATTACCCAATACAAAGACAAATTGGGCAAGACATGTGAATGTTTACATTTTGTCAGTCATGTCCATAAGTTGTAATTTTAACTTTTATGCCACTACATAATAATTACATATTTCAAGCTCTTCAAAGTATTGCAGATAGGATGATTATATTTGTTCACATTTATTAAACAGTGGAAATATATATGAAAGTATGTGAATGATATGCAATGACACTTTTTCCCCTCTCCAGTATTTGTTGTTCATAGGTTACATAATTTCAGGAAGACTTCAAGAATTAGTAAGGAGGCATGGAACATAATCTTCAACAATTTTGGAGGTGGAGAGGGAGAAGGGTCCAATGTACACTTTGAGGCTAATAAGAGGCCCTCCAAATTATGTGATTCTGTCCATTGCAAAATTCCCAGTAAATGTACTTTTGGTACTAAGGTACAGTCAACTGTTGAAGTTTTTTGGCTTCTACTAGCTCACAACCATTGCTTCCATTCATAGACCCTTCTAAAGCAGTAGACATGGTTGTACATTGTTACCTACAGATAGAGCACTTCAACCATGGCCATATCTTTGCTCTTGTATGGGTACTGTCTGCTTCAGTTTCACAGTCTACACATTAAGGACTTTTCGGACACCCATAACCAGTCACAAAGCATTATTTTGTTATTGGAGACTTGTTTCCACTAAAAGAAGATTACTGATCACTTGTGACCTCTATCCATCCTCATGGATGGGTGTTGGGTGGGTATATGCTTTGATTCAGCCATCTCCTTAAGAAGGGAGAAAAGGCACTTTGATATTACTTATTGTTTCTGTTAATTTCTGTAAATCTTTCCTTTACCTATGACTCTGTCTTTTTGGCTTGATATTGTACTTGAGGATAGAAACACTGGTTACAGGCAACAAAATACAAATCCATGGCCTTGCATTCAGAACTGAATTTCAGCAATGATAGTGAGGCAAAGAGGTAAATTATCTTCAATATTCTGGCAAGAGACATCAGTGACAAGGACAATGTTGGAATCCATGCACAGGAAAAATAGTACAGAATCTACCAGCTCTGGATACCATATCACAACAAGACCTCCACAATCGTAAGATGCCTACATTACTCGTGCTGTCAGTGGGCTGTTAGTAGTGATACTGGTGGCTAATGACATGGGTTAGTGGGCAGTCATGGTTACCAGGAAAGAGGAGGAAGAGGCAGCAGTACCAAGTCTGCTGCAGCATGAGGCATAAGGCAGGAGCGGAAAGCGGCAGCGGCATCAGGAGCATCCGCAAGATCAGCAGCAAAAGTGCTGTCCACAACATTACGAAGGAAGAATGACTACAGTGGTCCCGCTTGCTTACTTGCTTGAGCTTGTTACTAGTCAGCCATTACATACCTGCAGACCCCATGCGAGCCCCAGCTACCGCCACGGCCTTGTGATTGGTGGATGGCCTAGGTTTACTAGTGACCTGATTGGTTGAGAGGGAAGGGAATTGTGTCACTGCACTGGCAGAAGAGAGAAGGAGAGGAGCTGGTCCACCTTGAGGGTAAGCCAGTGAAGCGTTATACGGGTGCCTTGCCAGCTGCGTGTGTCTAAATGGTGTCTTTCTGTGATGGCCATGCAAGGTGGTGGTGGGGAAAGACACTGTCAGAACAGAGGGCCTGAGTCTAGGAAAGACAGAGCCTCTAGAAAGGGCACTAGAGTAAGCTGCTGTGTGTGGCCCCAGGCGCCTCTTTAGAGCAGCATTGATGTAATAAGGGCTGTACGAATTACTATTTAGCCCAGGCTGGGCGCTGTAATAATAATAGTCAGTCTTGGGGGGATACTGGGGGCTGGTGTCACCAAGAGCAGAGGGCGGGACAGCAATACTGTCCCGGCCACTGTCACTACTGGGGGCTGCTGCTGGGGAGGAACCCCTCTGGCCACCAGTAGGAGTTTGCTGACCACCTCCGAGCAGATGCAGATTTAGGGGAGAGTTAGAAGGATGGGGGAGCCGGCGAGGTTGCTGCTGTAGCCAAGGACGAAGTAGAGTCTGGCTAAATTTAGTTCGGGTTAGAGCATCGTGCTGCAGCCCCTGGGATGAACCTGGACCCAGAGGACTACTGAGTTCTGGATCCAGGGCAGCCCGTGTGCTGGCGGGACGGTACTGGCCTGGGCTACTACTGCCGGAGGAGGTTCTGGACCGGGGCGCTGCCGTCATCGCCGCCTCGCCTGAAGGGAGGGGAGGGGAGTGGGAGGATGATGATGATGAGGAGGAGACTGGGGAACGGTGTGCAAGAGGAGGGAGAGGATACTTGGAGTTCAAAATCTGGGGGGAGGAGGGGGAGACCAAAGAAGGAGATGATGAAGTGGCGTAGGCGTGACGAGGGTTCTCTGCACTGGGAGACTGGGGCCTTCTGAGGGGTGGGGATTGGGGTGGGGGAGGGTATGCAATGACTCGAGGGGAGGAGGGGGGGATAGACTTGGGCCCAGGAGGAAGTTCTTCGAGACCTGAGGGGGGTGTCCTTGCAGCGGGTCCACCTGGTACCCGTGGGTTCAGAGGGTTGTCGGATGAGAGAGGAACCTGCGGGGCTCCTGGCCGAACTAGGGGTCTTCGAGAGCGGGAGGGGGATGACATTGGGAGGCGGTACTCGTACTTGATTCCTGGGTTGGTCGTCTGGTAGAACAGCTGGAGGTAAAGAACAAGAAGGGTATTAGAAAAGTGTACAGGTGTTTGTTTACATACCTGTAATATACAGGAAAGGAGCTATACTTGGTGGATCCTAACTCTCCATCTATGATATCTAGCTTTAAACTTTATGGTTTTAGCTTGAGCTATGTCATCTTTTAGGCTATTACAGGAACTATTATATTTGTATGAAAATTTTTGTCATCCTCTGGGCTTGTAGTCTATTCTAATTTTGTCCCCATGACCTCATGATGCCCTCACTTCCTAAATGAAGAGATCATCTGTCCTAATTTTCTTCCCTTTTTCTTTTGTTTTCTTTTAATGGTGGTTGGTCCACTGCTTCTAGTTTCTCCTCATATGGGTTATCTGCTTGGCTGGGGATCAGTTTGGTTGCTGGTTTTTTGTATTCTCGTAATCTATTCTTCATTTTGTGCAGATGCCACACCACCACTGCATATTATACTTTGGAAGGGCAGATTAGGTTCTGATATTTTTCATATGTCAATATTTTTCATATATCTTCATTCATGTAGTGATAAGGTACCTTTATGTTCATTAACAATCTGTGTTGCCTACAATCTTGCTATGTCAAGTAACTTGTTATCCATAACAAACGACCCCTATTTCTCTTTTCTTGCTTTTGTAATTTTTCCACTTGCCATACAGTAAATTCATTGACAATCTTTCTGAACTCATTTTTGGCACTGAAGTTTATTTTCAATCAAGCTCTTTATGAAACAATAAATGGGAGCTGACAACCAGAGACTGTGCCCCTCCTCCTTCTCCTACCATAAGCTGGTGACATTGAAACTACTCCACACAATTACAAAACAGATTTTCTTTTCAGAGATCTATGGGAGGGCTCAGGTAGTGTTACCAACCACCATGAGACTCAAGGCAACAATTATTAAAGATGATACTGACATTGTCAACACTTTTAACATTAGCAGCTGTGGCCTCTCCTATAATTGTGATATCAATCAAAGATTCTATAGTTCCTTTTAGGATCTTTAGTACCAATTTAATGTAGTCATCATTACTGAAAATACTTTAAATATTGTCAGTAGATACATGGCATGCAAGGTCCCCTAAATATGGTATCGTGCTTAAATGTATCAATTTGACTCTAGCCCCACTGCCCTGTATTTACCTAATTGTGGTGTACAGGATAGGAGCAATGCTCCTTGGGTTTCATCTCTTACTCTCTAATTTATCATACCTAGCCTCAAATTCTTGTACAGTTTAAACTTAATTCATATACTTGATTTCCAATTATCATACTTAAATTTTAATTCTGTGCACTTACCATTATGTCCACAGGCTCTGTAAGGGGTCCAGCAGCCATAACTTTGTCTCCCTGGTACCGGTCTGGCTTCTTGTAGGTGAATATAGTTCCAGCAGCAGAGTAGTCACCAGATTCATTAATAGCCCAATTGCCATTAACAAAGAAATCACCGTTCTGGCGCCGAAGTGCTGCCGGGAGAGACAATTGTAAGCAAATGTTGTTGAGGATGTTAAGGTGAGGGCCCATGATTTCTCTCTCAACTTCAGCTTTATCTCTCATACCTTTTCACACATTAACCCATTCAACTCCGATGACAAGATGTCTTGTCATTTGGTCAAATAAAACAAAAAATCATAAAACACCAAAATGTTTGATCAAACACCAGAAAAATATGACGTCAATCCTCGCTTCGCTCGCAGCGAAGCGAGGACTGACGTCATATTTTTCTGGTGTTTGATCAAACATTTTGGTGTTTTATGATTTTTTTGTTTTATTTGACCAAATGACAAGACATCTTGTCATCGGAGTTGAATGGGTTAAGAACTGACAACTGGTGACGTTCCCCCCCCTCACAACTATTACTTTTAGTTCGTGGGATAGAAACAGTCCTACACCAATAAAACACAGAAAAAAAAGCAGAGCCTTTAGATGCCTAAGTGCCACCCCAGGGCAAAGTTCTTAGTGATGCCCCCCCCCCTCCCTCCTGTAACATTACGTGCACATTATTTGGACTATGGTGACAAGGGAGTGAATGAAGCTCGAGTGAGTTTGTTGGTTTTATTTTGGTTAGTGCGAGTGTTGACCTAGGCTGGGTTGGGCGGTCAGGCTCCGAGGTGACCCGACCACAAAGTTGACCACGTGGGCCTTGGGTCGCGCTCCGCTGAGTTACAAGTGTTGAAGAGAACTGCCTTTGGAGACCAAAACCTAGCTCCTTATATACACAGCCGACATACCGAGAGGTAGCTAAGGACACATCCTCACTGAAACATGGCTTGGCAGGGCCAAGGTTGTGCTTTCATGAGGATACAAATGCCTGTAGTACAGGCATAATATGGACTTAATCTACACAATAGTAATATAAGGCCAAAGGCCAGCTATTTCTACGCAACATATAAATTCCTTGTCTATCCCATTTCTGCAGCAACTATACTATAAGCCAAAATGTCGCATAGATGCACATGTGGGGGACTCTGTTCACCACATTACCCTCCTTCCCCTGCGAAACATGGAATCGCGTTGTCCAAGTGGGGAGGCGGCTGTGAGCGACGTCAATGGAAGCGGGAACCCCCTGAGACAGCGCTGGTGGCGGTGGTGGCTTCCCTGAAGTAGAGACGTCGATCTGTGTCGATTGTGATGTCCAGTGCGGGGTAGAGGCCGTGAGTGATGTCAGTGGAAGCGGGAACTCCCTGGAGGCGGCGCAGACAGCAATGTTGGAAGCGGTGGCTTCCTTGAAGTAGTATGTCGATCTGTGTCGATCGTGACATCCAGTGTGGGGGAAGAGGCCGTGAGCGACATCAGTGAAAGCCGGAACTCCCTGGAGGTGGCGCATACAGCAATGTTGGAAGTGGTGGCTTCCCTGAAGTAGCGATGTCAATTTACGTTGATCATGAAGTAGATCTGCGTTGATTGTGACGTCGAGCGAATAGGCGGTCATGATGTCGATCTGTGTTGATCATGACTTTGAGCTACGGCGATCGTGACTTCGAGTTACGGGGATCGTTACGTCGATCTGCGTTGATTGTGATGTCGAGTGAGGAGGTGGTCGTGAATGAAGTGCCACCGTGTCGGTAGCTGTGATGGTTGTGACTGTGGTGGGGTTGAAGAATGTTCAGGAGTCACACAGGTTGTCGATGAACCAGATCAGAAGGCTGGGTGCACTCGCATAAAAACTCCTGGGGTCACCAACATAATATTACGGGAATGTTACTTGGACTATGGTGATGAAGGAGTGAATGAATCTCGAATGAGTTTGTTGGTTTTATTTTGGTTAGTGCGAGTGTTGACCTAGACTGGGTTGGGCGGTCAGGCTCCGACGTGACCCAACTGCAAAGTTGACCACGTGGGGCTTGGGTCGTGCTCTGCTGAGTTACAAGTGCTGAAGAGAACTGCCTTTGGAGACCAAAACCTGGCTCCTTATATACACAGTCGACATACCGAAAGGTAGCTAAGGACACATCCTCACCGAAACATAGCTTGGTAGGGCCAAGGTTGTGCTTTCATGAGGGTACAAATGCCTGTAGTACAGGCGTAATGTGGACTTAATCTACACAATAGTAATATAAGGCCGAAGGCCAGCTGTTTCTATACATGCAAATTCCTTATCCATCCCATTTCTGCAGTGACGATACTATAAGCCAAAATGTCGTGTAGACGCACATGTGGGGGACTCTGTTCACCACACTCCAATCACCCCTTCCCACCTGCACCACCCCTTACTGCCTATTTTAGCTATGGTTTAGGAAATAATTAAAGATTTCAAAATTTGTATTTAATGTCCCTATGGCAGAAAGGATTAAGGGAAAATATTTCATATCTTGTTGATTCTAATGCAAAAATCGTCTATTACAGTAACATATTCAGGGTTTCTTAACCTCTTTTTTCATCATCATTATTCTGTCAGCCTTGTAGGTGGCAAGTCCAGGCTAGAATTGCTACCCTCGGGCATATGCCCAGGGGTATGTGATGAGATAAGCACGTTCAGTTACTTGTTGTCGCTGCTTGAAGGAGAGGCTAAGGTGTGTGTACAAGAGCCATCACTAACCACTGTGAACTACAAGACACTGCATGTGAGTTGTTCAAAGAAAGGTACAGTAGACCTGAAACAATCCTATTTCATCATGTGTAAGCTCTACTCAATGGTAACATCACAGTGAAAGCCTAAGGGTCTAAGTATGTCAGTAGATTGTGGGGTATGAGGGATGAGTTCCTGATTTATATTTGAAGTTTAGAGGCATTAGGTGTGTCAGGCAAACAGTGTGAAACCTTTCTTACTCCCATTATTTTGTCATAACTGCCCATTGAAATATACCTAGAGTGGGCTACCAAAGGCATAGGAAAGGAAAGTAACTGAGAGTGTCTTTAAAAGTTTTTGCGTGAAGAAATTGAAAGCATTGAGCATTCAGAAACATTAAGGACGTCCACCCAAGTTAGAAAAATTCCTAACAGTGTAACCCATGGACTTAGCCCAAACTTACACCAGAGGGAAAGAATCATACACAAAACATGTCGAGGTAGACAGGAGAAACCTGGGCCCAAGGATGTGTCCGTGGCGACCAGCCAAATTAGAGTTCTTTTTTTTTCTGATTTTTGCTTCTGGTGCCCGAGCCTTTGGCCTGAGTGGTGTCTAAGTGCAATCCACAGGAGGCCTGGTGGCCCTCTACATGTGGGTGAGGTGGTGACCCAGTCGGGGCAAGTGACCCAAAAGACCCCTCAAAATCGTCACGTCACCCATTTGACCCAAAGTTCTCTTAGAGGGAGAAAGTCCTACACAGAGCACGGCGAGGTAGACGGGAGCAATCTGGGCGTGTGCGTAGCGACCAGCCAAAATTGAGCCTTTTGTTTCTGATTTCCACCTCTCCACCCGTACCCATCGTTGTCGTTTTGAAGAAATCCGCGCGAAATCGGCGATAAATGGCGACATTTGGCAACTCCTTGAAGAAATTCCGTCATCTACAGCTCCGAAGACGAAATTTCATCAGTACAGATTATGGCTTTCAGTAGTACAAATAAACAGTAATAAATATTAAATTATTATTTGTATTATTGCTTAACCTTTTGAGAATAGATACTTAGAGACTATTCTTATTACATAATGTATAAATCATGTTGATCCCAATTTTAATAGTTTTACCTTACATTATCATAGAAAACGTTTGATTTCTACAGCTCCGAAGACGAAATTTCTTCAGTATAGATTATGGCTTTTAGTAGTATAAATAAACAGTAATGGATATTAAATTGTTATTTGTATTATTACTTAACCTTTTTAGAATAGATATTTAGAGACTATTCTTATTACATAATGTATAAATCATGTTGATCCCGATTTTAATAGTTTTACCTTACATTTTCATAGAAAACGTTTGATTGCCATAACAAATAGAAAATTCGGGTAACTGTTCATCCTCATAAGCTGCAGACGGCGCGACAACGCTGCCTGTATCTTTGGCCCTTGACCAGTGGGTGAGATGGTGAACGAAAGGGGGTAAATGACCAAGATCACCCCCCAAAAACTCAATGGGACCTACGGATTTGGCAAATGATCGCCAGGTCACAGATTTAGTCCACACTTACCCCAGAGGAAGAGAGTCGTACACAGAGCGAGATCCCTTACATGCCTAAAGGCCGACCCGGGGCAAGGTTCTTAGTGACACCCGCCCCCATTAATCACCACATCCAACCTCCACCATCCCTCTCTGTTTATTTTAGTTACTGGTTTGCGAAATAATTAAACATATTAAAATTTTTGAATTTAATGTCCCTATTGTAAAAAGAATAAGGAAAAATACTTCACATTTTTTTTATTTGTGGTGAATGGTTTGTGACGACAATACCACTGGTTGATGCTAGTTTTTATCATTGCAAGCTAGCGTCGCGCGCGGCATGGGTGGCTCCTTCTCGAGCCATAACACCATTTCATTCTTGCTGAGGTCGGGTTTTCTTAATGGATAACATGACCTCCGCTGACCCAGTGAACGGGGCTCTGTTCTGTGAAAGCAAGGGTGTTTACGAAGAGGCGTGTTTCCTATTGGCCAGTCTATAGTAAACAGAAAGAACTTAGCCAATCATGTAAATCCGAAGATGAGAGTACGACCCCAGAGGGAGGAGCCTCTCTCCTCCAGAGGTTTCGTCTTGGCCAGCATACAGAGTCAAGTCAGTTTTTCAGTCTAAGTGTTAAGTTAAAGTTTAAGAGTCAAGGCAGCTTTCTATTAGAAGTCTACAAAGTCTTTGCCTATCGGAAGTCAAGACTAGCCCGGAGTATCATATAGAATGTCTGTATCAAATTGATTAAGTCCAGCCTCCCACACCCCGTATACTCAATTACACTTGTTCGTTAATTGCAAATAAATAACAACAAATAAAAATCATAGGAGAATTTAGTCTCATTCAACACTACCATTTTAAGGTAAGATATTGTGATATACTAAAACTATTTATATGCTTGTTCGTACTTCCCTGATCCAACCATTTTGCCAGCTACCACTTAACTTTATATCTGTAATCAGGGGAGCACAACAGATTCTAACGCAAAAATCGTCGATTACAGGAAAATATGTAGTGCCTCTTCGACCTCTTTTTTTATAATAATTATTTGGTCAGCTTTGTGGACGGCAAGTCCAGTCTAGAAATGTCGACCCCCCCCCCCTAAAAATGCCTCCCTTGGGCATTTGTCTACTCCCCCTCCATATGAGGGCCCTAAAAAAGAGTAAAATTCTTTCCCAGAGAGATCTGTGAGGAGGAAAAAGGACTTGTCAACTACCTGGGCAGCAGGGCAACTACCTGGGCAGCAGGGCAATAAGAATAAAGTGGCGGGGCTGTCTGTCCCGACCTTTTGTGCCGAAGGCTGGAATACCGCAAGGGTCAGTCCTTGCCCCCACTTTGTACAATCTATTTACGAATGACCTGCCAGAGCCGGCTTACCCACGCAACCGGGCTCTTATTCTCTCGTATGTGGACGACACTAATTACATTAACAGACACAAAACGTTGGAAGGAGCATTACACGTAATACAAAACATACTAGATGGGAAACACACGTGGGAGCAACAGTGGCGCATTAAGACCAGCATGTTAAAATACAAAGCTGTATACTTCTACTGTAAGAAGACCAACAGAACAATTACGAACATTCCTCTTAAGGTAAACAACACAAACATCCCAGTGAAAGATCATACTTGTGTGCTGAGTTGCACACGAGATTGGACTTACCTGGACCCTACACTTCCGCAGAAGCTAAGGCTGTGTTGGGAGGCTAAATCTCGACCAAACCGTAACGCTGTCCACAAAACGCCGATTGTACCTAGCCCTAGTCAGACCGATTCTGTGCCATTTCCCGGGATTGAGCCAGTTGACATGTCCCACAAACAACTACGACCATCAGAGGGTTCAGAATGCCGCAGTCTTAATCATCACAGGTTCGCAATGGAGCGACTTCAGAATCACTGAGTCCCTACACCGAGATGCCAACATCAGCCCACTCAACCAATACAAACACAAACTTCACATGAGACACAGAAAAAGACTGCATGCCAAACAGTAACACCTGATACGATACATCACACCCAGACCTCACCGTACAGACTACTTGTCAGCTATGTCTCTCCCTCACGCTGTATACACGAGAAATCGTGTATAGCCGTGCGAATATAAAACGTATCCTTTTACCAGCTTTGACTGATTGTGACCAGATGTGCCGCGAGGTGCTGGGTTCTGTCTAAGTATCAAGGACATTAGTCCGTCTGTATCCAGGGGCAAGCGAGAGGAAAAGCAGCAGATTCTCAGTAGACGTGCTATGGCCGGCTGGGTTCAGTCTTCAGTGGAGATATTTATATCTATATCCATATGCATCTATCATTCACTTTGTATAGCCGTGCCAATACATAACATATATTCACATGCAACTGAATGTGAATATACTCATATCTGTTCTCCTCTAGCTGGCAAAATGGTTTTGCTACTTCAGGAAGTCTATTTCGTTGGCCGGAGCCAGGATATGACTCGCCCCTTATAAGATATTCCGTTGTATATACACCCACATAGAGGCAACAACCCTCCCTGCGTAGCATACACACACAAGCATATCTCAAACAAAAATACGACTACACGCACTAACTCTACGTAAGCTTTTCTCCTACTAAAATTAATTCAATTTCTAACTTTCTTACTGCATCTTCTCATTTCAGTTTACCTACCACTATTTTTTCTGACTGTCTCTACGACTTAGTCTTTGACTCCTTTCCTAACTTTGTTGGTTGAGTTCTTGTTGAACAAATATCCCTAAAAGCTCCCTCACAGATATTGATGTCTGTCTCCAACTCCAAGTCTCCTGCCCATACCTCCTGAGCCACGTTACACAATAAATGTCACTAAAAAGCTCTCGGTGGCAATAGCCCTCTTTCATACACAACTATCTTTTCATTTTCATACAGACATCTCTTCCCCTCCTACAACTACCAATCCTGCGTGAGCAGGTGGTCCTTCTCTAGGTAGTCCATAGTCCATTGAACGCCTCGGAACCCGACGGAGAATATTTTTCCACCTCTCTCCATTGGTCGTATCAGAGCTTAAACGAAGAGCATCTCCACCTTTCCCAGTAGCCGTCTCTCTCGCCACCTCCCCGGAGCCGCAGTTATTGCCTAGGACCTCTCTTCACCTTCCACAGATGCCGGCGTGTGAACTTCAAGCCCAGCGAGCTCTCCCCCTGCACCCAGAGCTACCAGTCATTCTCCGGGGGATCTTCTCGGCGCCCAACCCCTGGCGAATCACCACATACTAAGAGAACTGGTTTCCTAAACCACGCTTTTCACTTTATATCTCCTCCAGCTAGGCCCTGCCCCACGTCACCATCTTACTGACAGACAGGTTCAAGAGAACAGTATAAACGAGGGACAGCACCAGTATAAAAGTATCATAATTTCCTCGAGAGTAGAGGTTTTAAACTCTAACATGGATGAATGTGTGGTCCCAAAGCTGGCTGCATGTTGCCATGCAGTCAGTATCCCAGTGCAAACTACAACCCCCCAAAAAAAATATATATATATATTTTTAGCTAAAGTATATGCATGATTGAATAGTGATGCAGTTTCACATGAAAGAAGTAATACATGTGAATATCATCTGTCACTATATCCCAATCATAATTGTAATTAGGATAAAATCAATTATAATCATAATAAAATATAATTAATTGACCATATTGCAGCAAAATGTCAACAACACATCCGCATCTAAATCATAGTTGTAATTAGAATAAAAACAATTATAATAAAATGAAATGGAATTAATTGACCATATTGCAGCAAAATATCAACAACACATATCTTAGCATGATCTTTCATGGTAGATAAATCAGGGGACTCAACCTACCCAGATAGTTAGTGGAGGGCTTGACCTGCTCAATGGAGATGTTTGTAGCTCCTGGGGGTAGCGTAGCAATGACGTTGTATCCATAGGGGAGGCGCGCCCTTGGGTAGATCCCAGAAATGACCCGGCAGGTACTATTATCTCCCCCACACACGCCACAGACGTCCCATGCCTTCCCAGAGCCCAGCACGCCATCACAGCCAATCTCCTGTACAGGATATAGGGGAGAAACAACTGTTAAGGATCTGTCTTGGAATGGGTGTAGGGATGGAGACTGTAGAAAGGAAAATTGCTCAGTGAGAATGAAGAATGGGCCACAGAAGCTTAAAGAAATGGGTGATGAAAGTTTGTCTCCTATGATAAGTATGGTAATGTTCTTCATGATAGAAGTTTTTTATGATAATCATGATGGCAGTAAAGCTGATGATAGAGACGATTATACCGATGATGATAATAATAAGCAATGATAATAATGATGGGAAGTGATTATGATTGTCATGAGAATAACCATGATCGTGATGACAAAAGTAACGATAGTGAAGATGGCTGGGCCATGGCCACTCACCATGCAGCGTCCCTCAACACAGAGCTTTTCCTGGCCATGTCCTCCGCAGGGCGTCCCGTCAATCACCGTCTGGTTCAGTGTTGCATAGAAGCTCAGCCCAACAGCACGGCAGTTGAGGGCACATGACTCCAGGGCTGTTGACAAGGGTAAGAACAATGTAAAAGTTACCAAATGAAGGTCAAAAGGGAAGTCAGGCGTCGGAACCATATGTTGTCCCAGCCAGTCCATCAGTGCTAAATCTCACACTATACCAACATCATCGTAAATGCACAATGGAAATAAGCTTATATGCTTTTTTGTGTTATCCTCGGCAATTTTAACTGTTATTTCGAACTATGTGTTCTTTTCATTATCTGCACTTCACGTATATTGATTCAATACCAAATAAACTTATTATCATTATTATTATTATTATTATTATTATTATTATTATTATTATTATTATTATTATTATTATTACTATTATTATTGTTATTGTTATTATTAATTATTATTATTATTATTATTATTATTATTATTATTATTATTATTATTATTATTATTATTATTATTATTATTATCATTATTATTATCATTACTAAAATTGGCTACTAAAACAACAAAGATGTTGCCAAAACATGCTATTTATTAATGAGTTAGTCACTGGGGATGACTACAGTAGTAGGGACAATCCTAGTTTAGAAGTATAACTCCAAAGGGGAGGGAGGAGCTGGATGATAGAGAAACACAAAAGTGTGAGAGGAAACCTGGTAGTGAGGTACAAACTTGAGGAACCTTGTGATAGGGGAAGAACATACTGGTAGTGGTTTAGTGGGGTTATCTTGGGAGGAATATAGTGGAAAGACTTGTAAGAGCTAGGATCCAATACTATTCATATTACTGCTACATCTACTTTTACTATTCTTATTGCTATTGGTACTGCTAATAATGATGTAACTGCTACTGCAAATTCTACTGAAATAATAAAAAAATCTTAATAATACATACATACGAGTACACCAATGGCTTTTCCCCCTTACAAGGGAGGTAGCCAAAAACAAAGGCATAAAATCCACTCCCACCTATTCCATCCCCACATACTCCATTCTCATTCACCCCCTCCCTCCCTCTTATCTTGGCTCCTCCTGGATGACAGGTCATCCCTACATCTCAACCACTAGCCTAGGTCAGAAGCAGACACAACACATCCAAAGAAAGACTACTTCATTTAATCGGCGACCCTCCATCTCCGTCCCCTCGTGCAGAAAAAAAAAGAGAAGGCGGGGAGAAATCCCTTCGGGGTGCGTCAAAATATCATCCACATATACTCCCTCACCCCTCCATCCCCCACCCACTCCTTTCCATGCATAACAACATCATCCATATACATTCTCCACTTTTACACCCTTTCACTCCCTAAAATACTCTGTCCATCTTCCTCCCACTGCCGTCTCTTTCATTGTCATCTCTCCATCTGCACCTTTTACCTTTTCTTCTCTACTTGATTCGCCTCCTCTTCCTCTCTTAATTTCCCTCTAAAACATCTCTTTATTAATTTAAAAAATCTGTCATACTCTTACCCTATTTCACATCTGCTCTCCTCTTTGCCTCCTTTATCTTATGCTTTACTTCTCTTCTCTTTTCTTTGTACCTCACATATGATTCCCTCATCCTATTTTGTAACCAATTTGTGAAAGCTCGCTTCCTCTCTTCCACAACCTTCTTTGCTTCCTCATCCCATCACTCACTACCCTTCCTTCTATTTCCTCTCGTCCTTCTTGTTCCACACACCAACTTTGCACACCTTGTGACTTCCTTCTTGAACCATTCCCATTCCTTCTCCACTTCTAGTTCCACTCTATCCTTCACTCCTTCCAACTCCTCTCTCAGCTTCTTCTTGTACTCCTTTTCTTTCTCGTTTAAGCAATTCACTCTAAGCACCTCCCTACCTTTTGTCCTTTTCCTCTTTCTCCATCTATTCTCCACTCTCAATTTACCTTCTACCAAAAAATGGTCGGATATTCCCCTACTCTCTCCCCTAAGAACATGTACATCCAAAATTCTTCCCACTCTTGACCTGGTTACCACTTTGTAGTCTATTAACGCCCTATCTACCACTCTTCCACCCACCACCCTCTCTCATGCGTACTTATGCTTGACTTTCTTCCTAAATACTGAAATACTGTATTTGCTATCATCAACTCTCTAGACACATCTCCACCATCAATTTTCCACTACGATTTTTTCCTGAAACTCCACACTTACCAACCATTCCGTCTATTGGTTCATTTCCTACCCAAGAATTAAGATCTCCCAGTACCACTATATTGACATTTCTCCCTAAACCCCCTGTGCACTCATTTAAATCTATCCAATAAGCCTCCCTTTCCTCTACACTGTTCTCACTACCAGGCCCATATGCACTTACAAAGACCCACATCTCCCTTCCCAGTTTTACCTTTATCCACATTAACCTTGAATAAACCTCCTTCCATTCCACCACATGCTTACCTATCTCTTCACTTACTAGTATAGCCACCCCTTATCTCCCTTGTCCTCTTTTCACTCCTGACACCTTCTCAACTACACTCCCAAACTCAAATTCTTCCCTCCCTTTCAACTTAATTTCACTCAGTGCCAACACATCCATCTTTCTTCTCACAAACATATTGCCTATCTCTTCCCTTTTACTTTCATCTGTACTACATTCACGCACATTAAAAGACCCAAACATTAGGGTTCTGGTCGGAAAACTCCTTCCAGACCCTCTCATACTTTTACTTTTTTTTTTTAGGAATGTCCCCTTTGGGGCTACAGAGAGTAGGATGCCTAGCCCTATCCCCGTCCCGTTTTTGTTGCCTTTTACGAATCAAGTGGGAACTCTCGGTGGTATTCTTCTCCCCTACCACAGAGTTCGGTGAAAAAAGGAAATGAATATCCAGAGAAATGGTACAGGACAGTAACAAGGGGTGAGGGGACAGCATAATGGAGAGATAGTCGCAATATAATAAAGTATCATCATTTCTCTGTGAACAAATATTTCCTCTATCACAGACAAAATTATGTGTGGCTTTGGCCCGTAGAGACGCCCCATATAGACCCTAAAGTATCAGCCTTATGTCACTTAGTAGCATTTAACCCCACAATAACATGCAGCCAATACCCCAGACAGGATAAATAAATATAACACTACATTCTGGAAAACATTGTGGTACTAATATAGTAATAAAAAAATGCTAAGAATATGATAGCAGGATCACATGCAACAACACTACAATATTATTTGTTCTACAGTTTCTATTAGCCCAGTCAACTTAGTTATACTGATCAACTTTGGCATCTAACTGATGGTATATTGACAGAAAAATGTAAGCATGCCATCAATGTGGTGCAAAAGAAGGTGGGGGGAACAGGGGTTCCGATTATTCACGGGGTCTATTCCAGTATTATGCAAACACATTTTTTTCATTTCTTTTTTGCAATTGAAATATCTATTAATATCTATTTTTTCCATGGAATGGTTATGTTAGGTAGTTTGGGTTACATTAGGTTAGGGGCTATTGGACAGTGCAAGTTTCATGTTGAATATCCTTGTTTACGTGATTTTGGAATTCAACCCATGCGCGACCCCCTTAGAAACCTCCCCCCCCCAAAAAAAAAAAAAAATCATGACAATGCTGAAGTGCTCGGGAGCAGCAACAACCTCCCCCCCCCATCCCCTGATCTTCCTCCTCAGGAGAGCACTCACAGTCGTAGTAGGGCTCCCAGGTGTAGAATCTCCTGACGAAGGGTGTATTGTTGAAGGCCTCGCACTGCTGACGCCGGAAGTCTGTGTATCGTTCCCCACACGACTGCAGTTGTGGAAAAGAGAGAAAGAGCGTAAGTATAGTACTCAATTTCCCCCCCCCATTCCCATTATTCCTCCCTTATTTCTACCCTATCTACCTTCCCCTCTCCACCCCATTTCTCCTCCTTATACTTGAACTTACACACTAATTTCTCCTCCTTCTTTCCCTTTATCCCGTCTTTGCTCTCCTCCTCTCCTCCTACTCACCCACCTCTTGTCTCCTTCCTCTTACCTCCTCTACCCACCGTCTCCCTGTATTCTTGACAGTCTTCCTCTTCCTATTTTCGTCCAACTCCTACATTCACCCCCCGCCCCCTGTCTCTTGCCCCCCCTTCTTATTCTCTCCCTGTTCAACTTTCCTCCCAGTTCCTCCTCTTCTCCCTACTACTGTTATTTTCCCAATCTCTTTATATCCTCTATCCTCTTCTTCCTTTCTTTCATATTCTTTGTCTTCCTACCCCGCCTCCTCTTCCTTTCACTTTTCTATACCCATCCTTCTCCCCCTACTCCACCTTACTATTTTCTTTATTGCATTCCTATATCCATCACCTTGCCCTAAAGCTACTTACAATCTTCCCCCTCCTCTTTCACCTCATGCACCAATAGTTTTCTTCCTCTTTTCACCATTTCTCCTCCTCATCCGCATGTAGTCTCTTCCCCTTATCTTTCTACCTCTATCTGCCCTCCTCCTCCCCCTCCTCCATTTAGTATATCATTTATCCTTTCTTTCATCTCCCTTTCCCTCTTGTTCCTCTTCCCCCTTTCACCTGAGTGTTGCAGAGCTGGAACCTCTTGTAAAGGCCGACGCAACGATTGCCGGATTCCTTCCCTCTAGACTTGTCGTCATCGTCGTCGTCAATATCAGGAGCAGCGGCTCTTCGGCTCCGGTCTGCAGACGCCTCGTCTGTCGCCCGCCGGCTGCGTGTCCTTTGTCTCCTGCGAAAGGACGGGGAATTGTGAACCACACTCTCCCGTTCCATATTCAGTCAGGCTAATACCGAGCCATAGGGATCAGTATGTTTGATATATATATATATATATATATATATATATATATATATATATATATATATATATATATATATATATATATTTATATTTATATATAATATAGTATAGTATAAAGTGCTAACTTTATACACAGTTACTCTATTACAAGACGAATTTTGGATCACCACGGGCCATGATGAAGGACTCACCCTGGCGCCATGAGACATTCCCGCGCCTGGATGGAGACTCCCCTTCCGCAGGACCTGGAGCAGGGAGTCCAGGGGCTCCACTCTCCCCACGTGCCGGAGCTCGATCCACGTAGCCGCCCCAGCCGCTCCACCACCAGCCGGTGCACCTGGAGAGAGAGAAAGAGAAAAGTAAATCTAAAGATCTAAGGTTTGCGACAAAGGTAAGTACAAGTGAGTATTAGCTCGCGAAATGTTCTGTTGAAGCCACGAGGTGCTGTTGATGAGGAAGGGACAGAGTGAATGAATCTTGCCCGCTGAGTCCAGAATCCACACCAGTACCTATTTCCATTGAAATTGAGAAATCACCGAGACGGAGCCTACTTGGCCGCAGGTGACCTACAACGGAGTAAGTCCTTTCCCTCAGCTGCATCATATTGCCTCCTCTCAGTCAGAACAAAATCTATGAAGTGCGTTACCCTATTGGAAGGGTTAAGTTTAGTATATGGCTTACAAGGTCATTCGCTGGCTTTGTGACCTTTGGAAGCGGAAAAGTCAGTGGAGAACCACTTTCATGTTAACGTAAAAAATTAACACATTAATGCCACATTATGTATGTATATATGTAGTATTAAATGCGACGGAAATCTCGGCGTTGATGATCTTTTTTTGAAGACTTTCAATTCTTCTAAAGAGGCGTTTCTCATCCTTACAGAATACAAGAATTCTCCGAAAGTGTAGGGCATGGAGACGAATAAAGTCGATTCCGTGATTTACTAGCAGAACGTTTCGTAACTTGTTACATTTTCAACTGACTACAATGGCTTTTATTACAAGGGCTATAAACACACACACACAAAAAAAAAAACCCCACTGGTAAAGGTCAATACAATACTACTGAACAACTAAGTATATGGTGTTCCGTGGAGAACCTTAAATGAGGAGTGGCGAAATATCTCTACTGGTGGGAAGGGTTAGGAGATCACCACTCTGGGTGTTGATTGAGGGTGATAAATCTTTTATATAAAGGGCTTCCAATAGTGAAAGGCGATGGGCATCGTCATTTTGGTCCAGGATTATATTGCCTTTGACCAGAAGTTCTCTCGTCGGGGGGATTCCATGGTCGTGTAGGTAATGATTCTTGATGGATCCTGCTTGAAGGTGGCCTGTGAGGCGTCTGGAGATGCGAGTAGTCATTCCTACATAAAAAGTACGAGTTTCACAGTTCTCGTGTTGACATGTATGCATGTAGATGATACTCTTTAAACTCTTTCTTCAGTTTTATATGCTGATTTCATGTGGGTGGGGATCTGACTGATGATGGGTCGTAGGGGTTTACCTGCTTTGTGTGTCATGGGAACAATAGAATATATATATATATATATATATATATATATATATATATATAATATATATATAATATATATATATATATATATATATATATATATATGTATGTATGTGTGTGTGTGCTTGCACACAGGACTGTGATGCGTCTAGCGCGTGATTGTTAGTGCTGTTTGTCTGCATACCTTCTCGCTTTCAACTCTCGGCGCTGGCTAAGTCTTTCCTGCCAGTACATAGCCTCTCCATTGTCTAGACTTCTGGCATGCCTCCTCGTGGTCACACACGGAAACTGAGTGCCTTGCGGCCCCAGGCTAAATGTCAGATGATATTGGACCAGCAGGGAGCCCCAGAGGTAATATATTAATGTATTATGGCCCACCGACGTGTGGACACGCCCTGGTACACTACTAATCCCTGTTCCACTGGCTTGTGGTTTAGTCTTCTGAGACAAAGGCTTCGGGTGCTTCCCCGAGGGAAAGCGTGCTTTGGGGAAAGGCACTGAGGCGGGAGTTAGGATATATTCCTTCCACAGCTCTCCGGCATTCTCCTGCAGCAAAGGCATCGGGCGGGTTCGAACCCCCCCCCCCACCACCACCACCACCATCTGTAACTTGGTGCCTCTGTTAAGTGTGTGAGGCCAGGCCCGGCCCAAGCCTGTGTCTCATCTAAACATCATCCTCAAGGCTTGCACCAACATAATATATATCTATATCTATATCTATCTATCTATCTATCTATCTATCTATCTATCTATCTATATATATATATATATATATATATATATATATATATATATATATATATATATTAGGGGTGTCCCGATTCCATTTTTTTTTGCCGATGCCGATGCCAATGCCGATTCCTATTTACCATTAATTGCCGATGCCGATACCGATGCCGATTCCTATTCACTCTTAGTTGCCAATGCCGATGCCGATGCCGATTCCACTTTATATAATTACGGTATATCAGTTTTAATATAAAGTAATTGAACTATGATTTTTACTTGCTTTATAATCTATGTAGATTTATACACGACAGATTGGGCTACTTTTTAACTATTTTATTATGTATCTACTTTTTATTATGTACTTGTTTCCATAAAAAAAATTGTTTACAGATATTTTTAAACCAGTATCACTAAGCATAATTAATTAGTGGTTTTATTCTATAAGCTAGTAGTACATAATCACTAAAACAATACATAAATGCATAAAACAAAAAATTAAATAATACTTTTTATTATGTTGTTGATGAACAACAACAACTTCTTATTAGACAAAACAAACCTTAATATAAACTTTAAAAGCGCTAATAAAATACATGTGATACTATTTATAAAGATGCCAGATGTTTTTAATTTAGCGATTTTTAAGCCTCTAAAGTCTACTTACAAAATTTTTATTTTTGAATAACGGAGAACTATTAAGCCAAAATACATGAATATGTATTGTTACGGTATATATTTACTTGTAAAAATACATACAAAATCTTTATAAACGATTCGTTTAGCTATAAATTGCTGCGGAGTAAGTGGGAGTAAATCCGTCCGCCCATTTTTCGCACCTATAAGCAGGCAGCACAATCGACCGAGTCCTCGCACGCCCGGACGATTTATATCTCATGTTACTCTCGTTAAAAAAAAAAAAAAAAAAGTATATATATATGTATATTTATATATATATGTATATGTATTATTCTTAGTTTAATTTTATATAAGAAATACAAAAATAAGATTAAGAATTAATATAATCTGCTCTAACATTTACTCCGACTTGTACTGTTATTTTAAAAGCATCGGCATCGGCAATATTTTGCATGCCGATTCACCAAAAAAGTCCCGATTCTTTCCGATGCCGATTAATCGGCACAGCCCTTATATATATACATATATATATATATATATATAAAATATATATATATATATCGGGAAAGAGTGCAAAACACACACACACGTATACATGTGGCTGTGTGTAAATATGTATATATGAATACAAAGGAATACACATGGTTGCGTATATTCATGTATACTTTTGTCCTCATAGTGTTTCCTGTCTTTGATTCAAATTTTTTATTATGGATGTTGTCAATGCCCTCCGTACCTGGTGGGACTTTTCCTTTTATTTCAGCTGCCGCCAGGCAATTTTATTCATCTCCGCGACGCCCTTCTTCGCCAGAGACAGACACAATACCGGAGGTCACCTCATGTAACAAATATTTTGTAAAATTTTGACATCGAGTCAGAAACGGGAAATCAAAATTGAGATAATTTTGATTTGTTCGATTCGTGATGTATCAAAATGCGTTGTATTCTTTATAGTGGGCTCTTTTACGAAATCTAATCCCTTTCACTAATGAAGAAAAACTGGGATAAAGGAGGATGAGAATTTTTTTTCGGGGAAGGATTTTGGGCTGCTCGTTATGGAACAAATGCGCAGCGCCATTTTTCTCTTTATTTTATTTTATCTTGTATATTTTTTTATTTATTTTTTATTTTGTTACATTCTTATTAAGATTCCCTGCGGCGCTTAGCTGTGCGGGTGAGTCAGTTCATAAACTAAGCTTGTGTTTTGTTAAAATAATACAGTTTATCAACCCCGCCCCAAAGGGGATAACCCAGTGGTCCTGCAGTGAGAGAGAGAGAGAGAGAGGAAGAGAAAGAAAGAAAAAGGGGGAGAGAAAGAGAAAAAGAGAGAAAGAAACACGCGATCTCGCCGCCGTGTCCTGGGAGAAACTGTCCACGCGGCGCCCTTGTGTCCTGCTCCACCAGCAGCATGGTCCTCCTCGGCCTGCGCACTTGGCAGGCGGTGACAACCCGAGATCGCGCGAAAGTTTGTTTGCATTCCGGCCATCGTCTTGACATGTTCCACTGTCCTGCCAGTGCCGCCTCATCCACCCCCTCTCCCCACCATCACACACACGTCCAGTACAGGCATTCCGGCACTCCTTCTCCATCTTCTTTATCTCCTCCGCCTTTGTCTTTATATCCTCTAGTTCAGCGTTTTTTCCAAGGGGACTTCTTACATGGACTTGTATATTCAGGAGACCCCTTGATACGGGATTAGATAGGATGTAGTCACTTTTTCTAAGCATTTAGGGATAAAAACATTATAGTATCTGATACAAATCATCGCCACATGAGACGCAACTAACCAGGGAAGAACTAGGAAAAAATGAACATCTCCATTAAGACACACTGTGTAACCATGCATTATAAAAAAATAAAACAAAAGTAAACTGAACCATGGTAGGATTAACTGTAACACGTTGAATTCCCCGTCCTGCGGGCCTCTGGCTGAGAACCATTGTTCCAATTCATTTTCTTTCATTTTTATCTATCTCCACCTCTCGTCTCCAGCTACATCTCCCTCCCTATCGTCCCCATCTCCATCTTCATCTCCGCCTTCACCTTCACCTTCTCCATCTCTTCCTCCTCCCCGCTTCTTTTCTTTCCTACTCCTCCTCCTCCTCTATCCTTCTCTTGGTTCTTCGCCCAACTTAAGTTTATTAACTTAGTATTCTTTACTGCAGAGGAAATGTTGCAAGCATTCTTTGTAAAGAATGCACAAGTCATATGACCACCATTATAATTCATCTATTCATTTATCTGTTTATTTATTCATCTATTTATTTGTTTATCTGTTAACTTGTTTATTTACTGGGGAGTTTATGTCACAGTATGCACGGAAAAGAATTCTGGGATGGGCGCCAGGGCAAACGGAATGACTCCATACCCAGCCCGAAGGGATTTCTCCCCGTCTTCTCTATTTTCCGCATGGTGGGATGAGGAAGAAGGGTTGCCAATTAACTGAAGCGGCCTTGCTGTAGGTGTGCTGTGTCTTGCTGCATTGTTTCTGATCCAGGCAGTGGGCAGGAGACAGGGATGACCCGTCATCCACGAGGAGCTAAGATGAGAGGGAAACAGTAGGTGGTGGTGAATGAGAGTGGAATGTGTGTGTGTGCCTTGATTAGTTACCTCCCCTATAAGGGGGGGGGGAGAGGCCTAAAGTATATACAGTAGATAGATAGATTCCCAAGCTGTAGGTAAAGAATCCCATGGGAGGGGGGGGGGAGGACAAGAAAAAATCGAAAATTCAAACAATTCAAGGAACGGGAAAACCAGAACGGAATGACATTGGACGGTGTACTAGAATTGATCAAATATTATATAATATATTTGATCAATTTTAGTACACTGTCCAATATGTTCTGGCTTTTTCGTTCCTTGTATTGATTGTTTTTTTTTTTCTGAGACAATAAAAACTGATATGTATGGGGGGGGGGTTTAACCTATACACAGGTCATAAATATTAACCAATTTTCGTGAATGGAAGTGACCACATCAAAACCATTTCCATAACCACCCACTAAACCATTACCCACTACTTCCACAACCCCATTACAATAACCCACCACCACCACCATACCACTATCATTACTACCGTTACCAAAGCCACTACCATAACTACATCCTCATCACTATCACTATTATTACACCACTACCACCATCACTACTACCACTACCATCATTACTACCACCACCACAATCACTACTACCACCACCACTACCACTGACAATACTGCTGCTATACTACAACCGCCACTACCACCGCAACTACCACTACCACCACCACACCGCCGCCACTGCCGTCACCTCCTGCAGCAGAAGCGCGGCTGCCCTAAGGTGGCCGGCGACACCCGATAGCCCGTAATCGCCCCGGGGGCGCTCACAGGCGTGCCGGGCATTCCGAGGCCCGGAGAGGCCCGGCCCTATGAATTATGCCCGCATATGTGCAGGGTCGGCGGGCCCGCACACACACACACACACACACACACACACACACACACACACACACACACACACACACACACACACACACACACACACACACACACACACACACACACACACACACACACACACACACACACATACAAACATACACACACACACACACACACACACACACACACACACACACACACACACACACACATACACACACACACACACATTTATATCCACGCATATATAAAGGTGGAGCAGACGTATTTTACGTGGTGATGCATGCTCTCTCTCTCTCTCTCTCTCTCTCTCTCTCTCTCTCTCTCTCTCTCTCTCTCACACACACACACACACACACACACACACACACACACACACACACACACACACACACACACACACACAATAATTACGGCAATCTTATCTAATGGGGGGGCTGCTACGTTATCATTATTACCATTATCATCACTATTACAGTTATCATTATCATAACCGTATTTGTTATCATTAATATTGCCGTTATCACTAACATTACCACTATCATTATCATTTCTATTATCATTATCCTTGCTATTAACATTATCATTACTATTACCGCTATCGTTATCATTACTATTACCATTGTCGATATTGTTCTTACTATTACCTTTATCGTTACCATTGCCGTTATCATTATTATTACCGCTATTGTCATTACTATTACCGTTATGGTTACTATTACAGTTATCATATAATTACATTATTATCATTACTAACGATCATTATTATTATTCAGAAGGTCGGATTAAAACAGAATGGGACTTTGATCGATCTAGTCCCGTCCCGCCCCCTTACCCCTCCTGATCGGCCCTCGAGTAAACAAAGGCGCCTCTCAACAAAAATATGAATGAGCTTTAGTGAAGGTAAATAAAAACTGACAAGTGTATGAAACCCCAGAGAGAGACAGACAGACAGAGAGAGAGAGAGGTACACACACACATTATATATATATATATATATGTATATATATACGTATATATATGAATATATATATAATATAAATATATATATATATGATATATATATATATATATATATATATATATATATATATATATATAGAGAGAGAGAGAGAGAGAGAGAGACTGTGACAAGTCCCTAAGGCTCTGGGACATGACGAGAGATCCAAAGAATTGGGATTGTATTGCATTCCGAGGATAACCAGATGCTCGTTGAGGGTGCGGGGGTGAGGGGGTGACCCTCCCCATCACTGTGATGTCATTTGTGTATTCAGTTCCGGCCCACATGGACTTCTCACCAGACATCCATTTTCACCGAACTAGTCACACGAAGGGATAGGCCGGTTCTGCAGAGGATCATAAGGCATTGTCCTTTCCCCCATCTTTCCCAACCTCCGGTGATGACTAGATACGATTAGCATTTGTGACCAACTATACAACAAGTCTACTGCAGAACAAAAGTACATGGAAAAAATAAAAATGAAGGAGACTGCAAGAGACTATAAGGCCTGCACTATGCAGTTTCATGTCCATTACCACCTATCATCCCCATCCATGAAATTATTTAATCTTCTTTTAAAACAACTATAGTCTTAACCTTGAGTCGAACGAGTTCGCCAATTTCCCACGCTACTCCTGCAAATTTCTCCATCTCATCTCTCTACCTGTCTGGTTTCCCACTTCTTTTTTACTAGGCGGCCCGTCACTGACACACTTAATCTATATATATATATATATATATATATATATATATATATATATATATACATATATATATATATATATATATATATATATACATATATATAGATACATATGGATATATACATATATATATATACATATATATATATATATTGTTACGAATCTTACGAATATTTTTGGACTTGTAACGTAAAGATATTCCAAGATGATATGAATGATTCCCAAGACCCTATGTCTTTGGGATATCTGCTCACAGAATCAAATTAATAAAGGTCGCCATTTAATTTTTTTCTCATGAAAATTGAAAAAAATGAAACATTGTGAAAGTTTAACATTATTCATTAAAGTTGATAGGAATAACAAGATAATTATAACCAAGGACATATAACTGAATTAAGGAATTACAAATAAATTCTAAACATGATTCCAAGTTCTTAAACACAATTTCTAACGGGGGTGAAAGAGAAATAATTACCAAGAGGTTCACTGTCCAGGTTTCCCGCGTCACTGCCATAGACTTCACACACAAGATTCTAATTAATATTATTAGCTGAGTTAAATATATAAAGAGGGGGGGGACTTTAAATACACGCAGCCGAAAATCCTGCCCGAGGCTTAACGTTCTCTCTATGGCACTTCCTATGTCTTTCTCCGCCTTCTACGCGCCCAGAGCGCTAATTCCTCCGACCAAAATCACCCCTGATTGGTCCATAGAACCAGCGTCTATGGAGTTTGAACCTGATTGGCCAAGACAGACTAAACGTATTTGCACTCACGCTTGGTGACGCTTCTCGTACAAATACGACTAAAACGTATTACACAATACCTTGAACTAATACATAATTTGCATTGTATCAACAGAAAAAATAATACGAGTAATATTCGTATTAGCATGTTTACAGAATAATACACAAAAATAATAATGCATCTTGTATATATATGTATATATATATATATATATATGTATATGTATATATATATATATATAATTCGTGAAATTTGGGAGCAGATTTTCTTATATACATATCTGGTTAAACAACACAGAATACTCAGCGTTTATGATCTTGATGTCTAAGAATTTGACAAGGAAACTTGAAACAATCAAGATTATTAACGCTGAGTATGATGTGTCATTTAATCAGAAATGTGTGTATATTGTATATATATATATATATATATACATGTGTGTGTGTGTATGTGTGTGTGTGTGTGTACATATACACATACAGACTACAGTGGGTGCGCATG
>NC_134786.1:55246827-55264327 GCF_046742065.1 Oratosquilla oratoria
TGTTTTTGTTGTTGTTGTTGTTCTTCTTCTTTATCCTCCTCATTCTATTTCGAACTTAGTATTTATGCGAATAAGTAAATAAATAAATGGATAGATAAACAACGGGAGACCATTTGGTATGTAACGAGGCCACGACATCGCCCATATCTGGTCACTGTCGTCACCAACGACCATTTTCACAGTCGATATGGTTCGGTCGAACGAATACGAAACCACAGTGCTGCCAATCTTCCACAATCAGGGCTACCAATCTCTCGAACCGGGGAACCCACCCTTGGAGGTGAGGAACCTACGCCAGGAGGCGCTGAGTAGCTGCGGCCGAAGCCACCACATTTGCCCTATTATGCGCTTCTTGGACTGTTGGGGGCAGGTAACTAACAGTCACTCCTAAGAATCGGTGGAGTGCGGGATTCGAACCCGAAACAAAGCGAACGTGATTACGTCACTTGTGTAAAATAAAACAGTTATTGATAAACATATTAATAAACAAATAGGAGGAATAGATAAATGAATATCTGAATAAAAAAAAAAAAAACTGAACACAAAAGAAGTAATTAATTTGAGAGTGAAATTCATGAAGAAACTTGCTCTCCATCCGGCAATTTTTAAACTCGTAAATCTGGAGCAAGTTAGTCCAAGGTGATTACCGGCTCCTTAACACCCGCCTAACTATTCCATAAATCTCCACCGGAATAGTCTGAAGAGGGCATGGAATCCCCTTCACCCTCCCCCTCCCCCTCCCCCACCACAACCTCTCCCCCCTCCACGCAACCTCTCCCCTCCCCACTCCCCCCCGCAACCCCTCCCTCCTCCCCCTCCACACAACCTCTCCCCTCCCCACTCCCCCCACCGCAACCCCTCCCTCCTCCCCACTCCCCCACCGCAACCTGTCCCCCTCCACGCAACCTCTCCCCCTCCCCCACCGCAATCTCTCCACCACCGCCACCCTCCCCCCTTCCCCCATCGTAACCACTCCCAACATCTCCCCCTCCCCCTGTCCACTCCACGCAACCTCTCCCCCTCCCCACTTCCCCTCTCCTCAACCTCTCCCCTATTTCCCTCCCCGCAACCTCTCCCCTTCCTTCCCTCCCCGCAACCTCTCCTATCTGCTCCGCTGCACAGCTGTTACCCTCTCACTCTCCCCCTCTCCCCCCAGGAATCATCCTATCCGTTGCTCTGAAATCTCTTCCTCTCCCTTTTCCAGGCTAGCCCCCCCCCCAAAAAAAAAAAAAAAAAAAGAGGGAGAGGGGTTGCCTGCCAGGCGACTCGATGTTCTTTTTTTCTTCGTCTCCCCATTCCCCTATTTGTTATTTGTTTCTTTTCCCGTTCTCTTCCTCTTCCTCCTCTGCGTCCCGCCAAAGCCAAGTCTACTCACTTAATTGACCATCTTTTTCTGTGACTGGTTTAGATTCGGAGCTCAGTATATATGTAGGCATATGCAAAAGACTCAGTATATATGTAGATGCAAAAGATTTTTCGGCTAGAAAAATAGTGTTGGTTATCCTCTACAAATGAAAAAAAGGGAACAGAGCTACGGACAGCACACACACACACACACATATATATATGTATATATGTATACACACACACACACACATATATATATATATATATATATATATACGCAGAAAAACCCCACTGGTAAATAAGAAACGTATTCCGAACGTTTTTGTGTATTTAAGAAATCATCAAGGGAATATCTTAAATAGACGAAAACGTTCGGACTACGCTTCTTATTTACCAGTGTTTTTTTCTGCAAATTATATTCACGTGTCATTTGTGAAATACTGCAATATATATATATATATATATATATATATATATAAATATATACATATATATATATATATATATATTCATTGTATATATGGGCAGGAGATTTTCTCTCAAGCATGTATGGTTAAAATTAATGGCAAGATTATTATGGCAGAGTTTTTTTATCTGCCTTTTCTCTTTCTCTGAGAATCTTTTTCCCTTCCACGGGAAGTTGTCTTATAATGTCACCATATGACATTGTTTTGTCAGTTACTTTGGGCATGGCTTTACCAAAGTGAAAAACTGGCCAGAACGCGTTTTCACACTACTTAGTGCTTCATCAGTGGCTAGACTGTGAATATCTGATTGAATTATTGTGTTTATATATTGTTGGTGGTGGTCTGATATTACATTTTGGGGCTTCTGATTGGCTAGTGGGCTGGACTGGGACTCCCAAGCTATTCTACTTCCTCATTGGTCGGCTGTTGTGTGACGTCATCAGTATTGTGCCTTCTTTCAGTGGGCTTAGATCTCCTTACGCTAGGGAGGGCTTCTAAATCCCTAGTTTGTATATTAAGATTGGGAGATGTTTCTTTAATAAAGAGAGCTTCAAGGATAGGTAGCCTTCTATGGTCTTGATTTGTTGCCAGCACTTCTGTGTTTTCTATTAGAGTTTCTTTATTTAAATTTCTTTTGTGAGCAGAGTGATGGTGGTTTCTGGGAGCTCCTGAAGAGAGTGTGGTATGATAACCGGCGTGAGAGCTTCATTGTTGTCATGCCAATATAGTTTGAAGGTTGGGATGCACAGTTCCCAAGTTTACACGTGTACCTATATATGACGTGAGTTCTCTGAAGGTCACTTTTACTTTCTCTTATATTATTCTTTAGTAGCAGTTGAGATGTCTTTTTATTTTGATAATATATGATCAGTTGTGCTTTAGGTTTAATATTTCTTTTAATAATTTGTTGCATAACCCTTTCATCTTCTTTGTAGGCTGTGGAGAAGAAGGACTTATAGTAAATTTTAATCAGGTTTTTGGCGTTAATGTCCTGTGGGATTTTGTCTGGGTGGCTTTTGTCCTGTGGGATTTTGTCTGGGTGGCTTTTGTCCTGGTACCATTTGTCTAAAGTTCTTTTTGTGATTCGCTCTATATCCTTATTGGCGAATCCATTATTCATAAGGGTCTGAGAAGCTCTTTCTAACTCATTATGTACTGTTTCCCAATTATTACAGTGACTAAGAGCTCTTCTAATATAAGCGCTGATGGTAGAATCTTTGTATCTTTGGGGACATTCGCTAGTCCCATTTAGGCAATGTCCTGAATTAGATGCTTTTATGTACACAGATGTGTCATATGTGCCTTCATCTCTCTGTTTTACTAATGTGTCTAAAAACTAAAACACCCTAGACCTTTAGAAGGGTTCACAAATTTGACCAACAAACCCCTTACTACAGACCAAAAAGAACTGCTCAATCTAGGTCTAAACTGCCACATCTTAAAGCCCCCACCCAAACATGGTAAAAGATTAGAATGTGAAATCTTAATAGATAACGTTGAACAGCTAGCTAAACAAAAGAAAATAACAGTTGAGCCCGCTTTCAAAACTGAAATTATTAGCGAGTCTTCCAAACAGAGAGGTAACTTTAAAAGCCAGATTTTAAAAAAGAAACATATAGAAGCAGCCAAACAACTGAAAACAGACCCAGACATCACAATCAGAAAAGCAGACAAAGCTGCCACTTTCGTCTTAATAAACACAGAAGAATACTTACAAAAAATGGATGAAATCCTAAACGATGAGACAAAATTTAAGAAGATCTCAAGAGACCCTACAGACTCCCTCAAAAAGAAAATTAATAAACTAGTAGAATGTGCAAACGCGGTTAAAGGAGGCATAAAGCTTCCTAAACCTACAGGCGATTACGAACTAGGTTACTGCTATGGCAATGTTAAAACCCATAAACCCGGCAACAAGCTACGTCCAATTATCTCACAGATACCATTACCAACTTACAAAATTGCCAAAAAACTGGCTGAAATCCTCACACCTTACACTCCCGCTGACTACAATGTCAAATCCGCCACTGATTTTCTAGATCTTTTAGCAAACAATAACTCAAAAGGCATTATCGCTTCGTTAGATGCGGAGTCCCTCTATACTAACATCCAAGTTGACCGCACTATTCAAATATATAATAGACAGAGTTTATCACAATGATACCACTCCTAACTGTGATATCCCAGAGAAAGTAATGAAAGACCTTTTGGAATGTTGCACCAAAGAAGCCCCCTTTATGTGCCCTAGAGGAAATAAATATTGCCAAACCGATGGTGTTGCAATGGGATCACCACTTGGAGTACTTTTTGCTAACTTTTTTATGGGTAGCATCGAAAATGAAATTTTCGCAAATCTGCAAAAACCTCACATTTACTGCAGATATAGAGACGATATTTTCGTCAAAGCTGAAAATTGCCAACAAATAGACGATCTAAAAGAACGATAATAGAGATATCTGGCATCAATTTTACAATTGAGCACAGCATAAATGGGTCCCTTCCCTTTTTAGACACATTAGTAAAACAGAGAGATGAAGGCACATATGACACATCTGTGTACATAAAAGCATCTAATTCAGGACATTGCCTAAATGGGACTAGCGAATGTCCCCAAAGATACAAAGATTCTACCATCAGCGCTTATATTAGAAGAGCTCTTAGTCACTGTAATAATTGGGAAACAGTACATAATGAGTTAGAAAGAGCTTCTCAGACCCTTATGAATAATGGATTCGCCAATAAGGATATAGAGCGAATCACAAAAAGAACTTTAGACAAATGGTACCAGGACAAAAGCCACCCAGACAAAATCCCACAGGACAAAAGCCACCCAGACAAAATCCCACAGGACATTAACGCCAAAAACCTGATTAAAATTTACTATAAGTCCTTCTTCTCCACAGCCTACAAAGAAGATGAAAGGGTTATGCAACAAATTATTAAAAGAAATATTAAACCTAAAGTACAACTGATTGTATATTAACAAAATAAAAAGTCATCTCAACTGCTACTAAAGAATAATATAAGAGAAAGTAAAAGTGACCTTCAGAGAACTCACGTCATATATAGGTACACATGTAAACTTGGAAACTGTGCATCCCAACCTTCAAACTATATTGGCATGACAACAATGAAGCTCTCACGCCGGTTATCATACCACCTCTCTTCAGGAGCTCCCAGAAACCACCATCACTCTGCTCACAAAAGAAATTTAAATAAAGAAACTCTAATAGAAAACACAGAAGTGCTGGCAACAAATCAAGACCATAGAAGGCTACCTATCCTTGAAGCTCTCTTTATTAAAGAAACATCTCCCAATCTTAATATACAAACTAGGGATTTAGAAGCCCTCCCTAGCGTAAGGAGATCTAAGCCCACTGAAAGAAGGCACAATACTGATGACGTCACACAACAGCCGACCAATGAGGAAGTAGAATAGCTTGGGAGTCCCAGTCCAGCCCACTAGCCAATCAGAAGCCCCAAAATGTAATATCAGACCACCACCAACAATATATAAACACAATAATTCAATCAGATATTCACAGTCTAGCCACTGATGAAGCACTAAGTAGTGTGAAAACGCGTTCTGGCCAGTTTTTCACTTTGGTAAAGCCATGCCCAAAGTAACTGACAAAACAATGTCATATGGTGACATTATAAGACAACTTCCCGTGGAAGGGAAAAAGATTCTCAGAGAAAGAGAAAAGGCAGATAAAAAACTCTGCAATAATAATCTTGCCATTAAATTTAACCATATATGTATATATATATATATATATATATATATATATATATATATATATATATATATATATATATAATATATATATATATATATATTTGAGTAGCGCGGTAAAATATTTTCCTTAAAGTCATAATGAATCATATTCGACAGCAAATTATGCTCTGGTGAGTTTTTGATGAATATTTTCAAGTCTTCTGAAGATATTTCTAGCATGGAGAGACAAAGAAAAAACTAAGTTACTGGTAGAAGCCATATAATGGGTGGAACAAGACACAAGACGTTTTTTGTAATCACAGGTAGCATTTTCAGTTGTAACAGATACAGAGAAAGTAAGGTTATAATGATAGAAAGCACTGGCAGAAGGTGCATATAAGTACTGGGAGAGATCACTCAAGTGACCGTTATTGTGGCCTATAGCTGGGAGAGGGTACATGTTGACATTGGGAAAGGTTAAACAAAAAACTGGGAAAGGGTAATGGTGAACACTGGGAGAGGATTGATTAATTCAGGTGACCATTAGTGTGACCTGAGCGTCTGTCGCTGCCGGAGTGTTTGCTCTTGACGCGCTAGTTTGTGTAGTTGTTGGGGCCCTTCTTGAAGCTCTTCACATTAGGGTACAGCCAGCCCACAATGAACATCCAGCAAGAAGCCTCAACCATCCTTCCCAGCCTCAAACCCTTCAGAAGCCGCCGAACCAGACGTTCCAACAACTACATAAACCAGCCCCGTCAGGAGCAGACACTCCGGTCGCGACAGACGCTCAGGCCACAGTAATGGTCACCTGCAGTAACCCTTTTCCCAGTATTCGTGTGTTACCTTTCTCAGGTCCTTATGTACCCTCTCCCAGTTCTAGGCCACAGTAACGGTCACCTTCTCTGTGATCTTTTCCAGTAATTACATGTACCTTCTCCCAGTGTTTACTTTCTACCTTTATAACCTTACTTTCTCTGTATCTGTTATAAGTGAAAATGCTACCTGTGATTAGCGAAACGTCTTCTGTTTTGTTCCACCTATTAGATGGCTTCTACCGGTAACTTAGTTTTTCTTTGCCTCTCCATGCTAGAGATATCTTTAGAAGACTTGAAAATCTTCATCGAAAACTCATCAGAGCACAATTTGCTGTCGCATATAATTCAATATGCCTCAAGGAAAACATATATATATATGAGTGTGTGTGTGTGGCCTCAGGACACCAGATCTGGGAGCACTGGACACCACAGGGGTATCAGGTTGAACGCCACGCGTCTCACTGTTTGTGTTGGGTGTGAGGTAATTGTCCCCCTTCCCCCCTCAATCCCCCGAGGGGGTGGGGGGTGGGGATGGGGGAGAGGGGGTCAGATCAAACAAATTCCGATTAGGAATAGTGATGACATCCGGAAATGCGTTAATGACAAGGCATTGTCCTCCGGAACGAAAGAATGGATCGCACTCCGGGGCAGTTAATGGGACTTGGTGTTACGGGTTTTGTTCGGAAGCGAGGTCCTGCACTGGGCTACTAACCCCGAGATCGACTCCGTCAGGTCGTCTCCTCGCACGTCTGTCAGTCTCCTGATGGATTGCGATGGATGACGACAGGATGCCCCGAACGTGCTGACGCGACGGTAGCGTAGTTGAGAGTCGTTCTTGTGATGGGTGCAATTCTTACCCCCCCCCCATGCTTTTACGGGCTGTACCTCACTACGGAAAATCAGGAATGCAGGCAGGAGTCCATTCAATCCATTAGAGATCGGATGCCGAAGAGGAGGAAGAAGTCGAAGGAGGAGGAGGAGGAAGAGAAGGAGGAAAAGTAGGAGGAAAAAGAGGAAGAGGAAGAGGAGAAGGAGGAGGACGGAGGTGGAAGAGGATGAGAAGAAGGAGGAGGAAGAGGACGAAAAGTAGGAGGAAGAAGAGGAGGAAGAGGAGAAGGAGGAGGACAGAGGAGGAAGAGGATGATGAGGAGAAGAAGAAGGGGGAGGAAGAGAAGGAGGGAAAGTAGGAGGAAGAAGAAGAGGAAGAAGAGAAGAGGAAGAGGAGAATGAGGAGGACGGAGGAGGAAGAGGATGAGGAGGAGAAGAAGAAGGAGGAGGAGGAGGAAGAGGAATAGGAGAAGGAGGAGCAAGATAAGGAGGAGGGGAAGGAGGAAAAGTAGGAAGATGGAGAGGAGAACGAGGAGAAAGAGGAAAAGGAGGAGGAGGAGGTGGAGGGCTTCGAGAATCGCGGTTGTCCGTGTTGTGGCCACAGCTGTCGATAGAGCCAAGTACAAGGCTGGAATAACCGATAGAAAGCCTCCCTCCCGCACAACTCGTGACGACCTCGACAGTTTCCACCGAGTGCCGCGATCGCCCAGCGGAGAGCCAGTACCATCGACAAGTGCCATTGAGAGTGGGAGGGAGGGAGAGGGAGAGAGAGAGAGAAAAGATAAGGGAAGGAGAGGGGAAGAGGAGAGGAAGGTTGGGGAGGCTGGAAGAGTGAAAAAGGATTTTATTATCTGGGTAATCACCCTCCTTAAATCCTTCAAGACTAAAACCAATATCTTCCGATGCAAACCATTAGGGGATTGACAAACCATCAGACCAACGGATGTACAAACACACACACGCACACACACATACATACACACACACGCATACACACACACACAGACACATGCACACACACAATTTGTAATTCTATACGATATTGCCATATATTTTTTCTTTTCTTTTATGGATTTTGTTTCAATCAATATTGTGTTCAGTCCCTTTTCCAATGTTCAGTGTTCACAAGGAGAGTAAGAACAAAAGAAAAAAAATTGATGAATATTGGTTTCCTGCCTGGATCCAGTTAGTATTTTCCTTTGGATAAAATAGATAAACAAATAAATAAATAAATAAATAGATAAATAAATAAATACATAAATAAATAAACTAATAAATAAACAAACAAATAAAAAGTAGATAAGTGAAAAAAATAAATGAATAGGTAAATATAATAAAATAGATAGATGAATGGATGAATAGGTACATAATGTATTGAATACAATACCCATTGTAGGTCCTGTAATAGATCCTTCCCCGCCGATACAACTTCATACTTCTTTCGCTACAAGTGTTGCTGCAGAGATGAATAAAATCGACTGACGGCAGTCAGAATAAAAAATCCTACCCTTCGGTAAAGTAGTTTAATAGGAAAGAACATAAGAATGAAGGAGACTGCAAGAGACCTTAAGGCCTACACCAGGTAGTTCCTTGTCCCTTACCACCTTCCATCCCCACCCATAAAGCGATCTTATCTTCTCTTAAAAGAACGGATAGTTTTATTGCTCACTACTACATGGTTACTAACGGTGGTATTCTTAAAAAAAAAACCTTCCCTTACATAAATCTTACATAAATCCTTGGAAAGGAAAGATTTATATAAGGAAAGATTTTTTTAAGAATACCACCGTTAGATTTATATAAGGAAAGATTTTTTTAAGAATACCATCGTAAGATTCTTACGGTGGTATTCTTAAAAAAAATCTTTCCTTATATAAATCTTTCCCTTCGAAGGATTTATATAAGATTTATATAAAGAAAGATTTTTTTTAAGAATACCATTATAAGTCTATTCCTTTCGTTAGCCACTCTGTTGGTAAACCAGTTCTTGCCTACTTCCTTCTTAAGCCTAAATTGGTCCAATTTCGTGGCCCAAAACCAGCGCTTCTTTCCTTGGGGACAATAACGCATCAAAGAGGCGGAGGGTTGCAAAGGAGTTTAACAAAAAGGAGGATCAGATGGATTTAGAGGTCTTATCACACTGGGCAATTTTTCCTTCGACTGTTGAAGCAGACTTGCAGCCCGCAACTTTCGGGAAGGATTCTGATATGCTGGAGGTAAAATCCTTTTCCTTCAGCATATCAATTGACATTTTATGTAAATTGTTGAGGAAACAAAATAGTTTGCCAGAGTGATTTTACGGAGGAAAGAGCTCTGGAGGTGGGCGGTACTGCCGATTAATTGGAGGGTGGAGAAAAATATAGCCTAATGTGATAATGCCTTAAGAGTGATAAGAGTGGTCATCTTTTTTCTTTTTTTTTGAGTGGAAATTGGTTTGCAGTAAAAAAAAATATTACATGACTTTGGAGAGAGAGAGAGAGAGAGAGAGAGAGAGAGAGAGAGAGAGAGAGAGAGAGAGAGAGAGAGAGAGAGAGAGAGAGAGAGAGAGAGAGAGAGAGAGAGAGAGAGAGAGAGAGAGAGAGAGAGAGAGAGAGAGAGAGAGAGAGAGAGAGAGAGAGAGAGAGAGAGAGAGGAGGGGGAACTTTTGGACTATGTCGAGTCTGGATGAAGAATATAAAACCAACAAAGGAATGACTATGAACATTTTAGAGAAATTACAACACACGATCGCAGACTAGATATGTATAAACATACAAGTGAATAATAAATGAAAGGCTCTACACATAAATGCAGACAAAAATGTATAAAGAAATACTTCAATCAACCGAGAAAAAAAACTATTGCATACTAATGAAATACATCAATGAATAATCAAAAGAAAATGAATTAATCATTCGAGAGGATTTACAAGATATTAATAGATAAAAAATATAATAGATTGAGAGAGATTACGACATGTGATTAAGGGCAGGTAACAAGAGCCACCTTTATGTTGGCCTCGAGATTCTTTAGGCCAAAGACTGAGAGCCGAACCAGGTTCTTCAGGACCACCGCAAGATTGAGGTCCGGGTAGGTGCCTGCCCCGCAATAATAATAAGAAAATATATATAAAGAATAAAATAAAAAATAAAATGAAATAATTGGCAGCTGGCAACTCTAATGACAGACGGGAGCTTCAGCTAGCAGTTGGTGCATGCCGGGCGCCATCTGTGCAGAGGTGGTTCTGTGAAATCAATTTGGGGGATGCAGACAAGGGTGTGGGGTAGCCCACGAAGGGGGAAGTTGCACCCAGTGGGGAAAAAGGGGATGAAAAGGGAGGGGGGGAGGTGGAGGGGGGGTGAAAGAGGTTTGCGAGATGGGAGGGGAACGGAGTGAAGAGGAGAGGGAGAGCAAGTGAAGAAGAAGGAAGTTGGGGAGAGGAAAGGGAAGACGGAAGCGAAGATTGGAAGGGAGCGCTGGAAAGAGGAGATGGGAGAAGGAAAGGGAAGAAAGGCGATGGGGAATGGGAGGGTTGGGGATGAGGGAGGGCGTTTTGGGGGTAGGGGAGAGGGGAGAGGGGAAGTGAAGAGGAGGGGAACAAAATGGAATTTGAGATTTGGGAGAGGAAGACGAGAGGAGGAGGATGGGAGTGAGAGGAGAAACGGGGAGAGGAAGGAAGATGGAATGAAGGGGTAAAGAATCAAGGGAAGGGGAAAGGGAAAGGAGAGGGAAGGGAAGGGAAGAAATGTAGAGGGGAGGGAAAGAAAGTGTGGGAAGGTGACATGGGAAGGGAAGGGAAAGGGGGATAGAGAATGTCTAAGTAAATTAAAGGGAATGGAAGGGAAGGGAAGGGAAATGAAGAGAGGGGAGAAGAGTAGAATGATGTGAACTTTAGGCTATTAAGGAGTGGCAAGAGGGGAAGGGGAGGAGGAGGAGGAAGAGGAGGAGCAGGGAAGGGGAGGAGTGGGGAAGGGGAGGAGTGGGGGAGGAGTAGGGGAGGAGGAGGAGGAGGGGGAGGGGGAGGAGGAGGAGGTGGAGGAGGAGGACGAGGAGGAGAAGTAGAAGAGGAGGAGGAGGAGAAATAGAAGAGGAGGAGGAAGAGGAGGAGGAATAGGAAGAGGAGGAGAAGGAAGAGGGGGAGGAGTAGGAAGAGGAGGAGTAAGAATAGCAGCAGCAGCGGTAGGAGAAATAAGAAGAGGAGAAGGAAGAGGAGGAGGAGGAGGAGGGCGAGGAGGAGGGCGAGGAGGAGTAGGAGGAGGAGGAGGAGGAGGAGGAGGAGGAGGAGGAGGAGGAGGAGGAGGAGGAAGACTAGGCTGCTCACCTTGTTCTGTCATCCGCAAATGAATCACCTCGGCGCACCAATTTACTTGCACGAGACGCGCGAGGAAGTAGTGAGGACCCCCCCCACCCCACCCCGACACTCTTCTTCTTTTTATTTCTCTTCCTAAGTCTCCTCCCCCTCCTCTTCCTCCTCACCTCGTCCTACCATTGCTGATATTCCTCTTCCTTTTCCTCCCCCTCCTCCTCCTCCTCCTATTCTTCCTCCTTCTCCCCTTCTTCCTCCTACTTTCCTTCCTATTCCTCCTCGTCCTGGTATTCCTCTTCTTCCTTCCCCTCCCCTACTTTCTCGTTACTCTTCTTACTCACCGTCTCCTCCTCCTACTTTCTCCTTACTCTTCTTACTCACCGTCTCCTCCTCCTCCTCCTCCTCCTCCTCCTCCTCCTCCTCCTCCTCCTTCTTCCTCCGTATGTCTCCATTTGTGTCTCTGTACCTTGATACCTGTCCAGTCAGCCAGCCCTCACACTCTTCCCATCCCCCCCACCCCAACACTCTCCCAACCTCTCCCTCTCGCTCCCCCAACCCTTTCTCTTCCTGTCCCTCACCCCCACTATTTGGCTCTCTTTTCCTCTCTCTCACTCTCCTTACCTACCTCTTTGTCGCTCTCCTTCCCCCCCTCTCTGCCTCTCTTTCCTTCTCTTTTTGTTGCTCTCCTTCCCTCCCTCTCTGTATGCTGCTCCCCTTTCCTCCCTCTCTGCCGCTCTCTTTCCCTCCGACTGTCCCTCTTCTTCCTCTTTCTCTGTACCTCCCCTTTCCTTCCTCTCTGCTGCTCTCTTTCCCTCCCTCTCTGGCCCTCTCCTTCCTTCCCCTTCTGTCCTTCTCCCTCCCTACCTCCCTCAGTGCAACTACTGTTAGCACAAACGCATTTATATACCTGATTGTATTTACCTGATTGTAGTATACGGGAAAGGAGCAACGTTCATTGGATCCCGTCTCCTATTCTTTAATTTTCTAACATTTAAACTCATTTAAACTCTTCTTCCCTTATGTTCCATGTTTCTCTCCCATACAGTGCTGTCAGCACAATCACCCCTTTATACAATCTCCTCTGAGCATCCATTCCCAAATGTCTATTTCTCATTACACTTTTTAATCCCCCAAGGCATTTACTTGTTTCAATCAACATTCCACCTCCTAGGCTCAATAGAGTGAGAAACAAGGTGGTGAGGAGGAAAGCAGGTGTGGAAAGGGAGTTGGGAGATAGGGTTGATGGAAAAGTATTGGGATGGTTTGGAGACAACTTAATATATATCTTTGATTTCCATATGAAGTCTCTTTTATTGTGTCCTTTAGTACTGGTCTTTAGGTGAATTGCTTCAGCCTTGCCTTCACTCACTTTTGTTTCTTCCATCTTTATGTTAATTCTCAGCACAAACATTACTCCTCCACTTTTTTCATCTTCTCTGTCTCTTCTTCAGGAGGTGTATCTGTTGTTCCCCCACTGTATGAAAAATTTGGGGGAACTCAGTCTCTACTAGACACAATATATCAGTCTCATTTATCCTTAAGTAGTCATTTATCTCCAACCTAGCTAATAGTAAACCATCAACATTAGCATATGCTTTTCTTACTTTGCAATACTGCCCTCTTGTTTTATTAGAAATTATTTCCTTGCCTTCTGATTGACAACTCTCAAAAAAATGCTATTTTCATTTTTTGGTCCTCTTATCATTTTTGGCTCTGGCTTCCACTAAGAGCTTTCTTGTCTTTGCTCGCTTCCCATCGTTAAGATCTTTCCTAATCCAAATATTTTTTAACCTTTCTTCTCGTGCTAACTTCCAAGACTTGCTGATTACTTCTTTTGCCATGGCTTGCAACTTGAACTTTATTTTCATTGGACGTGCGCAATTTCTCTTATACTTGCCTAACCTATACATGCTATCAATCTGGTCTGTTACATCCAAGTCCTTCCCTAGAGTTGCTGATGTAATTTCCCTAATCATTTGCATTTTATTTTCTTGACGTAACTTCCACGAGGTATTGTATTCTTCTTGGCATCCAAAGAGTAAGGCTCATCTAGATTTGTCTACAGCATCTCTGACGAGAGATTCCATTTTTTTTTATAACATTGACTATTCCTTATTCAAGGCTATCACTTTACTGTTGCTACATCATCTCTTTAAAGGTTACTCGTTTGTTGTTGGCCTATTCTCTTTTTCTTCCATGGTGTTTAGATTTTTTTCTCTCATTTATCTAAGTTTCATTCTCCATTCTTAATTTATCAATCTCTATTTTTTGAGTCAGGTTTCTTTCCTTTTCCTGCTCAAATTTATTCTCCAGATCGTGTAATCTAGATTCATGTAGGAAAATTAAGTCTCTAAATATTTTCAACTCTGTAAGAATTTTGCCTCCATGTTAGAGTACCCAACTTGAGAGCTATCTTTTTTTTCAAATTTATTTTCTATACTTTATTGATTAGTTTTTTCTAATGGACTTACTCTCCTTTTTGGGTGTGAAGTCTTCAAAATAATTCATTATTAGTGTAGATATAGCAATGTGTGCGCGTGTATACGTGCGTGTGCGTGTGTGGCTTAATTTATATTTATCTCGATTTCGATTCTTGCCGTCGGATTTCGTTTACGGAGTGAAGTTGCTTCTGGGCAGATTTGGCTTCATCAGTCAACATACAACGTCAGGGGATATTTCTACCCTGTCCTTGATTTGATTGCACTGCCCGTGTCGCGGGAGACATCGCAAATTGAGGAAAATTAAATAAATAAATAGAAGAATAAATTAATGAACGCACAGAGAAACAGGTAAATAATTAAATAAACATATAGATAAATAAATAAATGGATAAATAAATAAGGAGACAAAAATATTACTTGCCACGATTTATGTTCAAGTCGAGACTGATCGAGCAAAAAGTAATGATGATACAAAAAAAAAAAAAAAAAAAAATCTTTAATCAAGACGCAATGTCATTTCTGTTTTTTCTTCCCTTTCGTTATTTCATTCCTTGGTGTTGAGCCTGAGGCACACCAAGAAGGCACCACCCCTATACTCAGCGTGCCCCGTCTTCTCACCTCGGTGCCAACTCATCTTCATCTCACGGCTTCCAGGTGCTCCACGATTGAGATCAGACGCCCTTCTTCCCTCGTTCCTCCTTTCTTCATTCCCTCTCTCACTCAAATCACTCCTCCATTCCCTCACTCACTCTCTTCTCCACTCCCTGCCTCTCTCGTTCCTCCCTGCTTCACTCCCTCCCTACCTCCCTCCTCCCTTCCTTCTTCACTCCCTCTCTCCTGCCCACACTCCTCCACTCCCTACCTCTATCGTTCCTCTCTCCTTCACTCCCCCCCTCACCCACCCTTCCACTTCCTCCTTCCTTCTTCATTCCCTCACTCACTCACTCTTCCACTCACTCCTTCCTTCCTCCCTTCCTTCTTCATTCCCTCCCTCACTCCTCCACTCCCTACCTCCTTTTCCACTCCCTCCATCACTTGTTCACTCCTTTCCTCACCTCCTCCTTCACTCCCTCCCTCTCTCCTCACTCCTCCACTCCCTTCTTACCTCCCTCCCTCCTCACTCCCACCCTCATTCCTCCACTCCCTTCTTCCCTCCCTATTCCTTCACTCCCTCCCTCACTCCTCCACTCCCTCCTCCCCTCCCTCCTCCTTCACTCCCTCCCTCACTCCTCCACTCCCTCCTTCCCTCCCTCCTCCTTCACTCCCTCCCTCCCTCCTCCACTCCCTACCCTCCTCCCCACTCCCTCTCTCCCTCCCCCCTTTCTTCACCTTCTCCTTCACTCTCTCCCTCACTCCTCCACTCTCTACCTTCCTCCATCCTTCGTTCCTACCTTCTTCGTTTCCGCCCTCACTCCTCCACTTCCTACCTCCCTCCTCACTCACTCCCTCATTCCTCCACTCCCTCCTCCTTCACTCCCAAGGTTATTCCAATCGACATAATATCCCCCCATCCCCTGTCGCCAAGTGATTTCATTCAAATGGGGGGAAATCCTTCTTGAAATCGTGACCTCTTTCACCACAGAACCTCCATCATCTGCGCAGCCACCGGACAGTACCTCACCACTCACACCATCACCGCTGCAAACGCCAACTGTCACCACCACACTCATTACCACTATGATTATCCTTACTATAACCATTGCCACCACCATAGCCACCATCACCCCTACTACAGCCAGCCTCATGCAGGCACTTTTGGTCAGCATGAGGAAATCTGAATCGCGGCGGTACAGTGTTGTGAAGGAAAAAATGCTCGGTTGGGTGTGACCACCTCCAATGACTTACATTATAACTGAACCGCCGAGGTTAAAACGCGATCCCACCGAACTAAACACACCAAGTACACACACATACACACTTCCGGGCTGCCGGAGTTTTCTTAGGTTCTGCCTCTCCCGGATCTAGAGAAGCCCCTTCCTTACCGGGTGGTATTTATCTTCTTCGTCTGATGTCGCTAGATGATTTTATTCAGCCCTGTATGAGCACTCCAGTAAACTAAAGGCCTTCGTAAAGCACATGGGTGTGAAGTCTGTTTACATTTGGTGAAATTGTCGTAGCAGTCGACATGACTTCACGTCGTACTCAGACGTCTTTTGTAATGTTTTGGATATTCGAGCGCCTGTAGACACACACACACACATACACACACACACACACATACACACACACACGCGCGCGCATATGCACTCGTCTTATAAGTACATCTACACTTAAAACAGTACAATTACCTTGGGGCTACCTGGTGGGTAGTCGGAGGACACGTTTAAACTCATAACCCTGAGAAAAAAAGAAAAAAAAAAAACAAGAAAAAAAAACAAGCACAAGACCGTCTCGTTTCCCGGGTGGGAACATAAGAATGGGAGGAGACTCTAAGAGACCCTAAGGCCTACATTAGGCAGTTCCATGTCCACTACCACATGTCATCCCTTTCCATAAAGTTATTTTATCTTTTCTTAAAACAACCAATGGTTTCAGCGTTAACCACTCTGTTGGTCAACCAGTTCTTGCCTATTTCCTTTTAAACCTAAATTCATCCAATTCAAATCCATTGCTACGAGTCCTGCTCTGCTGTCTTAATATGATGACCTTACCTGGATAACCCATGTTAAAAGTCCTTGATCCATTTGAATACTTCTATTAGATCAGCTCGTAGTCTTCGTCTTTCCAGAGAGTGTAAATTAAGGTTCGTGGGATGGCACCATTACAAGAGGAACACAATGGCGGACCCCTCGGTAGGGTGGGCAGTCGACATGTAAGAGGAGGAAGTCAAAGAATAAATGGAACAAGTCGAGGAAGAGGAAGAGGAAGACGAGAAGGAGGAGAAAGAGGATGAGGCAGAGGAGGTAGAGGAGAAGGAGAAGGTAGAAGAGGAGGAGGAGGTAGAGGCGGAAGAGGTAGAAGAGGAGGAGGAGGTAGATGCAGAAGAAGTAGAAGAGGAGGAGGAAGTACAAGAGTAAATGGAACAAGTCGAGGAAGAGGAGGAAGAGGTAAAGGAAATGGATGAGGAGGTGAAGGTGGAGGAGTACGGGAGGAGGAAATAGGAGCTAGAAGAGGAGGAGAAAGAGAATGTAGAGGAGGTGGAGAAGGAAGAGGAGGGGAGGAGGTAGAAAAGGAGGTGAAGGAGGAAGAGGAGGAGGAGGAGGAGAAGGAGGTAGAGGAAGAAGAGGTGGAAAAAGGAGGTAGAGGTGGAGAAGGAAGAAGAGGAGGAAGAGGAGGAGGAGGTAGAGGAAGCAGAGGTGGAAGAAAAGGAGGTAGATGAGGAGAAGGAAGAAGAGTAGGAAGAGGAGGAAGAGGAGGAGGAGGAAGAGGAGAAGAGTATGGAGGAGAAAGTCAAAGCGTAGAAGGGACAAGTCGAGGGAATCGTCAAGCAGAAAAGGAGGAAGAGGAGGAGAGGGAGGAGGAGAGGGAGGAGGAGGTGGAGATGGAAAAGGAGGTAGAGGTAGAGGAGGAGGAGGAAGTAGAAGAGGAGGAGGACGAGGAGGACATAGAGGGGGAGGAGAAGGAGGAAGAGGAGGAGAAGGAGGTACAGGAGGGGGAGG
>NC_134786.1:55274327-55281827 GCF_046742065.1 Oratosquilla oratoria
CCTCAATGCCCCCATCCCTTCTCCTCCCACTCCCTCCTTCCCTCAGTCTTCTTCAACTCCTCCTCATAAACTTTCTTTGATTGAAATTTTCATGTGTGTTTATGGACTTCTGTTGGCTGACACTTTTGTGGCCGTGGAAGAAGAGGAAGAAGAAGAAAAAAAAAAAAGAATGATAATAATCGTAACAATAATAATAATGATAATAATAATAATAATAATAATAATAATAATAATAATGATAATAATAATAATAATAATGATAATAATAATAATAATAATAATGATAATAATAATAATAGTAATGATAACAATAATGATAATGATAATGATGAATATATATATATATATATATATATATATATATATGTATATATGTATATATATATGTATATATATATGTATATATATAATATATATTATATATATATACAGTATATACAAATATATATACATATATATGTATGTATACATACAAATATTCATATTATATATATATACATATATGTATATATATATATATATCTATATTCATACAATCCATGACCGTCGCGCAGAGGATTCGAACCACCGCCTATAGACTCGAGAGAGTCCACAGCACCCGCCTTTAACCACTCGACCACAGACGATCTAAAAGTGGTCGAGTGGTTAAAGGCGGGTGCTGTGGACTCTCTCGAGTCTATAGGCGGTGGTTCGAATCCTCTGCGCGACGGTCATGGATTGTATGATTGATGTCGCTGTCCACTAGCGAATTATTCAAATATATATACATATATATATTTATAAATATACATATATATATATATAATGTTTACTTTCAGGAATCTTATTCTAGCTGTAGCAAAGCGATTTTATTCGCCTGAGGAGGAGGAGGAGGAGGAAGAGGAGGAGGAGGAGGAGGAGGAGGAGGCGGAGGAGGAGGAGGAGGAGGGCTCCGGCCACAGAATGGTTAAGTCTGTTTCGTTTAACCCATGTTGCACTCTAATGATTTTATTCTGTCTAGTACCAGGCGATTTCATTCAGCTGATAAGGGAGGAGATCTACATACTGATGATGATATGGTTTTACGTCACAAACTCCTCCCTATCGGGTGGCTAGGACGGTGCCCCTTACAGAGGACTTTGTAGCGTGGAATTTAATGAAACATGAATCATGCCCTTGGTTCAACTTCGCCGGTGGCAGGGCTCGAACTCCCCCCCCAACTTTCGCCGCAAGGAACGACGGCCTAACTCACTTGGCCAGCGAGCTACCTGATCTACATACTAATAAGTTAATTTCTTAGAGATTCGGTCAATACTGAATAAAATGGTCTGTCGCCCTCTAATCACGAATCCTTAATTTTATCAATCTGGGGAACCCCCAGGGGGTAAAAGGGAAAAGGGGTGTGAAGGGGGGGGAAGAGAGGGGTGTCAAAGATCATGTCACTTCTCTCCCCCCAACTCGCCTTCTCCTACTTTCTTCCGTCCCTCCATGATGACGTCATCCGCCCAACCCATGACGTCACTTCCTCCTCCAGTTCTCCAGAGGGTCACAACATCTCAAGAGCTTGATGTGTGGCTTTCCTCTGCAGCTCCCACAAAAGTTTCTATGTCACTCATCAAGTCCATGGACTTTGCTGAATAGAAAAAAAAAGAAAAGAAAAAAAAAAGGGAGATTTTATTTATCTTAGTAGGCCCCTTCTCTTCCTCCTCCGCAGGGGAAAGAACTCAGGGGTGCGATGTCAATGTCATAGGTACTGGAACTCTGGAAAAGCCTCAACAAAGCCTGCTGTCCTGTTTCTGTATACATTTGGGCCTACTGTACATGGGTCACATGATGATTCAGTATTTCGTGTCTGCACTCATTATGTTTATCTTTATCTATGAATTATTTATTGTAAGTAATTATAATTTATCTGTTTACTACCTATCATTACCTACTTATTTATTTTTCTTTTCCGCATCCGACCTCGTTATGGACCAAAAGGTCTCCGGTCGGTTTGCTCGTTCTTCGTATTATTTTGTAATCGTTCTAATCATAAAGGGAATAAAGAACAAAGGGCAACCCAAAAGAGTCACTGTCCACTTGTACAAAGGCCAAGAGGATCTCCGGTAGCACCGAACCTCTGGAAAAATTCTCTAACGGTGGTATTCTTAAAAAAAAAATCTTTATATAAATCTTATGTAAATCCTTGGAAGGGAAAGATTTATATAAGGAAAGAATTTCTTAAGAGCACCACTGTAAGAATCTTTATATAAATCTTTATATAAATCTTATATAAATCCTCGGAAGGGAAATATTTAAATAAGGAAAGAATTTTTTAAGAATACCACCGTAAGATTCTTACGGTGGTATCCTTAAAAAAATCTTTCCTTATATAAATCTTTCTCTTCCAAGGATTTATATAATATTTATATAATTTTTTTTTAACAATACCACCGATAGACTCTTTCCTCTTGCTTTGTCCATACGGTCCACCTCCTCCACCACCCCCGTCCTCGCATCAACCCGGTCCGAATCGGTTTGTTTACATAAGGGGTCAGGAATACAAAGATATTTCATGCGAACGCCGTACCCCGTGGGACCCCGAATGCAAATATTTGGAATTGGTGTCGAAATTCTTTCTGTTTCGATTTTTTCACCCTTTTTCGTTTGGAATTGGGAAGGGAGGGAGGGAGGGAGGGAGGGAGGGAGGGAGGGAGGGAGCTCTTTTGGTGAGGCTCGTACGAGTGGAACTGTGTCAGTATAGGCATATGCTATACATTTGTCAAGATAAAAACAAAACAAAAAACGAACAAATATATAATCAAATCAAATAAATAAAGTATATAAAATCAATGTATAAACAACTAAAATAAAAAATAGATAAATCAACATATAAGAATTAAAGAAAATTAAAATTGAATTGAAATAATTACCACGGTGAATATATATATATATATATATATATATATATATATATATATATATATATACATATATATACATATATATATGTGTGTATATATATATATATGTATATATATATACATATATATACATATATATACATTTATATATATATATATATATATACATAATGTATGTATATATATATATATATATATATATATATATATATATATATATATGTTACTCGGTCGAATATCTTGGTCAAAAAGACCATCATTCTGCGCTTAAGAAATATATTCTCTGGTCAAAAAGTATATATACTTTCAAATAAAGTGTTCAACCTTATCTACACAGAGGACTTTGTAGCGTGGAATTTAAGGAACCATACCCTTGGTTCAAATTCGCCGGTGGCAGGGTTCAAACCGCCATCCCCTCGACCTTCGCCGGAAGTAACGATGCCCTAACCCGTTTGGCTAGCGGGTTACAAGGACTTCTGTAAGAGGCACCATCCAAGCCTCCCGGTAAAGGGGGGGGGGAGTTGTAACGGCATATCACCACCTTATATTTATTAAAAGGTAAAAAAAAAGTAGCCTTACCACTTGGTAAATATATCTTAAACATTACTTGGTCAGAGAATAAGAAAAGTAAACAAATATTATGGATCATCGTCAATTTCTTTCTTGCCACAACAAGCTGCTCATCCAGATATTCTAAAGAAGATTCGATAATATATTTAATTTCGTGTACAGAGATGCACGGCTAATCACATAACTTCGATGGCGGATGTAATGATGTGTCGCTGCTCTTGAAGAAGAGGAAGAAGAAGCAGAAGAAACAAAAGAAGCACAAGAAGAAGAAAAAGAAGAAGTAGAAGAAGAAGAAAAAGAAACAGAAGAAGCAGAAGAAGGAGCAGAAGAAACAGAAGAAGAAGAAACGGATGATGAAGTAAAAGAAGAAGAAAATGAAGAAGAAACTGAAGCAGAAGAAGAAGAAGCAGAAGCAGAAGCAGAAGAAGAAGAAGAAGAAGAAACAGAAGAAGCAGAAGAAGGAGCAGAAGAAACAGAAGGAGAATAAACAGATGAAGTAAAAGAAGAAGAAAATGCAGAAGAAACTGAAGCAAAATAAACAGAAGAGGCAGTAGAAGAAAAAGCAGAAGAAACAAAAGAAGAAGAAGAAGAAGAATAAGCAGAAGAAAAAAAAAGAAGAAGAAGAAAACGAAGAAGAAAGAAAAGAAAAAAAGTGACTAAGCTATATTCATTCCGCCCGGTGGCTGCAACACATTGACCACCTGGTCGGAAACACTGCGCCTCATGAAGCGAGATGTGAACGCGTTTTCAATTGTCATCGCTCGGCGGAGGCGGCGCGCGAGAAGCCGGTCCCTATTCCCGGGAACGATTCCCGGGAATATGTGTATATGTATGTATGTATGTATGTGTGTGTGTGTGTGTGTGTGTGTGTGTGTGTGTGTGTGTGTGTGTGTGTGTGTGTGTGTGTGTGTGTGTGTGTGTGTGTGTGTGCCGGAACGCTCCCACATCGTTCCTGGTTCATGCATATCAATGTCCTTTCGATCGAAAGCCAATTCGCTTTGAGTGACAACAGCGGATGGTGTCACGGATGCTGCTTACATTTCATCTCCGCGTTCGGATGATACCTACCCCCCCTAAAAAAAAAAAAAAAAAAAAAACGGATACTACCGAACCCCTTCCCCCTAAAGAAAGCGGGTACTGACCCCCCAGCATCCAGAAAAAGGAGAGAGAGAGAGAGAGAGAGAGAGAGAGAGAGAGAGAGAGAGAGAGAGAGAGAGAGGAGGTCAATGTTAAATATTGTTGAAATAGAAAGTTTGAAATCAAGCACCCGAAGTAGCCAACTTTGTTGAGATCCTTTAATCTAATTTATTCCCTTCACTGCGGTGATGCCCCCGCGGACAGAGGAACGTGACCCAGCGTGCATCAGGACGATGCAAATATATTTCCTCGCTATTGTTGCATTAACACAATTTTGTAGAAAAAGTTATGGGATAACTATTGTATATATGAATATATTAAACTCTCAGCAACGCAGAATATATTTGCAAAGCTTTGGAATGTCACGATCTGGTTGAAATAGTTTCGTTGTATTGGTATTCTCATTAGAATTATTATTATTATCATTATTATTATTATCATTACTACTTCTACTGCTACTACTACTACTATTAATATTGATATTGTTATTATTATTATTATTATTAATTATTATTATTATTATTATTACTATTATTATTATTATTATTATTATTATTATTATTATTATTATTATTATTATTATTATTATTATTATTATTATTATTATTATTATGATTATTAATGTTATTATCTTATTATCATTATCATTACTATCATCATTATCGTGTTAATTCATATGCTATTTTTTTGAGTGGCTGGAGAGATGATCACCACTGTTGACGTCATGTCGACATTAAGCTTCTCATTGGACCACTGATCTGTATTCGTTACTCTCCCAGATGGATTGCAGCTCGCTGATTGGCTAGCACAGCGCTCAAATGACTGAAGCTAACCCCTTTCCCTAGTTTATTCTATTCTCATTTCTATTTATTTACTGGTTTGTTTGTCTGCCTATTTATTTATGAATTTACTCATTTATTGTATTTACCTATTTATCTATTTATTTACTAATTTCATTTACTTATCTATTTATTTATTTATTCTACACAGTGCAATAAGATGACAAATATCCAGATCGTGTTGGTCTTGCATTTGCTTAGTTGTGTGTTCGAATCCCGCACGCCTCTCCGATTCCCAGCAGTGACAGTTATCTGCCCTAAGAGTCATAGCGTCTTGGGCAAAAGTGACGACTTCGGCCGTAGCTACTCAGCGTCTCCTGGAGTAGACCACCACCATCTTCCGTGAATCGTAAAACATCAAATCGAATTTCCTGTTTGTCAGTTCTTCGACAATAAACACGATCGTAGCTAATCATTGGTGTGGAAAACAAATCAGAAATTTATCCTCAGCTGAAGATCAGCGTATTTCGCCAACAGAAAAGGCCAGATCTAATTAACGTATTAATGAAATATAGAAAAATATATCAATAATGAAAATAAACGAAGATTCACAGGATTTGTTTTGACTTACACCAGATGAGGCAAGGGCTCAGAGCCCTAGATAAATAAATAATAAATAAATAAATAAATAGATAAATAAATAGATATTTTAATAAATGAATATATAACAATATTTAGCTCCATGGAATGCTTGCAATGAGGAATGACTTCGTATCAAACCAGAGAGTGGACTGAGATTCAGTGTAGGCAGGTTACCATCAACATAATTCGTGAACGTCAGTTGCGGCTGTATGGATATCACGTGGCCTTGCGTTTCCTTCATGTTGATCCCATCATTAACAGAATTATCTCCCCAAGAGAACCCTTGATGGAGGAGGAGACAAAGAACGGAATGACGGCCATAGAAGAACTCATGGCTCGAAAGGCAAGTTGATCAAACCTGTCGAAAGTTGCTTGGAGTGGGATGGGATTGGTGGGTGTTTGCATGGGAGCTTGCTCGAAGACCACCCTGGGGAGTAGCGCCGGGGATGGGAGTATTCAACTGTCGTGGTCCGCTTCAGGTTCAATAAAATAATTAAATCGCATCACCATGCTGAGATGGAGGGAAGTTTGCAGGAGTGACGTGGCAGAGGTTAACGCAATCATGGGACGTCCCAGGTTCAAGGTTGGGAGAGGCCCTTTGTTCAGCAGTGGCTGACCAGGTAGGTGTTCATTTCTAACTAGTACTCAAAGAGAACTTTGCAAGAGTGACATGGCAAAAGTTGGTATATTCTTGGGACAAATCATGGAAGGGACTGGGAAAGGCCTATGTTCAGCAGTGGACTCCGAATGGCCGATGACCAACAAGGAGAAGGTTTGAAGGCGTAAGAAAAAATAAACACATAAATAAAAAAAATCTGTATATCAAGAGTTTTTCCCCTTTATAAGGGAGGTAGCCAAGTCAGAGGTACGTACCTACCCCCAGCCACTCCACTTCCATCCACTACCCTTCCCCTCTTTCATCTTAGCTCCTCATGGATGACGGGTCATACCTGTATCACGCCTGCTGCCCTGGGTTAGAAGCAATGTAGCAAGACACAGTACATCCAGACTTCAGAGGAAGGCCGTTTCACATAATCGGCGACCCCCGCCCTCTCTCCGTCCCCTTATACAGAAAAAGAGAAAAAGAAATCCCTTCGGGTCGCGAAAAGAAAGAAAAAATCTAAACCCGTTTAAACAAGAAGGAGAAAATACGTCTACACTTATTGCCAGGCGAACAAGAAAAAGTGGACTTGTATCGCTCGGCCACGGGTCTTACTACAAGATAAGTAAAAACAAATGGACCATTAAATCACTGAAGGCAATGGACTTCCCGCGGAGGTGATTGAATGTTAAGCAGCTTTGGGGCTTAACAGATCTACAAAGATAAGCGTGTAAGAAACCGGACTCAACTATCAATAATTTTCTCAAAACTTTAGGGATTTATTTTTTTCTGGATAAATCCAGACGATTATATTCAGCTTAGAAATGATGATGATGATGATGATGATGATGATGATGATGATGATGATGATGATGATGATGATGAT
>NC_134786.1:55304327-55311827 GCF_046742065.1 Oratosquilla oratoria
CCACTCTTTGAAAACTTGGATATCCAGAGGGAATGTTGAATAAGAACAAAATAGATAAAGCAATAAATATTTACAATCGCGGAAAGAAAGAGAGAAATAATATATAAATAATACAAATTTTTATATCAGTACCTGGCTCAGAAAATGTCACCAATAATAGACAAATATTTAACGTATCAGGTATATAAACTAAGCTAAATAACTAACAAGAGGATATGTGATTTATACAGAGCTTCTGAAAAGATCAATATATTCCGAAAACAGCGTCGTATACAAAATCCCGTGCAATAGTTGCTCAATGGTATTTTGGCGAATCGTCAAGGAGTGATTAGAAAAAAGAATTTATGAACATAAAATGACATAAAAAGCACATTGGACATCTAATTCTTTATAGTTCATGCGGAAAAAATTCGATATTTACCAAATGGAGAGAAGCTGAAGTGCTACATAAAGGTTTTGATAAATTCACTAGGAAGAATTGTTGAATCAGCATATATTTCAACTAATAATTCATCGAATCATCGAGGAGGGTTTATCAATTTAGCTAAAGAAACTAGTATTTTAACTTCTAAAACACGCCAGAAAAACGACTTTCAAGTGTCCGAAAAGATCATTAGATTTAGTACATAAAACTTCACTGCAGTTCTACATACAGAGTTCTACGCGAACGAAACGTTAGGAGTGGAGGGTTCCGAGCCTTTCCCTGTGTTTATGTTCTCCATCATCCAGAATAATATATATATATATATATATATATATATATATATATATATATGTATGTATGTATGTATATACTAGAAACTTAAAAATTCAGCCAATGAGAATAAAAATATTACGTATGCAGGCAATACTGAAGATAAATTCGCTTGCATATGTGATTGACACAGAGCTATTAATATATATCAATATTAGTTAAATGACGGATATACAGTGTTCAAACAAGTATCATTCATTGTTTTGTTGGAACAGAGTGTTATATGTACGTACAGACACTGTTCGCACAAGCACGCACATTCCATTATAGACTATATATGTTATGCACAACACAACGTGTTTGAATGCCTGTACTAGGGTGGTGGTTTCCTCCTTGTATCGTATCGGATGACTGGTACACGCTACAAAGAGTCACAACGATAAAGCATTCGACAAAGAGAGAGGTAAAGAGAGAGAGAGAAAGAAAGAGAAAGAGGAGAGAGAGAGAGAGAGAGAGAGAGAGAGATAAAGAGAGAGAGAGAGAGAGAGAGAGAGAGATAAAGAGAGATAGAGAGAGAAAAAGGAGAGCCAGAGATAGAGAGAGAGAAAGAGAGCGATACAGAGGAAGAGAGATGGAGAGAGAGAGAGAAAAGGCACTGTGCCAGGCACCCCTGACTCAGCTGCCGTCAGACGATTTTATTTAGACGCCAGCATTCCTACAATCAATATTCCTTATGCCCTTCGAACTCTGCAGGTTCTTTAGTTTACAATGATATTCTTTTTAGTGAAAAAACAATATAAAAAGTAAAAATAGAATAGAATAAAACAAATACAAACTCCTACATTCATACAAACACCTACACATATATACACGCACACACATGCACACACAAACACACACCTACAAACATACACCTACACACGCACATCTACACACACACACACACACACACACACACACACACACACACACACACACACACACACACACACACACACACACACACACACACACACACACACACACACACACACACACACACACACGCACACACACACACACACACACACACACACGCACACACACACACACACACACACACACACACACACACACACACACACACACACACACACACACACACACACACACACACACACACACACACACCCACACAGGAATAGAGAAACCCACTTTGGCTTTGTCGAGCTTTATTGCAAAGGCCCTTGCCGATACTTCTGCAGTCCAGATACTTTTGCTGTCCACGGGGGAGGGGGGGGGGGAGAGGGGAGGAGGTGGAAAGGGGAGGAGGGGGGAAGGAGGGACGGGGGGGGGGAGGTACCCGGTGGGCCAGTCTTGGGCCAGAGGGGCTAGCGGGAGCCGAGTTTGCGTCCAGCTTCGTTTGCATGACAATATATACAAATGGAGTCCGAACAAAAAGCGAGTGTAGAGTGTGTGCTTGCACGCGCAGTAAAAAAAAAAAAAGCATTTACATGCTTTGAATGCCCCGTGTTTAAAGTCGTTTTGGCAATTGTTTTTTTTTTTGTGATGTGGGAACAAAAAAAAAAAAAAGAAAGAATGAAAGAAAGAAAGATATATAATGATTATATGATGTGGGTTTGTCATGTGTTTTTTTTAAGACTATTCTCTATCCTATATTTTTGTTGTTCGTTTGAATTTCTGTGTGTGTATGTGAAAGAGAGAGAGAGAGAGAGAGAGAGAGAGAGAGAGAGAGAGAGAGAGAGAGAGAGAGAGAGAGAGAGAGATAGATAGAGAGAGAGAGAGAGAGAGAGAGAGAGAGAGAGAGAGAGAGATAGATAGATAGATAGATAGAGAGAGAGAGAGAGAGAGAGAGAGAGAGAGAGAGAGAGAGAGAGAGAGAGAGAGAGAGAGAGAGAGAGAGAGAGAGACGATGACGGGTTGGTTGTCAACAAAGGCGTTCAATTCCGAGCGAACTTTCAGCTTCGAGATCCTTCCACACCTGACGGTCCTTGCCGCCTGACTCCTGTGGCCGCCAGGCGATTCCATTCGCGGCGCCTCTACCTCGGTGGTCATGCATGGGCCCATGCAGGACCCTTTGCGTGCCTCTGTCGCCTGAATATTCATTTTCTGAAGCCGCGGAGAAAAAGAGCGGAGTTTCCTTTGTCAGGAGGTGTGGTGGTGACTCTTCCTTTTGGAGTCTGCCCGTGCTCGGGAATCTTGTCTTTGTATCCTACGTGGCAACCCCCCCCTTCCCCGCCCCCCGAGTTTTATCTGAAAGATTGACAACAAAACACAAACCTAACGATCCTATTAGACTGATCATTTCGTCAGTAGGATCAGCCACTTATGAACTTTCAAAATGGATTCCAACAATTCTCAGCCCTTTAGTCGGTACTATTTCCACATTCCATACCAATAATAATTCAGATCTCTTAGACAAACTTAAAATTGTATAACCAAATTAGAATTTCAAATTTATCAGCTATGACATATTTTCTTTATTTACAAAAGTTCCAATAAACGATCTTATGGAATTCCTCACGGTTGAACTAGACAAATACGTATTGCCACTTCCGACTCATAGCATTATTCAAATTAATTATTAAACTATACATTAAAGATTGTAAGTTTTAATTTCAGGACAATTACTATATCCAAAATTTTAGCAGGAGCATGGGAAACCCCATCTCCACTGTGCTCGGTAACTTGTACATGGAATTCTTTGAGAGCAAGATTTTAAGTAAGATAATTCCTCTTGGTATAACTTGGCTACGCTACGTCGACGACATTCCTTGTCTATGGCCTGATCACTTACATGTTTCTCTTTTTCTCAATGGAATTAATAACCTACTAAAGTCTATAAAATTCACAGTTCAAGTGGAAAATAGTGGTGTGGTACGTTTCTTAGACGTAAACATTTATCGTACCTTAAATCTAGTGTATACAGAAAGCCGACCAATGTAGCCTCTTACATACATGATCATTCTTCCTCTCCCTGACAATGCAAAGTGATCGGTTTTCTCGTCAATGTTTCTAAGAGCTTTACGGGTTTGTAGACCTAAGAACATTGATGAGGAAATAAGAAATATTTATGGTATCGGTGTTCAAATGAAATATCCTAAGCATTTCATTGACACCTCTTACAATTTTGCAAGGATTTTTTTTTTTTGCAACTCTCAATCAGTCAAACCTTTTGTCCATAATAATCTAGTAGTGTTACCCTACCAAGAAAATTTAGTTAACGTACTTAATTTACTCAAGAATTTTAATATCAACGTAGCCTTCAGTAATAATAACATTATTAAACAACACACTATCGATAATCCTAGAAATTGCCAAAAAGGGTGTATCTATAAAATTCCTTGTAGAATATGTAATGAGTTCTACATTGATCAAACGGCAAAAGATCTATCTGTTAGAATTAAACAACACAAAAATGTGTGTAAAAGATGGGAATGATTTAAGTGCTATTCTTAAACATCTCAGCACTTTTAATTATCCTGTCGGTTGAGATAATGCTAGTGTGACTACTTTTAACAACAACATTGTCAAAAGGAACATCATTGAAAGAATCAAATCTACAAATCATACTAATTTCAATCTTAATCTAGGATTGTATAAAATAGATAATTATATGGGTAAAATAAATAGCAAATATGTTCCAAATGTAAGAATCAAGAGACATCTGATCCTTACCTTGTACCATAGAAAGCTTCCGACATTCCTATATATGATCACTATATTTGGTCACTACCTTCTTCTCCCACCGTTGACACATGGATCCCTTGTGTCCACGTCCATTTTTTCCTCCCTGTATATCATATTTGTTAGTACTCTTTATGTATTTCTGCCCTGAAGATGTAATACACGAAAGTGCTCTGCTCCGGTCGTTTCTTTTCATAGAGGTTACCTTGCATATCACACACATGTATATGTATTATATATATATTTATATATATATACGTATATATATACATATATGTATATATATATATATATATATGTGTGTGTGTGTGTGTGTGTGTGTATATATATATATATATATATATATATATATATATATATGAATGTATGTATATCAATAGTTGGGTAGTAGGTACTCTTTTAGGGAGATTTGATTCAACTTTGCAGCAGCTTCTGCATTCACGAGTTTTTTTCCTGAAATGTTCAACTTTTCTAACACTAGAATGCTGAATATGGTTGAGTTGTCTTATTATCTAATGGGAATAGATGTGAGTATATATGTGTATATATATATATATATATATATATATATATATATATATTATATATATACATGTATATATGTATACATGTATATATGTATACTCGTACATATGAGAGAGATAAAGACACACTGAGAAACGGACAGATAGACAAGCAAACAGAGAGACAGACAGACCCAAAGGATGCCAATGTGCCAGCGAGTGTCAGGCACAGTGGAGGACAGGAGAAGTCAGGGGCGAAGTGCCTCAGGGCTTCATTTCCGAGCCGATGGATTGCGTCTCCACCAGTCGACGGAATTGATGATTGATGGCGACATTTGACGAAGACGTCGTCTCGGACCTCATCTACCGTCTTTCCATTGCTGCAATTGATGGTCAGTCAACCGTGGAGGGGAGGAGGGGGGGATCATGTCAATTCCAGATGACTATGACGTTATTCGAAGTGTCAGTCTTATTTCGTCAGCGTTCATTACTGATGCCAATCCTGGGATCAACTTCAAAGCCTGGGGCTATTATCATTATTATCATCAATGATATTATTATTATTACTATTATTATTATTATTATTTTTACTATTGTCATTATGATTACTATTATTATGATTATTATTGTTATTATTATCATCATTATTATTATCATCATTATTATTATTATCATTATTATTATTATTATTATTATTATTATTATTATTATTATTATTATTATTATTATTATTGTTATCATTATTACTCGTATTATTATTATTATTATCATTATTATTATTTAGTGTTATTGTTATCATCATTATTACTCGTATTATTATTATTATTTATTATTATTATCATTATTATTATTATTATTGTTAATATTATTATTGTTATTATCATTATTATTATTATTATTATTATTACTACTATTATTATTATTATTACTATCATTATTATTATTATTATTATTATTATTATTATTATTATTATTATTATTATCATATATTATTATTATTATTATTAGTATTATTATTATTATTATTCTATTTATTTCTATTTATTATTACATATGGTTTTTTTTTATTAACTAGAGCACCACCTAAATTCTAGGAAGACATGACGTAACATTCGCGATGACGTCACAAAACATTTGACAATTTAAAATTGGCGGTCAGTAACGAGTACACCAACATAATAACCCTGGAAATGCACATGCAAATCGTACCGTGCGAATAAATCCAATCCAATCCAATTTACATTTTCAATATGATTTCTGGCCAGCAAATTGACCCGTTTCTTCATTCGGGTTCGCCTAAAACGACCATTTCGAAATGCGATTACACACGATTACCATGAATAATTCCCACTGCTTTATGTCGTCCTCATCTTTACGGGCAACAAGTCATGTCCAGATTTCGACAGAACGGAACAAAATCGTACTCTGATGCGCGATTATATAAAAGGGCCCAATTAAACCGATTTCCGACAACATTTTGAGCCAAAATATCAATATACATATTTTTTTCTTATTAATTTATTCACTTATTTATTTATTTTTGTTATCTAGATATGGCACTACATACCTAAACCTAAGGTTTCCTGGATGCATAGAGACCCACCAAGGCTAGCAAGGGGGCTCGCTTCAACTAGGAACTAGTAACATAGTTACAAGATATCAAACGTTTTTTTTCCAATATTGACTGACGCGATACTCAGGATGTTAAGAAGGAGAATTTCATAAATGCAGAACCTACGGTATAGAACCCATCCAATACGTACACTGTACAATCACACAGAATATGAGAGAGGCGCAGAAAGAGAGAGAGAGAGAGAGAGAGAGAGAGAGAGAGAGAGAGAGAGAGAGAGAGAGAGAGAGAGAGAGAGAGAGAGAGAGAGAGAGAGAGAGAGAGAGAGAGAGAGAGAGAGAAAGAGAGAGAGAGGAGAGAGAGAGAGAGAGCGAGAGAGAGAGAGAGAGAGAGAGAGAGAGAGAGAGAGAGAGAGAGAGAGAGAGAGAGAGAGAGAGAGAGAGAGAGAGAGAGAGAGAGAGAGAGAGAGAGAGAGGAGGGGGAGAGCATGTGGGGGGGGAAGCACGTTACACAATATTCCATTAACGCTGGCGCCGTGTAAGCCAAGCCTTCGTAATACCAAACGACGCTCTATGTCAAGATGATGGTCCCGTCGTCTCCTCCTTGGCACTCAGACCTCTGAACATAAACGATTTGCCCTTATACATACACGTCGTGTACTCGCATCAAGATATATTTCAGAAAATTTACACACGACATACATGAACACAAGCATCCATGTTCTGCATGATCATACTCATGCCGACGCAAAAATACACACGATATGTATATATATATATATATATACCCACAGACACACACAATAAAGAAGGACGACATACGCGCACTGTCTCTAACACAAGATGTGACATCGGTTGGGCCTAAATTTGATCACAAATCTGCCGTCGATGTCCTCGATTTTCCGACTCCAGCAGAAATGAAGACAAACCGACATAACGACTTGGCTCGAGTGCATACAGAGGGAGAGAGGAAACACACGGCGGCCTAAAGCAGAACACCGGATCAGCAAGCAACCACAATGGAGGACAATATTGAGGTCCGGGTAT
>NC_134786.1:55316827-55321827 GCF_046742065.1 Oratosquilla oratoria
CTTTTAAATGATGCTCGCTGACCGAGCGGGTTAGGACGTCGTTACTTGCGACGAAGGTCGACGTGATCACGATTCGAATCCCGCTCGGGGAGAGTTGAACCAAGGGCATGGTTTATCAAATTCCACGCTACAAACACCACTGCAATGGGCACCGTCCTAGCCTCCCGATAGGAGGGAGTTAAACCAAATCAATCAGGTCTAAATCAATACAATTGGATCGTAAACTGAAAAGGATTAATACTAAATGCGATCCCAGCTGCTGCCACATATCCACGTCCCCTACGTTGAGGATAAGTTAAAACATGAAATGGCAGATTGAAAACAGTCTCATATGAGGCCTGAAACTTAGTAAACGACGAAGAAAGTAAATTCATTTGCAGGTCCATTGTCACGAGTAGTCTGTCATCGCGAAAATACGATTGAAGATTTTCAAAAGCTACTGGAAATTGAGTAACGCCTGATGGAAAATGACTCATTTTATGTCAGAAATATCAGAATTGAGGATTTTCATGCAACACATATTCTCTCAGATAGAAATATCAATTAATGATATCGTAGCATTCGATCAAGCTTCAAGGGAAACTTTTAATGGCACAAAAACAAGTGTCAACTTCTAATTTGAGCGAAGCTTCCTCCAGCTGAACAAAATCCTCTGGGTCCTCCACAAGAACTTAAGAACACAAGATCAATGGAGGAGGAGACTACAAGAGACCACAAGGTGGTGTATGCAATCCAGGTGGTGTGCACAAGCCAGGTGGTGTACAGTTCAGAAGGTGCACACAATCCAGGTGATTTTCACAAACTAGGTGGTATTGAAAAGTCTGGTGATGAACAATTCAGACGGTGCGTACAACGCAGGTGGTGTACACAATACAGATGTTGTACACAAGCCAAGTGGTGTACACAAGCCAGGTGGTGCACAATTCAGACGGTGTGCACAATCCAGGTGATGTACAGAGGCCAGTCGGTGCACAGAAGAGTGATAACAAAATACCAATAGATAAACAAACAAACAATAAGCTAGAACCACTCAATGAATGTAAACTTTGGTAAAGCAGGCCGACGAGGCAAAATTAGAATTAGTCTTGGGATTATAACTTGCCAGGGTTGGCGTTTTTTATTTTTATTTTTATTTTTTTTTCACTATGCATGCACTGACACGGTCATCAAATTTCGATAGAGATCGAAATCTAGGAGCTTTTTAAGTTTGGAAAAAGCGAGATAGATAGATAGATAGAGAGAGAGAGAGAGTTAATAATTTCAGGTGTATCAATCAATCAGTCAATCAAATCGGCCATCCCGAGTCCACTGCTGAACAAAGGCCTCCTTCATAGCATTTCATGATTCACACGACCGAGCCAACCTCTGCCACGTCACCCCTGCAAACTTCTCAATCTCATCTCTCCACCTTCTGTCTGGTCTCCCTATTCCGCGCTTCCCATCTCGCGGCGTCCACTCAGTAATACACTTGTTCCATCTCTCATCTGTTTTTCGTACTAACTTACCTGCCTAATTCCACTTCCTCTCTTTTACTGCCTCCACAATATCTTTTACTCTAGCCTGCTCTCTAACCCAACTTGCTCTCTTTCGGTCTCTCAGCGTTATTCCTATCATTGATCTCTCCATTCTCCTCTGTGCAGTCCTTAGCTTTGTTTCCATCGCCTTCGTCAGTTTCCAAGATCTCACACCCGTAGATTATTGCTGGCACTGATTGTGAACTAGTTTCAAATATAAAGGTAGATAGCCTCTCAGGATTTTATTATATGTACAAAAAACTTACCAACATATTGTAATACGTCTTTTTATTTCATTATCATGATCTTTCGTAACTTTCACCATCTGGCCTAAATAATTATACTCTTCAACTTCTTCAAGACTCTCACCATCGATTATAATCTCTCTACTTTGAACTTTCGTGATGAACATTACTTTAGTTTAATTCTTATTCACTATTAAATCTACTTTGAGTCTTTCCATGTTCTGATCATTCAGCAAATCTTGCAAGTCTTCTGCTCTTTCTGAAATAAGAATAATGTCATCCGCAAATCTTCTGTGGTTCAAATATTCGCCAATATATTTTTCCTCCTTATAAGGGAGATAGCTAAAGTCAAAGGCACGTACGTATTCCCACTAATTCCACTCCCATCCATCACCCTTTCCTTTCTTTCATCTTAGCTCCTCATGGATGATGGGTCATCCCTGTATCCTACCCACTGTATCCCAGATTTCTTCATGTGGGAATAAAACCGGATGTTTCTTATCCTGATAAGTCACTCTTGAACACTAACGACGCCACAACCAACAAGAACAAGAATAAAAACAAGACCAAAAGGGAGAACAAAAAATTAAAAATAACCAGAAAAGGAAGAAAGAAAACAGAAAGACCAAGAACAAAAATGAGAAAAGGAGCAAGAAAAGAAAACAACAACAATAAAACAACCACAAGAAGCAAAGTAAGGGCACACAATGCAATACGCATCACAACGCTGAATATTACCATGTAAATGCGACACACGTCAAAAGAAAGTAGACTAAAAATAAGGTACCACACCTCATTTTACGAAAAAACTCAATTCACTAAAACGCGTGAAAGTAAGATTTCGCAGAAAACCAATCGGGAAATAAGGCACTATGATTCGAACGCTTTCGTCTATTCAGACATTTTCAAGGAATACAGAATGACAATGGGTAAGAACGTATATACAGAGAAGTAATATACAAGACAGGACCATGTGAGGTCACACAAGACAAAATTTCACCAAAGCGTATCAGGGCGGGGACACAACGTGACCTGCTACATAATCAACAATTTTCTTTACAATGAAATTATCAAGTTTATATAAGCCTAAACTTACGTTCATAATGTTATTAAAAGAATGTTTAATGAAACTGGATTCAATGATGTTTCTATACAATATAGAACTGCAAGAGATATTTCTTTTAATTATTCCAATCATTGGTATGGTTATGGTCTCTTACGTGTACAAAAATCCCACTGGACAATTGACCTGATCTCACACTATAACTGTGTTGATTAATTCTAGGACCTAACTCTTTTCCTGTTTCACCATACACACACACACACACACACACACACACACACACACACACACACACACACACACACACACACACACACACACACACACACACACACACACACACACACACACACACACACACACACACACACACACACACACACACACACACACACACATATATATAAATATATATATATATATATATATATATATATATATATATATATATATATATTGTATTTGCAATAATATTCATTCCTTGGGGTGTATAATAAAAAAAAATTCGTACATGAGAAAGATTGCAATCATTTCAGCAGCTTATTCGCAAATTTACACACACACACACACAAACACACACACACACACACACACACACACACACACACACACACATACACACACAAACACGGTGTAAACATATACATACATATATATACACATGCAACTACAATATATATGTAGGCAAGTATTCTTATACATACAGTATGCATATGATACCCGGTATATACATATATAACACATACAGTATGCGTATGTACATTTTAAAATATTCATTAATATTTTAAGTTAGCGGTACACTGGAGATCTTTAGTCCAAAGGACCCAAAGGAGTAACTTGAGTTTTTAATTTTCTTTTATCTGTCTAACCTTCCTGTTCTTAGGAAGCGTCAGCCTCTCTCTCCTTCCTCTTCGAAGTTGGTGGAGGACTTCGTGGAATGACTTTGGTTTTCGAATTCGCAGTTGAAGGAATCATTTTGGATCGTCTCTCTCCTCTTCTTAGCGGGACAAGGAACCTTTTGGCTCGACACGGCTTCGAGCGTGAAGGACCTAGGAAGAGGGTCCTGGCAGAAGGACGTCACTGAAGATGACAATCCTGAGACAGGGCCATTTTGCAACGTGTGAAAAAAAAAAAAAAAATAAGGCACTGCGACGAGTGCCGCGTGTAGTCGAACATGGCCCAGAAGGATTCGATTGGCAAGCGGTGCACCAACTCGCTTCTGGACAAAATTCCACAGGAAGGTGTGGCGCGACCCTGTAATCCGGATGCTCGGAAGCTTGGGCCCGTGGGCGTCTTGAAGCGGGGATCACTGCTGCGGGACTCCCCGTAAGGTCTGGGAGTCCGCACTAAGTTGGGCATCAATATGGTCGCCCTGGTGAAGATCGGGACTCCCAGGTTGCCTAAGGAGGTGTGCAACGGGCCAGGGGGGGGGGGAAACCCAGCAGCCAAAAGCACCCGTGTCCAACAGTAGTGGGATCGGGCCGGGTAGTGGGCGGCCCGGAGGAACCTCGCCAAAACAGAAGGAAGGCGAGGGTCGAGATGATGAGGATTCGAATCCTGCTGGGGGCGCCCTTGTTGCCTAAGGAGGTATTCAACGGGCCAGGGGGGAAACCCAGCAGCCAAAAGCACCTGTGCCCAATAGTAGTGGGACCGGGCCAAGGAGTGGGCGGTCCGCAGGAGCCTCGCCATCACAGAAGGACGGCGAAGGTCAAGATGATGACGATTCGAATCCCGCTCGGGGTGAGTTAAACTTAAGGTATGGTTCATTAAAGTCTACTCTACAAAGTCCACTGAAAGGGGCACCGTCCTAGCCTCCCGACAGGAGGGAGTTTGTGGCGTTAAACCAAATTAATCAGGTCTAAATCAATACAATTGGATCGTATGCTGAAAAAAAATTATATTAAATACGATGCTAGCTGCAGCCACATATCCACGTCCCCTATGTTGAGGATGAGTTAAAACATAAAATGGCAGATTGAAAACAGTCTCATATGAGGCCTGAAATTTAGTAAACGACGAAGAAATAAAATTAATTTGCAGGTCCATCGTCACAAGTAGTCTGTCATCGCCAAAAGACGATTGAAGGTTTTCAAAAGCTACTGGAAGTTAAGTAACGCCTGAAGAAAAAGGACTCATTTTACATCAGAAATATCAGAATCGAGGATTGTCATACAACAC
>NC_134786.1:55326827-55334327 GCF_046742065.1 Oratosquilla oratoria
ATGACGATTCGAATCCCGCTTAGGGCGTGTTGGACTAAGGGCATGGTTTATGAAATTCCACGCTACAAAGTTCATTGTAAGGAACACCGTCCTAGCCTCCCGATAGGTGGGAGTTTGTGACGTTAAACCAAATCAGTCAAGTCTAAATCAATACAATTGGATCGTAAACTGAAAAAGACTGATATTAAATGCGATGCCAGCTGCAGCCATACATCCACATCCCCTTTTTTGAGGATGAGTTAAAACATGAAACGTCAGATTGAAAACAGTCTCATATGAGGCCTGAAACTTAGTAAACGACGAAGAAAGAAAATTCATTTGCAGGTCCATTGTCACGAGTAGTCCGTCATCGCCAAAAGATGATTGAAGATTTTTACAAGCTACTGGAAGTTAAGTAACGCCTGAAGGAAAAGGACTCATTTTACATCAGAAATATCATAATTGAGGATTATCATGCAACACATATACCGTGGCAAGAGTATTCTCTCAGATAGAAATATTAATTCAAGATATCGTAGCATTCAATCAAGGTTTGCGAAGTGCTTCAAGGGAAACATTTAATGACACCAAGAAGTGTCAACTTCTAATCAAAGCGAAGCTTCCTCCAGCTGAACAAAATCGTCTGAGTCTTTCACAGGAACTTAAGAACACGAGATCAATGGAGGAGGAGACTACAAGAGACCACAAGGTGGTGTGCACAAGCCAGGTGATGTACAATTCAGAAGGTGCCATTCAGGTGATTTTCACAAACTAGGTGGTGTGGACAAGTCAGGTGATGCACAATTAAGACGGTGCGTACAACGCAGGTGGTGTACACAATACCGATGGTGTACACAAACCAAGTGGTGTACACAAGCCAGGTGGTGCACAATTCAGACGGTGCGTACAATCCAGGTGGTGTACATAATACTGGTGGTTAACACAAGCCTGGTGGTGCACAATTTAGACGGTGCGCACAAGCCAGGTGGTGTACATAATACAGGTGGTATACACAAGCCAGAAGGTCCACAATTCGGACTGTGAACACAATCCAGTGGTGTACATAATACAGGTGGTGTACACAAGCCTGGTGGTGCACAATTCAGACGATGCACACTCTCCAGATGTACATAATACAGGTGGTGTACGCAAGCCTTGTGGTGCACAATTCAGACGGTGCGCACAGTCCAGGTGGTGTACAAAAGCCAGTCGGTGCACAGAAGAGCGATAACAAAATACCAATAAACAAAAGAATACTGATAATATATGTTATGCCAATTGCAGCCACAAATCCACGTTCTCTACGATGAGGATGAGTTAAAACATAAAACTGCAATTCCAAGTATGTCATCATCTAAAATGATGGCACAAATAAACTAGAAACACTCAATGAGTGTAAACTTTGCTGAAGCAGGCAGACGAGGCAAAAGTAGAATCAGTCTTGGGATTATAACTTGCCAGGGTTGGCGTTTTTTCTTTTTTACTTTTTTTACTCTACATGCACTAAATGACACCATCAAAATTCGATAAGGATAAAAATCTAGGTGCTTTTTCAATTTTGAAAAAAAAACTTGAGAGAGAGAGAGAGAGAGAGAGAGTTAATAATTTCATGTGTAAGGTTGATTATAAATAACTAGACAAACACACCCAAAAGACGTAGAGTGCTGGGTGATCTAATAGAGGTATTTAAGTGGGTCAAGGTCTTTAACAATGGTGATGCAGACAAGGTCATCATATTAAGACAACATGACAGGGCTCGCAGTAATGGAATTAAATGGGACAAATTTAGATTGAAGAAAGATATTGGTTTACCAATAGAGTGGTTAACGAATGGAATAGACTTAGTAACCATGTAGTGAACACTGAATCTATCGGCTGTTTTATGAGAAGGTTAGATAGCTTTAAAGATTGTGATGATAGGTGGTAATGGACGTAGAACTGCCAAATATAGGCCTTAGGGTCTCTTGCAGTATCCATTCATTTGTTCTTATATTCATAATCTGGTCGAAGGTAATAAATGAATTAAATAAAAAAAGGTGAAATGAAGTATGAAGTGAAACTAATACAATAAAACATGATGAGATAGAAACTGATAAATCATATTTAAAACCAAAATGAATGACAAAGTTTCACAGGAGATATTTTTTATAATTTCAACTCATGACATCTTCGGCGAGTCCTTTCCTCCCTTCCTCTCTCCCTCTCTACCTGAGCATCTATTCCGGCTGCCTTCAGTAGATTCTATTCAAATAGACGAGACACAATTCACAACTTGCTGACTTGACCATACAACACATCTTGAGAAAGTACCCTTCACACTTGGTTCTAGATATCACCAGGGATTTTATTTGAATTATATTTATTTTAATATTCATTTTGTATTTATTCATATTCATATTTCACCTATATTTATTTCATCTACTATATTTATTTACATATTTATTTTCATTTATTTTATTTGTTATATCTATTTACATATTCATTATTAATCTATTTCACATTATATTCTATCTATATTTATCATATTTATTAAAATTATTTACACACATTTAATCTGATCTAATATTGATATTTTATTCATATATTATATATATTATATTTACTTATATATCTTTTTATTCATTCAGATTTTATTTTATATTAATTCTATGTCTATCAATATATACATTTACTATATCATATTTTCTTATATATCTATTTACTTTTATTTCGTATTCATATTAATTTCAAGTTTACCCGCAAGGCACGGTCAGGGATTTGATTTGATTTATTTTGATTCTGCATTTAATAATATTCATATCTTATCTATATTAATAATATTTATTATATTTACTTATATATTTATCTATTTTTATTTATTTCATGTTTATATCCATTTCAAGTTTACTCCCAAGGCAGAGTCAGACCGAACCAGCTCAATCGAGTTTCTCAAGTTGGCCAACCTACTCAAGAAAGTTGACCAAGCTAGAAAGTTGACCAATCAACTCAGTTCCTCGTCCTGCCCATCTTCCGTACCTCACGGTACTTTTCCTTTTATTCTTTCTGTCGCCAAGTGATTTTATTCAAGCGGACACGACCACTTAAGGTGGAGGCACATTAAACTAGACTGCTATCTGCTTTTGCTATTTCGTTTGAGCACAAACAACTTGGGGTACAATATTCTAGACTTCCGTAAGAACAGCTTCATAATGTGTCTAGCATTCGTATTCTAGGTTTAACTTCTCTAAGTTAGTCATTCAGCTTCTCACCCTATGACGTAAGAGTATAATTTTGACATTTGGAAATTTGGAAAACATAAGATCGTGACCGAAGCCGTCTCTACTCAAACGAAGTAGCAAATATCAAGTAGCATACTAGCGAGAAATGCTTAGTGTGCTGCCACCTAACGTATCCGACCTAGTTATGGACCAAAAGAAAAAACAATAATAAATCAATAAATGAATTAATAAATGATTGAATATTCAAATGAATAAATGCAGACGATAAATCTAAAAGGACAAACAATATCGAAAACAAAAAACAAAACAAAGACTATATATAACTAAATACACAAATTTATAAAAGGATAGATGAATGATAATATGTGAGAAAAACACATGAAAATGTTTTTGGCAAAACACACACATACATACACACACACACACACACACACACATACGCACACCTCTCGGTCACAGTAAACGCACCATCATGTGTGGAGAACAACGCCTAGCACAATATGCACTCAAACTAGTTCTAAATTTTATATTTTTAATGTATTTCTGTATCGCTGTTAACTCAATAAACCAACTATCATACTATTATTATTATTATTATCATTATTATTACTATTATTATCATTATTATTATCATTATTATTATCAGTTATTATTATTATTGTTATTAATTATTATTATTATTATTATTATTATTATTATTATTATTATTATTATTATAATTATTATTGTTATTATTATCGATTATTCATCATCATTATTATTATTATTATTATAATTATTATCATATTACTATTATTATTATTTTTATTATTAACTATTATTATCATTATTATTATTATTATTATTATTATCATTAATTATCATTATTATTATTATTATCACTATTATTTCTATTACTATTTTCATTATTATTTTTATAATTATTTTTATTATCTTTATTAATTATTATTATTATTATTATTATTATTATAATTACTATTATTACTATTATCACTATTATTATCATTATTAATATTATCATTATTATTATTATTATCATTATTATTATTATTATTATTATTATCATTATTATTATCATTATATTTACGCACACACACACACACACACACACACACACACACACACACACACACACACACACACACACACACACACACACACACACACACACATGTACATCTACTTAGTCTTTCGATATACCCAAAGATCCCTTTACACGAGCACACACACACACACACACACACACACACACACACACACACACACACACACACACACACACACACACACACACAAACACACACACACACACGTCTACTTAGACTCTCGATACATCTGAAGGTCGCTCTCCATGATGGAGGTCCTCCTCCAGGTGTTCCTCATTCCTTTGATCCCCTAATGACGGTCCCGAGTGATGCGGTCGAAAAAACAAGCAACCTGACTTATCGACGAGCGCCAGCTGAAGCACCCCCGTGGCGTGGCTTGACTCCCGGTTTGAGATAGAAAATAGATCCCCATAGAAAATGGACCCCGGGGTTCATTTTCCGCAGCGGAAAATGGCCTCCCTATGGGAAATGGACATTCCACGCAAAATACTGGATTTTTTCTCTATTCATAAACAGATAACAGATCAACATTAATAAGTATTGCCTCTCAAAATACCTGACCTGACTTAATATAACCTAATGACAATGAGTTGCTCATCTTAGAGGGGGGTCATTTTCCGCTATAGAAAATATACCCCGGGTCCAATTTCAGGGGGTCCATATTCCATTCTACACCGGCAGGGGATCCTCATCACAGAATCATCTCCGAGTGCACGAAGCCAAGGCGTCACCCCCAAAGACCCCCCTCCCCCCCCCAAAAAAAAAAAAAAAAAGCTTATGCCATGTCACTCCTGCAAACTTCTTTTCGTTGTTTTCTCCCACCTGTCCAGTTTACCTTTTTCTCCGTACACATACTGTTTAAGGCTCGTTTCCCTCCTATCGACATTTTGCCGTGCGCCGTCCACGATACCACGTCGTGCTCTTAAGTACAGGGTGTCTATGGACACGTGAAAATTCCATACATACCCATAATTGTATGACAGTACGACGTTGTGTCGTGGACGGCGCACGGCGGAAAGTCGACACGTGTGAAACAAGCCTAAATCAACCATCTTGCTGCGTTTTATTTTAAGTATTGGCTCATTATTTATTTTATATAGTGACTGGTTAACAAGCAGATCTCAAAGGTAATGGTTAGCTAGGCCTCTTCACAACCAGAACTAGACCTCGAAGGCGAGGAGCCTACGCCAGGAGGCGCTGAGTAGCTGCGGCCAAAACCGTCTCCTTTGCCCTATACGCTTTAGGAACTGCTGGGAATCGGAGAGGAGTGCGGGATTCGAACCCACAACTGAGACCAGTCCACTTCAGGTGATGCCATAAGCGCCTCCTGAGTAAATGAGTACTCGGTTAACTGTGGTGTGGCTGAGACTAAGACACAGACACAGGTACAGACACAGACACACTCCTTCTCTTCTCCCCTCTCCCCTCCTTGTCTTTTTCCTCCCCATTCAAGTTCTTCCCTTTCTCATCAGTCCTTTCTCATTCTCTCTCTCTCTCTCATTTTTTCTTCTTTTCTTCCTCTATTCACTCTGTGTCGTCTTTTTCCATCTTTTTTACTTTTCTGGATGACTTTTATTGACTATACACACATGTATACTCATACATGCATGCATCATATACCACTCGCATATACAATATATAATGTATAATATATGATATATAATGTATAATATATATATAATATATAATATATAATATATAATATATAATATATAATATATAATATATAATAAATAATATACAATATATAATATATAACATATGATATATAATATATGATATATAATATATAATATGTAATATGTAATATCTAACATATAACATATATATATAATATATATAATAATATATAATATATAATATATGATATATATAATATATAATATATACATATATTGTATATATGTACGTCAACATACAAACATGTGTAGGTACAAGCACACACACATACACACATCCAGAATCGTGCTCTTAATATTCCCCCAAACATAGATTTGCTCTACTGTGAACAGTTAGTGGTTGCTGATGACACCGCAGCCATCGATGTTGTCCTGCAGGCAGACAAGAAACGAACAGAGCTCATCAACGAGAGGGATGAATTAGAAGCTAACATGAAGAAGAAGAAGAACAAAACTGTAGATATGGATCGTTTACAAGAAGTTTATGAGGAACTGAAAGCCATAGATGCAGATAAATCCGAACCAAAAGCAAGAAGAATCTTGGCAGGTCTTGGTTTTACAAAAGAGATGCAGGAGAGAGCCACCAAGAACTTCTCTGGAGGCTGGAGAATGCGTGTGTCACATGCTTGAGCACTCTTTATGGAACCTACCTTGCTCATGCATGATGAACCTACCAATCACCTTGACGTGAATGCTGTCATCTGGCTTGACAATTACTTGCAGGGCTGGAAGAAGACTCTACTCATCGTTTCCCATGACCAGTCCTTCCTTGATAATGTGTGCACTGACATCATCCATTTGGATCAGATGAAACTGTTCTACTACAAGGGAAATTACTCCACATTTAAGAAGATGTTGGTACAGAAGCGCAAAAGAACAGCTGAAGGTCTGGGAAAAACAAGAGAAACGTATTAAGGAAATGAAGGCATCAGGAGCCACCAAGAAAGAAGCTGAGAAGAAGCAGAAGGAAGCTCTTACCCGAAAACAAGAGAAGAAAAGAGCCAAGAGCAAGCGAGAAGAGGAGGAGAATGGCCCTACTGAACTTTTAGAAAAACCACAGGAATATTTTGTAAAATTTTCATTTCCAGAACCACCACCTATTCAGCCTCCTGTCTTGGGTCTTTACAATGTTTCATTTGCCTACTCAGGACACAAACGACTTTTCAGAAAAACAGACTTTGGTATTGATGTGGAGAGTAGAGTTGCAGTTGTAGGTCCAAATGGAGTTGGCAAATCCACATTTTTAAGATTGCTTGTAAGTTGACTCCAATTGATGGTGAGGCGAGGAAAAACCATCGTTTGAAAATTGGAAGGTTTGATCAGCATTCTGGTGAGCACTTGACAGCTGAGGAATCACCTGCAGAATATTTCATACGGTTGTTTAATTTGGCCTATGAAAAAACCACGTAAAGCCCTTGGAACCTTTGGTTTATCCTCCCATGCTCACACACCATCAAAAACAAGGATATATCAGGTGGTCAGAGAGTCAGAGTAACCCTTGCAGAACTCTGTCTCAAT
>NC_134786.1:55344327-55349327 GCF_046742065.1 Oratosquilla oratoria
CTCCCCCCTCCCCCCCTCCCGGCTTTCAGGACCTTCGAAGCCCCCGGACATCCGTCTGGCTCCCCCTTCAGGCAGAGCCACGTGTCAACTTTTCCTCTCGACTCGAACTTGCAGGAAGAGCCTTTCTCTTTGATGGGAATGAATGTCCTCCTCAGGTTCTCCTCCGCCTCAGGTCCTCTTCGTCCTCAGGTTCTCATCCTCTTCCTCCAGGTCCTCCACCTCTTCCTCTTCCTCCTCAGGCCTTCTTCCGCTTCCTCCTCCTACTTCTCGTCGTCCCCCAGGTCCTCCTCCTCCGGTTCTTTTCCGCCTCCTCAGGCCTTCTTCCTTCTGTTTCTCCTCAGGTCCTCCTCCTCTTCCTTCAGGTCCTCCTCCTCCTCCTCCTCCTCAGGTCCTCCTACATCTCCTCCTTTGTCTCCTCCTTTGTCTCCTCCTCCTCAGATCCTCCTCTTCCTCCTCAGGGCCTCGTCCATCTCTTCCGTATCCTCCTCCTCAGGTCCTCCGCTTCCTCCATCTCCATCTCCTCGTCCTCCTCCGTCTCCTCCTCCTCAGGTCCTCCTCTTCCTCTTCAGGCCCTCAACCATCTCCTCCTTCGTCTCCTCCTCCTCCCCTCTTCCTCCTCAGGTCCTCCTCTTCCTCCTCAGGTTCTCCTCCACCCCCATCTCCTCCTCCTCCTCCTCAGGCCCTCCTCCGTCTCCTCCTCAGGTCCTCCTCTTCCTCATCAGGCCCTCCTCCATTTCCTCCTTCGCCTCCTCCTCCTCCGCCTCTTCCTCCTCAGGTCCTCCTCCACCTCCATCTCCTCCTTCTGAGGTCATCCTCCATCTCCTCCTCCTCTTCCTCCTCCTCCGGTTAACTTTCTCCTCATCCTCATCAGAAGGAGGAGGACAATGAAAAGGAGGTGGTCAATAAGGAGGAAAAGGAGAATGACAAGGAGGAGAAAGAAAAGGAGAAGGGGAGGAGGAGGAGAAAGAAAAGGAGGAGAGGGTTAAGGAGGAGAAAGAAAAAGAAGAGGGGGATAAGGAGGAAGAGAAAGAAAAGGGGGAGGAGCAGGAAGAGAAGGAAGAGGAGGATGTTGAGGATGAGAAAGAAAAGGAGGAGGGGGATAAGAAAGAGGAGAAAGAAAAGCGGAGGAAGAGGAGGAGGAGGAGGAGGAGGAGGAGGAAGGGGTGGAAATTTTGATACATGAGTAGGTGACCTTCATACGAATAAAATCGTCTGGCAGCAAGAAGACGAAAACATCTGAGAGTCAACTGATCGAAGCAAGCAACAGGTCTCTCCATTTCCGTTCCGGTTGACATTTTCATTTTATTTTTGTTGTCGGTAGACGATTTTATTAATTTGCGTGGAAATCTCCACCCGCCCTCGGTAGTAATGGTAGTGGGTGAGGAGTCTACGCTCGGAGGCGCTGAGTAGCTAAGGCCGAAGCCGTCATCTTTGCCCTGTGATGCGCTTTAGGGACTGCTGTTGGGGCAGGTAGCAGACAGTCACCAATGGAAATCGTGGGGGTGGTGAGTGAAACATATGCACATACACGCACGCACACACACATACACACGCACACTCGAACACAAACACACCTGCACGCACACATACATACACACTCGAACAAAAGAAAAACATGCACACAATCGAGCCATATATGAGCTTTGAGCTCTCATCCGGGTGGTTAATAACACGATCACGAATAAAACACGTGATCCAAACCGTAGTGAAATTCGCACAACCACATACATACACACACGCACACACACACACACACATGCACACACACATACGCACAAACGCACACACACACACACACACACACACACACACACACACACACACACACACACACACACACACACACACACCACACACACATGCATAAACACATGCACACACACATACACACACACACGCTCACACACACGCACACACACACAAACACATACACACACACTTGCACACACACATACACACACACGCACACACACACGCACACACACACACACACACACACAAACACACAAACACACACACACAAACACACACAAACACACACACACATACACAAACGCACACACATACACAAACGCATACACACACAAACCCACACACACATAAACGCACACACACCTAAACGCACACACACATAAACGCACACACACATAAACGCACACACACACACACACGCACACACACACGTACACACGCACACACACACACACACGTACACACACACACACACACACACACACACACACACACATAAACACACAACACACACACACACACACACACACACACACACACACACACACACACACACACACACACACACACACACACACACACACACACACACACACACACACACACACACGCAAACGAATTTTATATAAAATATATCAACACGTTTCTTGATAACTACACTTTCATTTGTGTCTCCAGCTTGTACACGTTCGCCTCCTGTGAAAGCCGTCCCCATCCATGGTCGCCGCCTGCGTCCATTCAGGGACAATCCTCACGTGGTCCATTTTGGCTTTTGAGAGCCTCTCCATCTACTCCTTCCCTTCCTCTCTTTCTCTCTTTTTCTTTTCTTTCGTAACCTCTCTCTTTCCTCTCAGTGTGTGCTCGTGGTGTGCTGGTCTCGCATTCGCCTAATTGTGGGTTCGAATCCCGCGCTCTTTTCCGATTCCCAGCAGTGTCTGTTCATTACCTGCCTCCAACAGTTCCTAAGGAGCATCATAGGGCAAAGGTGACGGCTTTTGTCGCAGCTACTCAGCGCCTCCTGTCGTGGGATCCTCACTCTCTTCTCTTTCCTCCCTTCACCCTATCCCTTTCCCTCCTCTCCTCCTCTCCCCTCTACCCTCTCTTCTCCTTCGCTCTTTCTCTTTTCCTCTCCTATCCTGTCCTCTCTTTCCCCACCCACTTTTTTCTCCTCTCCTCTCCCATTTTCCTCTTATTTTTCCCTCCCCACTCTTTTTCCCTCTCCTCTCCTTCTCTTTTTCTCCTCCTCTCACCTTTTTTCCCTCTTTCCATTGTTTCCCTCTCCTTCTCTTTTCCCCGTCCTCTCTGTTGTCCCCTTCCTTCGCAGCGAAGGACACCCTTCACCCCTTCAGAACGAGAAGCTGCCTTCAGCTGAATAAAATCATCTGGCGGCAGCCGTAGCAAAAGTTCTAGAGAGCGTCATCATATGTGAAGAAGAATGCCCCAGGGCCGGTGTCACACTGTCCGGCGCCGCCGTTGCGGCTTGTTATGGGCTAGAGCAAAGTGTACCTTATTATGAGTCATTAGACTCAAAATATTTTGACAGTATTTTAACTAGGGAGGATGGTAGTAGTTGTTATATCAAGTTCTGGCTCCTGTCGTCACCAGGTGATTTTATTAAGGTAATTCAGATTACCCATTATCTAGTCGCGCCCGGCGCCACCGCATAGTGTGACACCTTTCCTGGATTATGCACGAACTCCAGCTGAATGAAGTTGTCTGGCGTCATCAAAGCAACGGAGTAGTTATCCACCCTTTACTAAGACGTCACAACCAATTCAGTTTTTAGATCGAACCTCCCCCCCCAAAAAAAAAAAAAAAAAATTATATATATATATACATGATAAAATAAAAACGTTTGAATAATTATATAAATGAGAAAAAAAGCAACAATAATAATTCGAAGCACCAAATTCTAATCTTTTCTTAGAGCCAGTCTCAAACGAGATGCTCCGTGCCAGACAGGCGAAGACGCCAGCTCCTAAAAAATGCGTTTTCTTCGAGCGCCGTATTTGGCCGAACTTTGTACACCGATAACTGAAAACATTGCTTTGGCGTCTTCGCCTATCTGGCACAGAGCGCCTCAAGTGATCCCTTCCGTACCAGGTGTCACTTTTCCTTTCACTCCGAGTTGCCGCCAGTCGATTTTATCCATATAAATGACTCCCCCTTCGTAGGTTTTACCATTCCATCTCTCTATTCTCTTCTCTTGTTCTATCGGATAGAATCTATCCTCTTTTCTCTTATTCTCTCTCTCTTCTCTTATTTTCCTTTCCTTTCAACACTCTTTCATCTCCCTCTTCAATTCATTTTCATTTACTCCGTATCTCTCTCTCTCTCTCTCTCTCTCTTATTTCCCTCCTCTCCCTCCCCTCTTTGACTCTATTCCCTTATCCCCATCTTTTTCTTATCTTTCTCTCTTTCTCTCTCCACCTTTCTCACATTCTTTTCTTAGCCTCTCTTCTCTCACTACCTTCTCTTATCTTCCCCTCGCTTCTCTTCCCCCCATTCTCTCTCTTATCCTTGCCTTTCCATCTCCTCTATTACCTTCTCCTCTCCCCCTGTCCCCATCCTTCTACTATATTGCCGTTTCTCAAAAGACTCTTTTTCTTTCAAAAGGTAAAATTTTTGGTTCTCTTCCCCTTCCCCTTTTTCCTTCATTGTTCTCTCGAATTCTACTACTTCGATTTCCTCCGGTCTCCCTTCCTTCCTCCTTTTCCTCCTCCTCCTGTAGGGAAGGAGGGGAGGGTGGTTCCTCTTTGTTATCAGGCGAGCCAATTCACGCGTCCTGTCCAATTCGACAAGTCTTGTTCGCGACTCACTTTATTTTATTCTATTTTGTTCTGCTTTATCTGTTTTTGTTTACATCTTTCAAAGCAGACACTTAAGTAAAAGAACTCTACTTACATTGAAAAGTGTTGGCGTGTGTGGGCCTTCTAGAACATTTTTTTTTTCATTCTGTAAAAAATATCGCAGATGAAATTGTCTGCGAAACTAGTCAAGAATTAGCTCAAATTAAGACGCCTGTGTTTCCTACTCCCGCCCACGTCATATACATGTATTTATGTATCCTATAAAATGGACCTTTCCCCCTTGCAAGATGGACGGCCGAATCAGTGCATACCACGCCCACACCACAAACAAAACCCACGCAACCACACCTCAGCACCTCCGGGATGAAGGTCAACCCCACCCTTCCGCCACACTGCTGGAGTCCAAGGCAATCCAGCTAGGCACAGTTCTTCCACCGA
>NC_134786.1:55361827-55364327 GCF_046742065.1 Oratosquilla oratoria
TGTGTCCAAACCATCCCAATACTCTTCCATCCGCCCTATCTCCCAACTCCCTTTCCACCCCTGTTCTCCTCCTCACCTCCTCATTTCTCACTCTATCCAGCCTAGTAACCCCTATCATACTTCTCAGACACCTCATGGCAAACACATTCAAACTCCTTCTCTCTTCCTCTCTTATGTTCCATGTTCTTGCCCCATACAGTGCTGTCGGCACAATCACTCCATTCCCAAATGTCTATTTCTCATTACACTTTTTAATCCACCAAGGCATTTACTCGTTTCTCTCAATCTACATTCCACCTCCACCTCCACTCCTCCCTTTCCTGCCACATTCGCACCCAATTATCTAAAAATATCCACTTCCTCCAGTCTCTCTCCCTTAATACTCACTTCCAGTCTGCAACTACTTTCTCCCTTTGTACATCTCATCACCTTACTTTTACCAACATTTATCTTCAACTTCCTTCTTTCATACACCTTCCCAAACTCTGTCACTGACTTCCTCAATCCCTCCTCTAATCCTGCTACAAGCGCAGTGTCGTCCGCAAACAACAGCTGGCTTATTTCCCATTTTTCTCCATTTTCTTTAACCATCTCCAATCCCTGACTCACTACCCTTGCTTTTACCTTTCGTACCACCCCATTCATGTATAAATTGAACAGCTAGGGTGACATAACACATTCCTGACAAAGTCCCACCTTTACCTCAAACCACTCACTCTCTCCATTTCCAATCCTGACACAAGCTCTACTACTCTCGTAAAAACTCTTGACTGCTCTTAACACCTTTCCTTCTATCCCATATATCTGCAATACCTCCCACAGTGCCTTCCTATCTACCCTGTCATAGGCCTTTTCCACATCCATAAAAGCCCAAAAAACATCCTCAACTTTTCCTACAGCTTTCTTACATATTTGTCTTACCTATCTGTCCTAAACCCACACTGTTCCTCACCAATTACTCCCTCTGTTCCTCTCCTAATCCTCTCAATCAAGACCCTCCCATAAGCCTTCCCAACTACACTTAACAAGCTAATCCCTCTGAAACTACTACACTTACACTTGTCCCCTTTTCCCTTGGAAAGTGAACTATACAAGCACTTCTCCAGTCCTCCGGCACTCTACCCTCTCTTAAACACACATTAAATAACCTCACCAGCCAGTCCACCATCAATGTACCTCCTTTTTTCAGACACTCTGCATGATATCTATCCAACCCAGGTGTCTTACCGGCCACACACACACACACACACACACACACACACACACACACATATATATATATATAAATATATATATATATTTATATATAATTATATATATATGTATATATATATATATATATATATATATATATATTTATATATATGTATATGTATATATATATATATATATATATGTACATATATATTATATATATATATATATATATGTGTGTGTGTGTGTGTTGTATACACACACACACACACACACACACACACATATATATATATATATATATATATATCTATATATATATATATATATATATATAAATAAACATAATGAAAAGCTATGTCAATAGTATCACAACATGCAATAATACCAACAAGGAGAATCATAAAGTAATACGAACAGAAATTAATATGATAAATACAAATAATCAATCTAGGAATATCCCAACAACGGTCACAACAACAGAAGTAGTAATTACAGGAAGAACCCCCTTATACTTACATACGTAACGAGTAAATAATAATGAAAATAATATATATCTAACAATAATAACAGCAAACAAGAACAATTCAATAATGATGATAATAATGTAAGTGAGAGTAAGAAACACAGGAGAATTAGTCTGAGTTTATTCCTGACTAGTTTTGCAGGTATACTGCGAAACTAGTCAGGAATAAACTCAGATTAAGACTCCTGTGGTTCCTACTTCCACTTACGTCAACCTGTCAGGATGTCTAAGCAATAATGATAATAATAATTATCATAACAATGATGATAATAATAAAAATAATAAATAATAATAATAATAATAATAATAATAATAATAATAATAATAATAATAATAATAATAATAATAATAATAATAATAATAATAATAATAATAATAATAATAATAATAATAACAACAACAACAACAACAATGATAATAATAATAATAATAATAATAATAATAATAATAATAATAACAAGAACAACAATAATAATAAGTGATAATAATAATAATGATAATAATAATAACAATAATAATAATAATAATAATAATAATAATAATAATAATAGTAATAGTAATAATAATAATAATAATAATGATAATAATAATAACAATAATAATAATAATAATAATAATAATAATAATAATAATAGTAATAGTAATAATAATAATAATAATAATGATAATAATAAAAATAATAATAATAATAAAACAAAAATTAAAATAGTAATAGTAACTCTAATAGCAATAATGACAGCCAAGGAAAAAAAAAAAAGTATATGGAAGGAGCGGCTTTCC
>NC_134786.1:55369327-55379327 GCF_046742065.1 Oratosquilla oratoria
ATGCCGCCAGTTGATTTTATTCAGTTACGAAAGGGAAGAGTAAATTGGACAAATTTAGATTTAAGAAGGAAATAGGCAAGAACTAGGTTAGCAACATAGTGGTTAACTAATGGAATAGACTCAGTAACCATGTAGAGAGCGCTAACTATCGGTTGCTTGAAAAGATGGTTAGATAGCTTTATGGATGGGGATGACAGAGAGTAAGGGACATGGAACTGCCTAGTGTAGGCTTTGTGGTCTCTTGCAGTCTCCTTCATTCTTATGTTCTTATGTAAACCAATGTACATGTCAAAGAATGAGTAAAGGAAGACTAATAAAAGAGGTGTGGAAGGCAGGGCTGGAAGGAGTGAACATGAGGGGTCGCCCTAGGATGAGATGGATAGATGGGGTAAAAGGGGGTTTGGGAAAGAGGGGAATGTCTTTTGAGGAAGGACGGGAGAGGACAGAAGATAGAGGTGAATGGAGAATGGTTGTGTATGGATGATGCAGTAATGCATGAGGGTGAGTGGGTGGGGGATGGGGGGTGAGGGAGTATGTGTGAGAAATAAATTGACGCAGCCCGAAGAGATTTCTCCCCGTCTTCTCCTTTACTGCATGAGGGGACTGAGGGGGGGGGGTCGCCGATTTAATGAAGCGGCCTTGCTGTGGATGTGCTATATCTTGCGACACTGCTTCTGACCCAGGGCACGTAGCTCGGTTTCCAGCGTCTTGGCTTCGTGATTATGCACGCACAGGTCAGGGTTCGAATCCCTTGGCAGAGCTTCTAAAACATATGTATATATATATATATATATATATATATATATATATATATATATACATATATATATATACATACATATATATATATATATACATACATATATATATACATATATATATGTATATATATATAGATATATATATATATATATATATATATGAGAGAAATTCGCTAGTAACAGCGACATCAATCCGATAATTTTTATGACAGTCGCATAATATATATATAGATAGATAGATAGATAAAAAAAAAACCCACTCTCAGCCTTTAGACCGACCTCTCCACCTTAACCCATTCTTAACTTTTGCAGGCGCCACTTCCGGGGTTAAACGCCGCTAAGGGGAAAGTTAAGGACCCGCGTGTCCTCTAATCAAGGGCCTCCAGAGCGCGTCTCAAGCCCGGAGGATGAGGAAAAAGAAAGATCGAGAGAAGACTGGAGGATGAGGGAGGAATGGGAGGAATTACATGAAGTTACATGGACAAACGAACAACAGCAGACCTATTGGTCCTGACATGGGTGTTTCGGTACCTAACCTAATCTAATATTGTAATAAACACACACACATACACACACACACACACACACACACACACACACACACACACACACACACACACACACACACACACACACACACACACACACACACACACACATCTAGAACGAGCTCTGAAATTCTGGATAAAATGGAATACAAGACACCATTTGGAAAGAGTGACCACATACTAATCGAGTTCGAACTAAAAGAGGGAATTTTTTGGGAAGAAATGAGAAACACAGAAAAGGAAGATTAATGTACAACAAAACGGATTTTGAGAAACTCAGAAAAGTCTTTCAAAAAGTGAATTGGTAAAACTTCTTTAATGAAGAAACAAAGATGGAAGAGAAATGGACGATATTAAAAGAAATCTATAATGAAGAAATAGATAAATACGTACCAAAACAAAGCAGGAAAAGGTATACATTAAATGTTGGTACAACAAAAAATGTAGTAAGACAAAAGATAGAAGAGACAAAGTTTGGAAAAGATGGAAAAAAAATGATAAGTGGCAAGTATATATCAAACTAAGAAATGAAAATGTAAAAATACGCAGGGAAGAAAAATAAACTATAAAAAAGACATAATAGACAAATGTAAGGATCAACCTAAATTATTCTAGATATGTAAATGGTAAATTAAAAGATAAACAGGAAATAGTGAAACTGTGTCAGGGGAATGCGGAATATATAGAAGATGTAGAAATGGCTGAAATTATAAACAAACATTTTAAATCTGTATTCACAAATGAAAATACACACAACTGGGAATACAGAGGTCATGAAAAGAAACTCAAAAAGGATAACTATACAGTAGAAGAGATCTGAAAAAATAGCTTCCCCCACAGAGTGCTGGATATCTGGAATAATCTAGATAAAGAAACTGTGTGCAAACGCTATTCAAGATTTTAAGAAAAAACTTGATGCTGAAAGATACAAAGACGGGTCACCACGAACATAGCTCCCTTCCCGTATAATACAACTAGGTAAATACAACTAATTAAATACACACACACACACACATATATATATATATATATATATATAAATATATATATATATATATGTATATATATATACATATATATATTAGGAGGGGGAGGGGGAAGATGAGAAAGAAAGAACGAGAGGAGAGGAGAGGAGGAGGAGAAGGAGGAAGAGGAAGAGGAGAAGAGGGAGAAGAGGAAGAGAAGAACGAAAGAACGAGAAGAGAGAGGAGGAGTAAAATTAGAAGCAGTAGTGGCAGAAGCAGTAATAGAATCAGATGGAAAACTAGGAGGTAGGAGGAGGAAGAAGAAGAAACAAAAGAAAAGGACGACGATGAAGAAGATGAAGAAAAACAAAAGAAGAAGAAGAAGAAGAAACAAAAAAGAAGAAGAAGAAGAAGAAGAAGAAGAAGAAGAAGAAGAAGAAGAAGAAGAAGAAGAAGAAGAAGAAGAAGAAGAAGAAGAAGAAGAAGAAGAAGAAGAAGAAGAAGATGATGAAGAAGAAGAAGAAGAAGAAGAAGGGTGATGAGTGTATACTTCTCATCTATACATTTAAGAAGTGTTAAACAAAACCCGAGTTTCTATGAACTGTCACTTGTTATTCCAAATCAGCGGAGCCTCCAGTCGGCGGGAAGGTTGCGTTCCAGGGCTGCCGGCGACTCGGCTCGCTTTGGGCGTCCCAGGTCAATCCACTGACCTGACATTCCTTTGTACACGTTGCCAGCAGCTATATCTAATTTCAGTAACACAATATTATGTGTACCTTATAATTATGACTGAAGGTTCATATAATATTAGTATATGTGTGAGGTCGTGTTGAGTGGTCAACCACGGACATATACATATTTTCATTGGAATATAGTGTACTGGTTTGTAGTTGGCGATATCGAGAATCGTAACTTCGGCCGAAGCCGTCACCTTAGCCCTATCAGTCGCTTTAGGGACTGTTAGGGTAGGTAATAGACAGTCACTGCTGGGAATCGGAGAGTAGTGCGGGATTCGAACCCTCAACTAAAATAATGCGAGACCAGCACGCTTCCGATTACGCCACCAGAATAGAGGGAGCGTTTGAAGACGTCGAAAAAGTTTAAGTAAACTATTAGTAATAATATCAATAGTTAGATTAACAGCAGAAACAAAAACATATGTTATAGTCGCAGCAGTAAAGGTTGTGGTAGTAATAGTAGTAGGGTTAGCAGTAGTAGCAGTAGTAATAGTAGCAGTTGGTGTAGTAGTACTAATAATACTGATAGTAGTAGTAGTAGTCTAAAGGGAGATAGAACAATGAGAGAAAAAATTATAAACAGCAGCATTGTTAGTAATTATTAACAATGCTGCTGTTTATCATTATAATGAACAAAAATTACCGCTAACATGAAAATGACAACATGAAGGTATAATATTAAAATAATAGGGACAGTTAGACAATGTGTACGGTTGTCACTGATGATGTCGCCAATCAACCTCACGTTGTGGCAACATCGCCGTGACAAGAAAAAATTTCCACAACATAGCTGATCGCTGGGCATATATATAAGTTCTGAGCTGAGGAGGGTAATAGCTGTCGATCACGAGTCCAACATATGATCCAAGACCGTGGTGAATCACTGAACATCCAGTAGAATGCACGACAGACTGGTGTCCTAAAAATCATAAGTTCGAATTCTCCTAATTCTACATTTGGTTCATACGATCGCAATCAAGAAATCTGATTAAGATGATTAATAGGAACAACTAACTTTTAACAGCAATCAACGCCTTTCTCTCTCTCTCTCTCTCTCTATCTCTCTCTCTCTTTCTGTTCACCATGGTATTGGATAACGTGCTACACACGTGATCAACAGCTACTTCCTTCCCAGATGAGAGCTCAGAGCTCATATATGGCCCGATCTATGTGTAATACTGTGACCTTACCACCCCACCGACCTAAAGTCCTTGCCCACCAGGGCTGGAGTGCCGGCTTGCAGTGCAGCGATGCTGTTTTTTTCAGCCTATGGGGGAAACAAACTCGAACCGCAAAATAAGCGGTCGAGAGCGGTTCCACTGCACCGTCGATCCTTGTGAAAGTGTGTGCGTGTGTGATTCACCGCGGTCTTGGATCACGTGGGGGACTCAAGATCAACATGTATTAACTTTCTGGACGAGAGTTCAAAACTCATACTGTGTGTTTGTGTATGTGTGTGTGTGTGTGTGTGTGTGTGTGTGTGTGTGTGTGTGTGTGTGTGTGTGTATGTGTGTGTGTGTGTGTGTGTGTATGTGTGTGTGTCCTCGCATGCGTAATTTTTTGCGTAAACTTAATGATAAGAGCAATCAATATATTGGTAGCTATACTGGATTCCTACCGTATCTACACACACACACACACACACACACACACACACACACACACACACACACACACACACACACACACACACACACATACACACACACACACACACAATCACACACAAATGATCACGTGATATAAGATCAGCGCATGCGCGTGCTCTGAGGCACAGTGCCACAAAGACGTGACCAAAGCAAGTTCGAGTCCTTTGATAACGCTTATCGCTGAGGGTTCTGATATTTCTCGACAAGGAGTGATCGTGTTCCGCAGATTTCCTCCACAAATTCCCTTCATCTTTCACTCAATATTACTTTCTGTTATCACCAATGGAACTATATGTGTATGTGTGGGGGGAGCACTGACGTACGTCTCATGCTGTTAACGTGCGCACGCGTACACACACACACACACACACACACACACACATACACACACACACACACACGTACACATACACACACACGTGCACACGCATACACACGTACGTGCACATGCATACACACGTACAAACACACACACACACACACACGTAAATTGGGCAATACATAAGCTCTAAGCTCTCATCCGGAGGGTATCGATGTTGATTGAGAGACCAGCACGTGATCCAAGGTCATGGCGCATCACGATTTCCCTCTGTTCAACTGAGGATTCAAGGAATAAAGATCAAACATATAGGCATAGACAGATAAATAAATAAAAGTACTGAGGAATTAATAAACAAATAAACAAATGGGATATTTCGTTCGCATAGAAAACGTAGATGTGGATGTAAACTATGTATCTATATACTATATATATATATATATATATATATATATATATATATATATATATATATATATATATAAAATGTATTTTGCTTGAAGCCACGAGGAAATCAAAGATCGGAATACTGAACGTTTTCGTCTATATAAGACATTTTCAAAGAAATTTGAAAATGTCTTAGATAGACGAAAACGGTCAATATTCCGATCTTTGATTTCCTCGTGGTTTCAAGCAAAATATCTTTATTCACGTGTTTTATGCGATTACTGTTGTATATATATATATATATATATATATATATATATATATACATATATATATATATATATATATATATATGTATATATATATTATATAGATATATTTTCTATATATATATATATATATATATGCTTCTATATACTATCTAATATACTATATACCATCCATATATTATATACTATACTATCTATATAATATTCCCTTATAAGGAAGGGAGCCAAGTCAAGGCACGGACCCACTCCCACCCACTCTACTTCCAACAAGCACCCTTCCCCCCTTTCATCTTAGATCCTCGTGGATGAAGGGTGACATCTCTGTTGCCTGGAGTCAGAAGCAATGCAGCAAGACTCAGTACATTCCACAGTAGGTCCTCTTCACTTCACTTACATGAAGGGAATAGGCAAGACCTGGCTGACCAATAGAGTGGTTAACGAATGGAATAGACTTTGTAACCGTTTAGTGAGCGCTGAAACAATGGGTTGTTTTAAGAGATAATGAGATGTCGTTGTGGGTAGGGATGACAGGTGGTAAGGGACATGGAACTGCCAAATGTAGGTCTTACAGTCTTTTGCAGTCATATTCATTCTTATGTTCTTAGGTTCTTAAGCACGAGGTCGTGGCTACAAAGACTCAACGAAGGACGAAGAGAGTCTGTGAAGTTGATTTCGACAACAAGGTCCGAAAGACCTAAAAGAGAGACCTTAAAGATAGATATAAAAGAAAGACATAAAAGAGAGACCTAAAAGAAAGGCCTAAAAGAAAGACCTAAAAGAGAAACCTAAAAGAGAAACCTAAAAGAAACATAAAAGAGAGACATAAAAGAAAGGCCTAAAAGAAAGACCTAAAAGAGACCTAAAAGAAAGATCTAGAAGAGAAACCTAAAGGAAACATAAAAGAGAGACCTAAATGAGAGATCTAAAGGAAAAACCTAAAAGAGAGAGAGACCTAAAAGAAACTTAACTTGAATCTTGGTATTACAGTTGGAGACAAAAGTTCCACGACACTGTTACAATATACTTGTTATGGGCTGCAGCTTACCAGCGCTTCTATCCTTGTGAACAACGCTCGTGCCGCTTACAATACAGTTGTACTTATACATAATTAGATGTTAAATCGGTGAGAGAGAGAGAGAGAGAGAGAGAGAGAGAGAGAGAGAGAGAGAGAGAGAGAGAGAGAGAGAGAGAGAGAGAGAGAGAGAGAGAGAGAGAGAGAGAGAGAGAGAGAGGAGAGAGAGAGAATGACAGTACAAGAAAGAACAGAGAGAGAGAGAGAGAGAGAGAGAGAGAGAGAGAGAGAGAGAGAGAGAGAGAGAGAGAGAGAGAGAGAGAGAGAGAGAGAGAGAGAGAGAGAGAGAGAGAGAGAGAGAGAGAGAGAGAGAGAGAGAGAGAGAGAGAGAGAGAGAGAGAGAGAGAGAGAGAGAGAGAGAGAGAGAGAGAGAGAGAGAGAGAGAGAGAGCGAGAGAGACAGAGCAAGAGAGAGAGAGAGAGATGGAGAGAGCGAGAGAGACAGAGCAAGAGAATGACCAAGGAAGAGAAAGAGCAAAAATAGAAAAAGAGTAAAAGAAAAAAAAAAGACAAGAAAGACAAAGAGAGAGAAATAGCAAGAAAGAGCAGTACCAGGTCCTTCACGACATAACACTATTTTTTCATATTAAACAGTTGCTGCCACCTACAACTGCTTCTCACCATAAAAAGCCCCACGAACTGTTTCTGCCAACTGTACACGACAGAAAGATAACGGAGAGAGTAATGGAAGCGACACAGGAGGAGGAGGAGGAGGAGGAGGAGGAGGAGGAGGAGGAGGAGGAGGAGGAGGAGGAGGAGGAGGAGGAGGAGGAGCAGACGGGCGAGGAGCAGCCAGGGGATGGACACGAGGAGAAAGAGGAGGATGAGGAGGAGGAGGAGGAGGATGAGCAGGAGGAGGATGAGAAGGAGGACGAGGAGGAGAAGCAGGAGGAGGAGGAGGAAGAGGAAGAGAGGATGAGGAGAAAGTAGAGAAGGAGGAGGAAGAGGTGGGAAGAGGAGGAGAAGGAGGAGGAGTGACATGGAGTTATGTACAGAGCAACAGATTTATTGGTCCTTACATGGCTGTTTCGGTACCCTAACCATTTTTCGTTCTATTTCTTTTTATCTATATAGGAACACATAATTCTAGTCGAGGAGGAGGAGGAAGAGGAGGAGGAAGAGGAGGAGGAGGAGGAGGAGGAGGAGGAGGAGGAAGAGGAGGAGAAGGAGGATCGGCAGCCAGAATCTAAACACGAGGGAAAGAGTAGGAGGAGGAGGAGTAGAAAGATGAAGAGAGCAAGAGGAAGAAGAAAAGGATCAGCCAGGAGTTGAAAATTGGAGGAGTGGGGGAGGAGAAGAAGGAAAAGGAGGAGGAGGAAAAGGAGGAGGAGGAGGAAAAGGAGGAGGAGGAAGAGGAGTAGGAAGAGGAGGAGGAGAGGAGGAAGAGGACGGGCAGCCAGGATTTGAACATGGGGGAGTAGGAGTAGGAGGAGGAAGAGGAGGAGGAGGAAGATTAGAGGAGAGGAGGAGGAGGAGGAGGAGGAGTAGCCAGGATTTGAACATGGGGAAATAGGAGTAGGACTAGGAGGAAGAGGAGGAAGAAGTGGAGTAGGAAGAGGAAGAGGAGAGGAAAAGGAGGAGGAGAAGCAACTAGGATTTGAACATGGGGGAGCAGGAGGAAGAGGAGGAGGAGAGGTAAGTGGAAGAGGAGGAGGAGGGGAGGTGGAGGAAGAGGATAAGGATGAAGGGTAAGAAGAATAGGAGTAGAAGAGGAGGTGGAGGAAGAGGAGGAGAGGAGGTGGAGGAGGGGTAAGAGGAGGAGGAAGAGGAGACGAGGAGAAATAGGGGTAAGAGAAAGAGAAGGAGGAGAAGAGGAGGTGGAGGAAGAGGAGGAGGAGGTGGAGGAAGAGGAGGAGGAGAGGAGGAGGAGAGGAGGAGGAGAGGAGGAGGTGGAGGAAGAGAAGGAGGAAGACGAGGAGGAAGAGGAGGAAGAGGAGGCCAGATGTTCAGACTTGTAACAATTGAATCCAAAGTACTGTACATGGTGCGTTTGGCGAGAGTTCGTGGATAAAGAAAAAAAGTGGACAAGAAAATAAGAGAGTACGAAAAAGAAAAGATTCACAAGGGAAAACAGTGAAAAGCGACGGAGATGTACGTCATGGTGAAAAGCAGAGGAGGAGGAGGAAGAGGAGGAGGAGCGTGGTGGTGATGGTGATGATGATAATGATGATGATGATGATGATGATGATGATGATGGTAATAATGATGATGATGATGATGATGATGATGATGATGATGATGATGATGATGATGATGATGATGATGATGATGATGATGATGATGATGATGATGATAATAATGATGGTGATGATGATGATGATGATGATGATGATGATGATGATGATGATGATGATGATGATGATGATGATGATGATGATGATGATGATGATGATGATGGTAATAATGATGGTGATGATGATGATGATGATGATGATGATGATGATGATGATGATGATGATGATGATGATGATGAGGGGAAGAGCACGAGTATGATGGTGATAATGATGATAGTGATTATGATAATAATGATAATTATAGGGAGGAAAAGGAGGAGATGGAGGAAGAGGAGGAAGAAAATGGAAAAGTATAGAGGAGATAAAGAGGTAGGAGATGAGGAGAGAGGATGATAATGGAAGGGGAAAGTGGAGGAGGAGGAGTAAGAGGAGGAGGGAGGAGGTGGAGGAGAAGGGAGGTGGAGAGGAAGGAGGAGGGAGAAGGAAGAGAAAGAGGAGAAGGGAGGTGGAGGGGAGGAGGAGGGGAGGGGTAGGAGAAGGAGGGAGGTGGGAAGGAGGGGGAGGGAGGAGGTGAAGGTGGAGGAAGAGAGGAGGAGGAGGAAAGTGGGGAGGAGAGGAAGGGAGGAAGTGGAGGTAGAAAAGAAGGGAGAAGGGGAGGAGGGAGGAGGGAGGTGGAGGGAGGGCGAGGAGGGGGGAGAAGTGGCGAGGAGGGGAAGGAGGAGGAGTGGAGGAGGTGGAAGAGGGGGAGGAGGAGGAGAAGGTGTAGGAGGAGAAGGAGGAGGAGGGGAAGGAGGAGGAGGGGAGGAGGTGGAGGGGAGGAGGTGGAGGAGGGATAGGAGGAGAAGGTGTAGGAGAAGGAGGAGAAGGAGAAGGAGGAGAAGGAGAAGGAGGAGGAGGAGGGGAGGAGGTGGAGGAGGTGTAGGAGGAGGAGGAGGATAGAAAGCATGAGTCAAGAGGATGAGTGGAGAGGACGATTGCACCCATCAAGGCCCAGAGTTGCCTTTGGACATTTCATTCTGGCGCAGGCGTTCAGCTTTGAAGGGAAAGAAACTCGATGTGT
>NC_134786.1:55389327-55416827 GCF_046742065.1 Oratosquilla oratoria
TGCTTGCGCTGCTTTTCTTAACGCCAAATAAGGAATCGAGTCGGGCTTTGATCCTCTTCCAGGAAACTCTTTGGGATTTGGTGATGAATAAATCCCGCGCGACCTCCAAAAATAAATCCCCTCCCTCCCTCTTTCCCTCCCTCTTCCGCACTCCCTCTATTTTATTTGGATAAATCTTACAGCTTACAAGTTGACATTAACTACAAGATACGTCAAACTGTGGGGTGGGGTGACATTTCTTTCAGTCCTCTTGCTTGGATAAAAATAAATACGAAAAGGAAATAAATGAAAAGAATAAATGAAATGAAAGAGGTAAATAAATAAAATCACCGCTTCACTTGATGCGGAAGCTCGCATTTGGCAAATCTCAAAACACTCGAAAGCATTTGGTAAATATCACATCATCTGACCTGTTTACACACGGACGAGGCCCTATGGACGCAGGCGGCTGCCATGACGCAGATTCAAAACGATCATCTGCGTCTTGGCGGCTGATGACTAAAATCAATTAACTCGTCGCCATATTTAATCATATAATATTCTCACATGACTTACCTAAGCAGGCACCCGCTTGGGGTCGTGAACACGTATTAACACCTTCCGTACCGGTTAGAAATTTTACTTTACATTCATCTACCGCCAGGTGATTTTATTCACACGGGGGTGAGAACTTACGTATACCAAAGGTTTAAGTACTGCCAGATGGCAAAATCTAATTATTTTTTTCTAGAAGATGATCTTATTCGACTTAGTGGGATTTTGGAACTTAAAGGTTAGGAGGAGGGGGAGGGGAGGAGGGGGAGGGAAGGGGAGGGAGGGGAGGATGGGTGAGGGGAAGAGGGGGAAGGGGAGGAGGGGAGGGAGGGAGAGGGGAAGGGGAGGATGGGGGAGAGGAAGAGGGGAGGATGAGGAGGGAAGGATGGGTAAAGAGAAGAGGTGGGATGGAAGAGAAGGAGGAGGGAGGGGAGGAGGGGAGAGGGGAAGGGGAGAGTGGGGAAAGGAAGAGGGGGAGGGGGAGGAAGAGGGGGAGGGGGAAGGGGAGGGGATGAGGAGAGGGGAGGAGAGATGAGGGGTGGAGGGAGAGGGGTGGAGGGAGAAGGGGAGGGGAGGAGGGGGAGGGGAGGGGAGGAGAGGCGAGGGGGAGGGGGAGGGAGAGGGGAGGATCCGGTCAATTCTTTATACTTTTTTTTTGTCATTATGATCTTACTTAATCTATTCTATTTGTTTTCAATAATTACCTGTACCCTTTATTTACAAACTTAATACAAATCTGTATTCATCTAATTTACTTATTTTGTCTTATATTTATCATTATCATTATTATTATAATTATTATATCATTTTTGCTAATAGTTATCATTATCATTATTATAATTATTATTATTATTGTTATTATTGTTATTACTATTATTATTATTACTATTATTATTATCATCATCATTATTACTATTATTATTATTATCATTATCATTACTATTATTATTATTATTATTTTAATTATTTTTACACCATTTCTACTAGATTTTTTCCAAGAAAAAAATCGGAGAAGTCTAATCATGTATGAGAGGGACTGACTCCTGCCTGAGGAGGTTCATCCGAGCAAGTTTAGGTCGGATCGTAAAGTCATCGTCGTAAATTTACGAGGTCGCAACGCTGCCCCGGTGAGGGCAACTACCCTGTTAAAGGCACACGCGCGTGGGCTCCTAGGTAAACACGAGGGCAAAACACACGCACACACACACACACACACACACACACACACACACACACACACACACACACACACACACACACACACACACACATACATATACACACACATACAAACACACTCAAACGCGCACACACACACACACACACACACACACACACATATACATACACGCACGCACACACACAAACACACACACACATACTCATGCGCACGCACACAAACAAATGTACACGCACGCTCATTATATATGTAGCTTTCATCTCCACTCTAAGAAGAAAAAATGCTGATATCTTTCAAATACTTTTCTTCCGTTCTGCCGCTCTTCTTAAACCTCTCCATTTCCACCTCTTTTCATTCCACTTGGTTATTGTTGACAAAATGCAATTCTCTGTCAACATCTCCATCAAGTCGTCTGTCAGCAGCCAGAATGTATATTACAACAATAGCGACTGAAGGGGGAAGCGTATTAAGCCATATATATATATTATATATATATATATATACATATATATATATATATACATATATATATGTATATATATATGTGTGTGTGTGTGTGTGTGTGTGTGTGTGTACATTATATAGATATATGTATTTATATATATATATATATATATATATATATATATATATATAATATATTAATCTAACATTTCGTCTTTACGTCTTCTTCAGGGTAACAAACTAATACAGAACATCGTAATATATACCCTCATAGCGGACCATCTTGCCGGACGTCTTACAATGCTGCGCGCCGATTGGTCCGGGCTTATGCCGAGGATCAGCCCGGCTGAGGCCAATGACAAGTTGGCAAACCCTTCTCTGTGGTTGGTGACCTCTCCTGAAACAATAAGTGCGGCTTCCACTAGCTTCCTCATTCTCTCTCCAAGCTCCGTGCGGAGAGGGCGAGCATTCCCCCATTTAGGAAGGTGTCCCTGCGACTCTGCATGCACCACTAGGGAGTTGGAGGTTCTGTGGTGCCGTAGGTCATTTTTGTGTTCTACTATCCTTTTTGAAGACCAGAAGTATACACAACATCGAGGATTGGCGATGGGCTTCCCTCTGAGTGCGGTCATGGCGTCGCTATATATGGAGACATTAGAAAAGGACAGGCTGCTACGCATCATGGGAAGAGACTGATTGGATCCGCTATGTAGACGATATATTGGTTGTGCTGCCTGAGGAATCAAACGTAGACAATAAGCTTCGCATGCTTAACGAATTGGACGAGAACATACATTTCACGGTGGAGCTGGAGGGGTATCACAAGTTGCCGTTCCTCGACACTGATACACCGAGGGACTAAAGAAGTTAGATTTTCTGTATACAGAAAGCCAACAAGCAAGGATGACTTCATTCACTACTAGTGGAGACAGCGCGCGGACCAAGTCTGTAATGACAATTGGATTCGTCTTGCGAGCCATTAGAATTTGTATTGAAGAGTTTTTAGAGGAAGAGATGACCTATATTTCCAATACTTTCTGCAGATTATTATACCCTCTAGGCCTGCTCAACAAACAAAAGAGAGAAGGTAGACGGCGATTTCCTTGTAGTACCGTACATGAATGGAGCCGAGATACTAACTTCCTTACTGTCTAATGTTGGCATACACGTAGCTTGTGCCTCTGGTCGGGAAATTAAGGACATAGTGAAAGGTAAAGAAAGAACATCAACAAGGACATTGTTGTTTACGGTATACCGTGTGGTGAATGTTCTGCTGTATATTATGGAATACGAAGCATACTGGACATACAAAGCCAAATAAACAATAACTACACACTTCCAAACCTTAGCAACATGGAACAAATGCACATTATACAACACAACATAATACAATGAACATTTGATAGAAGAAATGAGCTATGTAACATATATATCACAACAACACTAGACATAATACTTTTGAACTCGATAGGTACACATGACAGACTAAAAATACACAACTACACAGTACACAGACGAAAAGACACCAAGCAGGCATAGCAATAGCCATTAAACATAACATCAAATACAAAATACTAGACGACATCCAAGCCGAAATACTAGGAGTAAAAATAGACACAAATCAAGGACCTATAATTATAGCAACAATATACTTTCCCCCTAAACGCCCCCTCCTCCCCACAGATGACATACTAAGACTAACAAGAAAAAGATTACCTGTGTACATAGTAGGAGACATGAACGCCAAACACCCAACATTAGGCCACAACAGCACAAACACCAGAGGAAGACAAATAGACAATTAATTCAAAGAAGACACTTAACACATTCAGGACCAGACTTTCCCACTTATATTGCACACAACGAACAAGGAACACAAACATAATTCTAACAAACAGACATCATTACTTAAACTATAGAATCACATCTGGACAATTAGCTACCTCCGACCACATCCTAATAAATTTAACATTAGCAACAAAACCAATTACAATACCTACAGCAGAAAGATACTCATTTCACAAAGCAGACTGAACAGGATTCTAAAACACACTAAACACGGAAAACAAAACACGACAAACAAAGACAAAGAATAGCACATAATAAACAAAACAATGACGACAAACTCATCACATGGTACAAGATGATACAAAAAACCATTGATAAACACATTCCCAAAACCAAACAAAAAATACCACTGCATCCAAGACAATCAGATACATTGAAACTACTACAGCGGTAATACCAACAATTACAATCACAAACCCACAACAACGGCACATGGACACTACAAACAAGACAAGCAGTACACAACATACAAAACCAACTTCTAGAAGAAAACAGACAACTATACGACGAACACTGGAACAATGAAATACAGAAATTAAATATACAATACAATGACACCAAATACTTTTGGACACATAAAAGGACTGACAGGAATACCTACTAACACCACTCTTCACATCATACACAACAACCGCAAGCTACATAAAGACAAAGAATGCATATTCAGACAACACTGGATCACCCCAGAAGAAAACGCAACATTTGACGTAGAACACGATAGGACAATTACAACATAAGTGCAAGACATATTAGAAGACATTACCCCCAACAACTTAGCTGACATGAGACGACTCAACTCAGGCAACACACTCACAAAATCCTTTGCACTACTGACATAAAAAAAATCCAACAAAACACCCGGACACTCACATATAAACAAAACAACACAAACATTCCAGATTCAACACTACAATTACTCACGGAAATCTTCAACGAAACATTCAGCATGGGATACTTCCCTGACACATTCAAACAGCTACACTAACCTTCATACCTAGACACGGAAAAAAAATCACAGACATAAACGACTACAGACCAATATCACTATTTGAAGTCCCAGGAAAAGTATTAGAAAAACTTATACTACAAAGACTCCTGAAACATTTACACAACATGGTATGGTTTAACGTCACAAACTCGCCCTCCCCCCCCCTTTTATTGGAGGGCTAGGTCGATGCCCCTCACAGAGGGCTTTGTAGCGTGGAATTTAATGAACCATGCGCTTGGTGCAACTTCGCCGGTGGCAGGATTCGAACCGCCATCACCTCGACCTTCGCCGCAAGTAACGGCGTGATGGCGGTTCGAATCCTGCCACCGGCGAAGCTGAACCGCCATCCCGTCGTTACTTGCTGCGAAGGTCGAGGGGATGGCGGTTCGACCTTCAAAACAACAATCTAATAAACGAAAATCAACACGATTCACAAAAAGAAGGGGAACACACAAAGCCATAGCCACACTTTACGAAACAATAGCCATGAGCCAACGACACAAACACGGATATAACATAATATCACGAGACATAACAAAAGCAATTGACAAAATATGGCACACTGGACTTAAACATATAATACACCAAACACATCTCCCAGACACACTAACAAGAATACTTTGCAATTACCTCGACAACAGAAAAACACAAATACAAATACACCATTATACAGGACGACCCTTGAACATACACAGTGGAGTTCTCCAAGGAAGTATCCTTTCACCAATCCTATTCAACCTCTCTCCATCATTATGTGCATCCGTTAACTAATCACAGTTCGCAATAACACATTCCCATTGTGTTACTAACATATAGATTACCAAAATGATAACACGTCTGAAATAAAAGTCACACGTAATACCACAAAAACAGTGAGTACAACATAAATAGATATCACCACCCTCCCCAACAATGAACCGCAACAACTTACCCCCTAGACGTCAAAAAATAGAATAAAAAAAGTCGTACACATTAAGAAAATAAAATAAAATGGATACGACGTTCAGAGATCAAGAAATTCTCCGCCCCCACAGACGTCAAACCTAACATAAGGAACAGCAAAACTCGTATACATAAAAGATATTAACATTAACCAATTAGAATTAAGTGACCAAAACAACACAAGAAAAAAGAAGAACCGAAACCAAAACTAGTAAATCTTCAAGCTCCACGACAAGGTTAAGAAATCAACACCTCAATAATTTTTTTTTTTTAAAGACAACCAAGCAAGTGGGTCTGCCCCAACACCTATTTCAACTTCAACTTCTTTCCATTTCAAATTTCTCTCCAGTAAACACCCTCCCCCTGCCCCCTTCCACCTTATCTATCATGCCTAGTAGTTGTAGTAGTAGTCTGTTACTCTGAAGAAGACGTAAAGTTGAAATGTTAGATTACATTAGTGTTCCTGGTTCATCCTGAGTTTCCTTATCACCTTTTCCACTCATTTGTAACTCCTTCAAACAATATATATATGTATGTATATATATATATATATATATATATATATATATATATATATATATATATATATATATATATACATGTACAATATATATATGCGTGTGTGTGTATAACAATATTTAGTCACACATGTACAGTATGTACATAGTAGAATGCGTGTGGTTGTGTGGTTGTGTGCAAACTTCAATTTGCATAAACTACTTTGGCAGCTTAGCGATCATTTACCTTGCCCCTGCACGGCGCCTTGGGGCACTTGGCGAAAAAAAAAATCGACTTCTCAGACGGCGACGCTACCAGAGGCTCCTTCAGCTCGTCCTTCATCATCATTACCTTACCACAATCACCATACCACCATCACCATGTCATGGGAGCCATTGTCACCACCACCATCCAACCCACCGAGAAATTCAATTGGTAAGGAAATGGTTGTAAACAAAGGAAGTGTAAAAAGGACCCAAATGTAACATTTCCTTGAAAGGAAAGAAAACGGGGAAAGAGGAAGGTGGAAAGAAAATGGGGAAGGGGTAAAGGTTGAGGGAAGAAGGGGGAAAGAGGAAATGGAAAAGGGAAGGGGAAAAAGAAAAAAAAAATGGAAAAAAGGAAAGGGGAAAGGTGAAGGGAGAGAGTGAAACGAGGAAGGCGATTCGATTCATCTCGGTGGTATTCCCTTCAGCCAAGAATCTTCTCAGCTATACGGCAGTTTGTGTACACTGTACAAGATGTACTAGACGGCCTGTGTACTTGGCGGCCTTTGTACATTGTGGTCTGTACATAGTGCCGGCTATTATTGCGAGTTTGATGGTGAAAGAGGCTGTGGTGGTTGTTGTAGTGATGGTGGAAGAGGCTGTGGTGGTGGTGGAAAAGGCTGTGAAAGAGTCTGTGGTTGTTGTAGTGATGGTGGAAGAGGCTGTGGAAGAGGCTGTGGTGGTGGTGGAAAAGGCTGTGGAAGAGGCTGTGGTGGTGGTGGAAAAGGCTCTGAAAGAGGCTGTGGTGATGGTGGAAAGAGCTGTGGAAGAGGCTGTGGTGGTTGTTGTAGTGAAGGTGGAAGAGGCTGTGATGGTGGTGGAAAAGGATGTGGTGGTAGTTGTGGTGGTAGTGGAAGAGGCTGTGGTGGTAGAGGTAGTATAAGTGGCGGTGATAATAGTAATGGTATAGTGGTGGTAATAATAGTAATAATAATGTTGGTAATGATGATGATAGTGGTGGTGGCGATGTGGTGGTGTTATTAATAGCGGTATTGGTGGTAATGTTGGGTGTTGGTGATAGTGGTGGTGATATTTGTGGTGACAGTGGTGGTGGTGATGGAACTGGTAGTAGCAATGGGGGTAGTAACGATGGTATAGGTAAGCAAGAAGAATATGGTGGTATAGCCATGGTGGTGGTGAATGTACCTGTGGTAGCTGTAGTGAAGATAAAGAAGGAAAAAGATGGGAGGAAGAGGAAGAGGAGGAGAGGAGGAGGAGGAGGGAGGAGGAGGAGAGGAGGAGGAGAGGAGGAGAAGAGGAGGAGGTGAGGAGGGGGAAGAGGAGGAGGAGGGAAAGGAGGAGGGGGAGGAGGGGGTAGGAGAAATTTCGCAAAAGTGATAAATAAAATGTCAGAGACAAGATTTCTGCAGGTCAGTGTCGCATTTCAAAGCCAACACCTAGACAGCTTGGGTGAGCTGATTAGGTTGGCTTCAGGCTACATTCAAAACAACAACTACCACAAACTCACTTCGCAGTGGTAAGTGAGAAACCCATGGGAGGGCAACAAAACTGTCGGTTGCGGCAAGCATTTTTTTTTTTTTTTTGGCCGACGTTGGGTTACTTCCCCGCCTGGCCAGGGCTGTAGGGAACCAATGCAGAAATCCCGCAGCGGGTCTCGGGAATCAAACTCACGACCACCTGCTCGCGACACCTGAGTCATAGTTAGGCCTTAATTTCTCGTCCTACCTACAACCATCGTAGTCAGTAACATAGGTTGTACCGTCCACCAGGGGATACTCCGGTCCTGAAGTGGGCTACTAGGTGAAAATATATCGTTAACCCTTAAGTCTGTCCTTTTTAGCTGCAAGAAATCATTTGTCCTTAGCCAGAATAGAATTAATAACGTGCGGTCACCGAGATTACACACACACACACACACACACACACACACACACACACACACACACACACACACACACACACACACACACACACACACACACACACACACACATATATATATATATATATATATATATATATATATATATATGTATATATATATATACACACAGTATATACATATTAGAAATAGAGGTGAGAGAGGGAGAGATTGCGTACGATATAATAATATTTATAACAATAATAATGATAATGATAATGATAATAATATTAATAATAATAATAATAATAATAATAATAATAATAATGATAATAATAATTATAATATATTGATAATAATGATAATAATAATGATGATAATAATAATAATAATAATAGTAATAATAATAATGATAATAATAATGATAATGATAATGATAATGATAATAATAATAATAATAATAATGATAATAATAATAATAATAATAATAATAATAATAATAATAATAATAATAATAATAATAATAATAATAATAATAATAATAATAATAATAATAATAATAATAATAATAATAATAATAACTAATAATAATAATTACAACAGTAACAATGATAAATAAAAAAGTCAACGATCGTGCTTATTTTCCTGTCCCTTTTTAAAGAAACGGCATTTACGATAATAAGAAAAACAAACTAATACACAAATTTGATAAAAAGGAGAGGAGGAGGGGCGAGGCGGGAGGAGGAGGAGGAGGAGTGCAGGTTTCATCTGACTAAAACCGCCTGGCTTTGCATCACGTTTAGAGTTTAGAATTTTCCTTTAGAGAAAGTCCAGCTGCTCCCAATGCTTCTACTGCCGATTCAATTCTCCTCTCCCTCCTTTTTTTTCACCTTTTCTCTCACTTTCTCCGTCTCCGTCTTGCTCTTACGCTGGGGATCTTATCGGAAGCGTGCTGGTCACGTGTTCGCTCAAATGTGGGTTCGAATCTCGCACTCTCCGATTTCCAGCAGTGAATGTTATCTGCCCCAACAGTCCCTAAACCGCGTAATACGACAAAAGTGACGGCTTCGGCCACAGCTACTAAGCGCCTCCTCGCGTAGGCTTCTTTCCCCCATCCCTCTTCCTCTTTCTTCATCTTCCTCTTCTTGTCCTTATTCCTTCCGCCTCTCTATCCCCACCGAAGACAGACTCACTGATCCTCGTTTAGGATATCTGCAGACAACACAATACTTGTATCTTTCCCGTCTGTCTTCTATCGTCCCCCCCATTTTTTTTCCTGACTCCTTTGTCTTCCTCCCTCCCTTCCCTTCCTCTCCCTCCTCACTCCATTCCTTCACCTCCCTTTTTCTCTTCTCCCACTCAACCCCATTTCTCCATCCCTCATTTTCCTTCATTTCCCTTTCTCCCTCTCTCCTTTTCCTTCCTCTCCCCGCTCTCTCCCTTTCCTTCTTCTCCCTCTGTCTCCTTTTCCTTCCTCCCCCGCTCTCTCCCTTTCCTTCCTCTCCCCACTCTCCCCTCCTATTGTCCTATTCCTTCCCCTTCTCACCCCCTCCCCCCTCCGCCTGCCTATACCACCTCAGACCCTCCCACCTGATCAAGCCGGAACTACATCTCCATGCACATTTCACTTTTCCTCCTCTGCATTTCCAACCTCTCCTCCTCCCTTTCCCTCAACTTTTCTCCTTCCTCCACTTGCTTTTCTCCTCCTCCTCCTCCCCTCCTTCCTCCCTTTCCCTCAACTCTTCTCCTTCCTCCACTTGACTTTCTCTTCCTCTCCCTCCTCCTCCTCCTCCTCCTCCTCCTCCCCTTCCTCCTCCTCTTCCTTTTCATCTCCCTCTTCACCTCCCTTTCCCTCAACTTTTCTCATTCCTCCACTTGCCTTCATCCTCCTCCTCCCCCATCCTCCTCCTCCACCTCCTCCCCCTCCTCCCACTCCACCTCCTCCTCCCCTCCACACAGCCAATTCGCTCCTCCTGATAACACCTCCGACTCCAGGGCATCTGCATGCAAAATGTAATACGTGTGAGCATAGTGTTTCAATGCGCCCCTCCCCCTTCCCTTCCCCCAGCTGCCGGGGTGGGGGCGGGGGAAAGGCTAATAATACATGCAGAGCAGCTGCTGCCGGGGATGACAGCTGCTCTCGCCCTCAGAGAGGAGCTGGCGAGCTGCTCGCAACCCAGCTCAAGTGTCTGGGGCGGGTAGAAAAAACGAAAATAAATAAAATAAGATAAAATAATTAAAGTAGGAAACAAATAGATAAAATGAACATCTGCCGGTTTTATTCATCTGTGTGAGCCCCATTGGCAGAAAATAGGTTAAGAGGAAGATAAGTCGATAATGACTATCACAACTGAAATACTCCAGAGCCTTGCAAGTCTAAAATAAATAAATAAATGAATAGATAAATGAAAAAATAAAAATGAAATAAATGAATAAAAAAAAAAAAAATTGATAATATATATATACATATATATATATATATATATATATATATATATATATATATATATACACACATATATATAAGCGAAAAAATAAAAATGAAAACAAAACAAATGAATAATTAAAAAGTAAGTTATTATGATAATAACAATAAGAAGAATAATCACGTTGACTGGACCACCGGTACAAAGAGGATGTTGGTTCCAGTTCTACCCACCATTCGGAGATACAGCTGCTATCCTTGCCACTCGTGGGGACTAAGAATTTCTTCTAAACAGGGTAAAAACTTCCCAATTTTGGAAAAATAGATATACGTGTGTGTGTGTGTGTGTGTGTGTGTGTGTGTGTGTGTGTGTGTGTGTGTGTGTGTGTGTGTGTGTGTGTGTGCGTGTGTGTGTGTGCGTGCGTGTGTGCATACATTATATGTCGATCTGCGCATATATCTGCGTTTCTGCGCAGGTGCATGGGTGCGGCCTGACGTATATTATGCTACTGTCTTATTGACAGGTAATTTGTCACTTTAGCTGCACCCATTCTCTCTTTTTCTCTCCCTCTTTCCCTCTCTCTCTCTCTTTTTCTCCAACCTCTCTCTTACGCTGGTGGCGCAATTGGTAGCGTGCTGGTCTTGCATTCGCCTAGATGTGGGTTCGAATCCCGTACTCCTCCCCGATTCCCAGCAGTGACTATTACCTTCCCCAACAGTCCAAAAATCCCATTATAGGGCAAAGGTGACGACTTCGGCCGTAGCTGTTCAGCGCCTCCTGGCGTAGGATCCTCAACTTCCCGCCCCCTCACTCTTCCCCCCTTCTCTTCTTCCGTCTTTTTCTAGTTCCATTATAACTACTTAATTTCTATATGCAATATATATATATATATATATATATATATATATATATATATATATAATATATATATATATATATATATATATATATATATATATATATATTTAATCATGATAAACAATTGACACAATGGAGGAGGATAAGAATACCGCCATCTATACCCTGTGTCATGATAGCATTTTTGTCCGTATACAATAATATATCATTAAGAATTTTTTTTTGAAGACGTTTCTGTTCCCAATTTTGAGGATTCGCGAATTTTAAGATTCGCGAATAGAGGGATCTCTGTAGGTCTAAATCGTCTTCTAATAAAGCCATACGGTTTTATCCACCTTAGGAACGAGTCCTATAAACCCTTCCTCCTCTTCCTCTTCTTCCTTCTCTTCCCTCTCCTCCTCTTCTTCGTCCTCCTCCTCTTGTTCTTCTTCTTCTTGTTGTTGTTCTTCTTCTTCCTCTTCTTCTTCTTCTTCTTCTTTTTTCTTCTTCGTCTTCTCCTTCTTTTTCTTTTTCTTCTTCCTCCTACTTCTCTACTTCTCCCCTTTTCCTCTTCCTCCTCCTCCTTTTCTTCTTCTTCCTCCAGTTCCTCATCTTCTTCCTCCTCCTACTCCTCTTCCTCTTCCTTGTCTTCTTCTTCTTCTCTCTCTTCCTTATCTTCTTTTTTCTTCCCCTGCTCCTCTTCTTCTCCCTTCTCCTTATCTTCTTCTTCTTCCTCCTCCTCCTCCTCCTCTTGTTCTTCTTCCTCCTCCTCTTCTTTTTCCTCCAACTCCTCCTCCTCCTCCTCCTCCTCATCATCATCATCATCTTCCTGCTCCTGCTCCTCCTCCTCCTTATCATCATCTTCCTCCTCCCCCTCCTCCTCCTCTTCCTCCTCCTCCTCTTCCTCCGCCTCCTCTTCTTCCTCCTCCGTCTGAATAGAGTATGGAGATCTCGAGTGAAATGACGGCTGGTTTGAAGGGTGAAAAAGTGGAGGGTGATAAGTGGAGGGTGAAAAATGGAGGGCGAAAAGTGGAGAGTGAAAAACGGAATATCGATAGTAGGGGGGTGCAAAAGGAGTGTTTAAAGTGGAGGGTAAAAAATTATGGAGGGCAAAGAAATGGAGGGTGAAAACTAGGGGTGACAAATGGAGGATAGATATTGGAGGGTGAATAGCTGAGGGTGGAAAAATGGCAGGATGGAGTGATGGAAAAAAATCCTGAAAGGGGGTTGACATGGAGGTGCGAGGAGGAGGAGGAATTGTGGAGTATGGAGGGGAGGAACTGTGGAATATGGAGGTGTTGTACTAGGGAGGACGGGGTAATAAGAGGAAAGGTGGGAGGAATCCCTTCCAGCCAGACAACTTAATTCAGCTCGAGAGAAACCTGAATAAAACTAGATCAAGAGGTTACTGTAAATAACGAAGGTTAAATGAAGGTTAAACAATGAGTTAAATCATAGTTAAATAAACCTATGTCGGTTAACTTTTTCCTGTCGGTTAACTCGACTTAGATAAGCTCCTTGGCTAATAAAGTATAACAGGCAAACTGAAGGGCAAACAGAAAACGGGATGAGTGACAAACAGAAAAAGGGATGAGTGAAAAACAGAAACTGTATGAAGGACAAACAGAAAACGGAATGAGGGACAAACAGAAACGGTATAGGGGCAAACTAAAAACGGAATGAAGGACAAAAAGAAACAACATGAGGGACAAACAGAAAACGGGATAAAGAAAACGGGATGAGGAAAAGAAGTATGAGGAGCAAACAGTAAACGAAGTAAAGGACAAATAGAAAAGGGGATAAAGGACAAATAGAAAACGGAATGAGGGACAAATAGAAGCAGTATGAGGGACAAACAGAAAACGGGATAAAAAAATGGGATGAGGGAAAATTATGAAAAGCAAGCAGAAAACGAAGTGAAGAACAAAAAGAAAAGGGGATGAGGGAAAATAGAAAACGGGATGAGGGACAAATAGAAAATTATATGAGAGACGAGCAGAAAACGAAGTGAGGGACAGACAGAAAACGGATTAAGGGACACATAGAAAACGGAGTGAGGGACAGACAGAAAACGGAGTGAGGGGCAAATAGAAAACGGAGTGAGGGACAAACAGAAAACAGGGTGAAGATTGGCAGGTGGAGTCGAGTCAGAAAATGGAAGGGAGTAATAGTGGAGGATGGATAAAGGAGGGTGGAAGGTGGAGGCAGCGAGGAAGTAGGAATGGAAGTTCAGGAAATGGAGGGAGAATGGAAGGTGGAATAGGTGGATTGATTGGTGGAATGGAGGGTGGAATATACAGTGGAATGCAGGGTGGAAGAGATGGATTACAAGTGGATTACAGAGAGGAACAGAGGATGGAATGGTGAGTGGAAAAGGTGGAGTGGGGCGGGAGAGGAGGTGCAGCGAGGGTGGAAGAGTAGGTGGAGCGGAGGTGGAAGAGAAGGTGGGGTGAGGAGCGGAGAGAGCGAGGAAAAGGAGACAGAGAACGGAGGGCGATAAGTGGAGGTAGGGAGGCGGGTGGAATGGAGGGGAGGAGGGTGGAGGTAGGAGTGGAGGACGGGTGGAGTCCTGCGTGGGTGGAGTTGTCGGATAATGGATGACTCGGGGAGGTTGAGGCGGCGCTCGCGTCGTAATGGGAGAGATGGAGGAGGGTAATGGAGGAAGACGAGGAGGAGGAAGAGGAGCGAAGGAGGAGGAGGAGGAGGGGAGGAGGAGTTGGATCAAGAGGAGGAGGATGAGGAGGAGGAGGGGAGGAGGAGTTGGATCAAGAGGAGGAGGATGAGGAGGAGGAGGAATAGTTGGAGAAGAAGGAGGAGCGGGAGGAGGGGAAACGAGAGGAGGAGGGGAGTAATGGAGGAAGACGAGGAAGAAGGTGATGGAAGAAGACAAGGAGGAGGAGGAGGAGGAGGAGGGGAGGAGGAAGACGAGGGTATGCAGGAAGACGAGGAAGAAGGTGATGGAAGAAGACGAGGAGGAGGAAGAGCAGGGGGGGAGAGAAGGAAGGGAAGTGGGAGGAACTGGAGGAGGGTAATGTAGGAAGACGAGGAAGAGGAGGGTGATGGAAGAAGACGAGGAGGAGGAAGACGAGGAGGAGGAGGAGTAAGAAGAAGGGGAGTGTGCGTTACATTAATAGTGTAACAGTGCCGATGATGTTTATGTTGAAAATGATGTTTACGTTGATGTTGATGCAGCCGTCGGCGAGGCGACGCCGCGCCATCAATGCCACAACTACCCTGAGTGGTGGCCTCAGGTGGCACTCCACAAGGTGGCACCACTTCCACCTCCTCCACCTACTTCGTTTCTATGGGTGAAATTCACGCAACACTTGTACACATGCTCACGGATATATAAAACACATAGGACATGTAAAATACATATGGAAACACACACATACACACACACACACACACACACACACACACACACACACACACACACACACACACACACACACACACACACACACACACACACACACACAAACACACACACACACACACACACACACACACACACACACACACACACACACACAGAGAGAGAGAGAGAGAGAGAGAGAGAGAGAGAGACAGAGACAGAGAGAAGTATTTTGTCAGCAGTAACCCGTGGTTCTATCACCGGGGATTATATCGCGCCGAAGAGGTGGAGGTATAGGAGTGGTAAAGGAGTGAGTTAAGGATGTAATAGAAAGGAGAGATGGTAGAAGTTGGAAGTGACCAGACCCTTTTTTTTTTTTTTTTTTTTTTTTTTTTTTTGACTCTTCTCAAAGAATGTTGAGTGCCTTTGGTCCGTGGGGATGTCACTTAGGTCCCAAGAATACTGACTTCATAAAACTTAGGCAATCAATACCTCATGCGGGGAGAGAGAAAGGGAGAGGGAAAAAGGGAGAAACGGAAGAAGAGAGGCAACGAGAGAGGGAAAGAAATAAGAGGGAGAAAGGGAGGAAGGGAGGAAAGAGAAAGGAGAAAGGAAGGAGAGAGAATGGAAGGTTGGAGAGAGAAAAGAAGGAAGGGAGGGAAGGAGGGAGGGAGGGAAGGAAGGAGGGAGGGAGGTAAGGGGGAGGGAGGGAAGGGGGGAGGGAGGGAAGGAGGGAGGGAGGGAAGGAGAGAAGGAGGGAAGGAGGGAGGGAGACAGATAGACAGAGAGGTATAAAGTTACATACACACAGGTTTATACACACACACACACACACACACACACACACACACACACACACACACACACACACACACACACACACACACACACACACAAATGCTACGTCACTCCTGCAAACTTCTTTGTCTCGCCTCTTCACCCTCTATAAAAAAAAAATAAACAGAAAAAAGAAAAAAATAGAATTAAGATAGATGAAAATAAAAACAAAATAAATTAAAGTAAAAATAAAATAAACAAATAAAATAATGAATGAATGATACAAAAGAAACTACAAAGAGTAAAGTAAGATTTCAAAGATGATTTTTATTCACAGTACAATTACTAGAGCCAGAACTGAATCTTGGTTTTAGAAGAAGCAACCAACTCAATATAAACAAAACTAACACAGACAGAGAGTTAGGCTTTGATTACTACAAAAATAAGCAGCTCAAAAATTAATATTGATTATAATCTGGGTTGCCAACACAAACAGAATGTCTGTTTACAAAGCAACCAATCCACTAAGGAATTTTATTCATAGTTACCAACCACAAAAGCAAATTTTGGTTACAGCCTAATTACTAAGTCAACATATGTCTTTTATTTTTCATCTGTCTATCTATCTATCTATCTACCTATCTACCTATCTATCTATATCTATCTATCTATATATGTATATTTAAGAATACAAGTAACGACCCCGCAGAAGAATTAGGTTTTCATTAGAAGTAAGTACCCCCATGTTGGAATATTAGTTAAGGTAAAAGTGACCAAATCACACAGGAATCTTGTTTATGGGGCAGCGTGAGAAAAAACTCACGTAAAACATTCCTTTACATAATAAATAACCATCTCAAAGAAAAAGAAAAATCTTCTGATTAACGTAAGCAATTCACAGGTTTTCAGTTCGTGTGTAAACAACCAACCAGCATTTTGCTTGGAACCAAACCGCAGGAGGAATTTCCACTTCGGTGTGAACGGTGTGCTGATCTCGCATTTGCTTAGTTCAGGGTTCGAGTCCTGCACTCCTCTCCGACTTCCAGCAGTGACTGTCTATTACCTGACCCAAAAGTTCAAGCGCATCATAGGGCAAAGGCGACGGCTTCGGCCGCAGATACACCCACCTGTGAATGACCAACTCAGAATTTCTATTCCACGATAAAACGAAAAGGAAAAAAGAAAAAGAAAATCCAAAGAAGAATGCTATTGTGGTTGCAATGCAAGGAGGCGATCCAATTTTCTTATTATATTTATTTTTTCTTTATTTTATTTACTTGTTTATTTATTTATCATGGATGACTCGTCATCCAGGAGGAGCCAAGATGTGAGGGAGGGAGGGAGGGGTGGTGGATGGGGAGTGGAGTATGTGGGGATGAAACGGGTGCGAGTGGATTTATGTCTTTTGACTTTGGCTACCTCACTGGTAAGGGGGAGAGAGCCCTTGCTACATATATACTGTATATATATATATATATATATATATATATATGCAGAAAAAACCACTGGGAAATAAGAAGCTTAGTCCGAACGTTTTCGTCTATTTAAGACATTATCGTGTATTCCTTGATAATGTCTTAAATAGACGAAAACGTTCGGACTAAGCTTCTTATTTCCCAGTGGTTTTTTCTGCATATTATTTTCACGTGTGCCTTGTGAATTACTGCGCAATATATATATATGTATATATATATATATATATATATATATATATATATATAGACTACGTTAGTTTTCGACAGCATCCCAGAAGTGCCAGACACTTCTGGGATGCTGTCGAAAACTAACGTAGTCTATATGTTCAAATGCATTACTGGAGACTGTGAGCTCTTTCCTCGTAGCTATGTTGGTCATACGACATGCAGCCTTAGCAGACGTTTAACTCTCCACCTCCAACAGGGAGCCATTAAAAATAATTTTGAACAGTATCACAAGTCTGTGTTGGATAGAGCAACCATTGTTCATAACACTGAAGTGCTAGCCCAGTGTAATAATATTAAGGAACTAAAAATGTTAGAGGCTGTGTATATAAGAGAATTGTCTCCTGTGATCAATGTACAGGCTAATTTGTTGTCTGCTATTTCTTTATTTAATACGTCCTCGCGACATGCTATACATAACCTCCCTGTGTATGCTAAGCACGCTACTTCACCTCACCTTACTCCGACTCCTACTCTCCCCCCCTCACCTCTCCCTCCCCCTTCCCCTCCCCAAGCTCTGAGAAAGTCTTCCAGGGTCAGGTCATCGGAGGTTTAAAGATCGCGCTTGACCTAAGAGTGTAGCATTCAATTTTTTCCTGTGACCATGTAACGTATCTGTAGATTGTGTTGCCTTAACTGTTCTTGTAACTTGATAATGACTCTATGTAGTCGAAACGTCAAATATTAAAATGGAGAACTTTGGAAAGTTCGTTTCCGCTCATCCTCCCAATATTAGAACTTTAGTGAGGAAACTTGAAAATATTAAGAAGAAAATTAATAACTATGAAAATGCTGTGGTGTTCAATTCAGTGTGTATATATATATATATATATATATATGTATATATATATATATATATATATATATATACTGTGTATTAGTATATATATATAAACATATGTATATATATGTATATATAATATATATATATATATATATATATATATATATATACACACATGTATGTATGTATTTATCTATTATTTTCTTTGTGTAAAACCAGGCAAGCCACAGAGTAAATTCTGTTACAGAAGAACCGATCACTCCTGCAAGGAGACATGCATAGATGCGGCAATGCTGACCAGCCCATTCAACGCCCAGAATAGCTTTCGTGGAATTCGCTCGTCGAGCGCGAGGCAAACGCCAAAGCAAGCGAATCAAGTTTGCATTTTGATAAATGGGGCGCGGAGTGCCGCCCCCACTGCCCTCGGGCACCACCCACCCCCACCCCACCCTCCACCGCCCCAGCCGGAAAAAAGGGGACTGTTTAGACAAACCAAACGTACATACACCGTACTTCCGTGTTTAAGAGTATAACAGATAATTAGTACAAAAGTTTTAGTGAAAAATTGTATGTTTACAATATATATATATATATATATATGTATATATATATATACATATATATTATATATATATATATACATATGTACACACAGTATACATATATACATATGATTACTGATTTCTCATTTTCTTGCAGTATTCGATCTTGTTACAGACATACAGGACTCTAGAGTTGATATGTTTCCCTCTTTGCAAGACAGAGAGATGAGGCTCCACATTACACCTAATGGGACAAATACGGCCCCGGATTAGTCCAGAAAGAAGCTTTCATTCAGAAATGAAAGACCACTTGCGTCGAGATATGGGTCCTTCTGAACTGGGTGGCACTTAACAAAAGATTACACAGGATTACAAAAGATTACAAAGGATTACAAAAGAAGAGGAAGCCGACAGGTGACCTTTTGTCCTATAACTAGGTTGGATGCGGATAAAAAGTTGATAAATGAGTAAAATAAATGAATGAATAATGACAAATGATAAACAAATAAATAGCAATAATTTATAATAAATAATAAATAGATAAATGAACGATACATAAATAGAATAAACAGATAATGATAACTAAATACATAAAAATAAATAAATTTAATCGAGCTGTCGTCACGTGATTTTATTACATTACGTCACCCCCTCAGGTGGCTAAGTCAAACAGGACTCGTAGTAATGAATTTAAACTGGACAATTTTAGGTTTAAGAAGGAAATAGGCAAGAACTGGTTTACCTAAAGAGTGGTTAACAAATGGAATAGACTTAGTAACCGTTTAGTGAGCGCCTAAATAATTGTTTGTTTTAAGAGGAGATGAATTAATTTTTTGGACAGAGATAATAGGTGGCAAGGGATATGGAACTGCCTAGTGTACGCCTTATGGTCTCTTGTAGTGTTTTCCATGCTGCCGCCAGTGGAGGGATTACAGCCCATCTGGATTTAAGTTTTCTCTTTATCTGCTCTCTTTACTCTTTGTCGCTTCCCCCTCACGTCCGATTTCTCTCTTTCCTCCTCTTCCCCCTTCGTCCTCTTCTTCTCCATTATTGTCTCCCATTTCTCTCTTTCTCCTCTTCCCTATCTCCGTTTTCTTTTTAGCCTTTTCGAAACACGCTCTTTTTTCGCTACATCTTCTCCTCCACATGCTCTCTATTCAACCTCTGTTTTCCTATTTTGACTCAAATCCACGCCTTTCACCACCACTAACCTTCTCTATCCCCATCACCACCGCCACTGTACACCACCAGCTCCTCCATCTCTTCCCTCCTCTTCGTCCTCCTCCTTCACACTAATACCATCTTCACCAATAAACGTCACCATCAACATCATCATCTCTTCCAACCTCCTCCTCCTCCTCCTCCTCCACACCAATAACATCTCCACCTCCACTAACGTCACCACCACCACCACCACCACCACCACCACCACCACCACCACCACCACCACCACCACCACCACCACCACCACCACCACCACCACCACCACCACCACCACCACCACAAAAAATATATACCATCAGCACCTCCATCTCTTCTCTCTCCTCCTCCCCCTCCACACTTAGTTCCTCCATAACCTTTCCCTCTGGGCACTCCATCCTCCTTTTTACACAATAACCCGCCATCATCCTCAGATGGGCCGTTCTTTGCCCGCCGCTTGGGGGAAAGTGGAGGGAACGAAGGGCCGTACATTGGAGGTATGGTGTTCCTCCTTGCGGAGGGATAAAAAAGCGCTAGTGATATCCTATGGAAGCTTAATATTGCTTCACGGAGGGCTGGTCCCAATTTGTGGAGGGCTAAAACAGTGTTAGTAATATTCTATGGAGGTTTAATATTGCTCCATGGAGGGATGGTGTTACTTGTGGAGGGCTAGAAGAGTGCTTGTAATATCCTATGGAAGTTTAATATTGCTTCACGGAGGGATGGTCCCAATTCGTGGAGGGCTAAAACAGTGTTAGTAATATTCTATGGAGGTTTAATATTGCTCCATGGATGGATGGTGTTCCTTGTGGAGGGCTAAAACAGTGCTGGTAATATCCTATGAAGGTTTGATATAGTTTTATGGAGAGCTGGTCCTAATTTGTGGAGGGCTAGTATTCCTCTATGGAGGGCTGGTATCATTCTGTGGAGGTCTGGTCTCTGTTGCAAACTAAGTGGAGGGTTGACTGGAGGAGAGAATCCTTTTTGTGGAGGGGTGGAAAGGTTTTGTGGAGGAATGGTACGTTTGTATGGAGTGTTGGTGTCCCTCCATGGAGGTCTGGCGCCCCTCTATGTTTTATTTTTATTTTTTTTATCTATTCATTTATTCATTTATTTTTCAAGGGTTGCTGACGGATATATCTGAAGTATATTTCGTATACATGTGTGTACATGTGTGCACATATGTGTACATGTGTGTACATGTACTGCTACCCTAGTTGTGTCCCCCCCATTCCCCCATTTTCTGGTCGCCCCCCATTCTGGGCATCTTAACTACCTCCCAATTAGCCTGGTTATCCTCCCCAGCTTAGTTTCAATCCCCCCAGATTTGTCTTAATATCACAGCCCTGTTTTAATCCCCAGAGTCTTGTTATATTCTCCCAAGATTTACTTTAACCCTTAGTCCTGTTATAATCCACCAGTCTAATTGTAATCCTCAGTCTTGTTTTAATCTGTCAGTTTTGTTTTAATCTCCCCACCTTGTTTTAACCTCCCAGTCTTGTGTTAATCTTTCAGTCCTGTACTAATCTCCCATTTTTGTGTTAATGTCCTAGTCTTGTGTTAATCTCCCAGTCTTGTTTTAATAGCCCAGTTTTGTGTTAATCTCCCAGTCTTGTTTTTATCTCCAACCTCGTTTTAATCTCCCAGTCTTGCTTTAATGTCCCTAGGCTTGTTTAAACCACCAGTTTTCTTTTAAACCCTAAAGCCTTGTCATGCACTAAGCTCCTCCACAGATATAATCCTCCAAAACTTTTTAAACCCCGACTCTTTAGCCCCCCCAAAGTCTTCTCTAACCCCTCCAGCCTTGTAACCGCGTAGCTTTGTTGTAATCCCCCCTTCCCCCCTCTCCCATAATCATTTCACTCCATTCCTTCCCCCAACCCAACTCATTAATCTAAATTTCTCTATTGTCAACTTCTCATCCTACATTCCCTCCTCTTCCTCCTCCTCCTTCTTTTCCTCCGCCTCCTCTTCCTCCTCCTCCTTCTCTTCCTCCGCCTCCACCCTCTTCCTCGTCCTCCTCCTCTTCCTCCTCCTCCTTCTCCACGTCTTCCTTCTCCTCCTTATTTTCCTCTTCCTCCCCTTCTTCCTTCTCCTCCCCCTCCTCTGCCTCCGCTCCTCCTCCCTTCCCCCCTCGTATGGTGTATGCACCGCATAAATTTTATGCCGTCAATATTTTAGGGATGTTAACGACCCCCCTCCCTACGGACCAGAGTCACACGGCGTTTACGACTGAAGGCCGATCTCAAAAAAAAAAAAAAAAAAAAAAAAAAAAAAAAAAAAAAAAAAAAAAAAAAAAAAAAAAAAATCGATTATCTTTCTTAATTTTTTTCTTTACCTATTCCATCACTCCACCTCATTGGAATGTCACCCATGAATAGAAGCGCTGGTTTCTTCAACGCAGCATTCCTCCACCTCCTCTTCCCCCTCCCCACACCTCCTCCTCCTTCGCTTCCCCCTCCCACCAGCACCCTCTCCTTCCTTTTCCCCTCCTCCCACCTCCCCTCCTCTCACCTCCCCCTCCTCTTACCTCCCCTCCTCTTACCTCCCTCTCCTTCGTTTTTTCTCCCCACCTTCCTCTCCTCCCACCTCCCCCCTCCTTAGCCTTTCCTCCCTACCTTCCCCCTCCTTCGCTTCCCCCTCCCCCACTTCTCCTTCTTTCGCTTCCCCCACCTCCCCCACCTTTGCTTCCTTCTCCCCATCTTTCCCTCGTCTGCCTCCCCATTTTTCACCTCCCCTCTTCCCACCTCCCCCTCTCTTTTCTCTTTACATTCTCCTACACCATGTTATTCTCTCTTCTCCTCTCTGATCCCTCTAAATCCCTTTCATTACCCTCCTTACTCTCTTCTTTCTCCTACATTTTTGCTTCTCTCTTTCATCGCATATCTTTTCCCTCTCCTCTTCATCTTCCTCTTCACTTCAGTATCCTCCACCATCAACTCGGTATCCTCCATCATCACCGCCAGCTTGTGTTTCCATCATCAATTACACCTACCATTGTTCTAAATCTCACCCAGAGCCCTCACCAATATCTATGAAACAATTGTGGATTATATATATATATATATATATATATATATATATATATATATATATATATATGTGTGTGTGTGTGTGTGTGTGTGTGTGTGTGTGTGTGTGTGTGTGTGTGTGTGTGTACTAACATATATAAAGCTCCACAATGAATATCCCTCCATGGAGCAATACTAAACCTCCATAGAATATTACTAACACTGTTTTAGCCCTCCACAAACATCTGAAGAAGAAGAAGAAAAAAAAAGAAAAGAAGAAGAAGAGGAAGAAGAAGAAGATGAAGAAGAAGAAGAGGAAGAAGAAGAAAAAGAAGAAGAAGACGAAGATGAAGAAGAAGGAGAAAAAGAAGGAGAAGAGGAAGACGAAGAAGAAGACGAGGAAGAAGAAGAAGAAGAAAAAGAAGGAGAAAAAGAAGGAGAAGAGGAAGACGAAGAAGAAGACGAAGAAGACGAAGAAGAAGAAGAAGAGGAAGAAGAAGAAGAAAACGAAGAAGAAAAAGGAGAAAAAGAAGGAGAAGAGGAAGACGAAGAAGAAGAAGAAGAAAAAGAAGAAGAAAAAGAAGGAGAAAAAGAAGGAGAAGAGGAAGACGAAGAAGAAGACGAAGAAGAAGAAGAAGAAGAAGAAGAAGAAGAAGAGGAAGAAGAAGAGGAAAACGAAGAAGAAGATGAAGAAGGAGACGAAGAAGAAATCAGTAAAAAGTAGCAGAATCTTTTATTCTGTGGCATCGAGGGGGGAAAGGGGTGAATGCCGTTGATATTAACATAATCACATGACGACACCCACAATCAAATGGAAAGTAACTGAGAAGGGGTGTACTGATACAAGTCATAGTTAGGGTGACTAAATTTAGCATAACTATGCTAAGTTTAGCCTATTTTCCCCTATATCTAATACTAATGAAATATATAACAGAAATTGAACGTGTTAAGAACAAAAGATTTAGCTCTTTTTTTGTTGTTGCCAATCTAGCGTCATTTCAGCTGCTATCTAGCATATTCTCGCTTGAGATATTTGGTCACCCTGGCTATGGCCCGTTCACCACCGGGGCAAAGTTCCACACATGAATAAGTTCCTCCTCTGTGGGCAGCAGAAATAAGGTATTAATTTGATGAAATAGTCTACGGTTCGTGTAAACCCCATTTCAACAGACGAAAGAAAATCAGCCCTTCTTCTGGTAGCTTTATTAAAGACATTTCTGGAGAGTTGCAAATTGCTAAGTACCCTTTACTTCACGTCGGCTTCATATTCCCAATCACAATGCTAGCCAATGTCATATTCACTGCCGTAAAATAATTATTTTATTTTTTGTGAACACACATACAAACATTAGATAGAAAATAAAAAAAAATCGTCAGCGGGCGCACACATATCTTAACTTTTTAGTTTAATCTAAAGCTGCCGTCAGGCGATTTATATTACCCGAGAGGGTTCCACTTCCACATCGAAAATGTCAATCAAATATTCATGTCACATTTTTTTTTAATCTTCCCTTCCTCCTAATCCTCCTAAACACTGTAACTCGTAAACACTCTCCTTCTTCCTCCTCCTCCTCTTGCGTCTATCCCTTCTCTTTCTCCTACTCATCTCCTTGTTATCCCTCCCCCTCCTCCCCTTAATATCCCTCCTCTCCCTCCTCCTCCTTCTCCTCCTTTTCCTCGTCTCCTCGTCTTCTTCTTACCCCTCCTCCTCCTCTTCTTACCCCTCCTCTTTTTCCTCCCCCTCTTCTTCCCCTTCTTACTCCTTTTCCTCCCCTCCTCCTCTTTTTACCCTCCTCTTTCCCCTCTTACCCCTCTTCCTCCTCCCCCTACTCCTCTTCTTACCCTCTTCCTCCCCTTAGTACCCTTCCTCTTCCTCCCCTCCTCCTCCCTTTCCTACTCCTCCTCCTCCTCTTCTTACCCTCCTCCTCCTCCTCTTCTTACCCTCCTCCTCCCATCTTACCCTTCCTCCTCCCCTTCTTACCCCTCTCCCTCCTCCCCTCCTCTTCTTCTTATCCTCTTCCTCCCCTTCTTACCCCTCCTCCTCCCTTTCCTACTCCTCCTCCCTCCCCTCCTGCCCTTTTTACCCCTCCTTCTCTTCTTATCCCTCCTCCTCTTCTTACCCCTCCTCCTCCTCCTCCTCCTCCTCCTCCTCCTCCTCCTCCTCCTCCTCCTCCTCCTCCTCCTCCTCCTCCTCCTCTGATGGCCCCTTCCCGCCAACGCCGCGGCCTTCTTAAGTACATTTGGTGCTCCTTGATGCAATCACCTCTCCAACATTGCCGCCTCGCCCGCTTTTCTCCCCCTCATCTCCACCCCCTCCCCGTACCCCCTCCATCCTCCCTCTTCAAGAGTCCATTACTCCCTCTCTCTTCCCTGATCTCTCTCTCTCTCTCTCTCTCTCTCTCTCTCTCTCTCTCTCTCTCTCTCTCTCTCTCTCTCTCTCTCTCTCTCCACGAATCCTCTCTGACTACTCCATTCCTCTCTTCTCTCGTCCTGTCCTGTCTCCCGTTCTTTCTCCTATCTCCTATCTTCTATCTCTCTCTGCATCTTGGCCTACTTCAATCTATCTCCTCCCAAGACTCATATCTCCTTTATCTCTCCCTTTTCCCAATCTTCATTCCCCTTACTTCTTTCTCCCCAATCTCTACTCCTTCCCTCTCCTTTTTATTTACTTTTCCTCTCTTTCCTGGACTAATTCCCTCCCCCCTCTCCCCTCTACTTACTTGCTCCCCTCTCCTCCCCACTCCTTCACTCTTCTTTTTAACTACCTCTCTTTCTCTTTCCCCCCTCTCCTTTACCTGCTACCCCCACCCCTTCCATTTACTTCTTCCCATTTCTCCTCTTCTACCAATTTTCTCCCCCTTTCTCCCCTCTACCTTCTTCTTCCCTTCTCCCTACTCTTTCTTTCTCTTCCCTTCTTCCTTTTCTTTTTAACCCATCATCTCCCCTCATTTCTCTCCCCTTTCCTTCCTCTCCCTTTTCCCCTCACAAGCTCTCCGCCATCTCTTTCCCCTTTTTTTCATTCGTCCCATCAACACCTACAGAAACGTCGTCGATATTGTCTTCGCTCTCCTCCTTCTCCTCCTCCAAGGGCCTCATAAAACAGCTCCTCCTTTTCCTCCTCCTCCTCCTCTTCTTCCTCCATAAAACTCATAACAGCAGAGAATCCTTCTCCTCCTCCTCCAAGGACCTCATAAAACAGCTCCTCCTCCTCCTCCTCCTCCTCCACCTCTTCACCTCCCATAAAACTCATAAAAGCAGAGGATCTTCTTCCTCCTCCATATAACTCATAAAAGCAGAGGATTCTCCTCCTCTTTTTCCAAGGGTCTCATATAACAGCTCTTCCTCCTCCTCCATAAAGCTCATAAAAGCAGAGGCTCCTCCTTCTTCTCCTCCAAGGACCTCATAAAACAGATACTCCTCCTCCTCCTCCTCCTCTTCCTCTTCCATAAAACTCATAAAACCAGAGGACCACCCTCCTCCTCCTCCTCCTCCAGGACCTCATAAAACAGCTCCTCCTCTTCCTCCTCCTCCTCCTCTTTCTCCTCAATAAACCTTAGAAGAGCAGCAGTTACTCCTCTTTCCCCTCCACCTTCTCCTAAAGCAACTCCTTCTCTTCCTCCTCCTCTTTTTCCTCCACAAGCCTCATAAAAGCAACGGATTTTCCTCCTCCTCCTCCTCCAAGAACCTCATAAAACCATCTCCTCTTCCTTCTTCGTCTCTTCCTTCTTCGATCTTAATGTCTTCCCCACCGACTTGATCCTCCCCAACCATTCCTCCTCCATCATCGTCACCTTCCTCCCTCAAAAATCACTCTTCTTCCTCTTCCTCCATTTCTTAATTACTCCAATATTATCCTCCATTTTTCTTCTCTTCTTGCTGACCTGACCTGACCCGCCATCATGACCTGACACGGGTCTTCCGAGGCCTCTTTCTCCTCCTCCTCTACCTCCTCCTCCTATTATTCTTTATCCTCTTCCTTCATCCCACCTTATCCTACCACCCCTCCTCCTCCTCCTCCTCCTCCTCCTCCTCCTCCTCCTCCTCCTCCTCCTCTTCCTCCTCATATGCAAGAGCATGTTTAAGGAAAATTCTATTTGATGAAGGAGACGGCGTGCACTCACGGCGTCTGCCCTCCCCCTCCACTACTCCCCGTCTCCCTCCCTCCCTCCCTCCCTCCCTCTCGCCCTTCCCCACTCCCTCTCTTTATGGCCTACGTGTTTTTTTTGTTTTTTTTTACTTTTTTTTTATTCATTATCTTCTATCCCTCTTCATTTCATCTCCTATATTTTCACTATCTCCCCTCCCCCCTCTCTCTCTCTATCTCTCTCTCTCTCTCTCTCTCT
>NC_134786.1:55431827-55434327 GCF_046742065.1 Oratosquilla oratoria
AGATAGAGAGACAGAGAGAGAGCGTGGCGCTTCCAAGCTTTTCAATGTGACACTCAATACCCAATAACGTTGAGTAGAAATGTTTACTTCTCTTTTTTATGGAGTTCTGTTTCTTTCTTTTTTTCATTCTCTCTCAATAAAAGACCATTTCCAATCTCGGGTGATTTGATTCCGAATGCTGGGAATTGCAGAGGAAAATGAGTTGAGAATGAAATTATCCCATCCTTGGGCAAAGCATACTCTCCCTTTAAAAAGAAAGAAAAAAAAGTGTATATATATATATACACACACACACATATATATTTATAAAAATATATACATAGATATATACATATATAAATATCATATACATACATATATATATATATATATATATATATATATATATATATGTATATATATATATATATACATATATATAAATAAATATATATATATATATGTGTGTATATATGAACGTGCACACACGCGTACATGTGTACATTTGCGCGTACACACACGTACCTGAGTACACGCTTGCATGTTTGTTCAAGCACTCCCGCCCTTCTTGGGTCATAATCCTCTTCGAGTCTGGACGTAAGTCGACAACCTAGTTTGTCCATCATGCTGGCGTGGGCCAAAGTGCTCCGGGTCCCAAATGGCCCCGAGGCACGGCAGGCCGCTGGGTCCAACTTGGCCTAAACGCACCTCCTAAATCAGTTTCATACACGAAGCCGAACGTTCGACTTTGGCTTTGTTTACGAAAATCCTCTCTGTAAATTATGACGATGCTATCTGCCACACAGCCGTCTTTCCCTGAGTCTTTCCAAGGCTTTTGGTTAGCTTACTTTAGGTTAAATTACCTCTACCATCCTCTCTCCACTAATTCCTACAGAAAACGGGACCATTAGCCAAACTATAAATACTCACTAGAAGAGCGAGTTAGAGCGTCGCTACATGCGGCGGGGGTGGAGGTGACGGCAGTTCGAACCCTACCACCGGTGAGTTGGACCAAGGGTATGGTTCATTAAACTCCATGATACGATTTTTTTTTGTAAGAGGCACCATCCTAGCCTGATAGGGGGAATTCGCGACATTAAATCGAATCATGAATACCTTTGATTAACTTCACTAAGATACGAAACATAAGATAACGCAGCACATTGACGCGAAATTGTCGGTAAGTCTAGAAGCGCTGGTAAACTACAGCCCTTCACAAAATCCCTTCCCCCCCTACACATAAACAAACTCCCCCCTAAAAAAAAAAATCACACAGCTCCCACCCCCCTACCCACCTACCCACACCAAATTTGCACCCCGTACGTGGGTGCCTGCTTCTAAGTATCCCGGATATTGGCCAACGTCGGATTTATGGTGTGGTGCGGGGTTGGGGGTGGAAGGGGGGGTAGTGCCTTTGGGGGGAATGAAAGCTGGCACCCATGGGGAGAACGTGGGCATAGTGAGGGGGGGAAGGGGGGGTCAGGTTGCAGATATTAAACAGATGATATAGACGACCATTTCAGCGACTCCCCACGCTGCATTGCTAAGCATCTCAGTGAGATGATACAGAGAGTGGGAGGAGAAGGTGGAGTGGGAGGAATAGAAGGAGTGGAAGAGGAAAGAGGAGAAGGAAAGGGGGACAAATGGAGTGGAAAAGGAGTGGAAGGAGAGGGGAAAGAAAGTGTCCATAGATAACCCTGCTTAGTTGAAAGCACGACGTCGTGTCGTGGATGACGCTGGGCGAAGAGTCGGTCCGTGTGAAACGAGCCAAACAGGAGAGGGGAGAATGTGAAATGGATGGGGTAGGGAGAAAATGAGGGAAGGGGGGAGGGTAGTTGGAGGGGAGAATGCAATAGGTATAGGGATAGGGGTGTGATGGGGAAGGGGAAGGGCAAGGGGAGGGGAGAAGGAGGGATAGGAGAAGAGAAGCAAAGAGGAAAATTGTATTAATGATCACCGAACAAGAAAAAGTCTACGTTTATACACTAAATATTTCATAGATATGAAATAAAATAAAATAAAATAAATAACTCGGAATCCATGACATACATACATATACCGAAGGCTTTTTCCCCCCCTTACACGGGGGGTAGCCAAAAAGAAAAAGGTATAGAAACCACTCCCACCTATTCCATCCCCTACATATTCCACTCCCCTCCACCCTCCACCCCTCCCTCTCATCTTGGCAAATCCTGGATGACGGGTCATCCCTGCATCCTGTCCACTGCCCTGGGTCAGAAGCAGTGTCGCAAGACACAGCACATCCACAGCAAGGCCACTTCATTAAGTCGGCGACCCCCTCTCTCCGTCCCCTCATGCAGAAAAGGAGAAGACGGGGAGAAATCCCTTCGGGCTGCGTCAAATTATTTCTCATACATACTTCTTCACCCCCCATCCCCGACCCACTTCCCCTAATGCATCAAAGCATCATCCATACACAATCCTTCTCCATTCACCCCTATCTTCTGTCCTCTCCCGTCCTTCCTCAACAGACATTCCTCTCTTTTGTAATGCCCCTTTC
>NC_134786.1:55439327-55444327 GCF_046742065.1 Oratosquilla oratoria
CACACACACACACCTATGCATACTAACATACACGTCTCTTCCTTTATGCTTCTCTACTTTGGCGGTAAGTAAATTTTGCGTTTCGGCGCAGTTATCGATCTGATGATTGGCTACATTAGTGCAAGCTCTGCCTAAAGTGCCAATCTGAGTGGTTGATTTACCTCCGTCACTCCTAAAGGGGTCTGTCTGATTGGTTGATTTAGTTTCATCCCCCACCAAATGGACGTTTGTGATTGGTTGACTGGGTTTCGTTGATTCGCAAAGGGCTCCAGTGATTGGCTGATTTACCCCCCAAGTCGCTAAAGGCTTCGTCTGATTGGTGGAATTGCTTTCGTTTCATCCCGAAAGATAACCCAGTTGGAGGTATGTCAAGTTTCGAACTGTGTTTAGTTTTAACCAGTTCGGTAACCGGGTTAGCCTAAAAACAATTGGTTTAATATTTGCGAATGAAGAAAGGATCAAGTGCAAGAGGTGAAAATTCGTCCTAATTCTTTACAGTATTGGATCGTCTGTGCTGGAATTCAATCCCATTCTCGCTTACGGAATGTATCCAAAGAAGGCGTCAGATTCCACTATGACTTGTGACAGGAGTATTCCCATTTATGGCTGCAGGAGTTCATTTTTTCGTGTGATTATCTGATGGCGCTGCCGAAACGCCAGTCGTAAAATTGAAAAAAAAGAAAAAGAGAGAGAGAGAAAATCTTCTCCCATGCGAACGACATGACGTCACAGGCGTCGATCGACGACAGGCCGATTGTACAACGACACATTTGGCTTCCATAAGCTCCCTTCCTTTTTCTTTAGTCTCGTTTCGATCTAATTTCTACAAATGGATTGTTAATTGAGTTGGCTTATGGAAAGATTAATTCAACGTCGCGGAAAATTCGCGAACACATGCAACAGGTTGTGGAATTCCTGATGCCAGTGACGTGGAGCTATGCGAGAAGAATCTACTTGCAGATACGTTTTGCGATGACCATTTTTACCTCGACACCTCATTTCGACAAATGAAATGTTAATAGGCCTTCCTTTTCCTTTTTTTTTTCTTCAATAAAAAAGGCGCTTTCAAACGGAACATGGCGTCATCTTTATAAAAAGGAATATATGTTACAAAAATAAAAATACTACGGAAGTTACTAAATCAAATATTTCCTTCATCCTGTTCGCTACGGTGGGATACTTTATATACTTTGTTCCATCTAACGCCAGGTGGTTTTATTTACCAACAACTCCAATTAACCATTCCACTGCCATACATTCCACTGTCAGTTGCGGCGAGCCGTCTTTTTTTTTTTTTTTTCTAGACCGATGTCGGGTTGCCTCCCCACCTGGCCAAAGCTGTCGGGAACCAACGCTATACTCCGGCAGCGGGCCTCGAGAATCGAACTCACGACCACCTGCTCATGAGTGCGACACGGTATCCAATGGGGTACCAGCTAGAAAAAATAATCTAGAAAAGCGATTTTTTTTTTTTTATTGGCAGGGGGGGTTTAAATCAGACGACTCACTTTAATGTTTTTGTTCTGGCCAGCGGAGAACAATACTCTTTAGTTAATTATTGCACCAAGCAGAAATAATTTCATTTCCATTTCCTCATTTCCTTCACCTCACTTCCCTTCCCTTCTTCTCCCCTCCTCCTCATTTCTTTTTTCCCTTCTCTTCTCTTTTTCATCTTCTTCTCCTCCTCCTCCTCCTTTCTTCCTTTTCCTCCTTCTCCTCCTCCTATTCCCTCACCTCCTCCTTACCGTCTTCATCCTTCCCCTTCTCCTCTTCCTCCTCCTCTTTCCTCTCCTCTTCCTTCTCGTCCTCCCCCTCTTCCTCTTCTTCCTTTCTCCCCTCGTCCTTCTCGTTTTCCTTCCTGCCTTTTCCTCCTCCTCCTCCTCCTCTTCTTTCATCCCCTCTTCCTTGTCGTTCTCATCCTCCACGCTTCTCCTCTTCTCCTCCTCCTTTCTCCCCTCTTCCTTCTCGTTCTCATCCTTCATCTTTCTCTTTTTCCCTCTTCCACCTCTCCTTCTCCTTCCTGCCTTTTCCTTCTCCTCCTCCTCCTCTTTTCTCCCCTCTTCTTTCTCGTTCCATCCTCATCCTCCCTCTCCTCCTTCCTCCTTTCTCCTTCTTTCTTCTCGTCCTCCTCCTCTTTCTCCCCTCTTCTTTCTCGTTCCATCCTCATCCTTCCTCTCCTCCTTCCTCCTTTCTTCTTTCTTTCTTCTCGTCCTCCTCCTCTTTTCTCCCCTCTTCTTTCTCGTTCCATCCTCATCCTCCCTCTCCTCCTTCCTCCTTTCTTCCTTCTTTCTTCTCGTCCTCCTCATCTTTCTTCCCTCTTCCTTATCGTCACCCTCCTCCTTCCTCCCCTCTTTCTTCTCGTCCTCCTCCTCCTCCCCCCTTTCCTCTTCCTCCCCATTTTTATCGTTCGTTCTCCCCTAACTCCCGTGACAAGGTCCTCTCCCCATCTCCCCCCTCCCCATAACCCCCACTCAATCAGCCCTGTCCATCGACTCCCAGGTTCCATTCTTCCTTTCACTCAACTCTCCTCTTTTTCTCTCCTCTCCTTGTTTCCTTTCTTCTTTTTCTCTTTCTTCTTCTTCTTCTTCTTCTTCTTCTTCTTCTTTTTCTTCTTCTCATCCTCTTCTTCTTCTTTTTCATCTTCTCATCCTCTTCTTCTTCTTTTTCTTCTTCTTCTTCTTCTTCTTCTTCTTCTTCTTCTTCTTCTTCTTCTTCTTCTTCTTCTTCTTCTCATCCTCCTCTTCCTCTCCTTCTATTTCTCCTTCTCCTCCACGCTCCCCTCTCAATTTAATCTTCGTTTGTTTTCTTATTCTCCCTGTGATCATTCCATTTCATTCCTCTTCCTTGACTTTATTTTTACATCGCCCCTCCTCCTCCTCCTCCTCCTCCTTTCTCATCTGATCTTCGTTGTTTGTTTTCTTTTGGCTCTTCATCTTCATATCCTTCTTCCGCTTTCTTTATTTACTACATTACTTTCATTTCCTCTTCTTCCTCCTTTTCCTCCTCCTCCTACTCCTCCAGTTCCTACATCAACTCCCTTATCTTCCCTCCAATTCCACTATCATCTCCATCTCTTCCACCATCACCTCCTCCTCCTCCAACACCTGTCCCATCTCCTCCTCCACCACCTGTCCCATCTCCTCTACCACCACCTGTCCCATCTCCTCTACCACCACCTGTCCCATCTCCTCCTTCTTCACCACCACCTGTCCCATCTCCTCCTCTTCCACCACCTGTCCCATCTCCTCCTCTTCCACCACCTGTCCCATCTCCTCCTTCTTCACCACTTGTCCCATCTCCTCCTCCTCCACCAACTGTCCTATTTCCTCCTCCTCCACCACCTATCTTGTCCCCTCCTCTTCCACCAAATGTCCCATCTCCTCCTCCTCCTCCACCACCTACCCCATCTCCTCCTCCTCCACCACCACATGTCTTATCTCCTCCTCCACCAACAGTCGTCTCATCTCCTTCTCCACCACCTGTCCCATCTCCTCCTTCTCCACCACCACCTGTCCCATCTCCTCCTCTTCCACCACCTGTCCCATCTCCTCCACATGTCCCATCTCCTCCCCCTCCACAACCTGTCCCATCTCCTCCTCTTCCACTACCTGTCCCATCTCCACCTGTCCCATCTCCTCCCCCTCCACAACCTGTCCCATCTCCTCCTCTTCCTCCTCCACCTGTCCCACTTCCACCTCTTCCACCAGTAATTCCACGGCCGTGAGCAATCTTACACGATTTGATAAGTGCTCGTGTAGACGAGCACTTATCAAATCCTTTTTACAAATATATTGTGTTTGTTGCCAAACTTCATATTCACCAATCTTACACATTCTTATACTACAAATACTTTACAGAAATTATATAGAAAATAATAACGTGTCACAAATATTAAATTTATGTATCGAAAACCAATGGATAGTCTAAAAAGTGTTCAAAGTGATTTATTATTATCATTATTATTATTATTATTATTATTATTATTATTATTATTACTACTATTATTATTATTATTATTATTATTATTATCATTATTATTATTATCATCACTATTACTATTGTTATTATCATCATAATCATTATTTTCATTATCACTGTTACTATAATTAATATTATTATTATCATTATTACTATAATTATTGTTATTATCATCATTATTATCATTAATATCATTAATATCATTATTATTATTATTATTATTATTATTATTATTATTATCATTATCATCATTATTATCATTATTATTCCTAGTGAGAGTAAGGGGAGGGTGAAGGTGGAGGGAGGAGGATGGAAGGCGGAGATGGAGGGGCGGAGGTGGAGGGATCGGAGGTGGAGTAGGGCGGAGGTGGAGTAGGGCGGAGGTGGAATGATTGACACCTGGAAAATGGCTCTGCGGGGGAGCGGAGGGGAGAACTCGGAGTGCCAACAAGAGTCCTGGAGGCGTCTCCGACTGTGTGTTGTCACGCCACAGTCATACTCCTGTTGTCAACGCCTTCCCTGCCATGTGGTCCTCTTCCTTCCATTCCAAATGTCGCCAGGTGATTCTATTCGACTCCGAGAATGTCGACATCACTTTCGAATTTTCTTTTGGGTGACAAACCATACGACAGGGGGAGAATTTTCTCTTTCTCTTTTTCTCTCTCCCTCAATTTCCATTCTCCTTCCCGCTTACATGTAACCTGCGTGTGTTTCCTCCTCCTCCTCCTCCTCTTCTCACTTTCTTCTCAACCCCCTTTTCCTCTTATCTCCTACCACTACCTCACTCTCCTCCTCCTCCTCCTCCTCCTCCTCTCTTTCTCCCGATCCTCCTACCCCTTGCCACTCTTCGCTCTTCTCCCTCTCACCTCTTTTCCTTCTCCTCCAATTCTCTCTCTTCTCCTCTAATCCTCTCTCCCTTCATAATAACCTTCTCCCTCCTCCTCCTCCTCCTCCTCCTAATCCTTCCTCTTTTTCCTTCCCCTCTCTCTCTCTTCCTCCATCTGGTCTTCCACCTTCATCTT
>NC_134786.1:55451827-55466827 GCF_046742065.1 Oratosquilla oratoria
GTCAAGAACTACTGATCTAAAGCATTCTCATCCAATGCATTTTTTCCTACTAAAGCTAAATTATTTTATTCAGTTTGAAGAGCTCGCTCGGTTTTCCTGTGTTATACATGACAAAAGATATGCCTTTCCGCCTTCTAAAGTTTTTTGAAAAAAAAAAAAAAAAAAAAAAAAAAAAATCCAGCTTCAGACGATTTTTTTCAATTAAGAAATTTCTTTGCGGGGTTTCCCGTTCAACATGATGATATAAATTATATATTTTGTTTTGGTTAAGGTACGTCTTGCTCAGTGCGATCATCGCTCAAGGATGATCGTTCATGGCTCAATAATGACCGTCAAACGATTGTCCAGAGCATTCTTTCTTTTATGAATGATGGGGTTGTCAGGCTTCGAACTGCAAAGTACAAGGCTGATAACATAATCATTTTAACCGAACCTACGAACGCGTTTACCGAGATATGATGCCAGTTAGTAGGATGCGCGACACCAACCATTGACTGTGGTTAGCTAATAACTAAGGTGAAGGTATCTTATCTTAAGATACCAATACCCTCACCGCAGAATAATGCATGAAGAGTTTCAATTCGACGCAAACCCCTCAAGTCTCCATATCAACCATATTACACAAGATTGAACATAAAAATTTAAGAATGAAGGAGACTCTAAGGGACCATAAGGCCTACACTAGGCAGTTCCATGTTCATTACCAGCTATCAACCCCATCCATAAAGTTATCTAATCTCATAAAACAACCAATAGTTTTAGCGGTCACTACATGGTTACTAAGTCTATTGCATTCGTTAACCTCTTCCTTAGTAAAACAGTTCTTGCCTATTTACTTATTAAGTCTAATTGTGAAACTTTCATATTAATCTTATTACACAAACTTGGATTACGAAACTAAACAAGCCTCACTACGTCATGAAAATATACCAAATCTTCCAAACACCAATAATATATTTATACACAGAAACAAACATATTACAATTTATACACAAACATAAACAAACACATTACTATTTATACACGCAAACATAAGGATACACATTACTATCTATACACACAAACAAAAAATACACATTCCTATTTACACACACAAACATAAACATACACATTCCTGTTTACACACACAAACATAAACATACACATTCCTATTTATACACATAAACATAAATATACACATTCCTAAATATACACACAAACATAAACATACATATTCCTATTTATAAACACAAACATACACATATACATTCCTATTTATACACACACAAACATAAACACATTGCGAGAAATATTCCCGAAATACTAGAGAATCATACGATGCCTTCTGTGATCAGGTCACCAGCGAGCCCTGATGCCAATATCAATAAAGAATCCGGACGGAAACATATTTACCCAAGATGAACGTGCCGCACCCAGGACTTCCTAATCCCCCAATCTCCAACGCTAACAACGACCCACTTCATAAACTTGGTAAAGGCTCAGGTTAAATCATTTTGCACAGCTGAGGCCACAGCTTTATGCTGACTCACGGTAATGATTGTTTTTTTCTATATTTAGGTATATGATCATGTTCCACGACCCATGCGTGTGTTGGGGGAAGGGGGAGGGGGAATAAGCTGTGTTGGAGGGGTTGGTCTGTGGTGGAGAGGGGCCTGTGATGGAGAAAGATGTGTGTAACGAGGGGGAGAATGGCACACGGTAGGGAACGGGGAAGGGGGAAAGGGGGGAGGAGAAGAAAGGGAGAAGAGAAAGAGGGAGAGGAGGAAAAAGGGAGAGAGAAGGAGAAAGGGGGAAGAGAAAAGGGAAAGAGAAAGGGGATATGAGAAGAAAGGGAGAAGAGAAAGGGGGAGAGAGAACGGGGGAGAGAAAGAGGTACAAGGACAGGAACTGGAACGTCGAGAGGAACGTGGAATAGAGGGAATGACCATGGGGAACTTTAAGAGGAAGAGGGTGAGGAAGGGCAAAAGAAGGGAAAAGAGAAGGGAAGTGGGAGGGGAAGTGGACAGGGGAGAGGGAAATGAAAAAGAAAGACAAAATGGAAGGAGGAAGGGGAGGATATGGGGGAAAAGTAGGAAAGGGAAAGAGAAAGGGGAGGGGAAACCGAAAACAGAAAAAAAGGGGAGAGGAAGGGAAAAGGGGAAGGTAAAGGGGGAACGTGGAAAGGGGAAGGAGGAAGGTGAAGGAGAAAAGGGAAAGGGGAAAGGGAAGGAGAAAGGGAAGGGTAAAGGAAAAGTAACAAGGGGAATAGGAAAGAGGAAGGGTAGGGTAAAGGAAAAGGAAAGGGAAGAGGAAGTGGAACGGGGAAAGGGGAAAAGGGAAAGGAGAACGAAAAGGAGAAGGAGAAAAGGGAGGATAATGGGAAAAGAAAGAATGGGAAAGGGAAACAGAAAGAAGAGGGTAAAAGGTTAAAGGAAAGGGAAGAGGAGGAAGGGGAAAGGGGAGAGGGAAAGGGGAAGGAGAAGGGAAGGACACTGGAAAAAGAAAGAAGGGGAAAGGGAAAGAGAAAGGGGAGGGTAAGGGGGAAAGGAAAAGGGAGAGGGAAAGGGGAAAGGGGGTAGGGGAAAGGGAAAAGAGGAAGAGGAAGAGGAAAAGGAGGGGAAAGGAGAAAGGGGAGTATGATAGGGAAATATGAAAGGGGAAAGAAGAAAGAAAAGGGAAATGTAAGGGGAAAGGGGAAGGGAAGAGGAAGAAGAAAAGAAAAGGAAGGAGAAGGAGAAAGGAGATAATGATAGGGAAATAAGAAAGGGGAGAGATGAAAGGAAAGGGAAATGTAAGGGGAAGGGAAGAGGAAGAAGAAAAGTAAGGGGAAGGAGAAAGGGGAGAATGATAGGGAAATAAGAAAGGGGAAAGAGGAAAGGAAAGAGAAATGTAAGGGGAAAGGGGAAGGGAAGAGGAAGACGAAAAGAACAGGAAGAAGGAGAAAGGGGAGAATGATAGGGAAATAAGAAAGGGGAGAGATGAAAGGAAAGGGAAATGTAAGGGGAAAGGGGAAGGGAAGAGGAAGAAGAAAAGTAAGGGGAAGGAGAAAGGGGAGAATGATAGGGAAATAAGAAAGGGGAAAGATGAAAGGAAAGGGAAATGTAAGGGGAAAGGAGAAGGGAAGAGGAAGAAGAAAAGAACAGGAAGGAGAAGGTGAAAGGGGAGAATGATAGGGAAATAAGAAAGGGGAGAGATGAAAGGAAAGGGAAATGTAAGGGGAAAGGGGAAGGGAAGAGGAAGACGAAAAGTAAGGGGAAGGAGAAAGGGGAGAATGATAGAGAAATAAGAAAGGGGAAAGATGAAAGGAAAGGGAAATGTAAGGGGAAAGGGGAAGGGAAGAGGAAGAAGAAAAGGAAGGGGAAGGAGAAAGGGAAGAATGATGGGGAAATAAGAGAGGGGAAGTAAGAAAGGGGAAATGGAAAGGAAAGGGAAAAGTAAGGGGGAAAGGGGAAAGGCACCAGGAGGAACCTTGTAAGATGAAGTCGCACCTCAGCAGCTGGCCAAGACTCCTGCTTGGCGCAGCTGGGCGGCGTCACGCCCGCAATCCACGTACACGTGTGGGGGGGAGGGGGGGGCGGTGGACAGCTGATGGAGGCTGTCCTCTGCACAATGCAAAACCAATTCCGAAGACCCCGCCTCTCAATACCTCTTGCATTTTTCTCTCTTTCTCTCTCACTTTCCTGTCATGGTGTTCTTTCGCCTCGCTCCTTCTTACGTTTCTCTCTCCCTCTCTCTCTCTCTCTCTTTTTTCTTCCTCTTGACCCTTTCTCTCTTAGCTACTTCCTTCTTTCTTTCTTTTTTCTTTCTTTCTTTCTTTCTCTCGTTTTTTTTCTCTCTTTTTTATCCCTTTTGTCCCTTTGTCAGTTACTTCTTTCTCTCAGTTTTTTCTTTCTTTCCTTCTTTCTTCTTTCTCTTTCCTTTTCACACACATACAAACTCACACAAATAAATAAACAAATAAACACACACAAAAACAAACAGATACACTCATCCAAACACGCACAAACAAACACACGTAGACTTGCACGGGGCCCGTTTGCCGGGCAATATTCGTAGCCGAATGACGGGTCGGGTCTCCGGCCGGGCCCCTCGGCCCCTATCACAGAACTATCAGCGAACACACAGAGCCAATCAACGACCGAATAAATCTGCATAGAGCCTCCGAACTCAACTACGCCCTGTTACTTTCCTGACCTTCAATCTCTATTTGAAACAACCATTACGCAGAGGCTCTGGATGTTTTTTCTTTTTATTTTCTTTCATATTTTCTTTTCCGCTTCCGGGAGTCCCCATTTTTTGCTGGTTTTAGATTTCTTTTATTTTCTGGCGTTTGAGGTTCCAGTTCTGGATTTTTTTTTTTTTTCAGTTTCCGGGAGCACTTTTTTCCTGGTTCCAGATTTTCTTCTGGTCCAAGAGGTTCTAGATCCGGATGCTTATGGTTCCAGAAGTTCCAGTTCTAGATGCTTCTGGTTCCGGAGTTTCCAATTCTGGGTGTTTCTAGTTCAAGAGGTTCCATTTCTGGGTGTTTCTGGTTCCGGAGGTTCCAGTTCTGGGTACTTCTGGCTCCGGAGGTTCAATTTCTGGGTGCTTCTGGTTCCAGAAGTTCCATTTCTGGGCGCGTCTGGTTCCAGAAGTTCCATTTCTTGGTGCGTCTGGTTCCAATGGGTCCAGTTCTGGGTGCTTCTGGCTCCAGAGGTTCCAGTTCTGGGAGCCTCTAGTTCGAAATATTTTTCTGCTACAAGAAAAAATTCTATTTCTCTAACCTATCTAATCTAATCTAATCTATCTATATATATATATTTTTATTCCAGGGACTTTCTCTATTCATTTTTGGTTTCTGGAAATTTTCATCGTTCCGAGATCCTTCTGGTTCCAGTATGATTCAGTTTTGGGAGGATTTCCAGGTTTCGGATGGATCAAGCTAACACACTTTTCGTAAAAATTCACAGGACCCAAGATCGAGTTTCTGGTGAGTTTTGGTGAAATATGTCACATATTCGCTCACTCACACACCCATACAACAAGTCACAAAACACCACTACGACGACGAGGAGGAGGACGATGAGGACGACGACGACGACGTCAACAGGTGCAGGTCGTCGCGAAGTTCGAAGGACCCCTAAGAAAATTCCGACGACCCTCAAGACGTGGGTCGTTCGGGACGACCTGGCATGAGTGTCGAGAAGCGAGGTCAATTAGAGGTCACGGTGCTGGCAGACAACCTATCCCCTTCGCTCGTTTAGCCAGACTTCCCAGCCACTCATCTCCCCCCAGCCCCTCCAAGCCCCCAATCCGCCACCGCCGCCGCCGCCGCCGTCGCCCCGCTTCTGGCAGCGAGGCAGATCATTCACGCCAGCCACTCCTTCCTGACGCAGAGGACGCCGAGTGTCTTCATTAAAAGCAACTTCGATGAAATTTATGAGAGGAAGATGGTCCCTTAATGACACTGGCGACAGTGAGACGGAGGTGTTGCTCAGGGGGTGTAGGGTACCGGTGGAGCAAAGGCGCTGGTGGTGTAGCAAGGGCGCTGGTGGTGGTGTTGGTGATGGTGGATCAAGGGCGCTGGTGGTAGTGGTGGAGTAAGGACGGTGGTGGAGTAAGGGAGGTGCTGGTGGTGGTAGTAATGGTGATGATGGTGGTGGTGGAGAAAGGGCGCTGGTGGTAGTGGTGGTAGTGGTAATGTTGGTGGAGGAGCAAGGGCACTGGAGGTAGTGGTGGTGATGGAGCAAAGACGCTGGTGGTGATGGTGATGCTGATGGTGGAGCAAGGGCGCTTGTGGTGGTGGAGCAAGGGCTCTGGGGTTGGTGTTGAAACACCATACTCACCCTTTTACCGCGGATGACAACTCGCGAAATCCATTCTGGCTGTCATCTGGCGATTCCATTGATCTGATGGGAAACATCTCGCGGTCAAGAAGGGTTATTGCTGTGGTACTCAGTTGGTGAATTGTGATGACGCATATCGTGCTGTGGTGTCATATCCGACCTAGATATGGACCAAAAGGTCTCCTGTCGGCATGCTATGCCTTTGTAATCCTTTGTAATGTTGTGCTATCACATGCAATGCTGTGGTGACCCACATGCTGCGCTCCCACAAGTAGTGCTGTGGTGGTACAAGTAATGTTGTGGTGTGTGTGTGACTGTGTGTTTGTGCTTTTCTGTCTGTCCCTGTATGTGTGAATGTATGTTTGTGTGTATATGTCTGTCTGTCTCCTCTCTCTCTCTCTCTCTCTCTCTCTCTCTCTCTCTCTCTCTCTCTCTCTCTCTCTCTCTCTCTCTCTCTCTGTGTGTGTGTGTGTGTGTGTGTGTGTGTGTGTGTGTGTGTGTGTGTGTGTGTGTGTGTGCTTGCGCGTATAGATGGCCTACGTCCATGTGTACATGCGAATGTGTACACACGCTGCGTGCCTGTGGATGTACATGTGTACGTTTCTCTTACGTTCCCGTGCACGTCTCTTCCTCGTGTATTTTGTTGTTCTTTCGCTTTGATGTTCGTTAGTAAATACAAGACTGAAATTTCGTTTTGATTTCCTCCTCCTCCTCCTCCTCCTCCTCCTCTTCTTCGCTCTTCTTCTCGTTGTCCTCGCAGTCCTTGTTCTCTTCTTCAACATACCGTTCTTGTCCTCACTGTCCTCCTCGTCCTCGTCCTTTTCTTCCTCATCCTCTCCTTTCCTTCTCCTTGGCCTCGTAGTCCTTCTCTTCTTCTTCAACGTGTCGTCCTCGCCCTCGTCCTCTTCCTCGTCCTCCTCCTTCTCGTCCTCCTCCTCCTCCTTCCTTCCTTCTTTTTTCTCCAGTCAGTTTCTCGCCCTAATTTTTGTACATCGGGCGACTTGTGCATATTTCCGGCTTCTGTTCTTTCCTTCCTTTTTCCATCATTAAGGCAGCCTTCTTTTAATTTTTCCTTCCTCTCATTTTTCGAAAGGTTAATCCCTTTCCCCTCCCTCTCCCGCTCCCCCTTCCTCCTCCTCCTCTTTTTATTTCTGTAACTTACCTCCTCTCTTCTCTCCTCCTTCTCTTCTTTTTATTTCTTTAGTTCCCCTCCACTCTCCTCCTCCTCTTTCTCCTTTTTCCACATAATTTTATGAGTTATTATTTATTCTAGATGCCGCCAGGCAATTTTATTCAGCTGAAGATAGACCCCTCTGCAATGAAGGGCATGGATATCGTGGGGCCGTATTCTTAAATACCACTTAAGTATTTGGGTGCCCTGACCCGTAATTTTGGGTAAATCTTTCGTAAGTTTTTTAAAACTTTGCCCAACATGTATTAGGTCTGCCACTAGGCGATTTTATTCAAGTAGGTGAGATCTTCCCTTGAGGAACGACAGGGCTAAGATTCTTTGGTCCTTTGAACATCATTATCAAAGACTGATCGCCATACAGGGACCAGAACTTCTGTGGAAAAAAAAAAAAAAAAAAAAAAAAAAAAAAAAAAAAAAAAAAAAAAAAAAAAAAACTTCTTTCCGTACGCGACCATTGCTCACGAGGATAGAAGCGCTGGTGACCTACAGACCTTAACAACAACCACATTCTTTTCCCTCCTTTCTTTGTCCTTCGTTCCCTCCTTCCCTACCTTCTTTCCCTCTTCGTCCCATTTCTCCTACTACTCCTCTTACTTGTTACTATCTCCCTATTTTTTCTACTTCTACTTTCCTCCCTCCTCTTCTTCCTCTTCCCCTCTTCAACACCTCTTACCCTCTCCCTCTACCTCCTCACCCTCTTCTTTTCCTTCATTATTCCTTCGTTTATTGTTTGTCCTCCTTCCTCTCCGTCTTCTATCTTCCCCTCTCCGCCTCTCCACCATTTCCAAGCCTCCGTTTTCTCCCCCTCCTCCTTCTCCTCCTCCCTCTCCTCTCCAATGTTTATATTCCATTTATATGTTATTGCTTTATTGGGTCACTGCCTTCGCCTCTTCCTCCTCTCTTCTTCCTTCTTCTTCTTATATTCCTTCTCGTCACCCCGATACTCTTGTTTGTCTTCCTTCTGCTCCTCTTCGCCCTCTTTGTCCTTCTTCTCCACTATGCTGTACATTCCTCCTTCTCCCTCTTCTCCTCCTCCACATCCTCCTTCTCTCCTGTGTAACCCCTTCCTTTTTCATCTTCGCCGCATTCCTCTCTTCTTCCTCCTCCTCCTCTTCGTCCTCTCTCCTGTATACCCTCAGACTGTCTTCATCTTCGCCGCATTCCCCTCCACCTCCTACCCTTACTCCTCCTCCTCCTCCTCCTCCTCTTCCTCCTCTCTCCTGTATACCCTCAGCCTGTCTTCCTCTTCGCCGCATCCCCCTCCAACTCCTCCCCTTCTTCCTCCTCCTGCTCCTCCTCCTCCTCCCTGTTCATTACTGGCCTCAGTTTTCAACTTGTTTCAATTTATACATCCCTTCCTCCCTTATGGTGCGCTGTTGATGTAATCGCCGTTTCAGTTTATTCTGCTTTTATCATTATTATTATTATCATCATTATTATTATTACTATTATTAATATTATTGTCATCATCATCATTATTATTATTATTATTTCTTCTCCCTTTTGCATAACTCCGACAAATTCCGGTTTTCTCTCTCTCTCTCTCCCTCTCTCTCTCTAGCCATTCTCTCCAACTCTCCATTCTAAAGCTTTCTACCTTTCTCTCTCTAGTTCCCCCACCCCACCTCTCACTCCCTCTCTTCAGCTCTCCCTCTTTCTTTTCCAGGCTATCGCTCTACCTCCTTAGGCCCCCCCCCTCTCTCTCTCTCTCTCTCTCTCTCTCTCTCTCTCTCTCTCTCTCTCTCCAATTCTCCTTTCTAAAGCTATCTACCTCTCTATAGTTCCCCCTCCCCTCTCTATAGCTTTCCCTCTTTCTTTTTCATTCTATCGCTCTACCTCCTTACCCCTCTCTCTCTCTCTCTCTCTCTCTCTCTCTCTCTCTCTCTCTCTCTCTCTCTCTCTCTCTCTCTCTCTCTCTCTCTCTCTGTCTCTTGCTTCCGCATCTCTCTTTGCTTTCTCTCTCTTCCATTTCTTCTCTTCCCCTCTTCCCCCTTTTCAATTTGAATCCTTTGAATGTTTCGGTATTTCTTTCCTTATTATTTCTATTTCCAAATCATTCTCACCCCTCCCTCCCCTCCCACTCCCTCCAGTCCTCACTCTCGCACTTGAGTTCATCTCAAGTGCACGTGCGTGCATAAGAGAACGCACGTAAATACACACAAACACACATATAAACACATATTCTATATATACACAAGCACACACACATACACAGTCACAAAAATATACACAAACACATATACAAATAAATTCACATTCTATATATTAACAAGCAAGCGCACTTATGCATACGCACGCACACACACACAAATACACAAACGTCACAGAAATATATACAAACACACACACACACACACATACATACACACACACACGGCTCGGTGGCGGATTGGTAAAGCACTGGCCTCACAAGCCAGAGAACCGGGGTTCGATTCCCCGGTCGGGCGGAGATAAGTTGGGTTTGTCTCCTTTCACGTGTAACCCCTGTTCACCTAGCAGTGAGTAGGTACGGGACGTTAGTCAAGGAGTTGTGACCTTGCTGTCCCGGTGTGTGGTGTGTGAGTGGTCTCAGACCTACCCAGAGATCGGCAAATAATGAGCTCTGAGCTCGCTGCCGTAGGGTGGTGTCTGGCTGTCTCGACAGAGGCTGCAGCAGATCCGAGGTGAATACATACACACACACACACACACACACACAAACACACATACACACACGTGTATATATATATATATATATATATATATATATATATACAAGGTCACATTCTATACATTTACAAGCAGACTGACACACACACACATACACATACGTCACAGAAATATACACAAGCATATATACATACAAGCTCACATCCTATACATTTACACACACACGCACACATGCACACACACACATGTACATACACCTTTTTATTTTCTTGACGAAGGCATCATAATGAGATACGTATCTTAAATCACCTTTTAGGCGTGAGCCTGAACACTCATTTCAATTTTGCTTCCTCCAAGCGATTTTATTCAGCCTTGGAGGTCATCATAAAGTGACCATCCACCTCGAGTAGCACTTGTCGCCAGGCGAGTTCATTCAGTCGAAGAAACAAAACTCACCCTCGAGTCGAGGAGGACCCACCCTTGCCGTGCTCCGAGTAACACTCGAGGCCAGCCACCCCGAGTAACACTTGAGTCTTCCCCCTCTGAGGCGAGCTGCAGCCCATCGGCCTCCAAGTGGCACTTGCAGGAGCTGTTCCCCCTCGGAGGCCATGTTGAGGGTGAGGTCACGGACCAAACACGGAAACGACTCCGTGACCTACTTGAGTGTGTTTATTTTGGTGACCGCCTTGCTCGGTCGTTATTTCTATGTTTATCATAGTCTTACTTCATCATTATAACACTATGATATTTATTCATTATCATTATAATTATTTATACTATTATTATTGTCATTATTATTAATGTATTTCTTTTGCCCCCTCACACATACACACACACACACACACACACACACACACACACACACACACACACACACACACACACACACACACACACACACACACACACACACACACACAGATTTACATAAATATACACACGTACGCTCCTGTCGTACTAAGTTAGTCTTGGGGTCGTTTCACACGTATCGACTTTTCGCCATGCGTCGTTCACGACACGACATCGTGCTCTCAAATGACCATGGTTGTCTATGCTTTCAGACGTGGCCGTGGTCGTGACATGTGGAAACGTCCCTAAGCATCAATGGTCATTTGAGAGCACGACGTCGTGTCGTGGACGGCGGACGGTGAAAAAGTCGATACGTGTGAAAGAAGCCTCAATTTCCTTATGTCCAATGATCTTCCTCAGCTAATAAATGTCGCCTGGCGACAACAGAATAAAATACCTAAAAACGCAAAAACGGAGACAAATGGGTAACATAGATTTATGTGGAAGTCGCCGGGGGAGTATTCAGATGAGTGTGCGGGGGAGTGGGAGGCGGGGGAGTGGGAGGGTGGGGAGTAGGAGGGTGGGGAGTCAAAGAGCCAACCGATAGTATGCTAACCGGTTCATGAAGGATGAATAACTGGTTTACCAATAGTGTGGTCAACGAATGGAATAGACTCGGTAACCATGTAGTGAGCGCTGAAACTATCGGTTGTTTTAAGAAAAGGTTAGAAAACTTTATGGATGGGGATGACTGGTGGTAATGGACATGGAACTACCTAGTGTAGGCCTCATGGTCTCTTGCAGTCTCATTCATTCTTATGTTCTTATGTAGGTTATGTTCAGACGTTAGCCATGATACAAGGCCTAAATTGCAGCAAAAGAGTTCCTGAACAAGTGAATTCATTCAGGAAAACGAAATAAAACAATTAAAGGAAACAACAAGAATGAACTCATTAACGGCGGAAGTTGGGAGGGAGGGCGGGGAGGAGGAGGAGGAGGAGGAGGAGGAGGAGGAGGAGGAGGAGGACAGCGGGTGGACAAAGACTGGGTGGAAAAGAACGAGAGGATGGAGGAGGAGAGAACGGAGGATGAAAAGGAAGAAGAGGAGAGGGCGGAGGATGAAGAGGAGGAGATAGGGAAGGAGAGGATGTAGGAGGGAAGAGGAGAGGGATTGAAGATGGGGAGGAAGAGGAGAGGACGGAGGATGAAGAGGAAGAGGAGGAGATGGAGAAGGAGAGGATGCAGGAGGGGAGAAGAAAGGGATGGAAGATGGGGAGGAAGAGGAGAGGACGGAGGATGAAGAGGAGGAGATGGAGAAGGAGAAGATGGAGGAAGGGAGAGGATAGGGATGGAAGATGAGAAGGAAGAGGAGAGGATGGAGGATGAGGAGGAGGGGATGGAGATGGAGAGTAGAGGAAGAGGAAAGGATGGAAAATCGGAAGGAAGGAGAGAAGACGGAGGCTGAAGAGGAGGAGGGGATGGGGAAGGTGATGGGGAAGGAGAGGATAGAAGAAAAGGAGAAGATGGAGGATGAAGAGAGGATGGAGGATGGGAAGAAAGGGGAGAGGATGGAGGAGGGGATGATGGAGGAGAGAATAGAAGAGGAGGAGAAGGAAGAGGAGGGAACAGAGGACCTGGAGAAAGAGGAGGTAATGGAAGAAATAGAGAGAGGGAGGAGATGGGAGGGGAGTAGGAGGAGATAGAGAAAGGAAAGGATAAGGAGTGTGAGGACAAGGGAGAAGTAATAGGAAGAATGATAGGAAGCAAATGGAGGAGGGAGAGAACGAGTATGAAACAGATGGAAATAGAGAGGAAGAATAAAGAGAAGAAGGGAAGGGGAAGGGAGAGGAAGAGAAAGGAAAAGAAGGGATGGGGAAGGGGAGAAGGATGGGGGGAAAGAGGCAAAATGTGAGAAACAAGAGATACAGAAAACTGAGGAAATGAACGAAGAATGGGATAGAGGAACATAAAGGGGAGAGAGGGGGAAAAAGGGAAAAAAGAGGGAGAGCAAAGAGGGGAAAAGTGGATGAAGAGAGGACGAAAAGAGGATGAAAAGAGGATGAAATAGAGGAAAAGGGGGAGGAAGAGGAGAAATAGAGGAGAAAGGGAAAGCGATGGGGTAAAGGTAAGAACAGAAAAAAGGGGAATATCGAAAGAAAGAAAAATGAAAAAAAGAATGAAGAATGAAGAGAAAAGAGGAAGAAAAATGAAAAGACGAATTGGAGAGAGTAGGACGAGGGAGAGGAGGAAAAGTACAAGGAGGTGAGAAAATAATAAGAAAAATGGGAAGAGAGGAAGAAAGAGAGAGAGAGAGAGAGAGAGAGAGAGAGAGAGAGAGAGAGAGAGAGAGAGAGAGAGAGAGAGAGAGAGAGAGAGAGAGAGAGAGAGAGAGAGAGAGAGAGAGAGAGAGAGAGAGAAGAGAAAGGAAGCGATGAAGGCGGGGACAACGAAGCAGAAGGGACGAGATGTAGATGAAAAACAGATAAAGTGGAGAGATTATTAAAACGACTGCAAATGCAGGAAGGAAGTCGGCAATGGGTAGTGAGGAATTTGCAAAGGAATTGAAGGGGGAAGAGAATAGATGAAAAGAAGAAGAAGAAGAGGAGGAGGAGGAGGAGGAAGAGGAGGAGGGAAGAAGAGACGAGAGAAGACAGATCTGGACGAAAGGAGTGGAAACAAAGAAATAAAAAAAAAGAATAGAGAATAGAAGGAAAGACAATAAAAGATATCATACGGTCACCGCCGATAATTAATCTCTGACGTGGGGTCATATAGATGCTTAAGGAAGAGATGAAGATTAAGTTAAGGTTAAATTACGGTTATTCAGTTAATATTAAGGGAGAGATTAAGGTTAAGTTAAAGTTAGGATTATTAAGTTAATGTTAAGTTAAGGAAAAGATTAGGGTTAAGTTAGGGTTAAGTTAAGAAGAAAAAAGAAAAGAAAATTGTGTACACGTGTCTGTGTGTGTGATTGCCTTGAATCACGTATTGGACTCGTGATCGATAGCTATTACCCTTCCGGAAGAGAACTCAGAGCTCATATATGACCGAGATTTAGAGTAACGACTCGCAGCACAGCAATACTGAAATTATTTCAGCCCTCTCTCTCTCTCTCTCTCTCTCTCTCTCTCTCTCTCTCTCTCTCTCTCTCTCTCTCTCTCTCTCTCTCTCTCTCTGTGTGTGTGTGTGTGTGTGTGTGTGTGTGTGTGTGTGTGTGTGTGTGTGTGTTTGTGTGTGTGTGTGTGTGTGTGTGTGTGTGTGTGTGTGTGTGTGTGTGTTTGTGCCTGTACGCGCGTGCGTTTTGTAAAAATTCTAGTAGACCATTCTATCCACAGCTTATTTCCCAATATGATTAGAAACACCAGCTGAAAAAAATGACAAGAAGAATAAATAAAAAGTGGGTTGACAACAATATATGACACGTTTATGACGTCACAATCAACGTCATTTCATCTTAAGAGTGACGTTTTTCTTTCTGCAAAACGAAGAAACTTGGAGGTAACCTACGCGGAAAAAATGAAAATTTCTTGAAGAAACTCTAAGGTAACCTACGGGGAAAAATCCTGGAGAAGTTATTTGCGGCTCCCGAGGGAAACCTACGAAAAAAGAAGAAGGAAAATTTCTTGAAGAGAGGGGACACGGAAGACTTGTTAAGAATGCTCGTGAATGGGCTTCATTTATGAATTTCAAAGAGAATCCTTAATGGCCTTCTTTACTCTTCAAATTGCACAAGAAGGTTTCCTAACGACCATACTTCTGCACCCGCTTTTATGGGTCCCCCTAACCCCTTCTATGGGGTCTACCACACCCTTCTATGGGACCCCACACACTTCTATACGCCCTCCCACCCCTTTCTATGGTGCCCTCACCCTTTTCTATGGGCACCCCACACCTTCCGAGGTCCCTGAACATTTTTGGACTCTATGGGATTCTGAGTCGACCTGTGTTTCATGCGACTGCATCAATGGGTTCTCCCTCTCTCTCTCTCTCTCTCTCTCTCTCTCTCTCTCTCTCTCTCTCTCTCTATCTCTCTCTCTCTCTCTCTCTCTTTCTTAACTTATATCCAAAATTAAAAATTACAAAGGATTACAGAAACGAGCATATTAAAAGGAGACATTTTGGTCCATACCTCTGTCGGCTTAAAATACGCTCAGGTAGAGTTAGAATAAAACAAATGAATAAATAAATAAACAAACAAATAAATAACAATTGAATAGATAAAATGAAATAAAATGAGGTATATCTAACGCTTCCCTAGGTAGGATATTCTGATAAGGCAAGTGGCAATCATCAGCAACCGTTGATCTAAGCCTTTTTACTTATGACACGGACACGATCTCTACAGCACCACAACGGACTGAGGCGACTACGACAGGAGATTCTTAGCTGGGACCGTGAAGAACACCTACTAGACCAAATGGCGGTCATTATGAATTTTAACTCCTCTACTTCAACGGCCGAGCGGGTTAGAGCGTCGCTACTTGTGCTGGTGGTCGAGATGACGGCAGTTCGAACCCTGCCGCCAGCGAGTTGGACCAAGGGCATGGTTCATTAGAATTTCACGCA
>NC_134786.1:55471827-55491827 GCF_046742065.1 Oratosquilla oratoria
CTGGCGTAGGGCCATCACCCACCTTCAGCGCCAGACAATTACATCAGAACACTAGAAACCATAAGGCCTACACTAGGCAGTTCCATGTCCATGACAACCTACCATCCCTACCCATAAAGTTATCGAACCTTTTCTTAAGACATCCAATAGTTTTACGCTAACTACATAGTTACTACGTCTATTCCATTCATTAACTACACTACTGGCAATCCAGTTCTTGCATTTTTCCTTATTAAGTCTAAATTTGTCCATTTTTATATCCATTACTGTTCTTCTTTCTTCTCTGTGGCATTCCCTCCCCTCCCCTCCCGCTCTTCCCCTCCCTCCCTCTCTCCCTCTCTCCCTCTCTCCCCCCTCGGTAGAGAAGGGTTTCTGTCCAGGGCTTCAGGATCCAGGGCTTTCGAGGTCCTGACAAAAGCCTGCCGTCCTTTTCATGTTCCTATATACATAAAAAAAAAGAGAATTTCATTTTGCCATAAAAACGAGATAAAAGTCTTCACATTTGTAAAAGGGGTATAAGGTCAATAACTCATTTCACTTGGCGCCACTTCGACTTTCACCCCTTCTGTCGCCAGGGTGCCACTCGCCCGACATCCGCTCCAGCCTCCAGACAGGTCCTCCTCTGAGAGCATCTCCGTAGGGAGTTCTTCCCCCATAGTTCTGACGCCCCTGTAAGAGGAGATTTTTCTTCCTGGATCCCTTCGAAGGCGCAATTCAGTCCGGTGTTCCTCCAGGGGAGAACCTCACCTCATTTTCTTCGTTGCCATCAAAATACCCTTCCGACGGCGACCCCTCCCACCCTCCCCCCTTAAAAAAAAAGAAAAAAAAATTGAGGGAGGGGAAAAAGTTTTCCTCTTCTTTGTTGCCATGGAAACCCCTCTTCGGATTAACATGAAGAAAAATAGAAAAAAAAAATGAAAGGAGAAAAATAGACAAGCAGAAAACGAAAGAAGTAAGAATAAGAAGAAAAATGGAAGAAGAAAAAGGAAAGGAATATGAAGAAGAATGAAGGAAATAAGGAAAAAAGAAGAAAGAATAAAGATAAGAGAGAAATGAAATAAGAGAAAGAAGAAGAAATGAACAAGAAAGAGAAAGAAGAAGAAGAAGAAGAAGAAGAAAATAAAGAAGAGGAAGAAGAAGAAAAAGAAGAAGAAAAGGAAGAAGAAGAAGAAGAAAAGGAAGAAGAAGAAGAAAAGGAAGAAGAAGAAGAAGAAAAGGAAGAAGAAGAAGAAGAAAAGGAAGAAAAGGAAGAAGAAGAAGAAGAAGAAGAAGAAGAAGAAGAAGAAGAAGAAGAAGAAGAAGAAGAAGAAGAAGAAGAAGAAGAAGAAGAAGAAGAAGAAGAAGAAGAAGAAGAAGAAGAAGGAGCACCCCAAAATTCTGGGTTCCTAAATCTCCCTGAGAATGGTACGCTTTCCCAGCCCACTGCCTTGTTCCCTTTCTTTAAAACAAAAAACGAAAATTTCAACCTAAAAGAAGCCTGGCAAGAAGAATGGACAAGGAAACTACCCACTGGGGGAAACTTAGTAACAGACCCAACCGAAATACTACCTGGATTTTCCAACCTAACCAGAAGAGAATGGACACAAGCCAACAGGCTGATATCACAACAAGGCAAAACAGCCGTTAACCTGCATCGCTGGGGCTACAAAGACTCCCCAATGTGCCCATCTTGTCATAACTCACCCCAAGATACAGACCATCTCGTACTGCACTGCCCAATCACAGCAGTGCCTGGGGGTTACCAGACTATCTATGAAGCAAATCAAACATTCATAGACTGGCTAGCAAATACAAAGTTGGAGGTGTAAGAAAGCCATACGATACTACTACTTAGGGAATACGCAAAGGGATCAAATAACGATCGACAAAAATTATATTATCAATTCTTCTATTACTGACACCCCTAATCTATCCTGCACTTTCTATTTCAACCAAATATTCTCTCGATATCTTTCTAAGGTATTAGATAGGAACCTGAAAATCAACACTGATGAAATTACATAAATACTAGGATACTGCCAAGTGTAATTATTGTTTCTTATGTCAATAACCTAACGGTGGTATTCTTAAAAAAAATCTTTCCTTATATAAATCTTATATAAATACTTGGAATGGAAAGATTTATATACGGAAAGATTTTTTGTTTTTGAGAATACCACCGTAAGATTCTTATGGTGGTATTCTTGAAAAAAAAATCCTTTCTTTCCAAAGATCTATATAATCTATTATGATAAAGTAGTAGCCTCTGTCTGTCTGTCTGATTGTTTATTTGTTTGTTTGTTTGTACACGAACTCCTCCTAGGGTTTTAGAGATAGACCCCCATAACCATATATATTCTGATACCCTATCACTCCAGGTACTTGGATAACTATATTTCATTAAAAAAAAAAAAAAAAATGGTTAGGGTTAAGGGTTAAAGTTAGGAGGTATGTAGTATCCCCTGAAGTCGCGTAGTATTTTTTGTGACTTAAGAATTAATATGATTAAACAAATCATTGTATGTATCCATAAATATTATTTACATTTGTGAAATTAATGTTGCCACAAACCATGATAGCTTTTGTAAGAAGAAAGCATGTTTATGGAAAATGATTGTATAATTTTACCAAATGTTGAAATATTGGTTATTTTCATTTAATTTTTGTGCGGGCGGAAATAGTTCATTCACAAACTCCTACGTTTTTGCAGATAAACCCCTATAACTATATATATTCTGAAGATAAATAAACTAGATACATTTCTTCACCTTTCAGCTGTAGACATTTATTGTCAATCCACACACACATGCACATACACACGCACACAAAAGAATGTGTACACATGATATTTGTGTTTGTGTATGCATGTATTTTCAAACTAGGGTTTCCCAACTTCGGGAGGGGGTGGGCGCACACCTGGGAGGGGGAGTATTTAAAGCTATATTTAATTAAATAAATATTTTGGTTAGGGTTAAGGGTTAAAGTTAGGTGGTTTATGATGAGGGAACACGCCACTACTGTAGTCCCCCCTTAAGTTATTATTTTTGTAACATAAGAATCAATATAATTAAACAAACCATTGTATGTGTTCATAAATATTATCTATATTTGTGAAATTAATGTCACAAACCATGATAGCTTTTGTAAGAAAAAAATCATGCAAATGTAAAATGATTGTATAATTTTACCAAATGTTAAAATGTTGCTTATTTTCATTTAATTTTAGCGCGGCGGAAATTTATTATTTACAAACTCTTCCTATGTTTTTCCAAATAAACCCCTATATCCATATATATTCTGAAGATAAATAAAGTAGATACATTTCTTCCCCTTTTAGCTGTAGGCATTTATTGTCAATCCACACACACACTCACACACGCACGCAAAAGAATGTGCACATGATATTTGTGTTTGTGTATGCATGTATTTTCAAACTGGGGTTTCCCAACCTTCGGGTAGGAGGGCGCACATCTGGGAGGGGGGAGTGTTTAAAGCTATGTTTCATTTAAAAATATTTTGGTCAGGGTTAAGGGTTAAAGTTAGGTATGGTATGGTTAGGTTAGGGATTATTCACGAACTCGCCTCAACGCGCGGGTATTTGGCTAGTATTTATATAAAGTAGGATTTCTTTTTTAAGAATACCACCATAAGTTCCCAAAATTGGTAATTGGTGAGGTAGGTCACTAGTTCTAGGACGTGTAAGTCTGCTCATGGACAGGGAGGTCCTGTCACGTTACATTCATTCAGTATGTATTCATGAGTCTGTATTTGACCGCATGGGACAAAGGTCGAGTCCAGGATGACCCATTTTTTCATGCTTTGCTACATATTGCCAACACATATCGCTGAGGTGTCCCTTCATATTTCTCTCTCTTTCTCACACGCGTACTTACTTTCTCTCTCTCTCTCGCTCTCTCTAATATTCTATAACGGAATATTGACATTCTTCTAAAATTTAATGCATACACTTATAATTGCTCATATTACTAACTAATCATACTGTAAGGCAAATAATCATTGTAAAAATGGAAATAAAGAATCGATTCGATTTGATTTGATTTGATTTGACTCTCCCTCCTCCCCCCTCTCTCTCTCTCTCTTTCTCTCTCTCTCTCTCTGACTGTCAGTCAGCTAGGTCTTTCTACCCGTTCGTAGTCAATTGCCTCTTGCCTTTTGGCGTCCCAGTGTTTTACGTAATCCCCCTAATGACCTCGTTTCACCTGACGCCAACTGGGGATAAAAAGAGAAGAAGCTTTTGATGCTCGCGCGAAATGGAAATGGTTCATTTGAGAGAGAGAGAGAGAGAGAGAGAGAGGGAGAGAGAGAGAGAGAGAGAGAGAGAGAGAGAGAGAGAGAGAGAGGGAGAGAGAGAGAGAGAGAGAGAGTAAAAGTGTGTGTGTAATCTATATGTCGGAAACGAATCACTAGCTCTTCTATCCTTGAGAGCAAAGGTCACAATGTGGGTGCGAATGTTGCGGAAATAAATATGTGAGAACGATACGAGTACGTGAGGGTAAATAAGTGAGAGTGATACGTGAGAGTGACACGTGAGAGTGACACGTTAGAGTGATATGCTATAGTGATACGTGAGTGATACGTGAGAGTAATACGTGAGAGTGACACGTGAGAGTAATATGCAAGGGTGATTTTCTTTTAACTTCTGCAGCAATATGGAAAGGAGGTTCCTCTCTTGAACAGGGAAATTGTTGTTGTGGAGGGTAGAAGAAAAAGGGAAAAAAAAAAAAAAGAGAGAGAGAGAGAGAGAGAGAGAGAGAGAGAGAGAGAGAGAGAGAGAGAGAGAGAGAGAGAGAGAGAGAGAGAGAGAGAGAGAGAGAGAGAGAGCGACCCTATCCTACTCTTCCTTCTTGTCCTTGTCTTCTTTGTCTTTCCTGTCCTCATTGTCTTTTTCTTTTTTGTCCTTGTCCTTTTTTACTTCCCTCTCCTTATTGTCCTTGTCTTCTTTATCTTTCCTGCCCTCATTGTCCTTTTCTTTCTTGACCTTGTCCTTTTTAACTTCCTTGTCCTTATTGTCTTTGTCTCTGCCCTCCCCATCATTCTATTCTCTCTCCCTATCCTCCTCCTCCTCATCTGTGTCCTTGTCCTTCTCATCTTTGTCTTCTTGTCCTCTTGTCTTTTGTCCTCCTTTGGGTCATCATGCCTTTGTCCTCCCCAACCTCCCTTCCTCACTCAGCTTATTTTTCTCCCGTGATTTTTCCTTCCCCATTTACGATCTGTCTTTTCTCTCGTTATCTTTCAACCCATCCACGTCCCCTCCCTCCCTCACTCCCTCACTTTATCACTCTCGCAAACATGTATATGTATGTACACGTGTGCACGTACACGCACACATATAGATGGAAAACCAAGAACATAAACACACACAACCACAAACACACGCACACAAAAGACAAACATATGCATGCAAAATTACACACGCACACACACACACACACACACACACACACAAACGCACACACACACACACACACACACACACACACACACACACACACACACACACACACACACACGCATGCACACACACATGTGTACACACACACACACACACACACACACACACACACACACACACACACACACACACACGTACACACACACTCAGGCGAACACAAATGCAAACCTCTCCATTCTCGTTAATCCCTCAAGCAGGATCATTGCAGCCCAACACCCCACCCCCCTCCTACTCCCACTCTCCCTCCCACTCTTCCCACTCTCCCTCCCACTCCCCCCTACTACCGGTATTCCTCCATGTCTTTGTCCTCCTCAACTTATCCGGCTCCGCCCTTCTTGTTGAAGGAACAGACACAAATATACTCATTAGGAGTGGGTGGGGGGAGGAGGGGGAAGCAGGGTGTGAGGTCAGAGGTGGAGAGGGGGTGGGGGTGGGAGTTGGAGGGAGTGGAAGAGGTGGAGGTGGAAGAGGTGGAGGTGGAGGTGGAAGAGGTGTAGGTGGAGGTGGAAGAGGTGAAGGTGGAAGAGGGATCAGAAGTGAAGGGAATGGTGGGGAAAGGGGTATGAAGAAGGGATGAAGAAAAGTGAAACGATGAATAAGGAGACGGGAAGGAAAAGGGGTGAGGAAGAGGAAGGAGGGAGGAAGAAATGTGGAAGGACGAATAAGGAGGATGGGAGGAAAAATAGGGAGAAAGAGGAAGGAGGGAGGAAGAGGAAGGAGGGAGGAAGAGGAAGGAGGGAGGAAGAGGAAGGAAGGAGGAAGGAGGGAGGGAGAGGAAGGAGGGAGGAAGAGGAGGGAGAGAGGAAGAGGAGGAGGGAAAAAGAGGGAAAAAATGGAAGGTGGGAGGAGGGAGGGAGGGAGGAAAAGGGAAGAAAGTGGGAGAAAGGAGGGAAGAAGGAGGAAAGGAAGGAGCAAGTAGTAAAGAAGAAGAAAGGGGCAAGTGAGAAAGGAGGAGTGGAGTGGAAATGGGAGTGGAAGGTGGGAATATGAAAAATAATTGAGGAAACGGGAACAGGGGAAGTGGAAAGAGACAAGGAGGGGGAGAGAAGTGTAGGTAGAAGGAGTAGGAGAGGGAGAGAGGGAGTGGAAGAGAGGGAGTGTGAGGAAGAGAAGGAAAAGGAAGAGAGGAGACAGAGAGGATATGGAGGGGAAGGGGAAGATGGAGGGAGAAAGGATATGGAGGGGAAGAGAGGAGGGAGAGGGAAGGAAGAGGAGAGGGAGACGGAAATGAGAGGAGAAGAAAAGGAAGAGGGAGAAGAAAGAGGAAGAAAAAAGAAGAAGGAGGAGGAGGGAGAGGTGGCTGGAGGAGGTAGGGAGAGAAGAGGAGAAGGGGAGACTAGAGAGGAGGGAGAGGAAGGGGAGAGAGAGAGAGAGAGAGAGAGAGAGAGAGAGAGAGAGAGAGAGAGAGAGAGAGAGAGAGAGAGAGAGAGAGAGAGAGAGAGAGAGAGAGAGAGAGAGAGAGAGAGAGCGCGAAGGGAGCGAAAGAGGAGGGAGAGAAAGGAGCAAGAGCAAGGAGGGAGAGGAAGGAGGAGGGAGAGGAAGGAGGAGGGAGAGGAAAGAGGAGGGAGAGGAAAGAGGAGGGAGGGGAAGAAGGAGGGAGAGGAAGGAGGAAGGAGAGGAAGGAGGAGGGAGTGGAAGGAGGAGGGAGAGGAAGAAGGAGGGAGAGGAAGGAGGACGGAGAGGAAGGAGGAGGGAGTGGAAGGTAGAGGGAGAGGAAGAAGGAGAGAGAGGAAGGAGGAGGGAGAGGAAGGAGGAGGGAGAGGAAGAAGGAGGGAGAAGAAGGAGGAAGGAGAGAATGAACAGGTTCAGAAGGAAAAAGGGGAAAAGGAAGAGAAGGAAAAAAAAAGAAAAAAAAAGAATGTGGGAAAGGAAAAAGGACAAAAGAATGAAGAGGAGGAAAATCTGGAAGAGGAAAAGGAAGGAAAAAGAAAGAAGAGCGGGAGCGAGAGGAGTAATGGATAGGAAGAGAAGAAGAGGAGGAGGAAGAAGAGGAGGAATGGATAGGAAGAGAAGAAGAGGAGAAGGAAGAAGGGGAGGAGGAAGAAGAGGAGGAAGAAGAAGAGGAAGAAAAGGAGAAGAAAGAAATGAAGGAGGAGGAAGAAGAGGAGGAGGAAGAAGAGAAGAAGAAGAAAGAAATGGAGGATGAGAAAGAAGAGGATAAGAAACAACGAAGAAAGAGAAGAAGAGTACGATGAAGAAGAGGAGGAAGAAGAAGAAGAGAATAAAGAAGAAGAGGAGCAATAAATAGAGGAGGAAGAAATAGAAGAAGAAAGAAGAAGAGGAGGAGGAGGAGGAAGAGGAGGACGAAGAAAGGCTGATTTATTGCGGCAACCGTGGGACTCCGCCCGCGCAAACGCCATTCCGTCAACGAGAAGGGACAACTGAAGACGACAAGGGGGGCGAGCGGGAGGAGGAGCAGGAGGAGGAGGAGGAAGAGGAGGAGGAGGAGGAAGAGGAGGAGGAGGAGGAGGAACAGGAGGAAGAGGAGGAGGAGGAGGAACAGGAGGAAGAGGAGGAAGAGGAGGAGGAGGAGGAGGAGAAGGGCGAAGAAAAGGAGCAGGAGGGGAAGAGGAGGAGGAAAAGGAGGAGGAGGAGGAGGTGGAAAAAGGAGAAGGAAGAGGAGTAGGAGGAAGAGGAGGAGGAGGAGGAGGAGGAGGAGGAGTGGGAGCATGAGAGGGAGGGGGAGGAGGAGGAGGAGGAGGAGGAGGAGGAGGAGGAGGAGGTGGAGTAGGAGTTGTCGTCCGATGGGTAAGTAGCGGAACGAGGACTGACGTAGACTGAAGGCGGCTGCGGCGGCTGTGAAAGGGCTGACCTTTGGCTAGTTCAGGAGGAGGAGGAGGAGGACGAAAAGAAGGAGGAACAGGAGGGAAAAGAGGAGGAGGGACAGAAGGAAGAAGAAAAGGAGGAGGAAGAAGAGAAGGTAAAAGGAGGAGGACGAGGAGGAAAAAGAGGAGGAGAAAGAGTAGGAGGGAGAGGAGGACGAGGAAGAGAAGGATGAAAAGGAGGAAGAAGGTGGAGGGGGGAGGAGGAGGACGAAAAGAAGGGAGCCAAAAGAGAGAAGGACGAGGAAGAGGAGAAAAAAGATGAAAAGGGGAAGGAAGAGAAGGAGAAGGAGAAAGAGGGAGGAGGACAAGGGAGGGAGGAAGAGGACAAAAAAAGGAGGACGAAAAAGGAAGGGGACGAAAAGGAGGAATAAGAGAAGGAGGACGAAAAGAAGGGGAACGAAAAGGAGGAGTAAGAGAAGGAGGAGGAGGAAAAAATGAAAAGGAGAAGGACGAAAAGATGGAGGTGAAGGACGAAAAGGAGGAGGAAGAGGAGGAGGACGTGGAAGAAGAGGAGGAAGAAGAGGAGGAAGAAGATGAAGCTGAGGAGGAGGGAGAAGCAGAGGAAAAGGAAGAAATGTAGGAGGGGGAGGAGGAGGAGGAGGAGAAAAAGTAGAAGGAGCTGGAAGTAAAGAAGAGGAGAACGAGGAAGAAGAGGAGGAAGAGAAGGCGGTAAAAGATGAAACTAAGGTGCTGGAGGAAGCTGAGAAAAAGGAGGAAGCGGAAGAAGAAGAGGAAGAAGAGGAGGTAAATGATGAAAGGAGGAGAAACCATAGAAAAAGGAGAAAGCGGAAGAGAAAGAGGAGGAAGGGGAAGAGGTAAAGGATAAAGCGGAGGAAGAGGAAGCATACAAAAAGGAGGAAACGGAGGAAAAAGAGGAGGAAGAGGAAGATATAAAGGATGAAACGGAGGAGGAGGAAGCAGAGGAAAAAGAGGAGGAAGAGAAAGCATAGAAAAAGGAGGAAACGGTGGAAAAAGAGGAGGAAGAGGAATAGATATAGAATGAAACGGAGTAGGAGGAAGCAGAGGAAAAGGAGAAAGCAGAGGAGGAAGAGAAAGAGGAGGAAGAGCAGGAATAAGAGAGGAAAGGAGGAAAAAGAGGAGGAAGAGAAAGAGATTAAAGAAGGAAACGGAGAAGGAGGAAGCGGAGGAGGAAGAGAAAGAGGAGGAAGAGAAAGAGGAGGAGGAGAAAGAGGAGGAAGAGAAAGAGGAGGAAGAGCAGGAATGAGAGAAGGAAAGGAGGCGAGGGATAAAGAGAGAACGAAGAGAAGAAAACGGAGGGGAAAGGGGTGGTGATAGTAGAGGAGGCGGAGGGGGAAGAGGAGGAGGAGGAACCGGAGGAGGTAGAGGCGGAGCAGGAGTAGCGGGAGGAGGAAGAGGAGGAGGAGGAGGAGGAGGAGATGGAAGTAGAGGAATCGGAGGGGGAAGAAGAGAAGAAGGAAGAGGATGAGGAGTAGAGGGAAAAGGTGGAGAAAGAGAATGAGGAGGAGAAAGAGGAGAATGAGGAGGAGAAAGAGGAGGAGGAGGAGGAGAAGTGAAGGAGAAGGAGGATGAGGAGTAGGGGGAAGACGAAGATGAGGAGCATGAGAAGGGGAGGATGAAGAGGAAGACGAGGAGCAGGAGGAAGAAATGGAAATAGAGGAAGCGGAGGGTGAAGAAGAGAAGGAAGAGGAAGAGGAGAAGGGGGAAGAAGAAGAGGAGAAAGAGAAAGGAATAGGAAAAGATGGAAGTAGAGGAAGCGGAGGGTGAAGAAGAGAAGGAAGTGGAAGAGGAGAAGGGGAAAGAAGAAGAGGAGAAAGAGAAAGGAAAAGATGGAAGTAGAGGAAGCGGAGGGGGAAGAGAAGTAGAAGGAAGAAAAGAAGGGAGACGAGGAGGAGGAGGAGGAGGACGAGGAAATAGAAGTAGAGGTAGCGATGAGGGAAGAGGAGGAGATGGAACTAGAGGAAGCGGAGGGGGAAGAGGAAAAGGAGGAGGAAAAAGAGGAGGAGGAAGAAGAGAAGAAGGAGGAGGTGGAGGAGGTGGAACTAGAGGAGGTGGAGGGGGAAGAGGAGGAGGAGGAAGACGGGAAGAGGAGGAGGAGGAGGAGGAGGAGGAGGAGGAGGAGGAGGAAGAGGAGTTCGACTGTGATTTCGAATGTCAATCTGAGTGGATGAACGAATGAGTGACCTAATTAGCGTGTTCGGGAACAACAAATGGGAAAAGGAACGCCTCCCCTATCCTTCCCCCCTACACTCCTCCCTATCCCCTTCCCCCTTCCTCACCACGTACCCCCACTACCTCTACCCTTCCCCCTACCCCTACCCTTCCCCCCTCCCTGTCCTCTTCCCCCTTTCTCCCCACGTCCCCTAACCCTACCCTTCAACCCTTTCCCCTTCTCTGTCCTCTTCCTCCTTTCCCCCTCCCTGTCTCCTTTCCCCTTGTACCCATGCCCCCTACCCCTACCCCCCTTCCCCGTCCCCATTCCCCTTCCCCCTACCACACGAACAAAAGCAATAACCTTGATCATGGTTTCTGATCCGATAATGGGTTCTGTAATCAGATCATTCTAGTTCAGTTCGCCAGCTCCGGGGAGGGGGGGGGGTCGTGCCCACCTTCTCTCTTTTCACCCCTTCCTCCTGCGAGGATGGGACCTCTCCATCATCGATCACCATTGATCACCAGTGCTCATCATTATCACTATGGCATCGACACTAGACATTATCTATAAATCGACCCAAGAATATATATACATACATACATACATACATACATACATACATAAATACATACATACATATCATATATATATATGAATATATATATATGTGTATATATAGTATATATATACATATGATAAATGTGTAATTGGCATTTGCCCAAACATTTGTGAAAAATAAGTCTTGGAACCCCGCCAAGTGAAAAATAGGATTAGATGAAATAAGCTAAAATAAAAATAAATGTTTTAAAAAGTAATCAGCCTGTTTTTATTCTTTTTCATTAGTTCGCCGTGTGTGAGTGCATAACTTCTAAAACATATTAAACCATAATAATCCAGTTACATAATAGATAGAGAGACCCACGCCAGGACACTAAGTTCGGAGGCGCTGCACATAGGAAACTCTCAAGAGTAAACAACTAATGGGACAAGATACGGAGAGCGAATACAGCCATTACTACCTATCGATTAAAAAAGAAAAAGGAAAAAGAAAATAACTACATAGGAATGACTACACACGCTGAAAAAAGGTAATGATCATCACACCTCTGAAGTTTCTCATCCCACCTGATCCCAAACATCCTCCAAGAACACAAAACTCCTCACCGTTAGAAAAACGTTTATCAAGATTAACTGAAGATTAAGGACAGTTAAAAAAAAAAAAAAGATCAAAGCAACCTCACATGTCTGCGCTAAACGCCCAGCCCATGACCAGCTTCAACGAGCAGCTGTAGTCTTGCTATCACACGACAGCTTCAACAGCAACAGCTGGGGAGACGAGGATAAGATCTAACCCAGTGTCAGGCATGTTGACTTAACTGTGTAAGTTTACTTGTTTGTTGATTTCTTTGTATTACCGCGTTCTAGACCCGTTCCTTGCCGGGTGGCACTTCCCTTTTTATTTAAACTGCCGTCAGGCGATTTTATTCATTTCCGTGGTACACCTTTAGTAGTGGAAGGCAAGGTGTCACACTGTCCGGCGCCGCCGTTACGGCTTCTTGTTGGTTATAGCAGTCTCCCTTACTATGAGTCATTAGACTAGAAAGGTTACGATAATATTTCAACCAGGGGGGATGGTGGACGCTATGAAAATTTTTGGTTATCGCCAGGTGATTTTATTAATCTAATAGAACTTGCCCACAACCTTGTCGTATTCGGTGCCGCCGCATAGTGTGGCACCGGCAGAAGGTGAGGGTTGATCTTCATCAACCTTTCTATACCGGGTGCTACATTAACATCTATTCTTGTTATCGCCAGGCGATTTGATTAATTTCCGTAGTACCCACTTGATGGCATAAGGCTTAATACAGGTGTTCTTAAAGTAGTGCCTCAAAATCTCCAAGCGGTTTTTGGGGGTATCCGAAAAGATACCGTGGAAAAAAAAATAAGATAATGATTTATCTAAGAATTATACTTGATTAATCTATTAACTGAAAAAAAAAATTCCGTAGAATTCAGATGTTTGTTCATAGACGTCCTGTTTTTTTTTGTGATTTTTTTTTCTTTAGTGAATCAAAAGTTAAAAGTGGGGATCAGTAAGCTAATATTGGAGAGGGGGTATCAGGTTAACTTGGGGTTAAACTTTGGAGTATCGAGGCAGAAAAACTTTAAGAACCACTGGCTTGATATATCCTATAGCTCTCAATAGGTAAACAAGATTGTTCCTGAACATGCGATACATTTTTTAGATCCCACTTACTATAATATATTATTATAATTTTATAGAAAAATGCACGAAAAACTCGAAGAAAATTCATCTTTATTACAAAAATACTCAACGAATCTACTCTTCATTCTCCATACAGACGTTGATACCACTCACCACCCTATTCCCAAAAAAAAGGGAAGTGAAAAACTCCCTGTAGGGGAGGCACTGTCATTTGCGGCAAGCAGCTTGGTATTCTTTATGCCGAACTTTGGGTCGCCTCCCCGCGTGGTCAGGGAGCCCAAGGCAATCTCACAGCATTTTCCACAGCAAAATATCTATAAATATTGTATCACCACACGTTCGTTAACATGTACCCAAATCTAATTCACCATCTTATTATTTCATTTATTCTTACTAATGATCTTATTTAATTTATCTAATTATTTTATTCAGAGTCTTTTGACGAAAGTTACTAATCTCATTTTGGCAAAATCCAGACTTAAAAGTAGAACCTTACTCGGATGGATTCTGACGCAGTCTCATAAGAATGGAGGGGACCGCAAGAGACCATAAGGCCAACACTAGGTAGTTCCATGTTGCTTACCTGCCTTTCATCCCTGTCCATAAAATGATCTAATCTTCTCTTAAAACAACCAATGGTTTCAGCGCTCACGACATGGTTACTAAGTCTGTTCCATTCGTTAACCACTCTTTTGGTAAACCAGTTTTACAAAGATTTACAAAGGCGGAGCATGCCGACAGGAGACCTTTTGATCCATATCTAGGTCGGATGCAAAAAAAAAAAAAAAAAAAAAAAAAAAAAAAAAAAAAAAAAAAAAAAAAAAAAAAAAAAAAAAAAAAAAAAAAAAAAAAAAAAAAAAAAAAAAATTCTTGCCTGTTTCCTTCTTAAAACTAAACTTATCCATGAACAAATATACTGTTTTGATTTCCTCGCCAAAAACCAGCGCTTCTGTCCATAGGCCCTGTTCACAATAGCGGTTTGAGGCGGCCAGAAACCGCGGCGGTGCCGTATAGTCAAGGAAAAAATGCGCGGTTGTGTGTGAACGTCTCCACTGACTTACACTGTAATTGAACAGGCGCGACTCAAACCGCGGCGGTTGAAATCGTTAGTGTGAACAGCACCTTAGGAAACTATAACGCCGAAGTGGTGGAGTCAGATTTAGTAAAAGAGATATTTAAGGAGGGAATCAGAAAAGATGGACAGTAGGAGACCAAAAGGTCTCTTGTTGACATGATCTTACTTTGTAATCCTTTGTAATCCTTTTTAGGATGAAAGATCAAAATTCTTCCTTGAGTGGACCCAAATCTCAGAATATAAAGGAGCGTCAAAAGTCTCCCTAAGTAGTGAAGCACAAGACTTAAGAAGTCAAACCATATATGGGGGAGGATTCCACACAACTATTACGTGTTATTCTACCCCTCTTGTACAGACACATCTTCATCTACCTTTATTTCAGATAATTTCAGCTGATTTCATTCTGCCAACATTAAACAACACGGAGCTACTAATTTTTATCCCAAGTCTGCCCCTTAACTGAATAGAATTGTCTGGCAATTGCTACAAATAAGTATATTAAGCGCTGGCCGCGCGGGTTAGAGCGTCGCTAAGTGCGACGGAGGTCGAGGTGACGGCGGTCCGAATCCTACCTCCAGCGAGTTGGACCCAGGACATGGTTCATTATAATTCCACGCTAGAAAGTCCTCTGTAAGGGGCACCGTCCTAGCCTCCTCATAGGGGGAGTTTGCAACGTTAAACCGATTCTTCATCACTGTTAAGTTGTTCCAAGTGTGATGGGAATATTCTCATTTTTAATATTAACTGGAAACTTTTGGGGAATTAAAAAACAAATTAAGACATTTTCGTCATATGTAACAGAGGAGCATGGGTACCGAGAGGGAATAAAGATAATAACGATGATGATGATGATGATGATGATGATAGTGATGATGACGATAACAAAAATAATAGTAATTATAATAATTATAATAATTATAATAATGATAATGATGATGATGATGATGATGATGATGATGATGATGATGATGATGATGATGATGATGATGATGATGATGATGATGATGATGATAACAATAATAACAACAATAATAATAAAATAATAATAATAATAATAATAATAATAATAATAATAATAATAATAATAATAATAATAATGATAATGATAATAATAATAACAACAACAATAATAATAATAATAATAATAATAATAATAATAATAATAATAATAATAATAATAATAATAATAATAATAATAATAATAATAATAGTAATAATAATAATGATAATAATATCAACAACAATAATGATAACAATAATAACAATAATAATAGCAACAACAACAACAATAATACCGCGCCAGCCAGAATAGAGGGCCAACATTAAGGTACCGGAGACATTCTTAGAGTGCCGGAGAGGAGACATCAACCAATAAATAAACTATTCGAAGTCAACTGCTGAACAAAGGCCTCTCCCAGCTTCTTCCACGGCTGGGTTAGTCAATTGTAGACTTAAAATGGCTGCTTAATAAACTTTACTTTATTGCATTGCACTATTGTATCATAATGCATTATAACGAACGCACAGTAGGTTATGCTTGGGACGACGAGTGCCGGAGATATGACAGTGGCACTCAGTGCCGGAGATATAACGATGGCACCAAGAGCATGGGAGATGGAGGACGGGTAGATGTAAAAAATAAATGTAAAATTGCATAAATGTTAGAGGAAGAAGGTTAAGGGGAAGCTGAAAGGGCTTAAAGTGAAAGGGAAAGAGGGAAAGAAAGGGAAATGGAGAAAAGGAAATAGGAAAGGTAAAGGGTAAAGGAGAAAAGGGAAGACGAGAGAGAAGTGCGAAAAGGATTACCCACTTCCCATCAACTATCCCTTTGCCCTCCCATTCCTACGCGTATCCATTCACTCTCTTACTCCTCCTCCTCCTCCTCCTCCTCCTTTTTCCTTCTTCTTTCCCTTACCAATTGAAGTGCCTGCCTGCCTGCCTTCCCTCTCCTCTCCTCTAGTCCTCACCACCAGTATGACTTCACTTAGCGTCAAAGGGTTCAGCCGACGGTACAGGAATGGGTGCGGGAGGGGGAATGGGGAGGGGAACTGAGGGAAGAGGACTGGGAAGGGGGGAATAGTGTGGGGGAGTGGGGTGGGGGAGTGGGGTGGGGGAATAGGGTGGGGAACTGAGGATGGAGACTGTGTAAGGGAAGTGGGGTGGAGGATTGGGAAGGAGGAATGGGCAGGAGGATTTGGAAAGGGTAATAGGAGGGAGGGGAACGTGAAAGGATAATGGAGAAGGGGAATGGGCGAAGGGAAAGGAGGATTAGGCAAAAGGGATGGGGCGGGGGGAATGGGCAAAGGTGAAGGGGTAATGGAGGGGGAATGAGATGGGGAATTGGGAAGTGGGTATGAGAAAGAACATGTGGAATGGAGAGGAAGGAAAGTAGAGAATGTGGGGGAGTGGAGGTGGGGAATGGGAAGCGAAGATGAGAGTAAGAGGCATGGAACGCGAGAGAACTGGAAGAATGTCAGTCTATCTGTTCCATCAGGTCTCCTGCAGGAGACCCGCAGCCCCCAGATGGGTGCCAACGGCGACCGATTTAGTCCATTCATCGATCAGCGATCTTGATAGGGTGCAGTTAAGCAAATGCTGGATGAAGTGTTCTGTCTTTTATGTGGTGCTGTCAGACCAATTCTGTGCTGGGGGCGTCAACGGAAGCGTGCTGATCTCGCATTCGCTTAGTTGTACTTTCGAATCCCGCACTCCTTCCCAATTTCTTGCAGTGACTATTAGTTACCTGTCCCAACGGTCCCCAAAGCGGACAGGGCAAAGGTAAAGGTTTCGACCACAGCTGCTCAACGCCTCCTGGCGTAGGCTCCTCACCTCACTGCCTTAGATTTGAATGGTGACGTGAACGGAGTCGTGTCATGGTATATCTTAAGGTGGTGGCACACTAGGCTAGCATGCTACTTGTTTTTGCTACTTCGTTTGAGTAGAAACGACTTCCGTTACAATATTCTAGACTTCCGTAGGAACATCTTCATAATGTGTATAACATTCGTATTTTAGGTTTAATTTCTCTTAGTTCATCATTCATCTTTTCATTCTATAACGCAAGGGTGATTTGACATTTAGAAATTTGAAAATGAAATATCGTCATCGAAGTTGTTTCTACTCAAAGGAAATAGCAAAAGCAAGTAGCATGCTAGTGAGAAATGCCTAGTGTGCCGCCACCTTTACTCGTCTTCAGAATGATTTGTAATTATTTTCCGGGATTTGCGGGGCTAGATGTACCCACCCCGGACCTCAACCTTGTAGGAGCGTGGTGGTCCGGAACTATTTCTCGATCATGAACGCAGGAGAGACAGCGAGTCCTCCACTGCATGATGCCACTCTTGCAGTGACGTCATCCGGAGGAGGCTGAGGTCCCTTCAGGTCCGAGGTGAGCATCGGTTGGGGTCCATTTCTCAAAGTGGATGCCCTTCCTAACCTCTGTGCCGTGGCCAGGATTCAAACACACATCCGAAATCCACACGCGGTTACCGGACACGCTCGCTTCTATTGAGCCATATGGCGGCCCCCATCAATTGGTTTGATGTCTGGGAGTCTGGTGAAACATGGGACGTGGTGTTCTATTGTGGAGTGTTTACCCTGTGATCTGGACCTGAAGGAGCCTTGTGAGGGGAAGCGGTACAGGACAGTGTTGGCTGGAACAGAAGGGGAACGAGGAGAGGGGAGTGTGTTTGCTGGGAGGGAAGGGGAAATGGGGAGGAGAGTGGAAGGAAATCTAATCTAAGGATGGCAGGGGGAGGGAGGGGAGGGAAAGGAAGAGGAGGTGTCGGGAGAAGGGAAGGGGAAAAGAGAACAGGGTAGAGGAATTTTGAGTAGGGAGGAGGTGAGAGGTGGGGAAAGTAGGTGAGAGAAGGGGAAAGGAAGGGGAGGGGAGGGGAGGGGAAGGGGAGAGGAGAGGAGATGACTGAAGAGAGGAAGGGACGAGGAGAGGTGTGGAGAGCAAGGAGGGTAGGAAAGATGAAAGGATGGGTGGAGAGGAGGTGGACCGTTAAAGTGAGAGATGGGGTGGAGATGGGAGGGCTGGAGTGGAAACAGATGGAGTGTGTGTGTGTGGGGGGGGTGACTGTTAGCAGTGGTATCGATGACAAAGGGTGATCCTTGATGAAGGATGGCAGGATGATTAGTAAAGCACAAGAAGGCACTGGTGGGAGGGAGAGAGGGAGGGAGGGAGGGAGGGAGGGAGGGAGGGAGAGAGGGAGAACGAAAGGTAAGGGAGAGAAGGAGAACGAGAGGTGGGAAGAAAAAATGGACAGATAGATAGCAAGGGGGAGACATTGAGAGAGACAGGGAAAGGGAAAAAAACACAAAGTGCGAGAGCGAGAGAAAGAAAAACTGAAGGGAGAGAGGAAGCAAGTTACATGGAGTTACATGGAGGACAAGAGAACAACAACAGACCTATTAGTCCTTACATGGCTGTTTCGGTGCCTTACCTATCGTTAATATTATTACTATTATTATCATTACTACTACTACTACTACTACTACTACTACTACTACTACTACTACTACTACTACTACTACTACTACTAATGCTGCTAATATTATTATAATATATATATATATATATATATATATATATATATATATATATATATATGTTGCAGTAATTCACAAGGCACACGTGAAAATAATATGCAGAAAAAACCACTGGGAAATAAGAAGCTTAGTCCGAACGTTTTCGTCTATTTAAGACATTATCAAGGAATACTCGTATTCCTTGATAATGTCTTAAATAGACGAAAACGTTCGGACTAAGCTTCATATTTCCCAGTGGTTTTTTCTGCATATATATATATATATATATATATATATATATATATACATATATAATATATATATATTTTATATATTTATATATATATATATATATATATATGTATATATATATGTAATATATATATATATATATATATATATATATACACATATATTCTTCATTAATCTATTTAGAAGTAAATAATTATATTTGAGGATTTGTAGCTAAGTAAAGGTCGAGACGCTGTTTGGATACCTCTACAGTGGGACAATCGATGACATTGAATGGTAGACCATTTCATATATTAACAACGCGATTGAAGAAAGAGTATTTTGCCACGTCTGTCTGAAATAGTTTTCCTACAATCTTGCATCCATTATTCCTAGTTGTATTGGAGGTGTCAAAAAAAAAAAAAAAAAAAAAAATCCACATCCATGTTTTCGATTTATTTGAAAATATAAAAACCTTAATTAGATCTCTCACTCTTCGCTTCGAGAGACTAGACAAATTTAGTTTACTTAAGCGCTTTTCGTACAGCTTGTTCCGCAACCTAGGAATGAGCTTCCTTATTCTGCGCTGTACTTTTTTCAATTTCTCCATATTTTTGTAATATGGAGACCAGGACTGTACACAGTATTTTAGGTTAGGTCTGACCTGGGCAATGTAAAGATTAGGATTTTTTCAGTTCTACGCTCAAAAGCTCTACATATAAATCCAATTAATTAATTTGCGGTTCTAATTACCTCCGAGCACTGTTCGCTTGGTTTGAGATCATTTGAGATTACTACACCAATTGTACACCACTTATAGTGCAGCTGGCCTGGACGTTACTATTACCAATATGGAGTACTTTAAATTTGTTTATATTGGAAAACATCTACAAAATTTTCGCTCATTCGCATAACGTATTCAACTCACTTTGCAATTCTTATTTGCAATTTTTGTAGCATCTGCAAATTTAGATCATTTACACTTTACATTTTCATCCAAGGCATTAATGTATATCAGAAATAGCACAAGACCTAGCACTGAGCCCTGAGGCACTCCACTTGTTACACAACGCCAGTCGGAGTATTTTCCATTCAAATTAACACGCTGCCACGCTGCTTACGACCTGAAATCATTTAGAAATCCATAGGTGGATATGGCCTACTATGCCATAGACTTCTAGCTTGCTTAAAAACTTTTTATGTGAAACTTCGTCACGCGCTTTTTGAAAGTCAAGATATATAACGTCAACTGATCTCCCTTCTTCATGCATTCCATAAAAATCATGCAAGAAGTCGAGAAGGCTTGTCAGACAAGAGCGCTCACTACGGAAACCATGTTGTGAATCTCTAATTATATTGTTCATCTCCACGAACTCTACATTTTTGTCGCTCAGAACTGACTCCATTAGTTTGCACACAATTGATGTAAGGTTAATTGGCCGGTAATTACCCGGATTGGATTTTTCACCCTTTTTAAACAATGGAGAGAGGAATTGAGAAAGGAAGGGAGAGAGATGAAGGGA
>NC_134786.1:55501827-55521827 GCF_046742065.1 Oratosquilla oratoria
CTCCTCCTCCTCCTCACACTGTAGTTTAAACTGAGAGTCTTCAGCGATAAAAGCCCACTGCAGGACCTGAGCTCTATCCCCTGTGAGATTGACACAGCCTCAGTGCATAACCAAGGTAGCTTAGTCCGGCTTAGTACGATGGGTTAGATGGAACGGTGTTTAAAACCACGAGGATACTTACTCGGATATAACCACTCCACAACTTCAAACCCGCTTACAGACCTGAAAAGAGAGAGAAAACGTTCCATAAACACAAAAGAAAAAATTTACACGTTGGAAACCTGCAGTCAAGTAGAATCCGGTGTGAGATAAGAAATAGACCCCCACTCAAAATACTAAAAGACTTGATTTTTTTTATAAACAGATAACACATCAACATTTATCAATAAGTATTTTTATTTAAATATCTAACCTAATTTAACACAACTTAACCTAGCCTAATGGCGATGAGTTGTATATTCTAGTGGGGGTCCATTTTCCATAGAGGGAGGTCCATTTTTCGCTATAGAAAATGGACCTCGGGTCCAATTTCTGGGGGGGGCGGGTCCATGTTCCATTTTACACCGGTAACGGTCCTCGGGGGTTCTCCCTAATAGATCTCTCTGGGAAAAGCCGTTGGTTCCCGGAACAATCGAGTTTGAGTATCTCAACACAAACCCATTTCGTACTTTACCATTTATTATTTTATTTTGCCTATCGCCTGGTGATTTCATTCAGCTCTGCAACCCCTTCAATGCGGCAACATATGAATGTGTATATATGAACTGTAGATCCCACTACCGGAGAAAAGAATGTTGTATGAACATACGTATATTATGATCACTGTGATCCTCTTCAGCGTATATATATATATATATATATATATATATATATATATATATATGTATATACATATATATATATGTATATATATATATATGTATATATTATTATATATATATATATATATATATATTGTGTTTGTGTGTGTGTGTGTACGCATACATACATAGAAATAGGTGAAGAAAGAATAGAGAATAAGACAGAGAGAAGGAAAGGGAGAAGAAGAGGGAGAGGAGAGGGGAGACGTAGATGAAGAGGAAAATGGAGAGTGAGAGGAAGAGTTAGAGATAAAGAATGATCGGGGAGGAAAGCAAAAAAAAAAAAAAAAGAGAGAGAGAGAGAGAGAGAGAGAGAGAGAGAGAGAGAGAGAGAGAGAGAGAGAGAGAGAGAGAGAGAGAGAGAGAGAGAGAGAGAGAGAGAAAGAGAGAGAGAGAGAGAGAGAGGCAGAGAGAAAGAGAGAATAAACCGTGTATGCCCATCTGAGAAAACCAGTGAGCCATTGAAAGTCAGGTCAAGTATTGGTCCAACTTTATCGCGCTTCTCTCTCTCTCTCTCTCTCTCTGAAGGTCTTATGGGCCCGTCGAAGTACCCAGTGTGACCCTAAGCTGCTACTATCGGAAACTGATGCAGTAAATCTTGACCAAAGCACTCGTATCCTTCTACGTTTAACCCTCGTTTCTCCATAAAGTTTCCCTATAACGTTTTCTCTACTGGCCTATTGGTTTAGCTCCCGTAAATAAGATGTATTGAGTATTGCGTGTGTGTGTGTGTGTGTGTATGTGTGTGTGTGTGTGTGTGTGTGTGTGTGTGTGTGTGTGTGTGTGTGTGTGTGTGTGTGTGTGTGTGTGTGTGTGTGTGTGTGTGCGTGCGTGTGTGTGTGTATTCACCATACTCGTATGGCCGATCTATGGGTAATGCTGTGACCTTACACGCACACACACCTCCAACCCCCCGCCCACGAGAGTTGGAGTAACGACTCGAAGCACAGCGATACTAAAACTATTTCAGCCCTGGGCAGGATTCGAACCCGAACCGCCGTAGTGACAGTCGGAGACTCTACCAACCGCGCCACCGAGTCGTGTACTTGTGTGTGTGTGTGTGTGTGTGTGTGTGTGTGTGTGTGTGTGTGAGCGTGTATATATACGTAGGTGCATATGTGTATACGTGTGTGCAAGGGTTCATGATTGTACATATACGTGTGTGTATGTGTGTGTCTGTGTCTGTGAGTACATATACGTGGGTGTACATGTGTACTCGTGTGTGTAAGGGTGCATGTGTGTACACATACATGTGTGTATGTGTGTGCATGTGCTTGTATGTACATATATCTGCGTGCGTGTTCGTGTGTGGGCGCACACGAAAAGAACAAAACTTTGCCTCATGTCATGTCCCGTCATGCTACGTTCCGCTTCGTGGACATCAGTAGTGAGCGAGCGCCCAGGATCGCGTCTGCCAACGGCCCCAAAAGACATCCGAATTCTGTCAACGGTTGTCTAACTTTGCTTGCCATGGTTTCCCTATCTCACCCTCCCCCATCATCCACAGGGTCTCTGAGTCATTTCACTCATTTCCCAGGGTGCCCTATGGCCTCATGGACGCCTTCGCTTCTCAGTGTACCTCCCAGAACGTCCGGGTGAGGGCGGGGCGTGACTGGGGTACACAAGAATCCACCCGCACTCGTATAATTAGGTTCCTCACCAAGGTTCGTTTTTCGCCGCCGATAATTCGCCCTTGCTTTTATCCTTACAAAGGTTTAAAAGGGAATAGCATGCCGACAGGAGACCTTTTTGGTCTATATCTATGTTGGATGCGGGAAAGAATAATAATAGAAAAATAAAATAATAATAATAAATAAATAGATATATAAACAAATAAAATGAATAGAATAAACAGGTAAAGATAAATAACACAGAAAAATAATAATAATAAATAAATAATGATGAATAATAGTTTATAATTAATGATAAATAAACAATAAAAATAAACAGATAAATAATAGAATATAATAATAAAAAATGTCAGGCATTACATCATTTTGCTTAGGTGTTTATCTAAAATCTAAATGAATCTTAAAACTTTGAAATGTACTACATTGCACTGCCTCTGCAGGAAGTTTATTTCATTCATTTACTACACGGTTGGCGAAACTGTTTCTACCCACTTCCAAATTAAATCTATTTCCTGACAGTTTGAGACCATTATTTCTTGTATGATTCGCATTCAGTGTGAAAAATTTCGTCACGTTTGATGTTGTCAATTCCTTTTAGAAGAGAGATTTTCAACTTTTCCTTCGACATTAACCCCTTCGGCTTGATGAATTTCCCCGTTTACCCCCTTACTTCCATACAAAAAAAACAAAACAAAAAAAAACAGCCATCATAAAGAAAAAAACAAAAACAAAAACACTCTCCCTTCTTCCCTGTCTCCCTCGGCGTGCACACACACGCACACACACACACGCACAAACAAACAAACACACACACATACACAAACATACACACATACACATGCATATGCATATACATAGCATGCTCTCTCTCACACACACAATTTACGAAGTGAAATTGAACTGAATTATTATCCAACTATCAGATACATCAATTATTTACCTCTTGCTATGTCATTTTTTCTCCCCATGGGGCAAATTTTCCCTCTGGCTGAGAATCAGTGTTTTAGAATCTCAACGACCTGTATCAAATTACCTATGTGTCTACGACAATATCGCATCGAAGAGGCGACGCCATAGGAGTGGCGAAAAAGAGATTTATTATAGAAATAAAAAATTATCATCGTTCCTTTGTAAGTGGAGACCAGACTCCAAACATAAGAGAACGGCAGGGGAATCCATAAGTCTATAGGTCCCCAGACTCTAACAGAATAACTTTGACAAACCTAAAGATTTAAAAAACCTCCTTCCGTTGTGACCATCATTTATCTCTGGAGTCAGCAATAACAAAAGTGAAAATGTGGTTACAAAAAAAAAAAAAAAAAAAAAAAAAAAAAAATCGAACTTCAGATATCTGAGGCTCAAACTCTTGTCTGTGCTTGCGTCTGCACGTGTGTCTCTTTCTATTTGTGTCTGTTTCCCTGTATATGTGTCAACATTAGTTCCTTATGGGCCAATCTGGTGGCTGTTGTCGGTTACATGAGGGCCTTGGGTCTTATGCAAGAAAGACCTGAGGCAACGGATGGATTGACTGACAGGTTATCTGCCCGTCTGTTAGGCCGTCTGTCTGTCTCTGTCTACCAGCTATAAAATGGGGTTATTCTAAAATCGGGGCCAATAAATTTCAGTGAAACCAATCCGGAAATACTTTAGGCCAATGATTTCCAAACTGTGCCCTCCCCCCTTCCTCCCCCCTCCCCCCTCCCCCGGGGGAGTCACTCATTCTTTTCTGTGGACCTCAGCTAGACCACCGTCCGTTGAGGTAAAAACAATTTTGCCACACAGAATAAACAGATAAATAATCAAGTCCCTTTTAATTAGCTAGCCATCCCATTTTTATTGCATAGACCTTTATTAAAAACTGAATCATATCGTTGTTGTATGGCGTTATTGAGTAATATTGTATAACTAGGAGGGAGGGGGAGGGGGAGGGGGAGGTGGCGGGTGAGGGAGAGGAGGAGGAGCCTGACAGGGATATGATCCAACAGAATTTGGAAAACATGGTTGAGAGAGAGAAAGAGAGAGAGAGAGAGAGAGAGAGAGAGAGAGAGAGAGAGAGAGAGAGAGAGAGAGAGAGAGAGAGAGAGAGAGAGAGAGAGGGATATATATATGTATATATACAGTATATATATATATATATATATATATATTTAGATTTTTATATTGAGAGAGAGAGAGAGAGGGAGAGAGAAGGTAAGAGAGAGATGGAGAGTGGGAAAGGGAGAGAAAGAGAAAGAGAGAGAGATAGAGAGTGGAAGAGAGAAAAGAGAGAGAGAGAGAGAGAGAGAGAGAGAGAGAGAGAGAGAGAGAGAGAGAGAGAGAGAGAGAGAGAGAGAGAGAGAGAGAGAGAGAGAGAGAGAGAGAGAGAGAGAGAGAGAGAGAGAGAGAGAGAGAGAGAGAGAGAGAGAGAGAGAGAGAGAGAGAGAGAGAGAGAGAGAGAGAGAGAGAGAGAGAGAGAGAGTAGAGAGAGAGAGAGAGAGAGAGAGAGAGAGAGAGAGAGAGAGAGAGAGAGAGAGAGAGAGAGAGAGAGAGAGAGAGAGAGAGAGAGAGAGAGAGAGAGAGAGAGAGAGAGAGAGAGAGAGAGAGAGAGAAGAGAGAGAGAGAGAGAGAGAGAGAGAGAGAGAGAGAGAGAGAGAGAGAGAGAGAGAGAGAGTTTATGGAGTGTCCTTTACCAGAGCTTCTACCTTTCGGGGTGGGGGATGGGGGTCGGGGGTTCGATGGCCAACCTGAGAGGATGGAAAGATGCCATCGCCCTCAAGCGACCGAGGAGGAATTAATGATGTCACAGAGTCACTCGGCGTTCTATTCGATGACGTCACTCATTCTATTCGGTGACGTCATTCGTCGTTCTATTCACTGAAGTCACTCGACGTTCATTTAATGACGTTCCTATACGTTCTAATAGATGACGTCATTCGACGTTCCATTCGATGACATTACTCGGCGTTCTATCAAAAAATTACGTCACTCTACTTTCTATTCGATGACGTCATCATATGTTCTATTAGATGACGTCAGTCCACGTTCCATTCAATGACGCCATTAAACGTTCTACTCAATTATGACGTCACTAAATTAAACTATGATAGAATGTTGACGTTACGGATACGTCATTGAGACAGACGTTCTTGTCATTTAACATCGAGTTTACAACGCGCCCCCCCACACCCCAAATGACGGATTTAGGTTCGTAAATCTGTCTACCGAACAACACCCCCTCCCCCTCCTCCCTCCCCCTCCTGTCTACCTCGCCACGTCTCAAGCCACCTCCCCTCTTTCGCACCTCATTCATTTCACTTGTCGTTCTCTGTCGAACATCTTTCTTCCTCCTCCTCTTCTTCTTCTTCTTCTTCTTCTGAGGAGGAGGAGGAGGGGTATGAGGAGGAGGAGGAGAAGAGGAAGGAGAGGAAGGAGAAGAAGGAGAAGAAGATGAAGAAGATGAAAAAGAAGATGAAGAAAATGATGAAGAGAAGATAAAGAAGAGGAAAATGAAAAGGAAGATAAAAATGAAGACAAAAAGAAAAAGAAGAAAAGGAGGAAAATAATTAGAAAAAGAAGAAGATGGAGAAGAAGAAGAAGAAGAAGAGGATGAATAAGAATAAAAGGATGAAGAAGAAGATGAAAAAGAAGAAGATGAAGAAGATGATGAAGATGAGGAAGAAGAAGACGAAGAAGAATATGATAAAGAAGAAGAAGAGGAAAAGAAGAAGAAGAAGAAGAATACGATGAAGAAGATAAAGAAGGTGAAGGAGATGAAAAAGAGGAGGGAAATGAAGAAAACAAAGATTAAGAAGATGAAGAAGTAGAAGAAGATGAAGAAGAAGAAGAAGAAAAAGAAGAAAAAAGAAGATGAAAAATATGAAGAAGAATATGATGAGAAAGAAGATGGGATAGATGAAGAAGGGGAAAAAGAAAAGAAGGGGAAGAGGAAGAAGAAGAAGAAGAAGAAGAAGAAGAAGAGGAAGAAGAAGAAGATGAAGACGAAGAAGAAAAAGAAGAAGAACTATAACTCAAGAGTAATGTCCTGGATGGTGCGATGGTGTTGGCAAGGTGGTGCTGTAGGATGTGTTGATGGTGAAGGTAGTGCTGGTGTACGGTGGCTGCAGTGATGGTATAGTTAATTATGAAATTTCACCCTAAATCGTTTAAGCGCAACAGTCTTAACTAGTTAAGCATCACTTAAGCTTACTGAAATAAATGAACTCCACACATATAAAGGTCACCATTCTAACAACAGTTGGAAACAGGTGAATTGAATCTAGGGAGTCGCCATCCTAACAACAGTTGGGACCTTCCCTTTCCTCCCCCCCCAACCCCCAACTGGACGGGGACGGGAAGGCGGAGTCAATACATGGCACACCATCGCGTTGGCAAAAGAACGTCGGTGATATATTGGTGGCACGATGATGGCCGCCATTACTGCAGTAAATATTGGATGCATAATTTATCAGAAGGCGCTCTGGTGCAGACCCCATCACCTTTCTGTCGAGAGAGCGAGAGCGAGAGAAAGAGAGAGAGAGAGAGAGAGAGAGAGAGAGAGAGAGAGAGAGAGAGAGAGAGAGAGAGAGAGAGAGAGAGAGAGAGAGAGAGAGAGAGAGAGAGAGAGAGAGAGAGAGAGATAGGGTGTAGTTCGTATCCCACCGCTGCCACCATATGTTGTAGTCTTAAATGTGGGACTACAACAGAGAGAGAGAGAGAGAGAGAGAGAGAGAGAGAGAGAGAGAGAGAGAGAGAGAGAGAGAGAGCATACAAGCAAGCACGCCCTGCTAATAAAGCGGGTGGGTCGCAAACAAAGGACTTGGGCGCTTGTGTGTGTATTAAAGCGACGAGACTTCTCCCAATGACCCCCCTCCCTTCAATTCTGAGGCGTGCTTGAGCCAATGGGGTCGCGACTGATAGAGACCCTGCCCAGGTCGAGGCCTCCCTTCGGATGGAAAAAAAAAAAAAAAAAAAAAAGAAAGAAAAAAAAAAAAAAAAAACTGTACATTGGTACTTCACTCTTGCTGATCTCAGAGACGCGCTTAAAGTCACTGATGCACCCGAGTTAGGTCAGCGTCGGGGCGCTGAGATCAGCGCACCCATATGTGGGCTGACTAATTTCGTTAGCAAGTCAACAGTGATCATATAACATGGTTACCGGGTGTTAATAACAATTAATTACAATGTTCTTTGGGCACATCAATGCAAACTAGGGAAGACAAAGTTAGCGTGGCCTATGATTAACTATGTTTACGTAAGGTTAAATCTATACAAGGTTAAACTAAGTTAGTGCAGATTATGGACGGTTAAGCAAAGTTAGTGTAGACGATAGAATATTACACTAAGTTATTGTGTATCTCCACTATGGATAAGCTTAAAACCGTGTTGTTCATGGTCCCAAGTCTGAACCGACCACGGTCCAGCTCTCTACAGCGAATAAAATCGACTGACGGCTAACACTGAAATAAATCCTTCCAGTGAGCTGCGGTAATGAGAAAGAAATAAAACAACAATAAAAAGAGGGACTTCGTAAAAATCAGCAGCCCCAGCGTACCCATGTAAAGATAAGCTACCCCACGTTTTAGCTTGTACATACATACATATTTCAAGGGCTTTTTCCGCATTACAAGGGGGGTAGCCAAAGTCAAAAGGCATAATTCAACTCCTACCCATTCCACCCCCATCCCCAACCCTCCCTTCCTCCCTCTCCTTCATGGATGACGGGTCATCTCTGCATCTCGCCTATCGCCCTGGGTCAGAAGCTTGCAACCCAAGCCTGTAACCCAAGAAATGAGCTTGTCAGTATATATCGCTCCAATTTTGATGTTCATTCAATTAATTTTAGGTTAGGCTGGGTTAAGCTTGTTAAGATTATCCACACCAAAGATTAACTTGTACAGAAAAAACAAACCTCAGTTACTCTGGGGTTACGGACCTTTACAACGGAAAAAAAGGAAGATAAATTAGTGTATTAGGAAATTTCTGAAACTGGTCTTTTTTTTACAAAGGATTACAAAAGAAGAGCATGCCGACAGGAGACATTTGGTTTATAAGGTTGGATGCGGAAAAAAGTAGATAAACGAATAAGATAAATAATTATTTAATAAACATACAGAAAAGTAACAACACCCTAAAATAAATAATTGATAAATAACAAAATAAACAGCATTTTTTCACTCTTTGACGTCTTCCGACAACGTGTACATTTATTCTGGCTGCCGGCAGGCGATTTAATTCAGTTACGAGAACCAGTTGGTGACACGTGGGCCACCCAGAAGGCCAATCATGCAGAACAGCTCCAGCTCCACAGGAAGCAATCAAACTATCACTGACGACTAGCGCTCCGAATTTGAAATTCAAAACAATGCGTAACCGCCACAACGGCGATAACGGTCAGTCAGTTTTGAATACACACCGGTCGTTGGCATCGCGAATGGGGCGCTCGCGGGGGTGTGGGGCGACGGATGATGTACTCCTAACCGAATACATTACAAAGGAGGAGGGGGAGGAGGAGGAGAGGGGAGAAAAAAGAGGAAAAAGAGGAGGAGGAGGAAGAGAGGGGAGAAAGAAAAGGGAAAGGAGGAAGAGGAGGGATAGGTGATTAGGTAGACGAAGTGGGAGAGAGAGAGGAAGAATGAAAAGAAAGGGCAGAGGAGGAGGAGGAAGAGGAGGAGGAGAAGGAGAAGAGGGGAGAAAAAGAGGGAAAGGAGCAGGAGGAAGGATAGGTTAGTAGGGAGACAAGGAGGGAGAGGAAGAGGAAGAATGACAGGGAAGGCCATAGGAGGAGGAAGGAGAAGAGGAGGAAAAAGGGGAGGGAGAGGTGAGTGGGGAGACGAAGAGGAGGAGGGATAGGAAGAGGGAACGGGAGACGAAGAGGAGGAGGGATAGGAAGAGGGAACGGGAGAGGAAGGGGGAAAGGGAGAGAGAGAAAGGAAAGGAGGGGAAACTGGGAGGAAACACATAGGGGGAGAGGAAAGGAAGAATAGGGAAAGTGAGAAGGAAAAGGAAAAGTAAAAAGATAGGGAAGGGATGGTGAAATTAAGAGAGAGAGAGAGAGAGAGAGAGAGAGAGAGAGAGAGAGAGAGAGAGAGAGAGAGAGAGAGAGAGAGAGAGAGAGAGAGAGAGAGAGAGAGAATGAGAGAGAGAGAGAGAGAGAGAGAGAGAGAGAGATTGAGAGAGAGAGAGAGAGAGAGAGGGGAGAGAGAGAGAGAGAGAGAGAGAGAGAGAGAGAGAGAGAGAGAGAGAGAGAGAGAGATTGAGAGAGAGATTGAATGAGAGAGAGAGAGAGAGAGAGAGAGAGTGAGAGAGAGAGAGAGAGAGAGAGAGAGAGAGAGAGAGAGAGAGAGAGAGAGAGAGAGAGAGAGAGAGAGAGAGAGAGTGAGAGAGAGAGAGAGAGAGGGAGAGAGAGAGAGAGAGAGAGAGAGAGAGAGAGAGAGAGAGAGAGAGAGAGAGAGAGAGAGAGAGAGAGACGACCCGGCGGAAATTTTGAGAGAAAGAACAAAGGGGAACTTTTACAAAAGTCCACATGTGTACATTGTGCTGTACATGTACATGATGCCTAGGGGCCACAGGGAGTTTTAACTACCTGTCAACGAGCTGGCCAGTTGATAGAAACATTTCCAATTTGACCCAATTTTATTCCAATTACATTTGACCTGACATACCAATATAATGTCACGTGGTATAACCAATTTAATGGCGCGCGTTCACTCATCATAGATATAGATTAACAAATTAAAACAAAATATCTCATAATGATTCATTTTATTATTAAACCGGGCGTTAATTAAATCCTAAATTTCCTCTAATTTTCAAAATTTGGGTACACATTTTTTAAGAAAATTGAACGCAACTCCGAAATTTCATTCTGGTTGAGACAAGACGATTTTAATCGTAAAAAGGGAAACGTCAGATTTCGAAATAACGATATTTATTAATTTTATTCTGGCTAAACGCTAAAGCGTTTTTTTTCCCCATTTTAAGAACCTCAGTAAGGTTTCAGTGGTTCAGTGGTGGTTCAAAAGTGGTTCCCAAACTGTCTCATATGACGGCATCTTTTCCCTTCCAACAGACCTATACGCCCCCCTCCCCTCCCAACTTTCTTGTATTCATATTGAATCATATATTCTTTTCTATTTATATCTTAACAGAAAACGGGTAGGGGTGACTGATGGAATTATCCTTTGCACGTATATAACGGCAGGTACTTGCTCTTGGACTAATTTTATTATTCTTATTTAACGATCATTTTCGAGCACATGACTCCACGCCCACCCCTCATATATCCACCTCACGTCTCTTTGGGGGGTCGCGCCCCCTAGTTTGGAAACTATGGGGTATAAGGTCTCTTTCAATGATAACAAAGATTTACACATGATTTGGCTGCCGCCAGGCGATTTTATTCACCTGATGGAAACCCGCACCCTGGTCATTAAGATCACATGGCGTCACCTAAACAAAGTAAATAATGCGCGTCATAAAGACAAAGCGTTTACAAGTGTATTGTGTATTATTGTTTATTGTGTAGTAATTTCAGAGGGATTAGCCTGTTGAGTGTAGTAGGGAAGGCTTATGGGAGGATCTTAATTGAGAGGATTAGGAGAGGAACAGAAGGAGTAATTGGTGAGGAACAGTGTGGATTTAGGACGGGTAGAGGTTGTGTAGATCAGATCTTTGTGGTAAGACAGATATGTGAGAAAACTATAGGAAAGGGGAAGGATGTTTTTTGGGCTTTTATGGATCTGGAAAAAGCTTATGATAGGGTAGACAGAAAGGCACTGTGGGAGGTTATGCAGATTTATGGGATAGGAGGAAAGCTTTTGGGAGCTGTCAAGAGTTTTTTATGAGAGTAGTAGAGCATGTGTTAGGATTAGAAATGGAGAGAGTGAGTGGTTTGAAGTAAAGGTGGGACTTCGTCAAGGATGCGTTATGTCGCCCTGGCTGTTCAACTTATACATGGATGGGGTGGTGCGAGAGGTGAATGCTAGGGTAGTGAGTCAGGGATTGGAGATGGTTAAAGAAAATGGAGAAAAGTGGGAGGTGAGCCAGCTGTTGTTTGCGGACGACACTGCGCTTGTGGCAGGGTCAGAGGAGGGATTGAGGAAGCTGGTGGCAGAGTTTGGGAGAGTATGTGATAGAAGAAAGCTAAAGATAAATGTGGGTAAAAGTAAGGTGATGAGATGTACAAGGGGTGAAAGTGGCAGTAGACTGGAAGTGAACATTAAGGGAGAGCGACTGGAGGAAGTGGATAGTTTTAGATACTTGGGTGCAAGTGTAGCAGGAAAAGGTGGAGTGAAGGTGGAGGTAGAATGTAGATTGAGAGAAGCGAGTAAATGCCTTGGTGGTTTAAAGAGTGTAATGAGGAATAGACATTTGGGAATGGATGCGAAGAGGAGACTGTATGAAGGAGTGATTGTGCCAACTGCACTGTATGGGGCAGAAACGTGGAACATAAGAGAAGAAGAGAGAAGGAGTTTGAATGTGTTTGAGATGAGGTGTCTGAGAAGTATGGTGGGGGTTACTAGGCTGGATAGAGTGAGAAATGAGGAGGTGAGGAGGAGAACAGGGGTAAAAAAGGATTTGGGAGATAGGGTTGATGAAAGAATATTAGGATGGTTTGGACACATGGAAAGAATGAGTGAAGAAAGACTAGTAAAAGAGGTATGGAAGGCAGATGTGGAGGGAGTGAACATGAAGGGACGTCCTAGGATGAGGTGGATGGATGGGGTGAAGGGGGCTTTGGGGAAGAGGGGAATGTCTGTTGAGGAAGGAAGGGAGAGGACGGAAGACAGAGGTGAGTGGAGAATGGTTGTATATGGATGATGTTGTGACTGCATGAGGAGGAATGGGCGGGGGGGTGGGTGGGTGGGGTAGTATGTGTGAGTAAATTTTGACGCAGCCCGAAGGGATTTCTCCCCGTCCTCGCCTTATATGCAAAGGGGGACGGAGAGGGGGGGTCGCCGATTAAATGAAGCGGCCTTGCTGTGGATGTGCTGTGTCTTGCGACACTGCTTCTGACCCAGGGCGGTGGGCAGGGTGCAGGGATGACCCGTCATCCAGGAGGTGCTCAGATGAGAGGAAGGGTGGGAGGGGTGTGGAGGGTATTTAGGGATGAAATGGGTGGGAGTGTTTTTATGCCTTTCCCTTTTTGGCTACCTCCCTTGGAAGGGGAAAAAAGCCTTGGTATGTGTATGTATGTATGTATGTATGTAGGATATTGTGTTTTATTGTATTACTGCGTTTATATAATTTGTTATAGCATTACGTTATTATTATTATTGTAATTATGTTACATTATCATGATATTATTATTATTTGTTTATCTATAGTATCGTGTTTTATTGTGTATTTGAACAGTCTCATTATAACTACAACCAAACGATAAAAACAGCATCTGGCCACCCATTTACACCATTACACATTATCACCATAATCATCGCTAAACCATCTCCACCACAGCAGTTACTATTACTACCTTACCACCAACCACCATCACTAACACATTTATCACATCCCCTATCACCACCATCACCACGACTACAATCACTACCACCATCACCACAACCAACAATATCACATCCACTATCCCCACCACCAACATTACTACATCCACCACCACCACCATCATTATCATATCCACCACCACCACCACCATCATTATCACCACCACCACCACCACCACCACCACCACCACCACCACCACCACCACCACCACCACCACCACCACCACCACCACCACCACCACCACCACCACCACCACCACCACCACCACCACCACCACCCTCGCTCTTTCGTTGTTTTTAACGAGTTTAGTTCTTGTTCCATCTGCCGCCAGATGATTTTATTCAGCCGAAAAAACTCCCAAGTATCTGACGAGCAACTGGTGATTCTATTTGATCAATTGAGATCTATTTTGTCCCAAGTCAGCTTTATAAGATCATTTGATTTTATCCAACATTGTGAATGTTTATATATAAAGAGATTAAGAAGACAAGTAGGGCCGCGTAGTAGCCCAGTGGATACCGTGTCGAACTCTTGTGCAGATGGTTATGAGTTTGATTCCCGGGACCCGCTGCGCGCTTCTTGCGTTGGCTCCCGACAGCCTTGGCCAGGCGGGGAGGAGACCTAGAGATCGGCTTAAAAGACCCAGCTGCCTGCCGCAACTGACGGGGCTTGCCTTATAAGGGGTTTCTCACTTCCCACTTCGTGGGAGAGGGAGGGTGAGTTTGGTGAGTATACATATAAAGAGATTAAAAGGATGAGTTACTGACCAAACGTGTGCGACAGTTCGAGTGGGTGGCACTATGTTTAGAGTGCCACCAAGCTATTATATTCGTTATATTGGCACCCTTTACTCCACCTCCCCCGGGTCATGCCACAGGTATCAAAGGGTGTTAAGCTGTATCAAGACCTTCCATACACAAATGGATAAATAAACAAAGCTAAACGACTAAATGCGTACGACTATCGTGCCACTCGGCGCGCTTGTTTGTATATTTGCTTGATTACAAGCGTTTGTATGTGTCCCTGCCTTTTAGCTGGAGTGCCATTTTACAGTGCCTGTTTATCTGAGTGTGTGCTTGTTTAAGTGGCCAATTGTGAGCGTCTCTCCGTGTTATTGCCTGTTAACTTATGTATGTGTGTGTGCTCACTCTTGCGCATCTAGTGACTGCACACACTGCGTTAGCAGAAAGGGGGATGGGGGACGGGGACGGGGGGAATGTGACACAGACATTTGGCACTTGATGTCCCCGAGTCATTTTTGAGATTTTATTATGGCTAATGTATGACTTTTTTTCATATCAAGAGGGACCTCTGGGGGCGCGCGCGCGCACGCTTGTGTGTGTGTGTGTGTGTGTGTGTGTGTGTGTGTGTGTGCGTGTTTGTGTGTGTGTGTGTGTGTGTGTGTGTGTGTGTGTGTGTGTGTGTGTGTGTGTGTGTGTGTGAGAGAGAGAGAGAAAGAGAGGTTCCCGTATCACCAATACAGATTTTATTCTGACCAACGGAAGACAATTTCTTCAGTTTAAAGGAAACTTCTGGTCGCTCAATATAAAGAAAAAAAGAAAGAATAAAAAATAGAGGTCACTCGATATAAAGAAAAAAAATAAAATAAAAAATAGAGGTCACTTGATATAAAGAAAAAAAGAAAGAAAAAAAATAGAAGAAGAAAAAAAGTTCGAAAAACTCAGACCTTGTGGATTACTTTCAGGTGCCCCCAAGCGCCTTCATTCGGTTGAAGGAATCCACCCAACTCCACAGGGGAACGTGTTCCCGTTCGGAACAACTCACTTTAATGATTTTATTCAGGTTTCCGCCTGATGATTTAAATCAGCTGAGGTGGAGGGGAAGGGGAAGGAGGGGAGGAGGCTCTTACTGTGAGGTGGTTCAGTTGAACACTCCTCCTCCTCCTCCTCCTCCTCCTGGACTGACAACCGAAACCAAAACAAGTGCCATCTGCCACGGCGCCATATTTCAAACGCCGCACTCAACTCTTTGTTTACAAATGATCGTAGCGCCGGACAAAAACTTTCGCACTCTCACAACCTAAGAAGTCCGGACCGCCTCTTAACTCCCCCCCCTAACTCCCCCTAACCCCCCTCCTCATTCCCCCCTTGGGCCCTCCCCAGTCATTTTGGACCGGACTAGATTGTTTGGGCGACAGTTACTAATGAGGACGTCGCTGCCTTGGCCATTACTCATCTTAGCAAATCCTACGTTGTTCACTCGGGGCTCCAAGGTCGCCCTAATGCACCTACAGGGTAAAAAGTCTGCCTGGGGACTTCCATGACGTCACCCCACCACTTCCACGAACATAATGACGTCATCAATTATAATGGCGTCACCTATGACGTCACTGATGAGGACGGTGTCACTAGGAATAATGACGTCACTGGCGATGATTAATCAGATCACCCATGACGCCACTAATGAAAATGACGCCACTGGCAATAATGACGTCACTAAATGATGAGGTCATTTTTGCATAGAGAAAATTAATGTAAAGGAACGGCTAACTACTTAATCATATTGAATGAGGACTCCTAGGGCGCTGGGTGACCTTAGAGCACTCAGGTTCACCTTCTAGTTAATCCACGTCCGGGGAGTATTAGATAACCTATGACTCCTCTATCCAGGCTCCCGAAACTCGTTCCGTGTGTGTGTGTGTGTGTGTGTGTGTGTGTGTGTGTGTGTGTGTGTGTGTGTGTGTGTGTGTGTGTAGAGAGAGAGAGAGAGAGAGAGAGAGAGAGAGAGAGAGAGAGAGAGAGAGAGAGAGAGAGAGAGAGAGAGAGAGAGAGAGAGAGAGAGAGAGAGAGAGAGAGAGAGAGAGAAACCTCTTCTCTCGCTCATGCTGGGGCCAAGTGACTTCAATCAATACCGTGTTGTGTCTCTGAGTTAATCATAAACACACAAGAACTAAACGGTTCCTTTCAGAAAACTCCTCAATAATATGTAGTTATCACAATGCGTTATTACATAGGAAAATATGATTTACACATACACACTGTTAAATATTTTCTTCTAGATTTTCGTTCTTCTTAAAGTCCATCCTAGTTCTTTCGGCGTGTCGAAGAACGCTGACCTAAGGTTGGTGCTTGGTCACGTGATCAGGTGACCTTAGCTTGGTCCAGCGTTTGGCAGCAAACTACCGTCAAGAAGAAAAAGGTTAATCTAATGACCAAATATATCTATCATATTTGTAATATGATTATGGATAATACATGATAATTCTAAGACAAAGATTACAACAACTGTTGGACTCTTTATCACTTTATTATGGCTAACGTTGGGCGGTTTTATTCAGAATAGGAGAGAATCTCCTGCTGAGGGAACAAGAGCCAGAGGTGGAACAGCGGGATGAGGACGGAGGAGGAGCGAAGGAGTGGGAAAGGGAGGAGGATGACGGGTGGGAATGGACATGGAACTACCTAGTATAGTTCTTATGGTCTCTTGCAGCCTCCTTCATTCGTATGTTCTTATGAGCCAATCTCAGCGATTAATGATCTTGACTTGTTTCGGGTACTGATTTGGCACCCGGGGGGGGGGAGGGGGGGAGGGGGGTAGTAGTGGTGACGACGAAAGGGACGAAGGTGGAGGTTGGGGGGGTTGGGGTTGGGGGGTCTTGGGCACATGGGGAACTCCTTGCCACATCGGGAACTCCTTGCCACTGATTAAAATCGTCATCCCAATCAACTAAAGTGCCTCTCACGGCGGTCGTGGCGCTCACTCCGAGGTGGTCCCAGGTGGCGCCAAGTTCCTTTTAATTCCAGCTGGCGCCATTTCATCTCTCTCCCTTTGGCACTCTCGATCGAGGTGAACACATCCCGTGAAACCCTCCCGTGCCCAAATGGCACTTCGTGGCACTTTACTCAGTGCCAGACGATTCTATTCAGTGCCTCTCATTAGCGAGAGGGCCACACCTCACTACCAGGATCCGCCAGTTGACACTCTTCTTTTGAATAATTTTTGTTTTCTCGACACCTAGTGGTTGACGAGGTCAGGTTAGGTTAAGTTAGTCTAAGTTCTGAAAAAAAAAAAAATAAGGAAACGATAAAAGAAAAAAATGGTGTTGGGAAAACGAAAATGACCCCTTTCCGCAAGTATATTTCCTTTATCTAAAAGGCACCCCCAACTCCCCCCCCTCCTCGGCAGCTGGGGGAAGGGGGGAAGGGGAGGGTGGGGGGTCAAAGGTGCCTGATCGACCCGCGATACAAAAAGAAACAATTATCGTAAATAGGCAAAAGCAGCGAGTCGATTCCGATGTCGATACAAACGCGAGAACAATTTTGCTGATTGGAATCACGACTCGGCTCGATCACCGCCGGGCCGTGATCGATGACAACAGCTGCCCGAGAGGGAGAGGAGGGGCCGGGGGGGGGTGACTGCAGGGGATGGGGGAATAAGGAGTGTTACACGATAGAATTGTGGAGAGAAGAGAAAGGGATAAGGAGTGCTACAAGAGAAAACTGTGGAGGAGAAAAGAGAAGAGAAGAGGAAGTGGGAACAAGAGAATAAGTAAGAGAAGAAGAGGGGAGAGAGAAGCTGAAAGGAGGATAGGAGAGATAATGAAAGAAAGGAAAAAAGGAAAGGAGGGAAGAGGAGGAAGAGGGAGAGGAAGGGAGAGAAAGGGAGGGTAAGGGAGATGAAGGGAGAGGAGGGGAGGGGAGAGGAAGGGAAAGGAGGGAAGAGGAAAGGAGAAGAGGGGAGAGCAGGAGAGAGGAGGGGAAAGGAAGGGAGAGGTGAGGAGAGGAAGTGAGAGGAGGGGAGAGGAGGGGGGTGGAGCGCCGAGGAAGGGAAAGGAGGGGAGAGGAGGGGAGAGGAAGGGAGAGGAGGGGGAGAAGAGACATGAAGGGAAAAGAGGGGTGATGAGGGGAGAGGAGGGGGGAAGGGGAGAGGAGAAAAGAAAAGAGAGGGAAAAAGAGAGGGAACAGGAGAGTAAAGGAGGGACGAGAAGGATTGGATTAAGAAGGGAAGGGAAAAGGAGCGAACATATGAAAGGGGAAGGGAGGGGGAAGGAAGGAGATACAGAGGAGAGTAAGAGAGGAGAGGGAGAAGGAGGGTAGGAGAGGGGTGGGAGGAGGAGGAGAGAGGAGGAGAGAGAAAGAGAGAGAAAGAGAGAGGATGAGAGAGGAAGAGAGAGGAGGAGAGAGGAGGAGAGAGAAAGAGAGAGAAGAAGAGAAGAAAGAAGTGAAGAAAGAAGTGAAGAATGAAAAGGAGAGGATGGAATGAAAGGCGAAAGGGGGGAGAGGAGGAGGAGGAAGAGGGAGGAGGAGTAGGAGTAGGACTAGAGGGAGGAGGAGGAGGAGTAGGAGGAGGAACAGCGTAAAAGAATGACTAAAGAAAGAAAAGGAAAAATGGATGACAAAATATAAAAAAAGCGGAATGGAAACTTCAAAAGCAGGAAAGAGACGGAGAGAAGGGGGAAAGGGAGAGGAGGAAAGGGAAGGAAAGGGAAGGGAAGGGAAGGGAAGGGAAGGTGGGGAGAGATGAGGGAGGATAGGGAAGGGGAGAGTTGTGGGGAAAGGGGGAAGTAAAAGGAAGGGAGAAGGTGAGAGAAAGGGGGAAGGGAGATGAAATAGGGAGGGATATGGGGGAAAGGTAGGGCAAAGAGGAAGGGAAAGGAGAGGATACAAAGGGAAATTCTAAGGAAGGGTATAAAGGCAAGGAAATGGGGAGGGGCTATGAGAAGGAAAAGGGGAGGATAGGAGAAGGGAAAAGGGAGAAGGGAAGGGAGAGTAAGGGGGATAGGAGGAGAAAGGGGAAGGGAAGGGAAGGGAAGGGAAGGGAAGGAAAGGGAAAAGAGTAGGGGGAAAAAGGGTAGGGTGGGTATGGGGGGTAAAGAGCGGGAAGGGGATATGTAAGGAGACAGGGGGAGTGGAAGGGAAAGGGGAAGGTGTGAGGGAAGGTGTGAGTGAAGCGAAAGGAGGGAAGGGAGAGGGGAGAGGATAAAGGAGGGAGACGGAGGTTGCAATGAAGGTCACACGGTTGCATGAAACAAGAGAATCATATAATTATTACATGACGACATGGATGATGACTCACCCATTAGCAAACTTCTTGTTATCCGCTTGTACAACCTGTGTGATCTTTTTATTTGTCTTATTTACCTTTTTTTTATAATATACTTTGTCATAGACTCTGATAAACTAGAAAGAGTTCAGTGATGAGGCATAACTTTCGTACCGATTATATAAGAAACAAAGCTTAAGAAAACCATTTAAATCCTATGAACATATTTGCTGGTGTCACACTATGCGGCTGCGCCGGATGCGGCCAGATTACGGGGCAAGTTCAATTAGCTCAATAAAATCACCTGGCGACCACTATATCTCCTCACTCTGGTTGAAATATTATCATAACCTTTCGAGTCCAATGACTCATAATAAGGGAGACTGTTGTAGCCAAGAACAAGCCGCAACGGCGGCGCCGGACAGTGTGACACAGGCCATTTTCCCTAAAGATGTGGAGACTCAGGGCGATTCCACACGGGACAGTAGGAATTTAGAAAGAAATTGACAACAACAAATTTGAAAAATTTAATTCACGCTAAATACGAACAAGAACTAATGGACTCAAGTGGACGTAGGTTTAACCTAAACGTAAGTATATAAAAAAAATCTCAACAGGATTATCAATGAATGGAGCAAACTTCTAGCCAAGGCAATTGAATGAAATATATATATATATATATATATATATATATATATATATATATATATATATATATATATTATATATATATTTATGGTTACCGACAGACTGTCACTTATCACCGTAGCATCTCGAAAGTTAATTTTTTTTTTTTCAAAATCTGTTTTATTCCACATATCGGCACAAAGGATTGAACAAAATGAATTAACATATATAAACAAGCAAATAAAATTAAATATAAAAAATAAATAAAACAAAACTAGATAAAAAGAAATTGAAATAAAAACGCAAAACGCAAAAACAACAATGGAATAAACATTTCAATAGAATAAATACTAGAAAATTAGAAACGGCACAAATAAAGATATATTTATCTTAATAGCTT
>NC_134786.1:55526827-55529327 GCF_046742065.1 Oratosquilla oratoria
CGCGTCGTACAAAGGACGACAGCAACCAGCCCGCACACTCGGTTACATAAGTTGGGTGAAATTGTTGTTGTTGTGAATTACGTTCTTGAAACCCTTGGGCAAAGGTTAAAAGCTAAATGGACATAAATAATACATATCAGTCTGAGGTGAGCGTAAACAGAGCCGAACTTCCCAGGCGAGGGGGCGACCCGAGTCAGTCTCCGCAAAGGTGGAGGAGGAGGAAGAAGAGGAAGAGGAAGAGGAGGAGGAGGAGGAGGAGGAAGAGCAAGAGGAGGAGGAGGAGAAGGTGAAGGATGACGTGGTAGTATTTGAGCTGGTATTAGTTACAATATCAATAACAATAATGGTAATAATATCATAGTAGTATTAGCAATAGCGGAGAGAAAGGAAGAGTTAAAGAGAAAGACAGGAAGAGAGAGAGAGAGAGAGAGAGAGAGAGAGAGAGAGAGAGAGAGAGAGAGAGAGAGAGAGAGAGAGAGAGAGAGAGAGAGAGAGAGAGAGAGAGAGAGAGAGAGAGAGAGAGAGAGAGAGAGAGAGAGAGAGAGAGATTTTTTCTTATATTGGCACTAAAGCTGGAAGTACATTACCCAAATTGTATGTTAATTCTCTCCCCCCCCGCCAGGCGATTTCATTCAGTCGAGAGAAAGCCCCTGGACTCTAGCTGGTTGAAGATGGTCTTGAGTAAGTATTTTCTTCGCTTACTGTATGCCGCCAAGCGATTTTATTCAGCGATTTTATTCACCCAACTCTACCAGAATGGCTTTAACATCGGTTATCCGTCAAAGGTCATCATATTAAGACAGCAGGGCAGGACTTGTAGTAATGGGGTTTAGAATGGACAAATTTAAGGTTTAAGAAGAAAATAGGCAAGAACTGGTTTACCAACAGAGTGGTTAACGAATGGAATAGACCTAATAACTATGTAGTGGACGCGGAACCAATTGCTTGTTTTTAGAGATGAGATAACTATGGATAGGGATGACAGGTAGTAAGGAACACGGGACTGCCTAGTGTAGGCCTTATGGTCTCTAGTAGTCTCCTCCATTCTTATGTTCTAAGTAATCATGTAATAGTGAACGCTCAAGTAATTATTTTTTTTAATAATAGGTGATGAGATAACTTTATGGGTGGGGATGACGGGTGGTACGGGGGTACTGGACTGCCTAGTATAGGTTTTATGGTCTCTTGCAGTCTCCCCCATTCCTATGCCAAGGAATGAATGAAGAGTCACCCAGTTAATGAAGCCCGGGCTAATTAAGTCATCGCTCCTTGTGGGAGGAGGGGGGCGATATGAAGATTAATTTTTCCCTTTTAATAAAAAATTATTATTATTTATCTGTTATTTTATTATCATTTATTAATTTTTGTTTATTTGTTTATTTACTTGTTTATTGGTTTGTTTATTCGTTTATTTATTTTTATTTTCATATTTTTGCATCCGACCTAGTTATGGACCAAAAGGCCTACTGTCGGCATGCTCTTCCTTTGTAATCCTTTGTAATAGCCAGATGACGACAACCAGAATAAAGTAGGAAAAGTATCACACGGCACGAATGGGGGGGGGAGTCCACTACTGAGAACTATCCCATGGGAATTTCTTAAATTCGGAAATGGTAAATATTCGGAAATAAACGAAAATGTTAAAAAGATAAAATTAAATAAATAAATAAATAAATAGATAAAAGAGATAGGAGCATAAGAATGGAGGAGACTGGAAGAGACCATAAGGCCTATACTAGGCAGTTCCATGCCCCTTACCACCTGTTATCCCCATCAATAAATTCATCTGATCTTCTCTTACAACTGAAAATGATTAATAAAAAAATAAAATAAATTAATATAGAATAAGACAAAATAAAATAAAAATAATAAAAAAAGAAAAAGAATGGAGGAGAATGCAAGACGCCATAGGCCTGCACCAGGTAGTTCCATGTCCCTTACCACCTGTCATCCCCATCCATAAAGTTATCTAATCTCTTAAAACAACCAAAAGGTTTCAGCTCCCACTACATGGTTACTAGGTCTATTCCATTCGTTAACCACTCTGTTGGTCAGACAGTTCTTGTCTATTTCCTTATTTAATCTAAATCAGTCCAATTTAAATCCATTAGAAAACAGGAAAGAGAACACTTGAAATTGCCTTTGGTACCTGGGGATTTTTTTTCTCGAAACTTTGCGTTGCAAATACTGGAGACTTCCGAATTACAGAGATTCCCAATGAAAGAGAGAATCGTCCGCCACTCTAGTGCCACGAGATCTCTCCCAGAATCGAAATCGTCTTGTCAGATTTATTTATTTATTTATTTATTTATTTATCTATTTTTGCGGGGCTAGTACCCGCCCGGACCTCAACCTTGCGGTTGGTCGGGAGCTCTTCACACTTGAACGCAGGAGACGGCGTCCACGGTACACCACTGCAATGGCGATACCCGGAGGATACTGATGTAGTGATGCCCAGGTCACCTCAGTTCCGAGGTGGGCAATGTTTGGGGGCCATTGC
>NC_134786.1:55534327-55536827 GCF_046742065.1 Oratosquilla oratoria
AGGAAGAGGAAGTGGAAGAGGAGGAAGAGGATGAGAATGAGATGGAACAGGAAGTGGAAGAATAGAATGTAGAATAGAAGGAGGAAGAGGAGGAAGAGGAGGTGGAAGAAGAGGAGGAAGAAGAGGAAGAGGAAGTAGAGGAAGAGGAGGTGGAAAAATAGAATGTGGAAGAAGAGAAGGGGGAAGAGGAGGAGGAGAAGGGGGAAGAGGAGGAGGAGAAGGAGGAAGAGGAGAAGGAAGAAGAGGAGGAGGTGAATGAATAGAATGTAGAAGAGGAGGAGGAAAAGGAGGAGGAGGAGGAAGAGAAGGAGGGAGAGGTGGAAGAGGAGGAAGAGGAAGAGGAGGAGAAGAAGGAAAAAGAAGAAAAGAAAGAGGAGGTGGAGGAGGATGAAGAGGAGGAGGAAGAGGAGGAAAAAGAGGAAGATGAGATGGAAGAAGAGGAAGAGGAAGAGGATGATGATGAGGAGGATGGGAGGGAGGAAGAGGAGGTGCAAAAGGAGGAAGAGGAGGTGGAGGAGGAAGAGGAGGACGAAAAAGAAGAAGAAAAAGAGGAAGAGGAAAAGAAGAAGAAGAAGGAGGAGGAGGAGGAGAAGGAGAGGAGGAAAAGGAGGAGGAGGAACCTGCATCGAGGCGAGAAGTTTCTGCCGACTCCGAAGTTGGCCAACAAAGAAGACTCGTTCTCGAGGCAACCATAAAATGTCCACGCGAGGTCCTACTTGACCTCCACAAAAGTTGACACTCCATGTGCATATGAATGTAGCTCTCTCTCTCTCTCTCTCTATGTCTCCCTCTTTCTCTCTCTCTCTATTTCTCCCTCTCTCTCTCTCTCTCTCTCTCTCTCTCTCTCTCTCTCTCTCTCTCTCTATGTCTCTCTCTTTCTCTCTCTATTTCTCTCTCTCTCTCTCTCTCTATGTCTCTCTCTTTCTCTCTCTATTTCTCTCCCTCTCTCTCTCTCTCTCTCTCTCTCTCTTTCTCTTACACACAGTCTCTCTGTCTCTATTTCTGTGTGTGTGTGTGTGTGTAATGCAGCATGGTCTTGGATCACGTGTTGGACTCATGATCGACAGCTACTACCCTCCCGGATGAGACCTGAGAACTCATGTATGACCGATCTATGGGTAATACTGTGACCTAATACATACACACACCCAACTCCCCGCCAACAAGAGTTGGAGTAACAGATCGGAGCGCAGCGATACTAAATTTATTTCAGCCCTGGGCAAGATTCGAACTAGGCCGCTGATTTAGCAGTTGCGAACGCTACCACGGCGCCGTCGTGCGCGCGCGCGTGTGTGTGCATGTACATATATAGTGATGTGCGTGTGTCGTTCCATATGCTCACTTACATGTGGTATATAAAATTTAATTTCTCAAATATGCATTAACATATGTGTATACGGTGATATTACTTTGAAATATGTTCAAAACCATTCTTACACTCAAATACATACATGTTGCTTTGATAATGTATGTACATTTTGAAAATATACAGGCAGTGAGAAATATACTTACACACACATACATTTATATATATATATATATATATATATATATATACATATATATACATATATATATATATATATATACATACATACATACACACACACACACACACACACACACACACACATACATACATACATACACACACACACATATATTATATATATATATATATATATATATATTATGTATATATCTGTGTATGTGTGTGTGTGTGTGTATGTGCATATTTACTCATTCAGATATAAATGCATAATATTTTTAGCACAAACCCACGGTTGAAAACCCTTACGCATTCTTGTATTTACAGTATATACAGTATACACAATATCAAAACCCCAGGCACATCTATTAGCATTTACACACTTATGTGTACCACGGCAGCCTTCCCCCATTAACTTAGGGGAAGTTGTTACCAAAACAACATAAAATGGATTCGCGAAGATACGGGTGTATCGTCTTGATATGACGCCAAACATAATCTCAAAAAGCTCTATTTTCTTACATGGCGCAGCGGTTCTCCTCAAAATAGGGAATCGGTGGCGCCAGTGGCGATTTCTGACGCAGATGACGTGATCATGTCAGTAGTGATATTGCGTCATCAATCTAGTAATTTCGTTTGGGAAGATGCGAACATCAACTTGTGTATGTGTGTGCGTGTGCGCGCGCGTATGTGTGTGTGTGTGTGTGTGTGTGTGTGTGTGTGTGTGTGTGTGTGTGTGTGTGTGTGTGTGTGTGTGTGTGTGTGTGTGTGTGTGTGTGTGTGTGTGTGTGTGTGTGTGTGTGTGTGTGTGTGTGTGTGTGTGTGTGTGTGTGTGTGTGCGCATAAATATCTTCAATAATATTAGATATATAAACATCACATCACGCCGTTTATAAAGATGATAAAAAGGCTTCGAGAGGGTAGTAGAATGGTGTTATTTTTTATCAATTATCTATTTATTTATTTATTTTATTATCTTTTTTTTGGGGGGGAGGGGTTGTCTCCAGTGAT
>NC_134786.1:55551827-55566827 GCF_046742065.1 Oratosquilla oratoria
CATGTGTACATATACATACGTGTATATGTATGTGAGAGGAAAAACTGAAAGTGAATATGGATCAGTTTGAGGGGATGAGGTGTACAAAGAATAATGTACAAAGATGTACAAAGTAAAGTACATTGATGGTGATGGATTGCAAGTGATTTTAAAGGATGAGCGGCTGGAGGAAGCGGAGGGCTTAAAGTAGTGGTGGTGAGGAATCTACGCCAGGAGGCACTGAGTAGCTGCGGCCGAAGTCGTCACTTTAGCCCTATGATATGCTCTGGGGAATGCTGGGGTAGGGGATAACAGTTACTGCTGGGAATCGGGGAGGAGTGCGGGGTTCGAACCCACAACTATGCGAATGCGAGACAAGCACGTTTCCGATGACACCGTCGTATGCAGCCGGGAATGGAGGGAGGTGGACGGGGGAAGGTGAAGAGTACCTTGAAAAATAAGTTTTTGTAGAGGAAAGCAATGAGAAAATTGTATGAAAGGTGTGCTTGCGACCAGGCCATTGTACAAAGCACGGAATTGGAATATGAAGGAGGCCGCGCGTACACACACTTACACACACACACACACACACACACACACACACACACACACACACACACACACACACTTATACACACACACACACACACACACACACACACACACACACACACACATATATGTATGTATATATATATACACACACATATATATATATATATATATGTTGAGACATTGTGGCAGGTTTGAGGAAGGAGGAAGAGAAAGACGCGGGTCTAGGGTCAAGTTTATTCCTGACCGGTTTCGCTTACAGCTTCTTCAGAAGCTATACGCGAAACCGGTCAGGAATAAACTCGGCCCTAGGCCCGTGTCTTTCTCTTCCTCCTTCCCCATATATATATATATATATATATATATATATATTTATATATAAATATATAAATATATACTGTATATAGATAAATTATACATATACATGCATCTTCACAGCCACGCGCACAAACACACACATACCTTCAAAGCCACACTCATAAACACACACACACACACACACACACACACACACATACACAATTACACACGCACGCACACGCACACGCACACACACATACACATACACATACACAATTACACACGCACGCACACGCACACACACATACACATACACATACGCAGGCGATGTCTGAAAGATATGAAAAAATAGTTTCCGACACAGATGCATCAATTCCTGGAATGACCGGGAGGAATCATATATGAATTTAAAATGAACTGTGATAATTGGAGATTAGCAGACAGGATCCCATGAGTGTAGTTTCCTTCCTGTACATCACAAAGAGGTAAATACAAACACACACACTCACACACACACACACACACACACACACACACACACACACGCACACACGCACACACACATACACACACACACACACACACGCACACACACACACACACGGACACATACATACACACACACACACACGCACACATACACACAATGACACACACACACACACATACACACACATACATCCACGATTAATAACTTTGCTTTGAACATAAGAACATAATTATGAAGATGAATGCAAGAGACCATAAGGCCTACACTTGGCAGTTCCATGTCCATTACTGCCTATTATCTCTATCCATAAATTTATCCTCTTTAAAGACAAACAATAGTTTCAGCGCTCACTACATGGTTACTAAGCCTATTCCATTCGTTAACCACTTTGTTGGTAAACCAGTTCTTCCCACATTTCGCATATTCTTTTACCTACAGACGATTTTATTCCTCTCCGCCCACCCCCAGAAATCGAATGTTATACAAACGGTTGTTGAAAGTTTGTCACATACCATGCATACTTTCAAGTATGTGATGAAACCGTGTTTTTTTTTTTAGGATATTTCAAATATATGTTCCCAGAGATCATAAATAATGAACGTTGTCTATATAGTTTTAGGCATTTTATCTATACTTGAGTCAAAATAGTACTTTTTCTTGCAGTTTGTCAAAAGTTTGTTTAAAGTTCGTATTGCATATTTTACTCAGCATCGCATAGCAAGAGAAAATTTTAATCAAAATAAATTTATTTTGTTACTGTATATGACTTTACATTGATAATTTTCCAATATTGTAGTTACTAAACAAACATACTTTTGACACGCCTTCAACAAACGTTTGCTAAAATTACACAACCATTGATTTCTGGGGAGGGGGGTGGGGGTCTGCATCGCTCCCTCAATAGTGTGTTAGCGCCCAATTCTCTTACGCTCCGGGTGGCCCTTTTCCTTTCTTCCTGGCTGCCTTCAGACTATTCTATTCACCCCTTTCCCTTTGGCATTCCATCATTCAAGGGCAAGACCGTTTGACTGGTGTCACACTGTCCGGCGCCGCCGTTGCGGCTTGCCGTTGCCTATAGCAGTCTCCCTTATGAGTCATTAGACTCGAAAAGTTATGATGGTATTCTAACCAGGGGGAGATGGTGGTCCTTATATAAAGACATGGCTATCGTCAGGTGATTTTATTAATATCATTGAACCTACCCATCATCTGGCCGCATCCGGCTCCGCCGCATAGTGTGACACCGGTATTAGTGCATATCTCGATTACCCCTTCCGATACAGGGTGGCACTCTTCTCCTTAAGATGGCTGCCACCTGACGACTTTAGTTCACCTCCCGGTAGCGAAGATATGAACGATGGTGTCTTCGTCGCGTCGTTCCCTGTCTCCCCTATGGTCGCCCACCCATCAGCGGGAGCGGTCTTTGGGTTCCCAACGGCACCGTGCCATCAGTCAGCCCTTTGTCAGGCCAAAGCCTCGGCCGCCGAGAGACTTCTGAAGAGCCAAATCTTTCTTCGAGGTCTTCAGCCACCGGCGACGAAATGGCTTCGCAAGGTTCTTACAAGGTACCTTTGAGTAGGTGTTGAAAAACCAGAAGGTGTGGGAGGTGGTGGGAGGTGTTCAAAATAGGACGAAGGGTATTGAGGAGGTGTAGGAGGTTGGCAAGGCAGTGGAAGGTGTTCAAAATAGGACAGAAGGTATTGAGAAGGTGTGGGAGGTGTTGGAATTGACTGAACGATGTTGGATTTGTGTAGCAGGTGTGGGGAAGGAGAAGCAGGTGCTGGGAAGTCAGTGGCAGGTGTTGGGAAGGCAGTAGTAGGTGTTACAGATCCCTTAGGTGCTGGAAAGATAATTTTCAGGTGACTAACAGAGAATCATAACAAGGGTAATGAATACCCATTACTTATAGCAGGTAAAGAACCTGAAACACTCAAATGATGACTGGTCACCAACTTTGTAAAATCTTCATCATAACACCTCGGGTTAGGGTGACCGCTTCCCATATTGGGATTCGGGTTCGGGTGACCGCTCCCCATATTGGGAATCGGGATCGTTAAGGTGAAACCGGCGGGCCTTTGTTTACATTCAAGACTTGTGAGGAATGGGTTGTTTACTTTCAGGTCCAAATCTGGACGCCAACGATGCCGTTTCGGGAAAGAGGAAATACGAAAACAAACTGCAACGAGGAAAGCCCGGCTGCGTATGTGTATGTACGAACCTCCGAGGTCTAAACAAGAACAGGGCGATTCACTTCGGAAGGAAATCAACGACATGACGGCACGAGGAAGCCGAACGTGAAGGGACATGTTCTTGTCTAGACTTTATACAGCCTTCGTGCGTGAAATATCAAAACCAGCGGTAATCAATGGCACAATGTCTTTCTCCATATTCTTTGTTTCTTCCTCAACGAACTATTCATGACGGATCAAAAGACTGTTTCAAGCCTTTAACATTAAGCCATGTGAACAAGGCCACTGCACGCACATGCGCACACACATGAACATATAAAGGATGTACAGCTCATATGTATACATATACATACGTATATATATATATATATATATATGTGTGTGTGTGTGTGTGTGTGTGTGTGTGTGTAATATATATATATATATATATATATATATATACGTATATGTATATATATGTATATATATATGCATATATATATTATATATATATATATACATATATATATACACACACACACATATATATATATATATATATATATAATATATATATATACATATATAACGTGCATGCACACTATTCATGTATATATCAAATGTACACACACGCACATATAGTGCTTGTACACTGTTTATGTATATATCAAACGTACAAACACGCACATATAGTGCATGTAAACTGTTTATGTGTATATCAAACGTACACACACGCACATACAGTGCATGTACACTATTTATGTAAATACCAAAATTGCATACACGCAGATATAGTGCATGTACACTGTATACAAATTTACACACACGCACATATAGTGCACATACACTTTTTGTAAATATCAAATGTACATACACGCACATATAGTGCATGTACATTAAGTATACATCAAACGTACACACACTCACATATTGTGCATGTACATTGTACACTACGTATATACTAAACGCGCACACACGCACATATAATGTACAGTGCTTATGTATATACGAAACGTGCACACACGCAAATATATGTACTCTGTTTATGTATATACCAAACGTACACACACGCACATACAGGCTCTCACATGCATAGTGCCGAACCTAATCTTCCTGTGACATATAACCACATATCTGACTACTGTGACCTTAGCTTGACCTTTTCTTAATCCTTTCAAGCCAATAGGTTTGCCACCGCTCTGCCTCGCTGTCGTCTCATTTTCTCTCTCTCTCTCTCTCTCTCTCTCTCTCTGCGTGTGTGTGTATGTGCATGTGTGATTCACCGTCATGGTCTTGGATCACGTGTTGGACTCGTGATCGACAGCTATTTCCCTACCGGAAGAGAGCTCAGAGCTCATATATGACCGATCTATGGGTAATGCTGTGACCTTACACGCACACACCCTCAACTCCCCGCCCACGAGAGTTGGAGTAACGACTCGCAGTGCATTGATACTAGCTCTAGGCGGGATTCGAACTCGGACCGCCGTAGTGGCAGCCGGGAACTCTACCACCGCGTCATCGAGTGTGCATGTGCGCGTGCGTTCGTGTGTGTCTGTGTGTGTGTGTGTACGTGTGTGTGTGTGTGTGTGTGTGTGTGTGTGTGTGTGTGTGTGTGTGTACGTGTCTGTGTGTGTGTGTGTGTGTGTGTGTGTGTGTGTGTGTGTGTGTGTGTGTGTGTGTGTGTGTGTGTGTGTGTGTGTGTGTGTGTGTGTGTGCGCGCACGTGTGTATGCGTGTGTGTGTATGTGTGTGTACACACACACACACACACACACACACACACACACACACACACACACACACACACAGTCACACACACATACACACACACACACACACACACACACACACACACACACACACACACACACACACACACACACACATACACACACACGGAGAGAGAGAGAGAGAGAGAGAGAGAGAGAGAGAGAGAGAGAGAGAGAGAGAGAGAGAGAGAGAGAGAGAGAGAGAGAGAGAGAGAGAGAGAGAGAGAGAGAAAGAGAGGCAGGCAGGGGGGGGTAAGCCCCATCTCCCACTATTAATCACCAAAAGACAAATAAGCTTTCCTCCTGGTGCCAGGCAGCGCCTGAAGAGGTCGATGATGCCATTAGAAGCGATGGGGCCGAAAAAGAGGGCCACGGGAGACTTTATGGGCGTGTGGGCGGGTTTCTCCAACCCTCTCCTCCAGAACACCTCCCCCCCACGCCCACTTTCAGCAGCTAGCCACGTCATGGGTTAGATGGTCTCTCTGTTCGTCAACGTCTTCTATCAGCTTAGTAGACTCCTTTGTTAATTCTTTGGTTTTTCTTGAAGAGGAATCTTCGAATTTGGAAATTTCCAATTTTGAGAATAAAACCTCCGTTTGGATATTTTTATGAAAATGCTTCTAGTGTCTGAAATATTTGGATTTATCGGAAAAATTGGAAATTTCAACTCTGAGTAACAGGTATATTCGAATTCATGAGATTCAGATTTTTTTTCTTTTTAACGAGAGACCTTCTGGGCCATGACGAGGGCAACTGCGGAAGAGTTTGTTTACAGAGAAACGGCCCCGTTATCGAGTGTATTTCCTTTTCCTCACAGGAGAAAGAGAGAGAGAGAGAGAGAGAGAGAGAGAGAGAGAGAGAGAGAGAGAGAGAGAGAGAGAGAGAGAAAAGAATTGATCCGTTTATTTCTCATGAATTTAGTGGCTGTCCTCCTTCTATCTTTACGAGGGCACGCAGTACTATACTACATTTATATATATATATATATATATATATATATATATATATATATATATGTATACATATATACACACACACATGTACATATAGATACACACAGTTCAAGGACCCGTGGGTTGGCCATGAAAGAAGGAAGGAAGGAAGGAAGGAAGAAAAGAATGTGGGAAGAAAGGAATGAATGTGGGAAGAAAGGAAAAAAGGAGGGAAGAAAGGAGGGAAGAAAGGAGGGAAGGAGGGAAGTGGAGGAAGGAAGGATGGAAGGAAGGAAGGTAGGAGAGAAGGAAGGAAGGGGTAGAAAGAAGGGAAGGAAGGAAGGAGGAAAGAAAAGAAGGAATGAAGAAGGGAAGGAATGAGGGAAGAAGGAAAGGAGGGAAAGAGGGAAGGAAGGAAAGAAGGAGGTAAGGCCAAGATGGAGGGTCGGTATTCGACAAACTCCGAACTGCGATCAAACAAATGTGGGTACATTTCCTCACATTAGCCCTCCTCCTCCTGCTCGCACTCCACGGGTACATAGCACGCAACCCGTTCCGTAAACAAAAATCCTTATTGGGCGGACGCCGCCGCCATCTTGGAGGGCGATCCTCGAGGGCAAGCGTGAGCCTTGGACTCCCTCGGAGTCGAATTTATTTATTTATTTATTTATTTATTTATCTATTTATATATTTATTCTAATTGTTTAGTTTTTCTCCGTGCGGGCCATCAACCCCCGCCCCACTCTATCCCCACAAAAAAAGAAAAAAGAAAAAGAGAGAGAGAGAGAGAGAAGAGAGAGAGAGAGAGAGAGAGATTTTTGGACGGGTATACGTTTTACCTATTCCTATTTTGACAAACGGTGAGCAGTATTATTTAGCTGAGGGGATACTGAATGACAGATGTTCTATTAATAGACTATTGTATTCAGTGAAAGAAAAATCATTGCTTCTAACGACCTGTCGATTTCTTCTGGCTGTCGCAAACCAATTTTATTCCACCAAAGGAAAAATAAATAATATAAAAAAGGGCTGAGGAAGAGAAACTATCTGAATTAATTAAACCATTTAACTGTTATTAAATATTTGTAAACTTTAACTGGCTGTCGCCAGGTGATTTCTTTCAGCTGAGGGAAACCTAGTGCGTAGCGGAGAGAGAGAGAGAGAGAGAGAGAGAGAGAGAGAGAGAGAGAGAGAGAGAGAGAGAGAGAGAGAGAGAGAGAGAGAGAGAGAGAGAGAGAGAGAGAGAGAGAGAGAGAGAGAGAGAGAGAGAGATTTGTTATCGTTTGTGTGCAATATATTGCGTGTCTACCCCGTAGAGTTTTATTGTTTTTACAAATTTCTCGCCAAATGCATCAGTTGGCGTAAGTGGTGGTGCCATTAATGCCAATGGCGATAATAATGGTGATATTATTGTGATGGCGTGGATGATGGTGAGATGAAAGTGGTGATGATAATGGTGAAGACGATGTTAATGAGATGAGGTCATGGAAGTGGTGATGATAATATTAGTGATGGTGTTAGTGATGCATGAGATGGTATATGTGATGGTGGTGGATATGATGGTGGTGGATGGGATGGTGGTGGATGTGATGGTGGTGGATGTGATGGTGGTGGATTTCATGGTGGTGGATGTAATGGTGATTGATGTGATGTGGTGGATGTGATGATGGTAGATGTGGTGGTGTTGGATGGGATGGTGATGGATGCAGTGGTGATGGATGTGAAAGTGATGGATGAGATGGTGGTGGATGTGATGGTGATGGATGTGATGGTGATGGATGTGATGGTGATGGATGTGGTGGTGATGGATGTGATGGTGGTAGATATTGTGGTGGTGGTGGATGTGATGATGGTGGATGTGATGGTGATGTATGTAGTTGTGGTATTTGTGGTGGTGGTGGATGTGATGGTGGTAGATGAGGTGGTGGTGGATATGGTGGATGTAATGGTGGAATGTGGTGGCGTGACACTACAGAAGATATATATATATATAAATATATATATATATATATATATATATAAATATATATATATATATATATATATATATATATATATATATATATATATATATATATACATATTCTACCACCTTACAACGTGTGTTTTCAGAAGAGTAATTTTTTTTTCCAAAACATTTCTGGAAGTACAGATAGAAGTAAAAACTCTTCACAACATAGGCCGGGGAAAGTCACCCTCAGGCACTGGTGCCATTTTGTGGGAATGTTCCACAAAATTTGTGTGAGAAATTTGAAGAATTATGTGCAGAATTTGAAGAATTATAAGTTGCAATGAACTTATTTGTGTATATAATAATTTCTTTTTTTTTGTGGTGAAAAAAATGTGGAAATCCAAATTTCCTTGTGGGAATTTTGTGGAAAAAATCTCACTCATTTACGGGAACTGGCATAGATCACAGTGGCAACGCTGCCATCAGGGCTTGAGAAGGGTGAGTGTGGCTATGAGACGTCTGGTCCCTCACCTTCGTTGGCTGATCGACTGTAAGATGATAATAGGTCACGACGGGGCATGACTGGTAGTAATGGGTTTAAATTGGACAAACTTAAGTTTAAGAAGGAAATAGGCAAGAACTGGTTTACCTAAACAGTGGTTAACGAACGGAATAGATTGACAGTGGTATTCTTAAAAAAAATCCTTCCCTTATATAAATCTTATATAAATCCTTGGGAAGGAAAGGTTTATATGAGGAAGAATTTTTCAAGAATACTACCGTAAGAATCTTACGATGGTATTCTTAAAAAATCCTTATATAAATCTTTCCCTTACAAGGATTTATATAAGATTTATATAAGGGAAGGAATTTTTTTTTAAGAATACCACCGTTAGTAACCATGTAGTGACCGCTGAAACTATCTGTTCATTTAAGAAAGATGAAATGGCCTCGTGGACAAAGATGACAGGTCTCTTGTAGTCTCTTCCATTTTTATTTTCTAATGAAATCACTTTTCTTCTTCCATTGACGACCAAAGTCGGCTACAGTCTTCGAAAACGCTTCTGGGGAATGAAAGAGAGAAGAGATAGAAATTCTTTCTCCAACTGTACTCGAACTAAACGTATCCGTGTAGGAGAAGAATATCAGCTGAGAGAGGAATAACTATAATGATAAAATACTAGAAATAAAAATAAATCGAGAGAGAGAGAGAGAGAGAGAGAGAGAGAGAGAGAGAGAGAGAGAGAGAGAGAGAGAGAGAGAGAGAGAGAGAGATATAGATATATATATAGAGAGAAAGTGAGAGAAAGAAAGAGAGAGAGAGAGAGAGAGAGAGAGAGAGAGAGAGAGAGAGAGAGAGAGAGAGAGAGAGAGAGAGAGAGAGAGAGGGAGAGAGAGAGAGCGATAGAGAGAGAGACAGAGAAAGATAGAGATAGATAGATAGAGAGAGAGAGAGAGAGAGAGAGAGAGAGAGAGAGAGAGAGAGAGAGAGAGAGAGAGAGAGAGAGAGAGAGAGAGCGAGCGAGAGAGAGAGCGAGAGGGGGGGAACAATAAATCTGGTACTCCATCCATAGTATTACATCTTCCAAATAGGAAAACCTCCCAATACCACGACGACCGCTATAAAGGGAAAAAAATTGAAAATAAAAATGAAAAATAATCAAAAACTATTTTCGTTTGCCTTCTGCGTGACACATCCAGCCTCCCACCCTCCTCCCCTCCCCTCTAATCCCCCTTTCCCATTCATAACCCCCTCCCCCTCCCCCTCCCCCTATCCCCCCTCCCTCACTTCCTGCTCATATTACCCTTGACTTACTTCGCTTTTGCCTTCAATGCTTGCCTTCTCCAACCTCCTCCTCCTCCTCTTCCTCCTCCTCCCTACCTCTCCATCAATGCATGCCTTCTTCTCTCCCCATTCTCCTCCTCTCCTCTCCTCCTCCTCCTCCTCCTCTTCCTCCTCCTCCTCCTCCTCCTCCCAACCGATTCCTTCGACCCCCGGTGAACCCGGTGCCTGACCCAAAGTTTGTTTACTTTGTTTCACTCTCTCTCCCTCTCTTTCTCTCTCTCTCTCTCTCTTTCTCTCTCCTCTTTATTTTCCCTCTCTTTCTCTCTCCCTCTTTTTTCTCTCTCTCTCTTTCCCTCCCCCCCCCCTCTCTCTCTCTCTCTCTCTCTCTCTCTCTCTCTCTCTCTCTCTCTCTCTCTCTCTCTCTCTCTCTCTCTCTCTCTCTCTCTCTCTCACTTTCGTCCTCCTATCCTACTGTTCTACCTCTCTTCTCTTATCTTTCTTCACCTTTTCAACTTCCTCCATATGTCCCTTACTGTTTTTCGTCTATGACGTCTCTAACCCTATTTCTCTCTCTTTCTGTGTGTCTGCCTGTCTCTTTCTCTCTGTCTGTCTCTCTCTCTCTCTCACTCTTACTCTGTTTATCTCTTTCTCTCTCTCTCTCTCTCTCTCTCTCTCTCTCTCTCTCTCTCTCTCTCTCTCTCTCTCTCCCTCCCTCCCTCTCTCTCTCTCTCTCTCTCTCTCTCTCTCTCTCTCTCTCTCTCTCTCTCTCTCTCTCTCTCTCTCTCTCTCTTGTAGTGGCAAGCTATATTGTCCCCTATTCTCCTCCCATCACGGTTGAATCTTAAGTCCTCACGTTTTCGTGGCGTCTTTTGTCATCTAAAATAGCCTGAAAACATTAAACATTACCGTGAAATTATTTCATGGTTTAAGTCATTTCTTTTCTATACAACTTAACCACACACAAAGTCTCCACCAGCCTCTGAGCTCCACCTACGACGATTATATTTTCACGTTCTCCGTACCTGCTTTTCTCTCTCTCTCTCTCTCAAAAAAAAAAAAAAAATCCGGATATATTAAAAAATAAACATTCATTCATCCATGGAGTGGGAAAAAGAAAAAAAAAAGAAGAAGAAGAAGAAGAAGAAGAAGAAGAAGAAGAAGAAGATGAAGAAGAAGAAGAAGAGGAAGAAAAGAACTAAAATCGGCAACTTCAGGAAAGGGGCGGGGCTTAGATGTCGAGGTGTCTGACGACGATTGCACTTCCCCACTGTCTCTCTCTCTCTCTCTCTCTCTCTCTCTCTCTCTCTCTCTCTCTCTCTCTCTCTCTCTCTCTCTCCTTCTTCTACTTCCGCTTCTTCTTCTTCTACCTCTTCTCCTTTATCTCCTTCTTCTTCTTCTTCTTCTTCTTCTACTTCTTCTTCTACTTCGTCCTCTTCTTCTTTTTCTTCTTCTTCTTCTCCTCTCCTCTCTTCCACTCCACACTTCCTTTCCTCCTCCCTAGATCATCTTTCTTTTTCTTCCCTATCTCTTCTTTTTCCCTTTTTCATCTTCATCTCTTCTTTTCTATCACGTCCTTCCTCTTCCTTAGAACATCTCTCCTCTTCTTCTCCTTCCTCATTCCTCCCTTTCTCCTCCTCTACCTCCTCACCTCTTCCTCTTTTTTTCCCCCACCCTTCCCTTCCGCCTTCACATTCCTGACCCAATTCTCTTTACTTCTCTCTCTCTCTGGGCAGCGCGGTAGTCCAGTGGATACCGTGTCGACCTCATGAGCAGGTGGTCGTGAGTTCGGTTCCTGGGACAGGCTGCGGGCTATGTCGCACTGGTTCCCGACAGTCCTGTCCTAGCGGAGAGGCGACCCAACATCGACTTAAAAAGTAGCGGCTTGCCGCAACTGACAGGAGTTTACTGTATTAGGGGTTTCTCACTTCCCACTGCGTTGTAGTGAGATGGCGAGTTTCTCCCTCGCTTCCCCTTCATCACTCCCTTTTCCTCAACCTCCTTCCCTCCCTCCCTCACCCTCTCAACGTCCACGAAGTAGATCCATCACGACTTCACGTACAAGAACACTTTTCTGTAACATTTACACTTCTCCCCACGTCCCCTCGGCTAAGATAATCGTTCTAATTAATTAAATTGTCTTATCACAGAAGGGGGATGGGGTGATGGGGGGGGGAATGAACTTGGAGAAGGTCGAGCGCGGCTATGCACGCTTGCACCCTTTGCTCCCCATTAATTAGACGATCTCATTATGGAGTGGGCCATCTCTGGATGCTGAGGAAAGCCATGATAGGAGGAGGGGGGGGGTCTATTCCCCCCCCCACACACACGCACCCCAATGTCCCCATGGGGTTGTATAGGTCAGGTCTATTCAATAATATTGGGATGGGACAATGGTCAAGGCCCCCCTATCACTATTTCATACGAGGGGAGGTGGGCAGTATCTTGTGGTGCCAATTTCATTTTTTCACGAACGCCAAAGCTCATTTTCCCTCTTTTATGGGGGTTGGCCGAGTTAAAACACACACCCGCATCATACAAAAATTAAATTAATTCAAATTCCTCTTTCATCTCAGCACTCCTGTGATCATGGTTCCTCCGGTTCTCCGTCACACTCCTTGGGTTAGAGACAATGCAGCGAGGCACAGTTCGGCAACCGGTGGTGGTATACACTTCCAACGCTTCATCATCCGGTGACTCCCACCTTCTCATCCATTGAGTAATTTAATAACCAGATAAGAAGAACATCCATTCGTTATCCCCTCATCCATTCAGAATCTCCCTCTATTCACTTCGATCCTTTGCCACTCTCTTCCCTGTTTGACAGGCATTCTGCATAATTCCAAAACTTCTCTCGCCTCACGTTTCATTTTTCTTTACTTTTCATTCCCTATATGCTTATTAGTTGTTGTTTTTTTCATTCACTTATGCACGCCTCTTTTTCCACATCATCAGTTCGGGGCATCATACGCCAGGGGGCGCGTCACTTCACTCACACGCCGGCGTCAGTCCCCACGGTCTCTACGAGCAAGCTTCCATGCAGGCACCCTTCCTTCCTCCCTTCCTTCCCACTCCAAACATCTATCAACTTGCCCCAGCCATGAGTTCCTCTGTGGGCGTCCCGTTCTTCGTCTCCTCTGTTGAGGGTAGTCTCTTGTGTGAGGATACAAGAAATGATTAATGACACTTCATGATTTCAGTAACGTCACGTATGTCCTTTAACTTGTATGTTCTCAATTCATAAACTCATTCGAAGTAATTTGCAAAAACTAGAACTCGATTATATCCAGCTGAGGGAAACCTTCTTCACAGCAGAAGCCCGAGTGTGCAATTCAACAAAATTGTTCCTCCGATGAATGATACACATTTTTCTATCTCGAACAAAGTTAAAACGACCAAAACTGCAAGTGTCTGAAATAGCGTCGTCGTGGAATATGAACCTTGCCACGCTTCACGGCTCCCCAGCCTTCCCCATTGAAGGACAAAAAAAAAAAAAAGAAAAAAAAAGAAGAAGAAAAAAAAAAAAAAAAAAAAAAAAAAAAAAAAAAAAAATATATATATATATATATATATATAAAGGATTTCGATATAAGTTCCGATACTGCTCTAAACTTCCGAATCTGATAAATGATTACTAAATGTACTTTGTATAAAAAGTATTTGTTTCCCAAGCCAACTGCTGGGCCTGAAAATAACCACATGGATTATAATCAGTGCAGGTATCGGAATCGGACTCGAATCGGACTCGTATCGGACAAGCACCGTGACAAACATTGTTGTGACGGCCCTCTACCCTCAAGTGATGGTGGTAAGGGAAAGCGATGGTGCTTAAATGATGGTGGTAGTGGAAGTGGTAATAGTAGTGGCAGAGGTAGTGGTGGTGGTGATAATGGAAGTATTAGTGGTGGTCGTGGTGGTCGTTGTGTGGGAGAAGAAAACGGGACATCGGAAAGAGGTTCTCTCGCGCACTCGCATCCCCAACGCAATACGATTTGCTTTCCTTACGATTGCATTACACGGAGCCCGAGGCCTCACGAATGATAGATGAACCCGTATGAAACCACGGGGTGGCACACTAGGCTAGCATGCTACTCGCTTTTGCTACTTCGTTTGAACAGAAACGATTTGGGTTACAATATCCTAGACTTCCGTAAGAACATCTCAACAATGTGTCTAACATTCGTATTCTAGGTTTAACTTCTCTTAATTCATTATTCAGCTCCTCACTATATGACGCAAGAGTACACTAAAACTTAGAAAACTAAAGATCGTAACCGTAGCCGTTTCTATCTAAACGAAGTAGCAAAAAGCAAGCAGCACGCTAGCGAGAAATGCTTAGTGTTCCGCCACCTTAACATACCGGGTGGCACTTTCCCTGTATACCGCCAGGCGATTTCATTCATCTCCGTGGCTCCCCCCCCTCCCTCTCCCTCTTCCCCCTTCCCCCATCCTCTCCCCTTGATCAATCTATCCTGCATCGGATGACAATTTCCATTTTTATTTTGGCTTTACCACTTCTCCAACTCGTATAAGGATACATTTGCATAAATTAGTACATGAAGCACGTATAACACATGAAACCTAAGCACACACATGCACATAAAGTGCAAAAATAAATAAAATGTAATCGTCTAAACCCATATGCATGTACATGTAGGTGCATACAAAGGATTACAAAGGAGGAGCATGCCAACAGGAGACCTTTTGGTCCATAACTAGGTCGGGAGCGGAAAAAATATCATAATGATAAATAAATAAATAAAAGAAAAATAAATATAAATGATAATAGATAAAATAAATAAATGCATAGATATAGTTAAATATTAAACAGAGAAGTGAATAGTAAATAATAATAAATTGATGGATAACTAATAATAAATAAAAATCAAGCAAATAATAATAAACAAAAATAATAACAAACAAACAAATAATATAAAACAAATGGCAGTCATTACAGCATCTTGCTTAGGTGTTTATCTAAACGAATCTTAAAGCTTCGAACTGAACTACATTGCACTGCCTCTGCAGGAAGCTTGTTCCAATAATTAACTACACGGTTGGCGAAGTTGTTTCT
>NC_134786.1:55575258-55580258 GCF_046742065.1 Oratosquilla oratoria
ATATATATATATATTGACTATAATTATGACAAATAAAATTGAAGGTGATAGAAGTTGACGAGGAGAAATGGGAAAAATTCTTACGCCTTAACGTTTCGACCCGCAGGGTCTTGATCACAAAGCTTTGTGATCAAGACCCTGCGGGTCGAAACGTTAAGGCGTAAAATTTTCGCATTTCTCCTCGTCAACTTCTACCACCTTCAATTATATATATATATATATATATATATATATATATATATATATATATATATATATATATATATATATATATATATATATGAATATATATATTTATATATGTATATACATACAAAGTCCAATGACACTAATAGGGTTAGCTCCTGATTTGTTTCGCTAACCTGGTTCATGGGAGTTAACCTCGATGTCGGCCATTGGCTCAGTCAACGCACAGGTGTACTCGGCCTTCTCCTTCTCCTCTCTCATCGAAGTCGTTGGCTTCGTTCAGGAAACGTTGGGGTGGGGGAGGGGGAGAGGGGATGGTGAGAGTGAGGGGTGAGGGAGGAGTAGGGGTGGGAGGGGAGGGGTAGGGGTGGGAGGGGAGGGGAGGGGTAGGGGTGGGAGAGGGAGAGGGAGAGGGGATGGGAGAGGGAGAGGGTGGGGGAGGGTGGGAAGCAAGGTTTTTCATTATCCCCTGATGATGGACACCTGGCTGCAATCAGCCCTATGCTCCATTACATTAAAGACTATATTTCCTTACACACTTCAAAGAGTGGCGAAAAAATAATGACGGAGGTTGGGGAGGGGGGGCTGCGCCGGGGGGGGGGGTTATAAAGAGAGCTGATCAAGAGCAACCAGAGAGAAAGAGAACGAGAGCGAGGGGAAGGGAGAGAGTGAAGATGTGAGGTGGAATAAAAAAAAATTCTGTTATATTGTAAAAAAAAATATATCACCCAACGACAGTATGAACATAATATACAGGCAGAGTCGAGCTGAGTGGGACCAGAGTCTAGGCATTACACAGCCACACTCACCCTTCTCCCGCCATAAGGCGAAATTCCATGGCGTCTTTTTTTTTTTTTTTTTTTTTTTTTTTAGCACAAGTTAATGATGGAGTTCTGGCAGCATCAAGGTTTACCATCAGTTATGTGTCTCCCACTCCCACCCTCCCTCCCTCCCTCTCTCCCACACTTCCTCCCGCCCTCCATTCTCCCTTCTTAACTACTACCTACTCTCTTCATCTCCCACATTCCCTCCCTCCCATACTCAATCTCAACTTTCCTTTCAAACACTCTTCATTCCTCTCTGCCACTCTATCCAACACTCTTTACCACACCCCTCCTCTCTCCCTCCCCCCCCCCCTCTCTCTCTCTCTCTCTCTCTCTCTCTCTCTCTCTCTCTCTCTCTCTCTCTCTCTCTCTCTCTCTCTCTCTCTCTCTCTCTCTCTCTCTCTCACTCTCGTTCTTTGTCTTTTAGCCGAGCTCTTGGGTGTGTCGGGTTTATACACAGCTTATGTAGATTACACACTACTTTAAGTCCCCTTCCGGCTCTACCTATTCTAAAGAGATTAATGATATAATGTTCTTCTTCCTCTTCTTCTTCCTCTTCCTCTTCCGTCTCTTCCTCCTCTCTTCCTTTCCTCCGTCTCTCTTGTTCTTTCGTCTCTCCTTCCTCTCTTTCCTTCCTTCTCTACCTCATCTCTTTCCTTCCGTCTCTGCCTCCTCTCTTTCTTTTTGTCTCTGCCACCTCTCTTTCCTTTCTCCGTCTCTGCCTCCTCTCTTTCCTTCCGTCTCTGCCTCCTCTCTTTCCTTCATCCGTCTCTGCCCCCCTCTTTTTCCTTCCGTCTCTACCTTATCTCTTTCCTTCCATCTCTGCCTCCTCTCTCTCCTTCCTCCGTCTCACCCATCTCTTTTCTCTCCCTCATTCCAAATTTCTCTTCTCCTGCTTTCTCTCTTTTTCTTATTCTTCTTTCCTGGTCTCGATCTTCAATCCACTCCTCTTCCTTTTCTCTTTTCCATTTACTTTATAACCTCCTCATTCATCCTTCCTCATATTTTCAAATCCTCCTCACTTTTTCCCCATCCTCCTCCCTCTTTTTCCCCATCATCCTCCCTCTTTTTCACCATCCTTCTCCCTCTTTTTCACCACCTTCCTCCCTCTTTTCCACCATCCTTCTCCCTCTTTTTCACCATCCTCCTCCCTCTTTTTCCCGATCCTTCTCCCTCTTTTTCACCATCCTCCTCTCCCTTTTCCCCGATCCTTCTCCCTCTTTTTCACCATCCTTCTCTCTCATTTTCACCATCCTTCCCCTCTTTTTCCCGATCCTTCTCCCTCTTTTTCACAATCCTCCTCCCTCTTTTCCCCGATCCTTCTCCCTCTTTTTCCCGACCCTTCTCCCTCTTTTTCACCATCTTCCTCCCTCTTTTTCCCGAACATCCTCCCTCTTTTTCACCCTCCTCCCTCTTTTTTCCGATCCTTCTCCCTCTTTTTCACTATCCTCCTGCCTCTTTTTCTATTTTTCTATATTTTTCTATCTTTTATTTCTTTATTCTTATTCCCACTTTTGCCCTTCTTGCTCTTTTTTCCTCTCTATTATTCTGTTGTTTTTACTTTTTGCATTCTTAACTTTCCTTTTCACTCTCTCTCTCTCTCTATCTATCTATCTATCTATCTCCCCTCCCTAATCCCTTTCTATACTTCTCCTCTTCTTCCTCTCTGCTTTTACTTTCTCATCTCTAATGACTACATGTGTAGTTCTCTCTTTCTCTCTCTCCCTCTCTCTCTCTCTCTCTCTCTCTCTCTCTTTCTCTCTCTCTTCCTCACATTTCTCCTTCCCGTCTCACTTTCCTACACACCAAATACTTCACCCTAACTCGATAATACAATCAACTTGATATTGCAAACACCTGTGCTAAAGTGCTCCCTTGCCGACCTGATCGGCACTCTTCCTCCTCCTCCTCCTCTTCCTCCTTCTCCTCCTCCTCCTCTTCCTGCCAGGCACAGCCAATGGTGGCACTCCACCACGTGCCAGACGCGCTGAGAGTAAATTATGACAAAGATATCGCCTTGATCGTCTTCCTTTCTCGATGTTTCTGTGGAATTCGTTTGTTTAGATTACTTTACATTAGCTTAGGTTTGGTTAAGTTAGGTCAGGTAAAGCTAGATTACTGTACTTTTAGGCTAGGATAGGACAGGTATGCAAATGTTTGGCTAGTATTCACAGAACACCACCATACACATGGTGTCCCTGACTGATCATGGCGTATTGTTTACATAGCGACGGCGATAGTGTTGTCTTCGGCGGCGATACTGTCGCACTATTTCACAGCGGATGGCATTTGGCACCAATTAGCACTGCGGTCGATCGACGGTTTCAAAAACACGAAGTCTTCATATATTTTCTTCCGGCTGACGCCTTGGCGATTTTATTCAGTTCTTGGCGGGGACCCCCGTCTCGCAGTGAACCCGTCGCCAGTCACGATTACATCTTTAATGATTTTGTTCTGGGCAACGTCAAAGGATTTTGCCACATTCACGAAGCAAAGGAGGAGGAGGAGGAGCAAGTGGAGAAGGAAGAAAGGGAAAGGCAACATGAGGAACAGGAAGAAAAGGAAAAGAGGGAAGAGGAGGAGGAAGAGAAGGAGGAAGAGGAGGAAGAGGAAGAGGAGGAGGAAGAGGAGTAGGAGAAAGAGGAGGAGGAACACAAGTGAGAGGAAAAGAAGGGCGAAGAGTAGGAGGAAGAGAAGTTAGATAATAAGAGGAAGAGCAGGAGGAAAAGAAGCCAACTGGTAGGAGGAAGAGGAGGAGGAAGAGAAGCCAAATAATAGGAGGAAGATAAGGCGGAATAGAAACCAGATTGTAGGAGGAAGAGAAGCCAGATGATAGGAGGAAGAGAAGGAGAAAGAGAAGCCAAATGATAGGAGGAAGAGTAAAAAGAAAAGAAGCCAGATGGTAGGAGGAAGAGAAGCCAGATGATAGGAGGAAGAGGAGAAAGAGAACCCAAATGACAGGAGGAAGAGGAGGAGGAGGAAAAGAAAGAGGAGGAGGAGGAGGACTTCGATAATAGAAGAAATGGAATAAACAGAAGAGGAAGAGGAGTAATATGGAGTTACATGGAGGACAGATGAACAGCAACGGACCTATTGGCCCTTACATTGCTGTTCAGTACCTAACCTAAGCTAATACTGAAATAGATTTTTTTTTACAGGAGGAGGAATAGGAGGAGGAGGAGGAGGACGAGGAGAAGGAGAAGTAGGAGGAGGAGGAGGAGAAGGAGAAGTAGGAAGAGGAGGAGGAGGAGGAGGAGGAGGAGGAGGAGGAGGAGGAGGAGGAGGAGGAGGAGGAGGAGGAGGAGGAGGAGGAGGAGGAGGAGGAGGAGGAGGAGGAGGAGGAGGAAAAAGAAGGGATAGAGTGAAATACGAACAAACCAAGAGAAGAAGGACGAGATCCGACGAAACAAAGCCCCAAATGACTTTTGATTCCTGCCACACTTCATCACTTGTTTTTCATTCAGCGATGTCAGCCACATGTTCGCAACATGTTGTATGGACGCGCCCCAATGACCCGTCCACACCTGTGTCTTCAACATGTCGCCAACACGCCCAGACATGGGACCAGGCGATTCAGACGCTCGCTAATGTTCATGAGCTAAAAACCCGCCCTTCATCGGTGGAACTCGGAGATGTTAGATTCATGTTAATAACACAGTGTGGACGAGCTATTGGCTTTCGCTCTAATCTAACCGCCCCTGTCCCCCGTCTTTAACACCTGAAGGGGCCCCCGACTTCCAGGGGCACACACCTTAAGGCCCCCCAAGCCACAGAGCTTCATTCTCCCCCCCCCTCCAGCCCCCCTCCCCCTCCCGTCCCCCCTCCCCTTCCCTCCCATCTTCTGCCCCACCTAATAAGGCCTGATTGGTGGAACCCACGCAAACCAGGGAACAACCTCCGCCGCTGCTTCTGCTCCTCCTCCCACCCCCCACCCCACCCCAGACGTGGAGAAGGTAAATTACACAGATGGGGATACATGACTGTCAAAAA
>NC_134786.1:55590258-55592758 GCF_046742065.1 Oratosquilla oratoria
TCATTTCCTGACGCTCTCTATCTCTTTGTCTCTCTCTCGCTCTGTTTCTGACTCGTGCGCTCTTTGTCATTGCCTTACTTTCCCTCATAGGCAGTCATCCAGTCCCTCTTTTTAAAGGTTTGTCTCAATTTCTCTCCCTTGTACACGTTTTCTCTGTCTCCAGTCCTTCTCTTTGTTACAGATACTCGCCATCTCCCCTTTATTTCTCCTCTTTGTCTCAGTCTTTACGTCCCTCGTAGGTGCTCACACTCTCTGCCTTCCAATAAAACAACTGAAATTCTTTCTCGCATCTCAACGAAAAAGAATTCCACTTTTTATTACCATGTACGCCATCTCCACCTCCACACCTCCATACGCCCTCCACATCGACTCCTCACTTTCTCATATATCTCTCGGGCTTTGTCCATAACCCTCCATTTCCCCCCCTCCCTCCTCCCTCCTCCTCCTCTCCAATTTCAAAGACCTCCATTTTCCATTACCTTTTCTGACCCCTCCACTCACTCCACCTCCTTATCACTCCCTTTGTTCGAGTCCTCCTTCCCTCTTTCCTCTCCTATTTCAGTACTCCATATTTCCACTCCACATTTTTTCTTCAATCTTTGATACCATGTGTTCCCTCCACACCTCCATGAGTCCTTTCTCCTCCATGATATCCCACCTCCACAAGGCCTCCCTCCTGCCTCCATACTGATACTCCACATTCAATAATCAATCTTGCCCTCCTTCTCCCTCCACCTCTTATCGGCTCACTCCATCCTATCTACTTTCCCTTCAGTCCTCCATCTTCCTTCCTCCACTCGTATCTCCTCTTCCACATGACACCACTGATGCTTCAGCCCCCTTCTCCTCCTCCTCCTCCTCCTCCTCCTCTCCCTCCCCTTCCCTTTCTTCCTCTCATCTCCCTCTCCCCCTTTCTCTTCACCCCTCCTCTCCCTTTCCTCTTCATGTTCCTTCCGCCAGTTCTTGCTCTTCCCTCCTCTCTTTCTCTCTTTTATCTCCTCCACTCTCTTTCCTTTCGATTGCTCTCTACATTCCCTCCTCTCACTCTCTCCAAGCTTCTCCTCTTCTCCTTCTCTTTCTCTTTCCTCCCTTCACTTCCCCTCCATTCGTTCCTTCCCCATAAACGCTTCCCTTACGGACTTTAATGACACCCCTATGAGCCAGAGGCACGTAGCAATATTTTGATACTGATTTCTCCTTGACCATCTCCAAGAGTCCACACCTCTTGGGTGCGAGATTGTTCTCAGGGACAGAAGCGCTGGTTACGAGCTAATAACCCTTCGCTTCCTGAGTGACGTCACCTCGCTTCTTGAGTGACGTCACTTCACTCCCTGAGTGACGTCACTTCACTCCCTAAGTGACGTCATCAACGCCCGAAAACCTTCCTTCTCTCCTTTCCCTCCATCAAAGCAGCCGCCGGCCCTCCATTCCACCTCCACATTCTTTCTCCCTTCATTCTCCCTCCACTTTCCCTCCATTTAAGGTCCATTTCACCCTTCCCCACCTCCTCCTCCTCCTCCCTTCCCCTCCACACGGCGCGAAAGGTGCTTGACCGTCCGCCCCCTCCATATATGTCACATCTCCCACCTCCATGGAGTAAGCCCCTTCCATCACTTTGCTTTCTTCCTCCTCCTGACCAACAGCTCCCTCCACTCCACTCCACTCCCTTCACTCCATGTCACTTGCCTAACTCTTCTAAATACGGCAACTCACCCTCCACAATTCTAACCCTCCCCTCCACATTCACAGCCCTCCTCTCCACGAGTCTAGCCCATCCCTCCACAGCCCTCCACCACCTCCACGATTCTGACCCTTTCCCCTCCACATCGTCACCTTTTCCCCCGTTGTTCCTGGCCACCTCCTCCATTCTGAAGTTCATACAACTCATTTCAACTCTTACCTGAACAGAGCTACCTCCCTCACCTCCATGAGGCCACTCCTCCCCTCCACATTGTCACCCCAGCGTTCAATCCCTCCATCTATCCTGACGCGGATGGACTAACTCCGTGTCAACTCAAATCCACCGTTTCTGATGCGTGTCAGATTCTGATGATTTCACGGCCTCGACTTATTCCATTCCTTCTACTCTTCTTCTTCCTCCTCCTCCTCCTCCTCCTCTTCTCTCTCCTCTCCTCCATCTTCATGTTCTTCCTTTCCTCTTCCCTCCGCTTCCTTCTAATTCCTTTGCCATCCTCCCCTTCTCTTTCGTTACTTTTCTTCCCTCCACTACCGTCCCTCCTTTTCCCTCCCCTCAGTATCCTCCCCACTACCCTCCCTTCCCTACTTTCTCTTTTCTCCCCCTTTCCTCTGCTCCTCTTCGTCTTCCTTTCCTTCTTCCCTTGTTCCATTCCCCTTCCTCCCCTTTTCTTCTTTTCCTCTTTCTTCCCTTTCTATTCCCTCACGTCTTTAAGCTTCTCTTTCATTTTCATTTCCTTTTTCATCTCTTCTTCACCTTTTATCCCTCCTGCTCCTCCTTCTCTTGCTCCTCCTCCTCCTCTTC
>NC_134786.1:55600258-55607758 GCF_046742065.1 Oratosquilla oratoria
CAAACTCCATCAATCCTGTTCATTTCAATCTTTCTCTTTTTCATTGCTAAGATCTTTTACTTTATAATCTTAATCGTATTTGAAAATATTTTTTTTCCGTCATCAGCCTCGAATGCTGGCAAAGGAGAAGGGTACGTACAGTACAGACACGGGTGGCATCTTTTTCATCTCCTTATTTCATCCTGTCTGCCGTCAGGCGATTTCATTCATCTCCTTTGCGCCGCCTATCTAGACAAGAGGTTCATGTCACACTCACTGTGGCGTACTCTGAGAAAGTTATTCTGGCTAAAGGGCAGACGAATTGTTTATGTAGAAATGAGCGGCGAACGATGGCCTGAAGAGGTTCATGAATAATCGGCCATTTCAGGTTATTCCCTTGTTTAATATATATATATATATATATATATATATATATATATATATATATATATATATATATATATATGTATGTGTGTGTGTGTGTGTGTGTGTGTGTGTGTGTGTGTGTGTGTGTGTGTGTGTGTGTGTGTGTGTGTGTGTGGGTGTGTGTGGGTGTGTGCGGGTGGGTGTGCGTATGGGTGTAGGTGTATATATATATCAATCACGAAGAACCTGCAGTCGGAATAAAAGGAAACTTAGAAGAAATTATAACTTCTATATTTCGGTTGATAGCTATAGCCCTCTTCAGGAAAGTACAGGTTACAATAATTTGCAGAGACATAAGTACAATTGAGATTTGAGCAGGAGAACACGCAGAGCTAAAAAACAGGACAATCCGTTGCACAGGGCGGAGTCAGAGGTGAGGAGATGTGTAGGTGGAGGTGTGAGGTCAGAAGGGAAATGGGGTCAAGATTGGTGAGGGAGCGGGGCCAGGACGGTGAAAATTCTTAACCAAACGGCTCACAGCTAGCCGTGAGATTATGCCCGGGGACAATTGACCTTTGGAGATGTTCAAGCTATTAGCCGAAATATAGAAGTTATACTCTCTTCTAAGTTTTCTTTTATTCCGACTGTGGGTTCTTCGTGATTATGATTTACAAATGTGCCACTACATTTTGTCCAAGTGATGTATATATATAAATATATATATATATATATATATATATGTATATGTATATATATATATATATATGTATATATATATATATATACATACACCATTCGCCAGAGCATAATGCTTACACGACTTCCTCAGAAGTGTGTGTGTGTGTGTATGTGTGTGTGTGTGTGTGTGTATGTGTGTGTGTGTGTGTGTATAAGGTGGGGGGAGGGGGGAAGGGAGAGGGATGTTGACATCTTCACCAACGATACGATAATTAATTTGGGGAATGAAATATCCGAAACACTTTAGGACAAACTCTGATTCTGGATCCATCTTCGGCACGAAATTCGCGTCACTTATTGAATCAAGCGACGCTCGAGAGGGAGGGGTATGCGGATGATGAAGAGGGCAGAGAGGAGGAGGAGGGGAGGAGGAGAGGAAGAGGAAGAAAGAAAGAGAGGAGGAGAGGAGGAGAGGGGGAGAGGAGGAGGAGGGAAGGAGGAGGGGAGGAGAGGAAGAGAGGAGGAGAAGAGGAGGGGAGGAGAGGAGTAGAGAATAAGAGGAAGTGGGAGAAAAGCGATGGTGGAAAAAGAAGAGGGAGAAGGGAGAGGAGCAAAAAAAAAGAGGAAAGAAGTGGGGTGGAGGAGGAGAGAAGACGAGAAGAAGGACGAGAAAGATGAGGAGGAATGGAAGGAGGAAGACAAGGAGGAAGTGATGGAGATGGAGGAGGGGAAGAAGAAGGAGGAGGAGGAAGAGAAGGAGGAGGAGGGAAGATGAGAAGGAGGAGGAGGGAAGATGAGAAGGAGGACGAGGAGGAGGAGGAGGAAGGGAAGGAAGAAGAGGAGGAGGAAGTGATGGAGATGGAGAAGGGGAAGGAGGAGGAGGATAGGGAAGATGAGAAGGAGGACGAGGAGGAGGAGGAATGGAAGGAGGAAGACAAAGAGGAAGTGATGGAGATGGAGGAGGGGAAGGAGGAGGAGGAGGAGGAGGAGGAGGAGGAGGAGGAGGAGAAGGAGGAGGAGGAAGAGGAGACCCTTTAGTCCATGTCAGAATCTGCTGAATGAGCAACTTCGAGGACGACCTGATTCCATTTTATTTTCATTTTTTTTTTATTTCTTGGGGGACCATTCTGTGCATAAAAAACGGGGGGGGGGAGACCTATGACGAGCCATCTCCATTAACCCCTTGACAGTGCAATAGAAGGCGCGCATTCATGTTTTTTGTTTAGTTAATTCCAAATAACTTTAAACAGTTTTGTAAAAGCTGTAGTCTAAAATTTTTAGTTGTTATTACTTATCTATTCTATTTCATCTATCTACTCATTATATTCTAATTTTCATTAATTTATTTATTCATTTATTTATTCATTTATTTATTTATTTGTTTATTTAAAGGGTTACTATATGAGGAAGGGGGTCATCATATAATGAAGTGGTGAGGATAAACTAGCTCTGGATGTCAGGGCCAGCTGTGGAAGAGCTGTGCCTCACTGCACTGTCTTTTACCTAAGTAGTATGGTGGAGAGTATACCTTTTGACTTTGGCTACCTCGCTTATAATGAAGGTAAAGCCCTTGGTATATAGATAGATAGATAGATAGATAGATCGGAAAGAGTTACTTAGTGAACCACTTATCTTTCTGGTGAAGAACTATAGACGTCGAGTTGACACTGCAGATGCCATAAGTACCTGGAACGCAAACAAACAATATTAGTATCGAACCCCTTTCATGACGACTTTCTTATAAAAAAGGGGCCTTCCATATAAAGGATTGAAGCCTTTGATGCATGGGATTTAAACCTTTCACATATAGGACAAAACCTTCAGAAAGAGTTTGCAATCCTATAGGAGGTTCTGAACCTTTCACATCACGTAATATAGGAGCTAGAACTAAAAGATTCGCAAACTCGATCAAAAGGATATAAATTTCAGAAAGGGTATCCTATCCTATAATAAAGGATTCAAATCTCCCATTTATAGGATCCAAGTGTTTATATAAGGAATAGGTTTTAGTTTATTTATGAATTGGTTCATTACTCATTCTTAGAGTTAATCAGAGACTATATTGATGGCAATAAAAAGCATAATCGTATTAGGAATCATGATTAACTGACAAGAAATAATGCTTCATATAATAATAAAGATTAAAAATATATATACATTAATCAATGTAAAAACAAACTAAAACACAATTAGAAATATCATTACTTCATAATAACGGTGGTAAAAGAAGAAGAAGAAGAAGAAGAAGAAGAAGAAGAAGAAGAAGAAGAAGAAGAAGAAGAAGAAGAAGAAGAAGAAGAAGAAGAAAGAAGAAGAAGAAGAAGAAGAAGAATAAGAAGAAGAAGAAGAAGAAGAAGAAGAAGAAGAAGAAGAAGAAGAAGAAGAAGAAGAAGAAGAAGAAGAAGAAGAAGAAGAAGAAGAAGAAGAAGAAGAAGAAGAAGAAGAAGAAGAAGAAGAAGAAGAAGAAGAAGAAGAAGAAGAAGAAGAAGAAGAAGAAGAAGAAGAAGAAGAAGAAGAAGAAGAAGAAGAAGAAGAAGAAGAGAGAGAGAAAAAAGTGGAATTGCTTTTGATGGCTAGGTGGATAACGACCCCCTGATTAATTGCCGTAATACCAATAACAATGAGAGCGGGAATATTAATGATAATGAAATATGACATGATTTAATAAATCATATGACTGTGGTACTTGAGAGAATGGCTTCAATATTAATGATCAAGATAACACCTTCAGTTGCAGTAATGGGATAAAATTGGACAAATTCAGCTTTAATAAGGAAATAGGCAAGAACTGGTTTACCATCAGTGATTAACGAATGAAATAGACTTATAAACCATTTAGTGAGCGCTAAAGCTATCGGTTGTTTTTGGAGATGATATAATTTTATGGATGGGGGTGACAGGTATTACTGGACATGGAACTGCCGAGCGTAGGCTTTATGATCTCTTGCACTCTCCTTCATTCTTATGTTATTATGAAGGAACCTGGGTTCACATCCCCAAAGCAACTAATGATTGTCACTTACCCTGGCCTTCCTAACACAGAGGGCAAGGGTGATACCTACAGTCACTGCTAAGAGGCTTACCTGATTAACCCTCATCTTTTTAATTTTGATTATTCTATCCTAACTAACTGACACCAACGTTTTTATTCAGTTTAAATGGCCAAATAGGTACCAACGCTTTTGTGCTCATTATCTATTAAGACTTCTCTCTCTCTCTCTCTCTCTCTCTCTCTCTCTCTCTCTCTCTCTCTCTCTCTCTCTCTCTCTCTCTCTCTCTTTGTCTCTCTTTCTCTTATTCTACTCTTCCCTATTTTCCTTTTCTTTACGCCTTCCACATTTCTTAAAGTGACATACCAACCAATTCCATGCACAAAATTTCTTTTTTTCAGACTAGAAGATTACATTCTCTTCATGATAAAAGTGACCCATGAAAAAATAAATGAATAAACTAACAAACCCATCCACGCAAGACAAAACGATATACACTTAAAAAACACAAAATAGAAAAAAACAAAACAAAACATGGGTACATCAATTTCTTTTTTTTATCGTGATACTGCCCCCGTGCTCCCTTGTCTGCCCTCCTCCTCTTCTTCTTCCTCCTCCTCTTCTTCTTCCTCCTCCTCCTCCTCTTCTTCCTCTTCATATACGGCGACGTTACAGGAAAATTCTGTTTCTCAGCGGCAAGACACCGCGCGGCCTCAGCATTCGATGGTCTTCGTTATTTGCTCTCTCCCTCTCTCTCCTTCTCTATCTCCCTTTCTTTCTCTTTATCTCCTTCTCTCTCTCTCTCTCTCTCTCTCTCTCTCTCTCTCTCTCTCTCTCTCTCTCTCTCTCTCTCACTCTTCCTCCCCGCTTCGCTCCTTCTCTCCCCGTCTTCCCCATTTCCTCTCCTCTCCCTCACTCCTCCTTTACCCCATTTGCACTCCCCTTCTCTCTTCCTTTCTCTTCATCTCTTCTCTCGTTAGTTTCCCCTCCTTCATCTCCCCTTCCTCATATTCCTCTTTTTCACCCTCCAGGGGAGGCGACGCTTTCCCCCTCCTGGCTGACCTCCTCTCCCTCCCTCACTCACTCACCCGCTGTATATTCCCCTCACTCCCTCCCTCCTTCTCTCCTTCCCTCCACTCCCTCTTCTCCCTCACCGTTTTGTCTCCATCTTCTCCAACATTACCCCTCGGCTGTCCTCATTACTTCTCCACCATTTGTCTTTTATGTCAACAATTTCCTCGTTTCCAGGGCAATCCGCCTCCTCCTCCTCCTTCTCCTCCTCCTCCGTGTCTTTCTTAATCTTTGAACATTTTCCCTCTATCTTTTCTTCGTGCAGATATCTTTTACTTCCTTATACTTTTCCTTTTATCACCATAATGATCAATTTCAGCTATATTAACTTGATATCACTGATGCCGTCTCTCCAATCATCACTTGTTACAACTATTTTATCATTACCATTATTGTTTTTGTTGTTGTTCTTACTACAAGTCTTAATATTTTCAAATCTTGCACACTTTCTTTCATTCCAAGTACCGTTCGGTGATTTTCTTAATCTTCTTTTTAGCTAGGAGGTTATCATTAATCGTTATCCTTATCGTTATGTAATTATATATTTTTTGAATTTCTAAACGGTAATGTCAACAACGCTGGCACCTCTCATCTTCTCCTTTGCCGTCTCCCGTGGCAACAGAGTCACTCCTACGTTTGTCTTTTGCTTATTTCTTATGTTTTCATCTTACCTTTATTCCACCCTCATCCATCTTCATTCCTTCTCTCCCTCTATCTCTTTCTCTCTTTTCCTCTCTCTCTGTCTCTCTCACCCTATTTCTCGTTCTCTGTCTCTCTTTCTCTCTATTTGTCTCCCTCTCTTTATCTCACCGTATTTTTCTTTCATTCTCTCTCTCTCCCTCTCTCTCTCTCTCTCTCTCTCTCTCTCTCTCTCTCTCTCTCTCTCTCTCTCTCTGTGTGTGTGTGTGTGTGTGTGTTGGTGTGTGTTGGTGTGTGTGTGTGTGTGTGTGTGTGTGTGTGTGTGTGTGTGTGTGTGTGTGTGTGTGTGTGTGTGTGTGTGTGTGTGTGTGTGTGTGTGTGTCTATCACTCTATCTATCTTTCGCTCTGCCTCTCTCTCTTTACTCTATCTCTCTCTCTCTCTTTTTCACTCTATCTCTCTCTGTCTCTCTCTCTATCATTCTTCATCTCTCTTTCGCTGCCTATCTCTCTCTCTCTCTCTCTCTCTCTCTCTTTGTCTCTCTCTCCCTCTCCAGTGCCACGAGTAATGTAAAGCTTCCCCGAGTGCCATTTTGTTCTCGAAAGGGAAGACAGTGCCCCGGCCGGGGGTCGGAGGGTGCTGGGGCCCCGCAGTGAACCTTCCTCCAAAGATAACGAGAGTTACCGACCGACCTGACACTAACTTCCCCTCACCGCCTCCGCTGCCAGGGCCCGTACAGAGAATAAACTTCATGCAGAGGAGGAGGAGGAGGAGGAGGAGGAGCAAGAGGAGGAGGAAGAGGAGGAGGAAGAGGAGGATGGAGAGGAGAAGGAAGAGGAAGGGGAAGAGGAGGGAGAGGAGTGAGAAAATGAGAAAGGGGAAGAGGAGAAAGAAAAGGAGGAGGAGGTGAAAGGGGAAGATGAGGAAGAGGAGAAGGAAGAGGAGGAGGAGTAAAAAGAGGAAGGTGAAGAGAAGGGAGAAGAGGAGGAGAAAGGGAAAGATGAGGAAGAGAAGGAGGAAGAGAAGGAAGAGAGGAAGAGGAGGAGGGAGGGGAAGAGGAGGAGATGAGGAGAAAAGAGAGGAAGAGGCAGTGCAATGTAGTGCAATTCGAATCTTTCAGGGAAGGAGGAAGGTGAAGAAGAAAAAGAAGAGGAGGAGGAGGAGAAAGGGGAAGATGAGGAAGAGGAGGAGGAAAAGGAGGAAGAGAGGGAGAGGAGGAGGAGGAGGAGGAGGAGGAAGGGGAAGAGGAGGAGATGAGGAGAGAAAAAAGAGGAAGAGGCAGATCAGCGTAGTACAGTTCAAAGCTTGAAGATTCATTTAGATAAACACGTAAGCAATAATGCTGTAATGTCTGCCAACTGTTTGGTTTGCCTTTTTATTAATTTCTTCGTTTAACCATCTGTTCTTAGTATCCGACCTAGTTATGGACCAAAAGGTCTCCCGTCGGTATGCTCTTCTTTGCAATCCTTTGTAAGTTACAAAAGTCGCTTTCCGATTTTTTTTTTTTTTTAACTTCGTGGAAGTTTGCTGGCCGAGCGAATTAGGGCGTCGTTACCTGCGGCGAAGGTCGAGGGGATGGCGGTTTGACCACTGCCACCAGCGAGTTGGACCAAGGGAATGGTTAATTAAATTCCACGGTACAAAGTCCTCTGTAAGGGACACCATCCTAGCCTCCTGATGGGGGGGAGGAGGGGGTGTTGTGATGTAAAAATAAGTAAATAAACAAAATTGCTAAATGAATAAATAAATAAAAATAAAATCGGTTGAGAACTTATTCT
>NC_134786.1:55612758-55620258 GCF_046742065.1 Oratosquilla oratoria
AACCCCATTTCCGATATGATAGAAGCGCTGGTTAACGGAATAGAACCTAACCCAAACATAAATCCATTCTACCCTCCCACATCACCCTAACCAGGTAATCTTAAACTCCGGAACAAACCCAACCCACGTCAACACAAGCACCGACCTCAGAGGAAGTTAAGTTTGTGCTAATCCAGTTCACACTAACTAGGTTGCTCGAATCGTGTATATTTGGAAAAAGTTTAATCCTTTCCGTACCCACAAAAATTACTTTAAACCGTAGGCATCACTATGCAATTCTAAGCCTTTATAGCTAAAAATACATTTTCGCTACATTTTCTATAAAATGTTCCCACTGAATCAAAGCAAACAAATAAATAAGTAAATAGGTAAATAAACAAATAAAATAAATCTTCCACAGTCCAACCAAGATAGAGTGAACTCTGATTGCAATTTTTTTTTATTTACTTATTCATTTTTACTAAACCCTTCAACAGAAATTAAAATATATTCCCCATGAATGCGTTATGTAAATGGAAAAATCTATTTCAGAAATTTAGATTCAATTTTGCTACGGTTTGTGGTATTCGACAATTCAATATATATATTTATATATATATATATATATATATATATATATATATATATATATATGTGTGTGTGTGTGTGTGTGTGTATATATATACATATATGTACAGTATATATGTATATATATATATACATGTATGCATATGTGTGTGTATATATATATATATTATATATATAAAATATATATATATATATATATATGTGTATGTGTGTGTGTGTGTATATATATATATATTACATATATATATACATATATATATATATATATATATATATATATATATATATATATATATATATATATGGGGACCTCCATGCTCAAGGGGCGTAACCAGATGGAAGCACCCTCTGTCTACCCTTGAAAGCAGAATACTGGAATTGGACCTTTACGTCCCTTTAACTAAGGGTATGTAATCGCGTGCTGTGGCGAGTGAGAGTCATGATGAAGTATACAAACTCCATGCTCAAGGGGCGTACTTGGCTGAGGCAGTCAGCCAGTCACCGCGCCGGCTAGTGTCCTGCCTGCCTGCTCGACCAATCACAGCGCCGCTCCGAGTTCCTCACGCCTCCCCGCCTCAGTACACACACGTGGTGAGTTTAAGGACTACGGACAGTAATTTTCGTGAGTTATGATTTAATTAATTTTGTCATTGATTTTTTTTTAGATAATTAATAATAATTATTTACACCACAAAAACACTTATAAAACACGAACCAATAAGAATTCAGGGCTTCTTAGTTGTAATACACTTGCTAACTGTGCCAAAAATTAACAAAATCGAATGATAAACACTTACACATATAAAATTACCCCTGGATTTTTTTTTCATTGAAGGAAAAATTCTTTTGAAAAAAAAAAATACACCATGGAATTTGTCTCCTCGTAAGCTATCTTTTCATACCAAATACCTTTACTTTTTTTTTCTTCATTGTATAATTGTTGTTAGACTTTAAACACGTTTTTCTCAAAACTTTGTTTTTGGCGTATACGCCCCTTAAGCACGGAGATCCCCATATACTTGGACCTGGTTGGAAAGGTGGCACACTGCCCGTAAGCACACGAAGCAATGTGGTTGGACCTTTATTAGACAATGACCCAGCAGGAACACCCGGTTTTCTTTTGGTTGTACTATTCATGGTTGCTATGAAAGGGTTTTGGCAGTAATCTCACCTCCCTGCCAACTGGTTTCTAGTGAGATATTTCCATGGTGTCACCTTATTCATTATATTCGGTGAATCCCTATATCTATAGGGTGCCCAATGGTCCACGTCATCATTATCTATGAGAGATTTCCCTGTTCGCCATCAGGGACGTGCCAGTTAGCACTGTCCAAGCAGATCCAAGTCTTGGACTTTAAGCAACATGAAGAAAATGAAGATATATACTTACAACGTAGGAAATCTCTCAGAAGACCACAGGCTAGAGATTTTAATGGAAGAACTAAACATCAAGTGGGACATCGCAGGACTGAGTGAAGCCCGAAGAGCGGAAGAAAAGCTGTTACAACTACAAGATGGTCACCATCTATTCTACTATAGAGGTCAGGACAAAGAAAGATATAATGGAGTAGGATTCTTAATAATCCGAGAGGTTACTGGTAACGTAATCAAGTTCAATAGTTTATCAGACAGGGTAACTTGGATTGCGATAAGGCTGTGTAAATGGTACACTAAAAATAGTTCAAGTTTATGCACCAACTTCAAAGTGCTCAGACGATGAAATTGAGTCTTTCTATGATGATTTAAGTCAGGTAATAGGTCAAGAAAAAAGTCAGTACACGTTGGTAATAGGCGACTTTAATGCTTAAGTGGGGAAGAAGAAGGGGGATGAGTAGAACAAATAGCAATACTAAACTCGCTACGCAAACAGGGTACAAACAAACAGATCATAAGGGTTTAGAAAAACTTTATGCGAAAGGTACCGCTATAATTCGACTACATAAAGATACAGAAAATATCAAGATCGAGAAAGGAATACGGCAAGGAGATATTATTTCACCCAAATTATTTACAACTAGTTTGGAAGAGATCTTCAGGAGATTTATTTGGAAAGAGAAGGTTTGAAGATTAATGGCGAATATTTGAACCACCTAAGATTTGCGGATGACATTATTCTTATTTTAGAAAGAGCAGAAGACTTGTAAGATATGCTGAGTGATCTGAACAAGGAAAGTCTCAAAGTAGGTTTAAAAACGAATAAGAGTGAAACCAAATTAATGTTCAGCACTAAAAGTTCAAGGTAAAGAGATTATAATTGATGGTGAGAGTCTTGAAGAAGTTGATAATGAAATGATAATGAAATAGAAATATGTATTACAATTGGTTGGGAAGTGTTTGGTAAGTATGATACAATCCTGAGAGGCTCTCTACCTTTATGTTTGAAAGGTAAAGTTTAAAATCAATACATTCTGCCAGCAAAAATCTACAGGTGTGAGACTTTGAAAGTGACGAAGGCTAACAGAACTAAAGACTGCAGATAGGAGAATGGAAAGATCAATGAAGGGAATAACGCTGAGAGACCGAAAGAGAGCAAGTTGGGTGAGAGAGCAGACGAGAGTGAAAAAGATTATGGAGGCGGTAAAAGAGAGGGAGTGGAATTGGGCAGGTAAGTTAGTGAGTACGGCTGATGAACAATGGAGCAAGTGTGTTACTAAGTGGACGGCGCGAGATGGGAAACGTGGAAAAGGGAGAACAGACAGAGGTTGGAGAGACGAGATTGAGAAGTTTGCTGGAGTGACGTGGCAGAGGTTGGCACGGTCGTGTGAATCATGGAATGCTATGAAGGAAGCCTTTGTTAAGCAGGGGACTCAAAATGGCTGATTTGATACATATACATATGTGTATATATATATATATATATATATATATATATGAATATATATATATGTATGTGTGTGTGTATACATATACATTATATACATATTATATATATATATATATATATATATATATATATATATATATATATATATATATATATATATATATATATATACTGGGTGGTGGAAGAACAACGAAGATGCTCTCGGAATAGATTATACTCTTACGTTACGACCACTTTGGTCTTCTTCAGAGAAATGTCTGGATCTCATGGGAATACCTGCTTTATGCACTTATGCACTATTCCGAGAGCATTTTCGTTTTACTTCCACCACCCAAAATCTCTCTCTCTCTCTCTCTCTCTCTCTCTCTCTCTCTCTCTCTCTCTATATATATATATATATATATATATATATATATACATACATACATATATGTATATATATATATATTATATATATATATATACATATACATATGTATATATATATACACAGATGTATATATATACATAGGTATATATATACACATATGTATATATATACACATATGTATATATATATATATATATATATATATATATATATATATATATATATATATATATAACAACTGGCTGTTTTAAGAGAAGTTTAGATAGTTTTATGGATGGGGATGACAGGTAGTAAGGGACATGGGACTACCCAATGCAGGTCTTTCGCTCTCTTGCAGTCTCTCCATTTTTATGTTCTACGGATTAAGCTGGGTCTACAGTGGACCAAATGGTGTTATGACGATTTTGGTAGGTCAAATATCAGTGCAAGGGAAACATTTCTCCCCTCAATCAGATGCGAACAAGTGAGGAATTAACTTTGTTAATTGATATTGAAATGCGATCAAATAGCGTCAATTTTTGTTCTTGTCTCTTATATCAGGATTTTTTTTTTCGAATGCTACACCAAGAAGGCGCTGTTTGAAACGCATCTGTAGAGGGGAAACGCATTTAATCCAAACCGGAGGTGACGTGCAAATGTGTTCGGAAGTCTTTGAACGGCTTCAGCACGGCAGTTCTGAACCCGAAATGAATGAAATTATCTGGCAACGAATGGAAATGTCGTCATCATGTTAAGTGAGATGGTTTAAAACGCTTTACCAATGGGGCAATGCACTTCAGCTTCCTCCTCATTATCCCGTGGCTGTTACCCCGGTGTCACACTGCACGGTGGCGCCGGATGCGGCCAGATCATGGGCAAGATCAATTGGCTTAATTAAATCACCTGGCGACAGCCAGAACTGTATATAACGAACACATCTCCCCTCACATTGGTTAGAATAATGTCATAACCTTTCGAGTCTAATGACTCTTAATAAGTGAGACTTTGCTGTAGCCAAAAACAAGCCGCAACGGCGGCGCCGGACAGTGTGACACCGGCATAAATACGTATAAGGTCTTCTGCGTAAACTATGCGGCACCCCTACGGACCAAAGTCACGCAGTATCCTTTCATGAATGGAGCCTGAAATAGGAATAATATTCAACTTCAACGTCTATCTCTCCTCTATTATGCCACCTTCCTTCAACAAATCTTTGACGCCAATTTGACGCCACTCGATGACGCCGCATCTTCGGTGCTCGTATTGACCAGATAAGAAGAGTGGTTCCCAAACTATATCATATGCCTCCCCTTTTTTCCTTCCAGCAGACCCGCACCCCACCCCCACATTTTTTGTATTTATATGAAATTATATATATTTTTCTACCTATATATTTGCTAGTTTTATGTTAATAGAAAACGGGTTGGGGTGACTGACAAAATGATGCATTGCACGTATGTAATAGCAGATACTTTCTCTTGGAATTATTTCATTATACTTATTAAACTATGATTTTTTGAGCAGATGACTTGACGACCCCTCACGCCTCCGAAAGGGGGGGGGGGTTGCGCCCCCCTAGTTTAGGAACCACAGGTCCAGAGGGATAAAAGCAATCGGGGATGAAAGAAAATACTCAGGGCCTCCTGGGGTATAATGAGGGTTTGGGACTAGCCTCCTAGTTGCAGTGAAGCTAACGCTGAAAAAAAAAAAAGTAAAAGGAGACGCAGGAACGGTTAACTGACCTCACTTCGCTCGTTCTCAGTTCGTGAAGGAAACGGTCGCCAGGATTCGAGCATGATATTAGTTCCTCACTCACGCAAGCTGCCACTGTAAAACACACACACAAACACACACACACATACACACACACCTACACACACACACACAACACACACACACACACGCCACCTTCATCCCTATCCATAAAGTTACCTAATCATCTCTTAAAACAACCAATTGTTTCAGCGCTCACTATATCATGGTCACGAAGTCTATTCCATTCGTTAACCACTCTGTTGGTAAACCAGTTCTTCTCTATATCCTTCTTAAATCTCAATTCGTCCAATCTAAATCCATTACTACGAGTCCTGACCTGTTGTCTTAATATGATGACCTTGACTGCGTCACTCTTGTTTATGCCCTTGACTCATTTGATCACCTCTATTAGATCACCCAGCTCTCTTTGCTTTTACAGAGAATGTAAGTTAAGGTGCCTAAACCTGTGCTCGTATGGTCAATTTCTAAACCCTTTTTGAATAATCTTGGCTAACGTCCATACCACTCTGAACACACCACTTCTCGTCCGATCAGCGAAGTTAAGCAGCGTTGGGTCTTGTTAGTGCTTGGATAGGTGACCGCCCGGGGACACCAGATACTGTTGGTATTTATTTACACACCTCGTGGCGCTGTGGTTAGAGTTCTCGCCTGCCACTACGGCGGTCCAGGTTCGACTCCCGCCCAGGGCTGAAATAATTTCGGTATCGCTGCGCTGCGGGTTGTTACTCCAACTCTCGTGGGCGGGAGTTGTGTGTGTGTGTGTGTGTGTGTGTGTGTGTGTGTGTGTGTGTGTGTGTGTGTGTGTGTGTGTGTGTGTGTGTGTGTGTGTGTGTGTGTGAGGTCACAGTATTACCCATAGATCGGTCATACTAGCTCTGAGCTCTCATCTGGGAAGTTCATAACTGTCGATCACGAGTCCAACACGTGATCCAAGACCATGATGAATCACACACAAATTAATTCGAAGCTGTGTGTGATAGTTGAAGAGTTGGGGTCCCACGTGGGTTACTCCCTTGCTATATACTACAGTTAAGTAAACACACACACACACACACACACACACACACACACACACATACACACAAACGACCGAGAGCTGAAAAAAATGTTTATGATGTAGCTTAACCAATTAATTAATTAATCAATTAACCAAGCAATTAATTGATCAGCCATTCACAGTCCACTGCTGAACACAGGCCTCTTCCAAACATTTCCATGAGTCGCACGACTTCGCCAACTTGTACCATGTCACTCCTGCAAAGTTCTCTATCTCATTCCTCCGCATTCTGTTCAAATTTAACCTCTTTAATACGAGTTAAAATATCGCGGGCAGCATTTGCTGCCTGATGTACGATGATGCATCACAATACTCGCATTATAAAATATAAAGGTACAGCTGCATTACTTGTTCTCTATCATTCTGAATGTTAATAACTACAGAAAATGAAATCAGGCCAGTTCACAGAATATGGGGATCACTCAGCTACAAATATAAAATAAATATAATCAACACGCCGACGCCAGGATCCTCGTATACCCACTCGCTCCTCATAACGCCTACGTGGGCGTCATCGTATCGAAGGGGGTTAAAAGTTATCCCGGACCCCCATTGGAGAGGAGCCCCAGAGAGGTGTTCCAATTTTTCCACATAAGAAAAACAGTCAATAAAACTGTTAAATATAGATCCTCATAAAGATATAGACAAAAATATCTGAGTATTTAAGAATATCTAAAATATATCTAAAATAAATAAATAATGATAAAGTACATCTAAAATAAATAAATAATAATAAGATAAATAAAACAAATTAAAATATCTAAAGTAACAAATATCTAAATACCTGAAAAAATTAAAGTGACAACATTGACTTCTTTTAAGGAGGTGGTCTTAAGAGTTACATAATCTTTAGATTTTCTGCTGCATTTTTTTTTAGATTTGTATTTATTTTAATTGGTAACATTGCTCTCAGATCCCTTTGCACAC
>NC_134786.1:55622758-55625258 GCF_046742065.1 Oratosquilla oratoria
GCACACACCTACACACACACACCTACACACACACAAATGCACACGCACTACATACACACACACACACACACACACACACACACACACACGCACACACACACACAACTACACACACACACACACATACACACACACCTACACACACACAAATGCACACGCACTACATACACACACACACACACGCATACACACACACAACTACACACACACAACTACACACACACACACACACACACACACACACACACACACACACACACACACACACACACACACACACACACACACACACACATACACACGAATGGAACATGTAAATATTCTCGTCTCCAGAAAAGAAACAATACTAAGAAAGTGATAAATAAATTAAAATATTAAAAGAAAATAACAATAATAAAAATAACACTTGTACTAACAGTTATATCGACGATAGCAATGTTAACAATAAAAGAAATGCCTGGTTGAGACCTGACAATTCTATTCAGGCCAATCGTGGTGATATGAAGTTTTCTACGATGATTACGTCCTCTCAACTAAATAAAGCAATCTGGCGTCAGCCAGAATATAGTCAGTAAAGACTGTCTTAATACTACATGGGATGAAAGGGTCAAAGGATTCACCACGTAAAGATAAATGAATAAATAAATAAATAAAATAAATAAATAAACAAAAAATAATAAATAAGCTAATAAAAACAAATAAGTAAATAAATGAAAATTCTAAATAAATAAATAAATAAATAAATAAATGAAACGAAACAAAACAAATCACTAATTGGACACTTACTTCCCCATGGCCCCGCCCCCCATGCCAGCTCGCTGCGCGCTGATTGGCTCCGCGTACATTCTTCCACGTGACGGCCCGCGAGTTATTTGTCCCACACACCCTCGTCATTTAGTTAAAAAGTGTTTATTTTACCATATTTCTACCTTTTCGTTTATTTTTTCGCTCAAAGTGAGAAAAGGAAAAGATAACGATGAATTAAGATATTGGGATTCATGGATGCAATCAACCGAGGAATATATATATATATATATATATATATATATATATATATATATATATACATATATATACATATATATATATATATACATATATATATATATATATATATATACATATACATATATATCTCTATATATATATATATACATATTTATATTTATTTATATATATATATATATATATATATATATATATATATATATATATATATATATATATATATATATATATACCGTATATGGATACACTGAAAAAGGGCAACGCTGTACTAAAACATGGAAATTCTGATACACAATGACAGACCCATTGCTCCTCACACACGTATAATAATAAAGAGCAAAGGCTTTAAAGATCCCAGACTCTCTATCTCTCTCTCTCTCTCTCTCTCTTTATCTCTCTCTCTCCCTTCTTCTCTCGGCCAAACAAATAAACAATTACGCTCAGACAAAACCTCAGAAATATTGTCTTGCCCTCACTGTGACATTACCATCCGTTATGTTTAATTGTTTTCCCTTCCCTCTGGAGGCTTTGATCCTGACGCGAAGAATGCTTCCTCTGGAAATTGCCTTCATCGCGATGAAAAAGAAGTGTGTTTATGGGAGGGGAGGGGAGTGAAATGGTACACTCAAGACCAAAAGTCATTATCACCTGGAAGAATGATGGCCTTAAAGATCTTTGATTATATAGACGGAAGGGCTTGTAGCTCGGGGGAATATGTGCTTCGCCCGAGGACACGTAGGGGATTTGACAAAATCACTACTACTGTATGATTTATTGTATTCCATCCAGTCAGATCATGATGATTTATAAATTCACTGAATGTAGTTTAATCATGGTTTAAGATCGCGATGTAGTCTACACGTACATACTGGCCTTTTTTTATAAAGAAAAAAAATAAAACAAAACTATATATAGAATAATAAAAACAATAATAATGATAGTAATGATAAAAATAATTATAATTGGATACATAAAGTAAAAAGAAATAATCAAATAATAATAACAATAATAATGATGATGATGAAATAGAAACACATGGGTAAATAAACAAACAAGTATACAAATAAATAAAAAATAAATAAATAATTAACACAAAAATTAATTCAATCAACCGGAACTCGATCCCTCGTTTCGTTCGAATTACCCAAGATGCGACCCAGCGCACCCTCACCCCCCACGGTCCAGTCTATCCCCCCCCCACTTCCCCCCCTCTCCCCCTCCCCCCTACTCACAACAACTTTCATCTTCCAAAGAGGTTGAAATCACTTGGCCGCCTCGTACATTACGCATTTTTCAAATTGTTTTCATTTATTATGCAAATCGACCCCCGGTTCGTTGAACAACGGGGACCTCAGATGAGTCCGTCCTTTTTTTTTTTTTTTTTACTTTGAGCTCGTGTGTAGCTGATCTTTATTCCCCTGTTTACATGTTACAGTCCAGCCGTAATTACATACCCCGCGTCTTTCTCTCATCATGAATATTCCCGTAAAGA
>NC_134786.1:55632758-55635258 GCF_046742065.1 Oratosquilla oratoria
GAGGAAGAAGAGGACGAGGAGGAGGAGAAAAAGGGGGAGTAAGAGGAGGAGGAGAAAAATGGGGAGTAAAAGGAGGAGGAGTAGAAAGAGGAGGAAGACAAGGAGTAGGAGAAAGAGGAGGAAGAGGAGGAGGAGGAGACGGAGGAGAAGGAGAAGGAGGTGGAGGAAAGAAAGAAGAGGGAAAAAGGAGGACAGGAAGAAAAGTGATCAACCACTCAGGCATTTCGAATTCACTGCTGAACAAAGGTCTCTTTCGTACCATTCTCTGCCACGTCACTCCCGCAAACTTTTCTATCTCATCTCTCCACATTCTGTCTGGTCTACCTCTTCCACGTTTCCCATCTCCCGGCGTCCAGTCAGTAATACGCTTGCTCCATCGCTCATAACTCTTTTGCGGTAACTTTGCTGCCCAATTCCATTTTTCTTTTTTATCGCTTCCACAATATCGTTCTCCCTATTCTGCTCTCTCACAGAACTTGCCCTCTTCTTCTCTTTCAGCATTATTACCAATACCGATCTCTCCATTTTCCTTGGCGCAATCCTCAGCTTTATCTCCATCACCTTCGTCAATTTCCAAGTCTCACATTCGTCAATTATAGCTGGGAATATACACTGATTGTAAACATTGCGTTTCAGACATATACTATAGGGAGAGAGCCTCTTACGATCCTCTTATATTTACCAAACATTTCCAACCAAATGTGATACGCCTTTCTACAGTATTTCATTTTCATGATCTTTACTCAGTTTCAACACCTGGTCCAAATATTTACACTCTTCAACTTCTTCACGACTTTCACCATCGATTATAATTGCTTTACTTTGAACTTTTGAATTGAACGATACTTTGGTTTTACTCTTATTCATCTTCAAGCCTACTTTGAAACTTTCCTTGTTCAGATCACTCGGCATATGTTGCAAGTCTTCTGTTGTTTCCAAAATAAGAAGAATGTTATTCGCATATCTAAGCATTGATCTTGAAACCTATTTTGAGACTTTCCTGGTTCAGATCACTCAGCATATCTTGCAAGTTTTCTGTTGTTTCCGAAATACTAAAAATGTCATCCGCATATCTAAATGGATTGAAATATTCCACAATGACCTTCAATCCTTTACCTTCTCAACCTAGCCACATGAAAGCCCTCCGAGGCAAGCTGTAAATAGCTTAGGTGAAATTGTATCGCCTTGCCGTACTCCTTACTCGATCTTTATCTTTTCTGCATCTTTGTGTAGTCGAATTGCAGCAGCACCTTTCACATAAATTTTTTCAGCTACGATGATACTGCTTGCAGATTTTGTACTGACTAACGCTTGACGTTTTAATTCGGCTGAAGGTCAGATTTAGGACCAAATCAGAAAGGGGAAGCGGGAGGAGGAAGAGGGAAGGGGAAGAGGGAGAGGGGATGGGAAGGAGGAATGTGGAGAGGGAAAAGGAGGGGGGAAAGGGAGGGGGAATAGGGATAGGGAAAGGGAAAGGGAAGAGAATGGAAGGGAGGGGAAAGGTGGAAGTTAGGAGGAGATCGAGGGAGGAGACACGAGGGCAGGAGTCAGGAGGGGAAGGAGGGGAGGGGAGAGAGGGTAGGGAGGGGAGGGAGGTGAAGGGAGGGAGAGGACTCGGAGGAAAGGAGAGAAGAGGGAAGTGGAGGAGAGTGGAGTAGAGCGGAAAGTGGGAGAAGAGAGGAGAATGGAGGGTGGTTAAGGGAAGGGAGTAGAGGAGAGAGGATTGGGGAAGGGACAAGGGGAGAAAGTTAGGAGAAATTTTTGCGAGGGTAGCGCTAGACATGGGAAAGGGGGTGAAGGGGGAGGGGGAAAGGGGGAAAGGGGAAAGGGGGAAGGGAGATTAGGGGAAGGGGGGAAAGAAACCCTGGGGAGGGAATGGGAGAAGGGTAGCGTGGGCGGCAGTCTGTCTTCGTACTAATGTAATATTCAGGTTCATTAGTCCGCTTATAACAACAACAGAGGGTTGGATGTGGTGGTGGGGGGTGGGGAAGGGAGGGAGGGACGGAGGGGGAGGGAGGGACGGAGGGGGAGGGAGGGTTGGAGGTGGTAAAGGGAGGGAAGTGTTGTAGTGGGAAGGAGGGTGGACTTGGCAGAGGAAGGGTAGGGGTGGAGGTGGTGGAGGATGTCGATATGGAGGTGAAGGAGGTGGATGGTGTGAATGTGGAGGTTGTGGTTGTGATTGAAATTATAGTGATGGGGATGACGTTGGAGGTGGAGATTGTGTGATGGGAAGACTGCAACTGGACGGTGACGGTAATTATATTGGCGGTGGTGGTGATGAAGATGACGAGTGGAACAAGGATAATGATGAAAGTGACGATAACGCTGCTGCTGATGAAGATATCAGAGGTGGTCATGAGATTGTTGATTGTGAATATATGATGATGATGATGATGATTATGATGGTTATGATGATTATGATGATAATGATAATGATAATGGTAACCATGATGATGATGATGATGATGATTATGATGATGATGGTGATAATAATGACGAT
>NC_134786.1:55645258-55650258 GCF_046742065.1 Oratosquilla oratoria
GGAGTTCTTATGTTAAGTATGACGCATGTGTGTGTGTGGTACAGTGTGTATTACTTTTGCAGAGCATGTTATGTGTGTGTGTGTGTGTGTGTGTGTGTGTGTGTGTGTGTGTGTGTGTGTGTGTGTGTGTGTGTGTGTGTGTGTGTGTGTGTGTGTGTGTGTGTGTGTGTGTGTGTGTGTGCGTGTGTTTTGTATGATACATATACGAGTATATATATATATATATATATATATATATATAATGTATATATATATATACACATCTACGCTAAATATACAGAATGTGTATACCGTTACATATATTAAATTCGTATGTCATCTTTACTATTACAATGACGTCACCAAGCCACCCATTCCATCCACGCCGAACTCTCGAAAGACTTAGAGTCAAGGGGAACCCCCCCTTGAACAACTCCCCCTTGAGCTCCCCCCTTGAACTCCCTCCCCAATTCTCCCCTTCCTCGTCTACTTCTTCTTCTTCTTCTTCTTCTTCTTCTTCTTCTTCTTCTTCTTCTTCTTCTTCTTCTTCTTCTTCTTCTTCTTCTTCTTCTTCTTCTTCTTCTTCTTCTTCTTCTCGTGCTTTTTCTCCTTTCTTCTTCTTCTTCCTCTTCTTCTTCTTCTTCTTCTTCTTCTTCTTCTTCTTCTTCTTCTTCTTCTTCTTCTTCTTCTTCTTCTTCTTCTTCTTCTTCTTCTTCTTCTTCTTCTCCTCCTTCTTCTTCAGCTTTTTTTCTCTTTTTCTTCTCTGAAGACGCGACATCTCGACTTCTTCCGGGAACCCGAAGAGCTCCATCTCGCTTCAAGAACTCAAAAACTCCCAAGAACTCGAGAACTCGTTCGACTTCCGTGACCTCGTCTCATTTCCGTGTTGTAAATGACCTGACCCCTACCGTTCCGGTGGAGGAAGTGGAGGAGGAGGAGGAGAGAGAGAAGAAGGGGAAGGAGAAAGAGGAGGAGGAGGTGGAAGAGAAGGACAAGAAAAAGGAGGAGGACGAGGAGGACGAGGAAGAAGATGAGCAGCACGAGTAGTAGCGCGAGCAGGGCCAGGAGGAAGAGGAGGAGGGCGAGGAGGAAGAGGAGGGTGAGGAGGAGGAGGTGGAGAGCGAGGAGGGTACGGAGGAGGAAGAGGAGGAGGGGGAGGAAGAGGAAGAGGAGCTGGAGGAGGTGGAGGGCGAGGAGGAAGAGGAGGGTGAGGAGGAAGAGGAGAGCGAAGAGGAGGGCGAGGAGGAAGTCGAGAACAAGGAGGAAGAGGAGGAGGAGGAGGAGGAGGAGGAGGAGGAGGAGGAGTAGGAGGAGGAGCTTGGCTCATTACTCGGCTATAAATAAAGTGGACTTCAGCTCAATCTACACTGAAGTACGTAACCTGCTGAAGTATTTAGAGACAATTTTTGAAGAATTAATTCAATTGAGGACTGTTCCTAGAAGCGGGACTCCACGTGCATAAAGGATAAGCAGATCGCTGAGGGTGATAAAGTCAAGGAATATTGCATGAGGAGGACCTGCTGGAGGAGAAGGTTACCTCCACCTCCTCCTTGACTCCTCCTCCTCCTCCTCCTCTTCCTTCTACTACTACTACTACTCCTTCATCCCCTCTCACCTCTCACTTCGAATGAGGTAATGTACTGATTTAATTAATTATATGGAATTATAAGGACTTTTGTGGCTCCCCTACGGACCCGAGTTACGAAACACTCGTGTGAATGGAAATTAACTGCCACAAAAAAAAAAGGAGGGGGTAAATTGTAACTTTAACCATCTCTCCCTGACGACTTCTATGAATTCTACCTCTATAGTGGGATATTGTCCCTATGGACAAAAGCCCCGGTTATCAGCGACGAAAGACAAATTCACTACCACCTCCTTCTTCTCCCTCCAGCTCCTCCTCCTCCTCCTCCTTCTCCTCCTCTTCCTCCTCTACCTCCATGTTAGTAGGCCGCTCATTAAAACTTGTCCCTTGAAAAGACGCTGTGGGTTGGACATCTTGACAAACAGACAGACAGGCAGGTAGGGACAGAGTCAAACAGACAGGCAGATAGGAGGACATACTTCAACATGCAAATGCACAGACAAACTGACCAATAGACAGACAGCCCAGACAGGCTTAGTACTAGACAGGATGAGTGACAGACCAGTGGGTAAGGAAGAGAGGGAGGGAGGGAAAGGGAAGAGAGAGGAGGGGGGGAAAGAGAGGAGAAGGGAGGGGGAAGGGATTGTGAGGAGGAATAGTGTAGGAGAAAAGTAAACATGGAAGGAATACGGGAAAGAATTTTAGAAGGAAGAGGGAGGAGGAGACGGAGAAAGGGAGGAGGAGGAGGAGGAGGTAGTGGGGGAGGAGACTAGAAAGAGGAAGAGGAGAAAGAGGAGGAGGAGGAGGAGGAGGAGAAGGGAAGGAGGAGAAGAAAAAATAGGTGAGGAGGGGAGGAGGAAAAGAAAGGGGAGGAGAAAATAGGGGGAGGAGGAGGAAGAGGAGGGGAGGAGGAGAAAGCGGTGGGAGGAGGAGGAAGAATAGAGGAGGAGGAGGAGGGGAGGAAGAGGATGTAGAGGAGGAAGAGTGGATGGAGGAGTGGGAGAAGGATATCAAAAAGGAGGAGGGAAAGACGAATTGGATGTGGAGGAGGAAGAGAAGGAAGAGGAGGAGGAGGAGGAGGAGGAGGAGGAGGAGAAGGAGGAGGAGAAGGAGGAAGAGGAAGTGGATGTGCAGGAAGAAGAAGAGAAGGAAGTGGAAGAGGAGGAGGAGGAATAGGATGGTAGTAAAGTAACAGGAGAAGGAAGTGGAGGAAAAGAACTAAAAGGAGTAGAAGGAAGAGAAGAAGAAGAAGGAGGAGGAGGAGGAGGAGGAGGAGGAGGAGGAGGAGGAGGAGGAGGAGGAGGAGGAGGAGGAGGAGGAGGAGGAAGAGGAGGAGACTTCTCCACAAGAGTCATCTGATGCACAAAATATCGGAGTCTTTGTTTTCGGAATTTGGCGACACAGAGGCAGGGGCCCACGAGCGTGGCGGCTCTTATCCTGTACATGACAGCGGGGCAAATATAGGGCGACATTGTCCTGACTGATCGGAAGGACATCTGTGCGTCAAATGAAAATTACGAGGCCGCGGGTGGTGGGGGTGGGGGTGGAGGGGAAGGAGGATGAGGAGGGGAGGGCTGCAGAGGGGAGGGGAGAAAAGGAGGGGAAGGGAGGGGAGGGGGAAGGGAAGGGAAGGGAGGGGAAATGAGGTAGGGAAGGGAAGGGTGTAAGGTGAGGGGAAGGGGAAGGGGAAGGGAAGGGAAGGGAAGGGAGGAAAAATGAAGTGAGGTGAGGTTAAGGAGGGGAAGTGATGGGAGGGGAAGGGATAAGAGAAGTGGGAGGTGGGGAGGTAAGGGAGGGTGGGGGAGAGGAGGAGAAATGAAGGGAGGAGAAGAGAAGGGAGAGAAATGAGAAGAGAGATGAGAGGAGGTGAAGGGGAAAGGAGATGAGGGAAGGTGAAGAGGGAGATGAGGGGAGGGACGCGGTGGGGGTAAATGGGGGAGAAATGAGGGGAGATGAGGGGGAAATGAAGGGAAATGAGGGGTGTCGTCAGGCGATTTTATTCATCTATGTGTGACGCCCAGTGCCATTATATCGAATCAAACAAACACTGGGAATGTCCAGCACCCGATTATTTATTTATGTTTTTTTTTTCTTCTTATAGCGGCGACAGCTGCCAACAATAAAAGATCCTGACTACACGATTACCTCAAATAAATGGCGACCCTATAAGGTAAGCCTAACCAATAAACCAAGACAAATAAAAGCTCACAGGACCCGACCATTGTCAACCGGGCTGATCAAGCTTTCTTTTTTTTCTGTGGTTCGTATCTCGCTGACAGCAGTCGGCAATAAAGTGGATTGACAATATCATTGTCAGCGAGATCTATTGACAATAAACCCCAGCTGCGGCTTAACTTTTGACCCCTTCTGTACTGCGACGTGGTCAATGTTACTCTGGCTGTCGCCAGGTGATTTTATTAATCGCCGTGGCGCTGCCTCGGGAAGTGTGTATGGGGTCCTAATTGGCCAAATCGCTCGTCTATTGTCGCGAATGTGCCAAGTGCGGGGGGCACCGCTGACACGTCGATCGCTTCTGAGCACCAGCTACGCTCGTAGAGCACCGTCACTGGTGGAGAACCAGAAGGAGAAGGAATAGGAGAGGAACAGGAGGACGAGGAGGATGAATAAGACGAGGAGGAAGAGGTGGAGCAGGAATAAGAAGAGAAGGAAGAAGAAGAAGAGGATGAATAGGAAGAGGCGAAGGAGAGGGTGTGGAGGAGGAAGAAGAGAAGGAAGAAAAGGAGGAAGAAGAAGAGGAATAAGAAGAGGTGGAGAAAAAGGACGAGGGAGAGAAAGAGAAGAAGAATAAGATGGAGAAGGAAGAGAAAGAAGAGGAAGGAAGAAAGAGAAAGAGAATAGGAAGAGAAAAAGGAGGAAGAGTAGGAGAAGGAGGAGGAGAAGGAGGGGAAAAGGGAGGAGAAGGAGAAGGAGGAGGATGTGAAACAGGAAGAGGAGGAGGATGGGGAGGAGGAGGATGGGGAGGAGGAGGATGGGGAGGAGGAGGATGGGGAGGAGGAGGATGGGGAGGAGGAGGATGGGGAGGAGGAGGATGGGGAGGAGGAGGATGGGGAGGAGGAGGATGGGGAGGAGGAGGATGGGGAAGAGGAGGATGGGGAGGAGGAGGATGAGGATGATGATGATGAGGAAGATGGAGAAGAGGAGAAGGAGGAGGAGGAGGATATGGATGAGAAAGAGGATGGGGAGGAGGAGAAGGATGAGGAAGAGGATGGGGTGGAGGGGAAGGAGTAGGAAGAGGAGGAGGTGGAAGATTTGGAGGAGGATTTCGTATTTCGTCAGCCATAACCAGCGCTTCTATCTTTGGCGAAAATCTGGCGTCGAGGACGTGAAGGAAGAGGAGGAGGAGGAGGAGGAGGAGGTGGAGGACGAGGAGAAGGAAGTGGAGGAGAAGGAGGGGGAGGAGAAGAAGGAGGAGGAG
>NC_134786.1:55660258-55665258 GCF_046742065.1 Oratosquilla oratoria
GAAGAAGAGAGGAGGGGAGGGAGGAGGTAGATGGGAGGAGGGGAGGGAGGAGGGGAGGGAGGAGGGGGAGGGAAGAGGGAGAAGGGAGGAGGGGAGAGAGGAGGGGAGGGAGGAGGGGAGAGAGGAGGGGAGGGAGAAGGAGAGGGAGGAGGGGGAGGAAAGAGGGGGAGGAGGAGGGAGGAAGAAGCTGAAGGGTAAATAGGTTTTGCGCGGAAGGGTGGTAGAAATGGAAGAAAAAGGAAGGAAGGAAGGAAGGAAGGAAGGAAGCAATTAAATAAAGAAAGTTGGATGAAAATAAGAAAAGACGAAAGGATGGACTGGAGAGAAGAAGGAAAATGGAAAAGACTTACAAAGTCAAGAAGGAAAGAAGAAAAAGGAAGAATAGGAAGAGGGAAGGAAAATAGGAAGGAAAGGAGGGAGACAGAGAGGAAGGAAGAAAGGGAGGAAGGAAGGAAGGAAAGGAGAGAGAAAAGAAGGAAGGAAAGGAAGAAGAAAGGAAAGAAGGAAGGAAGGAAAGAAGGAAAGGAAGAAGGAAGAAAGGAAAGATGGAAAAGAAGATAGAAGGGAAGAAGAAAGGAAAAGGGAAGAAGGGAGGAATATAAGGAAAGAAGCGAAGGAAAAAGGAAAGAAAGGAAGGAGGGAAGGAAAAGAACGAAGAAGAAAGGAAAGGAGGGATGCAGGGAGAAAGGAAAGAATATAAGGAAAGAATCGAGGGAAGGAGGAAAGAAAGAAAGGAAGGAAGGAAGGAAGGAAGGAAAGAAGGAAGAAAAGAAAAAGAAGAAGAAAGGAAATGAAGAAAAAGACGGAGAGGAATATAAGGAAAGATGGGAGGGAAGAAATAAGGGAAGGAAGGAAGGGAAGGAAGGGAAGGAATGGCGGAAGGGAAAAGACGAACTAAATAGGAGGTTTGTAAGAGGCCCTATGACGTAAGTTACGAAGTTCTTTGGTTCTCGCACACTTTTCAGAGTTATTCCTTCGAACTGGAAAGTCAATTCCAAGAGGTTCTTCTGGACTGGTGGCGCCATAAACACTTCGGAAGGCCGTACCAGAAGGAGACCAGCTGATCCATTCAGAGGGAAAGACAGTGAGAGAGAGAGAGAGAGAGACACACACACAGACACACACACACACACACACACACACACACACACACACACACACACACACACACACACACACACACACACACACACACACACACACACTTGCTTTTGGCAGTCCGTTGGTGATCGACGACGACAGTGCTCTGGTGCAGTGTGATGGGATGAGTGATGCTGTGTGTGTGTGTGTGTGTGTGTGTGTGTGTGTGTGTGTGTGTGTGTGTGTGTGTGTGTGTGTGTGTGTGTGTTTGTGTGTGTTTGTGTGTGAGTTTGTGTGTGTGTGTGTTTGTGTGTATTTGTGTGTGTGTGTGTGTGTATTTATGTGTGTGTGTTTGTGTGTGTGTGTGTGTGTGTGTGTGTGTGTGTGTGTGTGTGTGTGTGTGTGTGTGTGTGTGTGTGTGTGTGTGTGTGTGTATGTGTGTATTTGTATGAGTGTGTTTATGTGTATTTGTGTGTATGTGTGTGTATATGTTTGTTTGTATGACTGTGTTTATATGTATTTGTGTGCCTGTGTGTGTATCAGCGGCTTTGAATTCCTGAAGAAAACCACACACCAGGGACCACCGCCATCGCCAACATAATCGCCGTAACCACCACCATCACCACCTCCGCCACCATCACGCCGCCAAAAGCAATCAGACATTAAAAAAAGAAAGAGGAAACGGAACCCGTTTTATTTTTTTTTAAGCTGAAGACTTAAAATTGTATTCATCTTTAATGTCACTCCTATAGAAATTCTATTTTGTTTTGGCTTCAGCCAAAGGATTTTATTCAGAGTATGAGGCACTCTATGGCTGATTGGGAACAGGAAGAAGGAAACGAAACCGACCCCGTCTATAAAGTGGGCGATTTTTTTCTTTTTACCTGAGTGAAAAAAAAGAAAACACATGTCGGTTCCTTTCCAAGGCCCCTCGAGTTTATCGCACCCTAGGCCCCTTTTAGAACCCTTCCAGAGGGGCATTCAATCCCTTTCCCACTGTCCCCCCCCTCATGGGTATAAAGGCAAAATTGAGAGAAAGAGATATATAGAGAGAGAGAGAGAGAAAGAGAGAGAGAGAGAGAGAGAGAGGGAGAGGGAGAGAGAGAGAGAAAGAGAGAGAGAGAGAGAGAGAGAGAGAGAGAGAGAGAGAGAGAGAGAGAAAGAGGAGAGGAAGGATTGACGGCCGGATGGACAGAAGTTGGGTGTGCCCGGGCGGCGCAGCGGAGGCGGCCTCGGCCCAACACGCAAAGTCTATGTTTGCCAGCCTCGGGCGGGCGGTAGTAGGGAGGAGGAGGAGGAGGAGGAGGAGGAGATGAGGAGAGGAGGAGGAAGAAGATGAGGAGAGGAAAGAGGAGGAAGAGGAAAATAGGAGAAAGAGGGTGAGAGATGAGAGAGAGGAGGAGGAGGACGAGGAAGAAGAGATGAGAAAGAGGAGGGGATGAGGAGGAGATGAGGAGGAGGAGATGAGGAGGAGGACGAGGAAGAGGAGATGAGAAAGAGGAGCAGGAGATGGGAAGGAGTAGGAGGGGGAAGAAGAGGAAGAAGACAAGAAAGAAGAGTAAGAGGAGATGAGAAATAGGAGGAGATGGTGAGGAGGAGGAACACAAAGGAACACAAAGGAAGAACAAACAACAGCAGGCCTACTGGCCCTAACGAGGCTGTTTGTGTTAACTAAACTACACTACAGTTAAGGAAACAGGGCAACTAGGCGATAGAAGATGAACTAATACTACTGCTATCACTATCCTATCCGATTAATCCAATTATGATTAAATGTCTGGTTGTCATATCTTTTATTGCAAAGGATAATATTTTATCTGCGGATTAGATTCCAAGTATTTGTCTAAGCGATTTTTAAATGTTGTTATCGTGTTACTTTCGACGACAGTGGGAGGTAACGAATTCCACACGTTAACAACCCGGTTAAAGAAGAAGTGCTTACCTTCGTTCGTAGAGAATCTTTTGCCAATTACTTTGAAATCGTGGCGTCTTCTTGTATTTGATTGGTCTAATAAGAAGTAATCTTTGACATTAATGTTGTCAAAGCCTTTGAACATTTTAAAAACCTCAATCAAATCTCCTCGCATTCTTCTTTTTGAGAGGGAGAATAAGTTTAGATTTTTTAGTCTTTCTTCATACGGCAGATTTCTCAGCCTTGGTATCATTTTGGTCACTCTCCGTTGTACTCTTTCTAGTTTGTTAATATCTTTCTGGTAGTATGGGGACCAAAATTGTACACAGTATTCTAGATGGGGACGAACCAAGGAGTTATAGAGGTTTAGCAATATTTTTTCTGATTTATTTTCGAAGATTCTTCCGATGAAGCCAACTAATTTGTTTGCTGTTTTAACAACTTCTGAGCAATGTTGACTTGGCTTCAAATCATTTGATATTAAAACTCCTAGATCTTTTTCTTTAGTTACTGAATCCAGTATTTCGCCATTCATTTGGTATTGGATGTGATCATTGTTACCTCCAATGTGCATAACTTTACATTTGTTAACGTTAAATTTCATTTGCCACTTGCTAGCCCAACTTGATAATTTATCTAGATCGGATTGTAGAGTTTCTTTCTCTTTGGTGGTTATTACTTTACCGGCAATTTTTGTGTCATCAGCAAATTTTGATACTTTGCAGAGGAGGCCGTCATCTAGATCATTTATATATATTAAGAACAAGACGGGTCCCAAAACTGATCCTTGCGGTACGCCACTTTTAACGTCGAGCCAGCTAGATGATGCCCCGTTAATTACGACCCTCTGTTTCCGCTCTGAGAGCCAATCTTTAATCCAGTTGTGGATATTACCAGAAATGCTGTGCATTTTTAATTTGTCTAGCAATCGTTTGTGGGGGACTTTATCGAATGCCTTCTGAAAGTCTAGATAGATTATATCAACAGATCTACATTCCTCGTATTTGTTGAAGACGTCATGAAAAAAGTCAAGGAGATTAGTTAGACATGAGCGTTTGCTTCGGAAGCCATGTTGTGAATCTTTCATAATCTTATTTTCTTCTAAAAAATTTACTACGCTGTCACGGATAATTGTCTCTAGCAGTTTGCACACAATCGAAGTTAGGCTAATCGGTCTGTAGTTGCCTGGTTGTGATTTGTCCCCTTTCTTGAATATTGGTGTTACGTTAGCACATTTCCAATCTGATGGGACTTTACCGAGTGCTAATGATCTGTTAAAGAGGATGCACAAGGGTTTACCGATTTGATTTTTGACTTCTTGCAGAATTCTAGGTGAAATTTTGTCAGGTCCCGGGGCTTTATTCATTTTGAGCTTATCAATCACTTGTACGACATCCCTTTCTGTAATTATGAGTTGATTTAAAACGTTTTGGCACATTTTATGTTCTGGTGGCTGATACACTGAGCAATCTTCGTCTGTGAAGACGGATGCAAAAAAATTATTAAGGATTGAGGCCATCTCATTTTCATCATCCGTATGTTTTCCTTCATCGTCATTTAATGGTCCAATGCCGCAGGTGAGCGTTTTCTTCTTATTCGCATAACTATAGAATTCTTTAGGGTTCGACTTGCTTGCCTCAGCAATATATTCTTCAAGATCTTTCTTACTACGCTTTATCAGTGTTTTTGTTTCGCGGCGAATTCTGTCTAGTGTTAGTTTATCGTCTTGGCTTTTAGTTGATAAATACTTTTTGTACGCACTCTTTTTACGAGAGAGGCTGTTACTAATTTCCCTATTCCACCACTTTGGTTTATTTGTTGCCGGGCGCCTTTCACGATAGGGAACACAGAGATTTACAGCATTGTTTAGGTCCTTGATGAAGTTTTCCCACGCTTTATCAATATCAGTCTCGTTCGAAGTTGTGCTCCAGTCTAAGTTTTCTAGTAATGATCGAAGTCTATTGAAATTAGCTCTACGGAAGTCGGGTACTTTTTCTTTGCTGGTCTT
>NC_134786.1:55670258-55672758 GCF_046742065.1 Oratosquilla oratoria
GTTTCTATTGCCCTGTATAGGGACTTTAGCATACCCCTACGGACCAGAGTTCCAATAATTCACATTTAATTTCTATCCCGTCTCCCCTTAAGTCCCTCCATTACCATGGATAGAATCGCTGGTTTCACATGAATTTTCTCCTTAAATATTCTCCTCCTTCCTCCGGGTGATTTTATTCAGTTGAGGGAGAGACCCCCAGCCCCCCCCCCAAGTGGGGAGATGAAATACGACAACCCCCTCCCCTCCCCTCCCCCCACCTCCTCACAGGGTGTCAGCGCTAGCTTGGGGGAGCTGGAGTTCAATTATGTAAGCACGAAAACAAGAAATTATATTTACTGTATTACAGTAAACTATATTACACTCATGAATGGATATGGAGGGGAAGAGTAGGGGGAATGTGGCAAAGACGGGAAATGGAGGAAGATGAGGAGAAGAAAGAGAAGGAGGATAAGGAGGAGAGGAAGGAAGAAAATGAGAAAAAGGATAAGAAAATCAGAAAGAGTAGGAGGAGAGGAAGGAGGAAGATAAGAAAGAGGAGGAAGCTAAAGAGAAGAAGGAGAAGAAGGAGGAAGAGGAATAGGAGGGAAATGAGAAAACGAGAAGGAAGAGGAGAGAAAGGAGGAACGTGAGAAGGAGGAGGAAGATGTGGAGAAGGAGGAGGGAAGGAGGAGGAGAAGGAGGAAGAGGAGGGAAATGAGAAAACGAGAAGAAAGAGAAGAGGAAGGTGGGAGATGAGGAAAAGAAGAAAACGAGGAGAGGAAGGAGGAAAATGAAAATGAGGGAGGAAGAAGGAGTAGAAAGAAGGTGCAGGTGGAAATTTGGGAACACTTCTATTGGAGGCTAAGTCGAGAGGACAGGTGAAGTAATCTTGTCTTGGAAGCGTCTTGGTGGCGTCATGGAGGCGTCTTGGAGTTTTGGAAGCGTCTTGAAGGAGTCTTTGAGGAGTATTGGGGGCGTCTTGGAGGAGTCTTGGAAGCGTCTTGAAGGAGTCTTGGAAGCGTCTTGGAAGCGTCTTGAAGGCGTCTTGGAGGAGTCTTGGAGGCGTCTTGAAGGAGTCTTGGAAGCGTCTTGAAGGAGTCTTGGAAGAGTCTTGGAGGAATTTTGGAAGCGTTTTGAAGGTGTCTTGGAGGAGTCTTGGAAGCGTCTTGGAATTTTGGAGGCGTCACGGAGGCGTCGAATGACACCAGATTTTCTGCCACACTAGAAAGGTCAAAGGTCAGGTCGCTTGCCGCGATCCTTCAAGAAGAGTGGGGGTCAACTTAAGAAAATCATCTTGAGAAGGTGAGAAGCCTGCGCCAAAAGGCACTGAGTAGCTGCGGCCGAAGCCGTCACTTTTTCCCTTTTATGATCTTTGGTGACTGTTGGGTCAGGGAACTACAGTCACTGCTGGGAATCGGAGCGGAGTACGGGATTCGAACCCACGACTAAGCGCCTTTGAAAAGGACGTAGAAAAACGCGGCGTCGTTATTGTAAGAGAGTATACCACAACTTCATACAAAAATCATGAACAAGGATGACATTTGAAAAAAAGTAGGGGACTCACAAGATGGTTAAAAGACTTTTGCACAAGACTGTAATCCCCGTATATATGAACCTACTTAGCTACTCTCTTTCATTTCACGTTCCCATATATCTTAACCCCCTCCTCCTCCTCCTTCTCTTACCCTCCAACTACTCCACTTTATCTATCTTTTTTTTTCCTTTCCTTCGAGTCCTCCTCTCCTAAATTCCCTCCATCTCCCTCCCCTTTCATCTTATCTCTTCTCCCTTCCACCTCTCCTCCTTTCCCTTCTATAGTACTGTTATTCGATTTCCTCTTTCCTCTCTCCTGTCCCCACCTTCCATCGCCTCCTTTGCCCCTCTTCTTTCTCCCCTCTTCCCAGCCCCCCTACCTCCACTCCCGTACATCAGATATCACTCACCATCATCCCAGCATTCCCTATTAAGGCGTCATCACACTGGGATTTTTTTCCTTCAACTTCCAATTCATCGGCGGTTCCGCCTAACTCCAGCACTTTTTCCGCCGTAAAATCACCACGACAAAGTATTTTGTTTTCTCAGTAATCAGTTTGCATAGAAGGTCATTTGATATTATGCTGGAGGAAAATTATTTTCCTCCAGAATATCAGACTCCTTCCCGAAAGCTGCGGGCTGCAAATCTGTTTCAACAATCGGAGGAAATATAGCCCAGTGTGATACAACTTTAGGTGGTAATGGACATGGAACTGCCTAGTGTAGGCTTTACGTTCTTTTGCAGTCTCCTTTTCATTCTTATGTTCCTTCACAGGAATGCATAAGAGTTAACTCAACTTACCCACAATTCCACTCCTATGCTGTGGGAAGTGAGAAACCACTGGTAGGGCAAGCCCGCAGCGGGTCCCAGGAATCGAACTTACGACTACCTGCACATGAGTTCGACACGGTATTCACTAAGTTACCGCACAGCCTTCAGAGGAAAGTAGAATTTAATCTAGGCGCGAGAAGGGGGGGGGGAGTGGCG
>NC_134786.1:55685258-55690258 GCF_046742065.1 Oratosquilla oratoria
GGGAGTCCAAGCGTGTAATAGTTTAAGTACACACATTTCATTCTAATCACGTGAGATACACGTGAGAGAAGTTACGTGGTTCTCACTGTTTTATCACGTCATGGGTCCTCTCTCACAGTACCCCCTTTTTATATAGTTCCCTGTCGCAGGGGACAAGAATATCGTCACCAAGTACCCCGGCCCCCATACCTCTATGAGTATAAAACAAGGAAAAGAACCTGGTCAAGAGGATGTAAGATATAAGAATGGAGGAGGCTGCAAGAGACCATAAGGTCTACACTGGGTAGTTCATGTCCCTTACCACCTGTCATCTCCATCTATAAGATTATCTAATGCATAGGAACATAAGAATGGAGAAGACTACAAGAGACCATAATGCTTACACTGTGCAGTTCCATGCCCATTACCATCTATCATCCGCGTCCATAAAGTTATCTCATCTTACTTTAAAACAACAGATACTTTCAGCGCTCATTACATGGTTACTACGTCTATTCCTTTCGTATGGACGCAAGGAAAGAAGTTAAAGATAAATGAAATCAATAACACACCCAGTAGAAACGTCAGAAAAGCGTTTCTGAATCGTGGTACAATACTATAGCGATTTAATTTCACCCACTCACACACCCACACACACACACACACACACACACACACACACACACACACACACACACACACACACACACACACACACACACACACACACACACACACACACACACGGAAAAAATCAATCAGAAAGACCTTAGTAACTAACGATATAGAGATATATATATATATATATATATATATATATATATATATATATATATATATATATATATATATATATATATTATCAAATATCTACAAATTATTTTCCAAGATCATTTTAAATGGACTAAGATTTAAATGAAAATAAGGCAAGGGAGTAAGCCGGTTTTAGAAACACATACTCGACTAAATTTGTATGTGATGAATCGAGAGAGTGACAGAGTGCAACAAACCTCTTTGTTTAGCTTTCGTAGATTACGAGGCCTTTGACTCGGTAGAATACAAATGGGAATGCTAAATTCTGTAGGCAGACAGGGTGCAAATGAGTCCTTTGTAACACTCTTGGGAACGTTTAAGCTAAAAGAACTGCTGTAATTCGACTACATAATGATACAGAGGGGAGAGGGGGAGAGGGGGAGAGATGAATGGGAAGAGAGAAGGGGAGGGGAGAAGGAGGAGAGAAAGAGGGAAGGGGTATGGAAAGGGATGGGGGAGAGGATGGAGGGGAGGGGGGGAAGTAGGGAGGGGGAAAGAGGAGAGGGACAGAGAGAGGGGAAGGGGAGAGGATGAAGGGGGAGAGGGCGAGAGTGGGAGAGGGAAGAGAGGGAGAGGAGAATGGGAAGAGAGAAGGGGGACGGGAGAAGTAGGAGAGGAAGAGGGAGGGGGTAGGGAAAGAGAAGGGGGAGAGGATGGAGGCGGAGGGGGAAGTAGAGAGGGGGAAAGAGGAGAGGGTCAGAGGGAGGGGAAGGGGAGAGGGTGAAGGGGGAGAGTGAGAGGGAGGAGAGTGGGAGAGGGGGAGGGGGGATTTACCTAAAACGTCAGCGGTGTGCCGTGGCCATAGATCAAGTGCGGAACCGAACTAACACAGCCCCCTCAATCCGGCGACGCCCCCCCCCTCTCCCCACCAATTCCACCCCCGCTGGCGCCAGGCGATTTCATTCAGCCGCAGAAGACCAACACGAGGGAAGGAAGCCCAGGGGCTGTCGAGACACGACTTGGCTAAGGTGAATAAAATCGCCCGGAAACAACCACGAAAGTAAGGTGTGAATGACGTTTCCGTGTTGAAGAGAACGACGGCATCCTCCGTCAATATTTCATACAAAACTTCGGCGGGATGAGAAAAAAACGAAAAAAGGTGGGACGGGGGGGGGAAGGGGGAAGTGGGGGGAAGGGGGAGGGAAAATCAGGAGGGAGGAGGGGAAGGGAGAGGAGAAGATTAGAGGAGACAGTAGAGTACTGGGGAGGAGAGGGGAGACGAGGAGAGGCGAGGTGACAAAATTCCAGGAACGGAAAGAGGAGTAATAGAGGTAAGATAAGTGAAAGACAAGAGTAGGAAGAGGAGATATAAGGAAGAGGGAAGGAGGTGGAAGGAATGGAAAAGAGGAAGGGAAGATAGAGGAGAGGAGGAAAGGATAGGGAGGAGGAGGTGAGGGCATGAGAAAGAAGAGAAGGACAGGAGAAAATAGGAAAGGGGAGGGGGAGGAAGACGGGAGAAGGAGGAGAGAAGGATAAGAGGAGGAGAGGAGACAAGAAGGAGGGGAGGAAGGTGTGAGGAGGAGTGGAGGAAGGTGAGAGGAGGAGGGGAGGAAGACGGGAGAAAGATAGGAGGAGGACAGGAGAAGGGAAGAAAAGGAGGGTAAGGGGAGGAGGAGGGAAAGGTGAGGAGGGGAAGGAGAGGAGGGGAAGGAGAGGAGGGGAAAGAGCAGTGGTAGAGGAGGAGGGGAGTAGGGGAGGAGGGGAGGAGGATAGGTGGGAGAAGAAAGAAAGAGAGGAGGGAGGAAGGGTGGGGGAGAGGAGAAAGAGAGGAGGGAAGAAGGGCGAGGGGAAGGAAAGAAAGAGAGGAGGGAAGAAGGGCGAGGAATAATAAAAGAGAAAAGGGAAGAGGGCAGAAAAAGGGGAGGAGGAGAGGAAGGGACGGGAAAAGTGGAGGGGAGGAAGAGGATACTGAGGGAGAGGAAAGGAAAAGAAGGAAGAGAAGAGTGAGCAGAGAGAAGGTGAGGGGGAAGAGGAAGTGGATAAGGGAGAAGGAGATGTAGAGGACGAGGGGGTGAAGGGGTGAGGGTGAGGGATAAGGAGGAGAAGGAGTGAGAGTGAGGGAGAAGGAGAGGAATTAGTGAGTGTGGGGGAAAGAAACGGGTGAGAGAAGGGAAGTGGGAGAGGTAGAGGAAGAGGAAAGGGTAAAGGAGAGGGAGAGGTAGAGGAAAGGGAAAGGGAGAGGGAGAGTGAGAGGGAGGGAAGAGGAGGGAGAGGATGAGGAAGGGGAAGGGAGAGGAAGGGGAAGGGGAGGGTGGTGAGGGGGTGTGTGAAGGGAAGGGAAAGGAAAGGGGGGAGGCGAGGGAGAGAGAGGGAGGCGAAAGAGAGGGGGCAAAAGGAAGGGAGGGTAAGGGAGGCGGGGGAGAAGGGGGAAGGAAGGGGAAGGGAAAGGAAGATGAATGGGGAGGGGGGCGATGGAGAGGAATAGGGAAGAATGGGAAGAGGAGAGGAGGCGAGGAGGAGGGTGGGAAGGGAAGGGAGAGGAAGGGGAAGGTAGGGGTGAAGGAGAGATAGATAGATAGATAGATAGATAGATAGATAGATAGAGAGAGAGAGAGAGAGAGAGAGAGAGAGAGAGAGAGAGAGAGAGAGAGAGAGAGAGAGAGAGAGAGGGTTTATAACGGTGCCAGTGAGCAGAAAAATCGACGGAAAAAGAAGCGAATTGTTGTCCAATGTTTTGTCGGATTTCAGGATTATTTTCTTCCACTCGGGCGTGATCCGCCCCGTCTGGGACCCTTATACGTACACATATGCACGGGTGTGTTCGTGTACATGCCTTTGCGTATGTACGTGTATGTGTGTGTGTGTGTGTGTGTGTGTGTGTGTGTGTGTGTGTGTGTGTGTGTGTGTGTGTGTGTGTGTGTGTGTGTGTGTGTGTGTGTGTGCGTGTGCACGCGTTCCTTCACTATTAAAAGTTCAAGCCTATTTCACTACAGCAACATCTGATACTGTATTCACAGCTGTTCTCACAGGCAGGTACATGCCCCTCTCCCCCTCCCGGGCGAAAAAAAGAGAGGGACGGGGGAGGTGGGGGGATGGACTAACTCCTCGTTCCTTTTTAGTAGACTCGAAAAACCGAAATGAATCCAACCGTTGCCCCGGTTCCATCTCGCAGGTTATCCGCGGTTTCCAGGTAGTCGCCCATGGTCCGCTCCATAACTCACTCGCTAAAGAGAACTTGCATTGTTGTCCGTAGGGAATGAGTGAATGAGGGACAGTGTGGTAATTGCTGTTTCTGTGCTCTCCGGTTGCCTCCTAGGCACTTGGTGTATATTATGTTGTCAGGCAGATTCCGTTTTTCTTCTTCTTTTTCTTCTTCTTCTTTTTCTTCTTCTTCTTCTTCTTCTTCATCTTCTTCTTCTTCGCGTTCTTCTTCTTCTTCTTCTTCGCGTTCTTCTTCTTCTTCTTCTCGTGGTTTGCGAGGTTGGTACCCGCCCGGACCTCAACTTTGCCTGTGGTCAGAACTGTTCCTGGATCATGATGAACGCAGGAGAGACGGTGAGTCCTCCAACGGCATGATGTCACTCTTGTGGTGACGTCACCCGGAGGAAGCTGAAGCATCACACAATGTCACCAAGTCACCTCAGGTCCGAGATGAGCAGAGTGGATACCCTTCCTAACCTCTGCACACCGGCCAGGGTTTGAACAGACGCCGAAATCTCCACGCGTTTACCTGACGCGCGTGGTACTATCGAGCTACGGCGGGCCCCTTCATTCTGTGTTCTCTTTGCGCCGGTTGGAGACCTGAACCTATTCGACGTCCTGTTGCTCTGGCCCGTCATGGGAACTATTCCGACGAAATATAACGAAAGGAGATGTAACTGCAGTCAAATAGAGAGAGAGAGATAGAAAAAAAAAAAAAATCGGCTCACGAAGAAATACTGCGTGACTCTGGACCGTCGGGGTGTCGCCAAAGTCTCTATTGTATTTACTACATAACTTTTGCTTTCACTGACCTTTGCCTCTAATATTACAATCATTACTTACTACTTATTACTTATGGCATTATATATTAGTTATTACTTATTACAATATCTATTACATGTTACTTATCACATTATTTATCACATATTACTTATCACATTATTTACTATATATTACATATCACATTATTGATCATATATTACTAATTACATTACTTAATACATATTACTTATCACATTATTTATTACATATTAATTATTACATTATTCTTATATATTTCTTATCAC
>NC_134786.1:55700258-55705258 GCF_046742065.1 Oratosquilla oratoria
TTATTTCTCTCCTTTTTCCTCTTCCTTTTCCTCCTCCTCTTCCTTCTCCACCCTCCGTCGGCGTTGCCCTCCTCTTCCCCTACTTTCTCATACTACTCCTCTCCGTCCTCTCTTTTTTCTCCCCAATTCTCTTCCTTTTCCCCCTCCTCTTCCTCCCCCTCCTACTCCTCCTCCCCACCCCAGTCGTCGTTGTCCTCCTATTCCTCTTCCTTTGGTTCCTCCTTTTCCCTTTCTTTGTCATCCTACTACTCATCTACGTCCTCTCTTTTTTTTCCCCCAATCCTCTTCCTTTTCCTCCTCCTCCTCCTACTCCTCCTCCCCACCCCCATCGTCGTTGTCCTCCTACTCCTCTTCCTTTTGTTCCTCCTCTTCCCTTTCTTTCTCATCCTACTACTCCTCCCCGTCCTTCTCCTCCTCCTCTCCTCCCTTCAACACATTTTAAGAAGCGTTGAGAGCTCATTTGTTGATAAAACATACAAACGAACACACACACTCGCACATACAGTCTCATGAGTGCACATATACGCATTCTAACACTCGCACGCACGCACACACACACACGCACACGCACACACACACTCACACACACATACACACACACACACGGCTGGACACTATTGTAGTACCATACACAACCACTAATCCAGAGGTATGATTTCGAATCCCGCCCAGGGCTGAAGTAATTTCAGCATTGCTGATCTGCGAGCCGGTACTCCAACTCTCGTGGGCAAGGAGTTGTGTGTGTGTGTGTGTGTGTGTGTGTGTGTGTGTGTGTGTGTGTGTGTGTGTGTGTGTGTGTGTGTGTGTGTGTGTGTGTGTGTGTGTGTGTGTGTGTGTGTGTGTGTGTGTGTGTGTGTGTGTGTGTGTGTGTGTGTGTAAGGTCACAACATTACCCACAGATCGAGCACATACGAGCTCTTGAGCTCCCATCCGAGAGGGTAATAGCTGTCGATCACGAGTCCAACAATTGATCCAAGACCGTAGTGAATCACACTGTGTGTATAATAATAAACTCCTTTGACAATGGTTGCCGCCAGGCGATTTTATTCATATCTGTAACAACCCTTGAGTAGCAAGGAAGTTATACCATGTATTGATTAAACCCAACTATATGTATCACTAACGCTGAGAGACCGAAAGAGAGCAAGTTGGGTGAGAGAGCAGACTGGAGTAATAGATATTGTGAAAGAAGAGAGAAAGTGGAATTGGGCTGGTATGTTAACGCGAACGACTTATTAACGATGAGGCAAGTGTGTTACTGAGTGGACGCCGCGAAATGGGAAGCGTGGAAGAGGGAGACCAGATAGATGGTGGCGAGACGAGATAGAGAAGTTTGCAGAAGTGACGTGGCAGAGGTTGGCGCATTCGTGTGAATCATGGAATGCTGTGAAAGAGGATGGCTGAGTGATATGATATGATATGTATCATCATGGAATACTGTGAAAGAAGCTTTTGTTCAGCAGTGGATTCAGGATGGCTGAGTGATATGATATGATATGATATGTATCACTCCTCTTTTTATTCTGGCTTATCATTACGAGATTTTATTCACCTTCGTGGCACCCCATCCGTACCGGGTGGCCTTTTTCCTTCCTTCCCAGCTGCCGCCAGACGATTTCGCTCAGCCCCAAGGCAAACCTTTGGTTTCATTCCGCAACGAAATGAATCATTTCAATGTTCTTCCGCAAGACACTGACCCCTCATGACCTCTGGTCGTGGGTACGGGTGACCAGGGATGACCGTCCACACAAGCAAATCAATCAACGCTTGTAATGAACCCTGAATAAATGAATGAATGAATGAATAATCAAATAAATAAGTAAACCAATAAAGAAGTAAATAAGTAAATGAATAAATAAGTAAAAAAAAGAACAATAATAGAAAATATAGAATAAATAAGTAGATATATAAAAAAGAAGAAAAAAGTGAATGCCATTTAGTGCCAGCAAGAGGAAAGTGACGAGGGGGGAGGGGGAGGGGGAGGGGGAGGGGGAGGTGTCGTGAGAGAGATGGCATTGCCAGACATGTAGGCGCACACATATACACACGCACGTGTGCGCGTACACATACATACAGTTTCGTATACGCGCGCCCGCACACACACACACACACACACACACACACACACACACACACACACACACACACACACACACACACACACACACACACACACACACACACATTACATATATATACTCGTATATAAAATGTAACACACAGACATTATATACTGTATATTATATGTAGTAATATAAATATGTTTTGTGTGTGTGTGTGCGCGCACGCACGCGACATTCTGAGAATGCTCTTGTGAGCATGTGTAAGTATGTATATGTGTACATGTATATGTACATGTGCACATGTGTTTATGAGAATGTAAACTGGCGCTAGCACGTACGGATGTTCTGACCGGTGTTCATGATTCTTCGTTTTTCTCACTAATTCTTCATCTTTCATTTCTTTATACAATTACTTCTAATTAATTAGTGTTTGAGGTTTATTTTCCCAGTCATGACGTCACCACTAATTAGTGTCTTTATTATAATAATTATTATTTGTTGTTATAATTCCTATTTGTTATTTTATACAGACTTGACACGTGTGAGACTTGAGGTGGCTATTACAACAGCAGTTCCGGACTTCCCAATTGTCGTTGCAATGGTGACTCTTACGCCGGGAGGCACTTAACGCCTAACTGCGTAAAATTTCCACAAAACTGAAGAAAATATGAAGTGCGTCAGCCAGATGAAGGAGAAGAGGAAGAAGAAGAAAAGAAGAATAAAAAAGAAGTAGATGAAGAAAAATAAGAAAAAAGAAGAGGAAGGAGAAGAAAAGAAAAAGAGGAAGAGGTAAAGAAGAGGAAGGAGAAGAAAGGAAAAAGAGAGAGAAAAGCAGAAGAAAAAAGAAGAAAGAAAAACGAGAAGAAAAGAAGAAGAGGAAGAGGAAAAGAAGAAGAAGAAGAAGGAGAAGAAGAGGAAGAGGAAAAAGAAGAAGAAGAAGAAGAAGAAGAAGAAGAAGAAGAAGAAAAGAGGAAGAAAAAAGAGGAGGAAAAGAAGAAGAGGAAGAGGAGGAGAAGAAGAAGAAGAAGATGAAGAAGAAGAAGAAGAAGAAGACGAGGAGGAAGAAGAAGAAGAAGAAGAGGAAGAAGAAGACGAGGAAGAAGAAGAAGAACAAGAAAATACGAGGAGGAAGAAAATACTGAGTCATCCAAATAAAGCGTTTTCTCCATTAGGGATTTCTCAAATCAGGGATCTCCATTTTTCGAAATCTAGGAAATCCCGACTAACAGAATTACATTCGTAGAGTCTAGAGAAGCTCTTCTTAATCTATTGTGCTAGGATCCCTTGGGAGCTCTGAAATAAATTTCAGGAGGAGCTGAAATCAGTCTTAGGGGGTGCTGGGAAGTCCTGAATGCATGTTAGTACTTCATTTTACTTCCCTTTACCCTTCTAGTGATCAGATGTTAATCAAAGTCAAGGAGGTGCTAGACCACCTAGACCTGACTACTACAGGGGTAACCTTAAAATCGGAAGACTAAGAAGCGCTGGGACTCCAACATTTAGTCTTCATTAGGCAAATATAACGGTGGTGATTGGTGGTGGAGGCGTTGTGGTAGTGGTGGTGTGGCGGTGGTGGTAGAGATGGTGGTGGTGATGGTGGTGATGGTGGTGGTGATGGTGGTGATGGTGGTGGTGATGGTGTATTTTCTGTAAGATTTTTGTTCTTAAGAATGAAGATTTTCGAAAGAAAAAATAACAAATAAAAACTCTACTCCGAACTTTGCTACCTGGTCGAGCCGGTCCGTTTAGCAAGCCCCCCAGGAGGTCCTCGAAAAAAAAGCCCCGTTTTGAACAACTTTTCGTCCGTTTGTCTGTCCGTGACATCGGCCCAAGACTAGACACATTTGTCAGTTGCCGAGAACGTCTGTGATTTTTTTTTTTTTTTTTTTTTTTTTTTTTTTTTTTTTTTTTTTTGAAAATGGCACAGACAAGGTTTGGGGTTGGCCAAGTGATTTGAGTAACATTTCTACTGCCACCAGGTGTTGAAGACCACGTGACACTTAAAGAGGTCGATGAGTGACTTCTCCTGGCGCAAATAAAGAAACGCACACGTACACACACACACTCACAAAGAGAGAAAAGAGAAAAAACACAGAGAAATGAGATGTGAGAAAAGAGGGAGTAGAGAGAGAGAGAGAGAGAGAGAGAGAGAGAGAGAGAGAGAGAGAGAGAGAGAGAGAGAGAGAGAGAGAGAGAGAGAGAGAGAGAGAGAGAGAGAGAGAGAGAGAGAGAGGAGAGAGAAAGGAAAGAGAGGAGAGAGAGAGGAGAGTGAGAGAAAAGAGAGGAGAGAGAGATATAGGGAGAGAGAAGAAAGAGAAGAGGGAGAGAGAAAAGAGAAAGAGAAAGGAAGAGGGAGAAAAAGACAGACAGACAGACAGACAGATAGAGTGATTGAGACTAAAGCAGAGGGGAGAGAGGAGAGGGGAGACAGGAGAGGGCGGGCAGGGAGCTCTGAATATGCTTTGTCAACGTACCCGTACTCCAATCGGGTTGGTTGCGCGAATCCGTCCATCCGTCCGTCCAATGAAGGGCACCTAAGTACCCAACCAACACATTTAGTCTTCATTAGGCAAATACAACGGTGGTGATTGTGGTGGAGGCGTTGTGGTGGTGCTGTTGCGGCGGCGGCGGTGGTGGTAGAGATTGTGGTGATGGTGGTGGTGGTGATGGTGGTGGTGGTGATGGTGGTGAAGATGGTGGTGGTGTTGGTGATGATGGTGTTGGTGGTGGTGATGATGGTGGTGGTGGTGACAGGTGGTAGTGTTGGTGGTGATAGGTGGTGGTATTGGTGGTAGAGGTGGTGATGATGGTGACATGTGGTGGTGTTGGGGGGTAGAGGTGGTGATGGTGTGGTAGTGTTGGTGGTGATAGGTGGTGGTATTGGTGGTAGAGGTGGTGATGATGGTGACATGTGGTGGTGTTGGGGGGTAGAGGTGG
>NC_134786.1:55710258-55715258 GCF_046742065.1 Oratosquilla oratoria
GAAGAAAGACTGATATATTCGGAGTTGCCGACTCTGGAAAAGAGGAGAAAAAAGGTCGTGTTGACCATCTGTAGAATTATGAAGGGCATGGAAGTTCTTGACAGAGAAGACTTGCTAAACTGGGATAGGAGAGACACAAGAGGACATGGAAAGAAGATTAAAAAGGACAATTATAGAAGGGACCTGAAAAAGAATGGTAGATGTATGGAACACATTTGATAAAAAAAAAGTAGTGTGTGCAAAAACAATACAAGAATTTAAGAGCAAACTGGATATGGAGAGATACAAAGACGGGACACCACGAGCTTAGCTCCCCTTTCCCGCAAGATACAACTAGGTAAATACGTATAAACACACACACATACAAAACACACATCCCACTTGTCGACTCCTTATTTTGAACTCTTGTCCCTCCAGGCCTGAATCTAATAACCTTTACTTTGTCTCTGTTATCTAAATATTTACTTAACACATTCTCTCCCGAATCTTTATTTCTCTGATTCATATCTGCGTATTCCTTTCTTCTTCTGCTGACGTCATTTTTCTGTCTTTGGCCATGTCTACAAGCCTCCGGATACAATATCAATCACCTCTCCCCCATTCTCGCTTTCTTTTCATCCGTCCGATATTAATATTCCTCATCTTTGATACTGCTTTTCCCAATAGCCATTCTATTTTTGTTATTATTCACATTTGTCTATTTTCATTATTATCCCTGTTTTTCTATTTCCATTGTCATTCCTATTTTTATATTTTCATTATTTCTATTTTTCTATTTTCCTTATTATTCCTATTTTCATTATCATTCCTATTTTTTTCTATTTTCATTATTATTTCTATTTTTCTATTTTCATTATCATTCCTATTTTTCTATTTTCATTAGTATTCCTATTTTTCTACCTTCGTTAGTATTCCTATTTTTCTATTGTCATTATTGTTCCTATTTTTTTCCTTTCAGGAACCAAGAACTTCAGTTGGGGTACCTGAAGTCTCAGCTGGACTCCAATGCCCAGTCTGACCATACCAATATTCTAGTGGTCTTTACCCTTTGGAGCTTATGAAGAAGAGGGTGAGGAGCCTACCACAGGAGGCGCTGAGTAGCTGCCGCCAAAGCCGTCACTGTTGGGACAGGTAACGAACAGTCACCGCTGGGAATCAGGAGTACGGGATTCGAACCCACAATTACGGGGATGCGAGACCAGCACGTTTACGATGATGCCACCTGCGGATGCGTGGGGCTAAGGTTTGTATTTTCATTTTTATTTGTCTCTTTTATTTACTTTATTTATTTGCTGTCAAGGAACTGCCACTCCCGAGGGAAAGGGACATTGTTTCTCTTGAAGAGGGACAGTGAAAGGGACAGTACCAGTGCCAGGGACAGTGCCAAGGACCATGCCAGGAACAGTGCCAGGGTAATTGTCAGGGATAGTGCTAGGGGCAGTTCCAGGAACAGTGCCAGGGTAATTGTCAGGGATAGTGTCAGGGGCAGTTCCAGTAACAGTGCCAGGGTAATTGTCAGGGGCAGTTCCAAAAACAGTGACAGGGTAATTGTCAGGGATAGTGTCAGGGGCAGTTCCAGGAACAGTGCCAGGGTAATTGTCAGGGGCAGTTCTAGGAACAGTGCCAGGGGTAGTGCCTGATACATTGTCTGGGATAGTGCCAGGAACAGTGAAAGGGACAATGGCAGGGGCAGTGTCTGGGATAATGCCAGGGACAGTGCCAGGGACAGTTCCCGGGACCGTACCAGGGAGTACTAGGGTCAGTGTCAGGAACAGTGCCAGAAACGGTTCCTGCGATAGTGCCAGGGACAATGCCAGGAAAAGTGCCAGAAACGGTTCCTGGGATAGTGCCAAGGACAATGCCAGGGGCAGTATCAGTGCTAGTGCTAGGGACAGTGTCAGATACAATATCAGTGGAAGTGTCATTGGCAGTGCCAGGGACAGTGCCAGGGACGCACGAGGGAACGCCAAACTCTTTTGGCACTAGGGACTTTGGATGACATCATAGGACTCCCCAATTGAAATCCAAAATCTAAAAGCCACAAATTTAGAAACCAACATCACCCAAAATTTACACTTTTCATATACGCACGCGAGTGTCATGCTTTAGTGGCTTTGGTCTGGCTGATCCAGTGTGATTCTGTTCAGTTTCAAGGGCCGTCCTCTTCCTGACTGGGGTCAAGACTATTTCAATGAACCAATTCCATGGGCCAATAAAGTTATTTTGTACTAGCTAAAGTCAGAAGATTTATTCTTAATTTAACAAAAGCCCTCGTCCTTGCTGGGTTAAAGGAAAAAAAATAATTAATAGATAAGTAGGTATAAATAGATTAATTAATTGTAAATAAATAAACAAATAAAAATAATAATAAAATAACGATAATAACAATAGATATAATGAAATAGATAGAGATAAAAAATAATAAATAAAAACAACAAAAATAATAAATCGATGAATAAATGATTAAATAAAAAGAAATACAAATCAAAAAAATAAAGTTGAACGAGAACGAAACAAAGATAAGATCGTAGATAAAAATATATAAACAAGGTAACAGAATCAAGAGGTTTCATTCACATCGGGAAAAAATCCCTCGTCTTCTTTGAAGAATTCAAATTTCGAAATTCTAAACGAAAAGACAAAGCGAGCCAAAGTCGGGAGAGAATAATCTTCCGAGATGAATCTTTTTATTTATTTATTTATTTGTCTATTTATTTATTTATTTGTTTAATACAAACGGTATAATAAAGAAGATACAAAAATGTATCTATAATAAGCACACACACACACACGCATACACACACACACACACACACACACACACACACACACACACACACACACAAAGAATAACTTAAAGTCAGCATTGACCATTGGGAGCACAGATACGGGACCCTATGAGCATAAGCTGTACACTATAACTAGGTAAACGCGCACACAAACACACACATACACGCACACACACACACACACACACACACACACACACACACACACACACACACACACACACACACACACACACACACACACACACACACACACACACACACACACACACAGTGTTGGGAGAGAGAGAGAGAGAGAGAGAGAGAGAGAGAGAGAGAGAGAGAGAGAGAGAGAGAGAGAGAGAGAGAGAGAGAGAGAGAGAGAGAGAGAGAGAGAGAGAGAGAGAGAGAGAGAGAGAGAGAGAGAGAGAGAGAGAGAGAGAGAGAGAGAGAGAGAGAGAGAGAGAGAGAGAGAGAGAGAGAGAGAGAGAGAGAGAGAGAGAGAGAGAGAGAGAGAGAGAGAGAGAGAGAGAGAGAGAGAGAGAGAGGATAAAGTTAAAAGGTGAATAAAACGAAATTTGATAAAACCTTTTCCGCCCTCCAGATCTCGGCCTCCTCCTCCCTCTGTCCCGCTGCACAGAAGGACGTCCATCTCCTTTCTGACCGGGGACAGCAGCCACCGGGCTAGAACGGAGCTGCTTCTCCTCCTCCTCCTCCTCCTCCTCCTCCTCCTCCTCCTCCTCCTTCTTTTCTACCTTTTCTTCTTCTTCTTCCTCTGCTCCTTCCATATCCTAATATTACTCCTCTTCTTTCTCTTTTTCTTCCTCCTCTTTTTCCTCCTCCTCCTCTTCTTCTTCTTCCCTTCTTCTTCTTCTTGTTCGTCCTCTTTTTCCTCCTCCTGTTCTTTTTCCTCCTCCTGTTCCTTTTCCTCCTCCTCCTCTTCTTCTTCTTCTTCTTCTTCTTCTTCTTCTTCTCCTTCTACTCCTTCTTGTTCGTCCTCTTTTTCCTCCTCCTCTTCTTCTTCTTCTTCTTCTTCTTCTTCTTCCACCTCCTCTTTTTCTTCGTCCTTCGCCTTCTTCTTCTTCGTCCTACTCTTTCTCTTCTTCTTCTTCCTCTTCTTCGTCTTTCTCCTCTCCTTCTTCTTTGTCCTTCTCCTCTTCATCATCTTCTTCTTCTTCTTTTTCTTCTTCTTCTTCTTCTCCTTCCTCCTCTTCTCCTTCTCCTTCCTCCTCTTCTCCTTCTCCTTCCTCCACTTCTCCTTCTCTTCTTCTTCTTCTTCCTCCTTCTCCTCTTCCTTCTTCTTCTTTCAATTCTTCTTCCTCCTCCTCTTCTTCTGCTTCCTCCTCCCCTGGACCGAGTGCTACGAGACTCTGGGATCTTCCTTACAACTTGGCGGGGATAGGAGAGAAGAAAGAGGTGATAGGAAAGGAAGGAGGAAGGAGGGGGGACAAGAGAGGAAAGAGGAGAGAGGAAAGAGAAGAGACGAAAGAGGAGAGAGGAAAGAGAAGACGCGGAAGAGGAGCGAGGAAAGAGAAGAGACGAAAGAGGAGAGGAGGAAGGAGAGAGGGGAGACGAGAGGGGAAAGAGGAGAAACGAGAGAGTTTGTATAGACAAGAACAGAGGAAGAGTGTGGAGGAGGAAAAGGGACATGGGAGAGGGAGAGGAGGACGGAACCGGAGAAAGAGGGAGAATGGCAGGGTCAGGGAAGGGGACAGAGTGAAGTAGGTAGACAGATTGCGAGATGTCTAAAAGGAAAGAGGATAGAAAGGAGAAAAGAGAGAAGAAAAGAAATAGAGATAGAGAGGGAAATGGAGAGAGGGAGAGAGAGATTGTGAGAGAGCGAGAGAGAGGGAGTCATAAGGTGTAGTAACAAATTTAGAGAATTCAATCATTCACACAAAGAAATCGGAAATCGGAAATCTATAATTCACTGGGTGTAGTGGTGGTGGTGGTGGCGGTGGGTGGTGGTGGTAGTGAGTGGTGGCGGTGGGTGGTGGTGGTGGGTATAATGATGGTGGGTGTGGTGGTGGGTGTGATGGTGGGTGTGGTGGTGGGTGTGGTGGTGAGTATGGTGGTGTGTTGTGTGTGTGTGTGATGTGTGTTGTGGTGGTGGGTGTGTGTGTGGTGTGTTGTGGTGGTGGGTGTGGTGGTGGGTTGTGGTGGTGGTGGGTGGGTGTGGTGGTGGTGGTGGGTGTGGTGGAGTTGGGAGTGTGTGGTGATGGTGGGTATGAT
>NC_134786.1:55720258-55722758 GCF_046742065.1 Oratosquilla oratoria
GTGCTTACAGGATTTAAGGTGAGGAATTCCTGGATTCACTCTATAAAATCCCATGTACATCATGCGATAAGGCATACTGTGGAGAGGCGAAGGTGGGGCTAAACACAGGGGTCAGGGAGCATAAGGCCAACCTCCGTCACCATAGGCTTACCAACGCCATGGAGGTGCATGTGGATGAATCTGGACACCTCCCACAATGGAACCGGGCCGAGGTATTACACAAAGGTATGGATAAGAAGACCAGGAAATCCATAGAAGCTGCATATATCACTACCCGTCCCAACATCAATAGTAAGGCTGGCAGCTTCACCTGGGCAAAAACCTCAGCGGGCATAGCGCTTCACGATCGGCTGTCTCGGGCATCTCAGCGGGCCAATCAGAGCACAGCGCGCCACGCTCGCATACCTCCATGAGCTACCAAGCGTATATATAAACTCTGCACGATCCAGTATGCTCATTCCTTTGAAAAAGTCAGTAGACGAAACGTCAGGAATAAACGCTTCACTCCCAGTCCATGTTTCCTTTGCCGTGTTTAAGCATCTTGGACTCTGCCCGGGGACAGAGTGCCGGCCCCTCGGGACTGCACCTTCGGATGGATGTGAGGATGTGTACGGGTTTGGGAGCCGGTCACCGGGTAGATGATTCTCTGTGATGTCCCTCTCGAAAGACAGCCAGATGTGAGCAACCCCTACATGGAAAATACAGGCAAGGTCATCATATTAAGGCAACAGTGGAGGACTCGTAGTAATGTATCTTAGAGAAATTTAGGTTTAAGAAGGAAATAGGCAAAAACTGGTTTACCAACAAAGTAGTTAACTAATGGAATAAACTTAGTAACCGTTTAGTGAGCGCAGAAGCGATGGTTTGAAGATGAGAAAATTTCATGGACAGGAATGACAGGGGGTAATGGACATGGAACTGGTTAGTGTAGGGCTTATGATGTCTTGCAGTCTCCCCCATTCTTATTTTCTTATGTTCTTATCAAGACTCTGGATGTGTAAGTTTACTTTTCAGTGACACTGCGAAGAAGAACAACGCGAACAGGGTCAAGTCGCCACATACCACAACAAAACTTTACGACATTGAGCGATTCTGTGTCTGATTTATTTGACCGAAGGTGCCCCTGAAAGATTTGCTCTTTTGACGATGAGACCAACAAGTGGATTTAAAATTACAAATGAATAGATACCTAAATGAATTTAATTAATTAACCACTAAATTCCAGACTTTACGTTTATCGGGAAAGAAGAGGGAGAATAAGAAAGATGCAGGAAAAGAAAATGAAGAAAAAGAAGAAAAATAACAAATTCAACAAAGTTCGTATTGTACCTAACACCATTAAAATGATGATGTTAGAATAATGATGATAATGATGATAATGATGATAATGATGATAATGATGATAATGATGATAATGATGATAATAATGATAATAATAATAGTGATGATAATAATGATAATAATGATAATAATGATAACAATGATAACAATAATAATAATGATAATGGTAACAATGATAATGATAATGATAATAATAATATAATAATAAATAAAATAAAATAATAATGATAATAATAATAATAATAATAAAAATAATGCAGCTAATTTAAATAAAAGATAAGAAAAATCCCAGATAAGGTCTATGATCCGAATCACACACACACACATACACACTCACACTCACACACACACACATATATATATATATATATATATATATATATATATATATATATATATATATGAATATATATATCTCAAGTAGTTGATGTCGTGACATAAGAGTGAAATAAAACTTAAACCCACTCTCGGAGAAAGATAAGCTGAGATACAGAGTAAACCGTATATTCCGACCACTGACTGGGTTCCTCTTCAGCAGTTACTGAAGCGGACCACAGGGAGTGGTCGAAATATACGGTTTACTCTATATCTCAGCTTATCTTTCTCTGAGAGTGGGTTTAAGTTATATACATATACATATATATATATAATTCCTTCTTTGTATCTGCACTGAAGATGTAATTACACGAAAGCGCTCTGCTTCGTTAGTTTACTTTTTCCTAGTGGTTATTTACGCATATATATATATATATATATATATATATATATATATATATGTATATATATATGTATATATATATGTATATATATATATGTGTGTGTGTGTGTGTGTGTGTGTGTGTGTGTGTGTGTGTGTGTGTGTGTGTGTGTGTGTGTGTGTGTGTGTGTGTGTGTGTGTGTGTGTGTGTGTGTGTGTGTGAAAAAAATAAAATGGAATAAATAAATATATAAAGATAAAAGATAAAAAAAAAAACGAATAGTGTGTTACTCGTGCCGTACTCCGCCATTCCAGAATTTTTTATCAAAATCAAATCAAACACGACTGAAAACACAACCTTCATATCGGAGGTAATACCCCCCGAATTGCGCCTTTGAAATGCATATGTACGCAAACTTAAACCTACTTTTAACTTCATACTTCCCGTCTTGAAGAAAAAAA
>NC_134786.1:55730258-55737758 GCF_046742065.1 Oratosquilla oratoria
GCGAAAGCAAACGCAAAGCAAACGCAAACAAGAACTGCAAACGGAAACGAGCCCAAACAAAGCTTCGGGCAAAGTCATCAAATCCTCTTAAGCGGCGTCCTAAACCCCTAAACCCTAAACCTCACCCACCAAGAGTTAAACCTCCCCCCCCCTACAACCACCGCCCCATCTTCACCTCCAACCTCTTCACCGCGTCACTTTCGTCTTGGTGCCAAATTCTTCATCTGTGGCACTCCCATCCGAGGTATCCCTCTCACATCGCGTTGCACTTTTACGTCTTCTAGCTGGCGCCAGAGTATTCTATTCAGTCTCATGGCACCCGCCAGGATTCAAAAAGCCATTTGCACCACCACCACCACCGCCACCATCCCCAACAGCCAAAAGTGAAGAAGTTTTTCAATGAAATTCCTCTGGAGGCGACATTAGTAACGCATTAGTTCATATTCAGCCTTCGAGCCAACCCGAGCCTCCTCCTCCTCCTCCTCCTCCTCTTCCTCCTCTCTCTCTTCCCAACCTGTCATTATCTTCTTCCCCTCCTGCTCTTCCTCTACCTCCTCTTCTTTCTCCAGCCCCTCCTCTTCTTCTTCTTCGTCTTCCATGAGTGGTGAGATGTCTTCGAGTTTCGTCAAAATCTTCTTCTCCACGTACTCTTCCTCCTCCTCCTCTCTTCACCTTCCTTCTTTTTCTTCTTACTCTTCCTTCCTCCTCCTCCTCTTCCTGTTCTTACCAACCGTTTCCTCCTCCTCCTTCTCTTCCTATTTCTACTCTTATTCTTTTTCTTTCTCTCTCCTCCTCTTCTTCTTCATTTACCTTCTTATCCAGCCAGCAACACATCCTCTTCCCCCTCCTCCTCCCCACTTCGCAATGTACAGAACAACATCGCGTTTTGACACGAACAAATCGGACCGACACGTGGCACTGTGTCGGAATGATACAGTGGTTATCAGGCTCAATGGGCCTCCGACAACTCCTCCCCACCCAGCCCCCAGCACCTCAACCTCAGGTCGCGACACTAAGAACCCCACCCCTCCCCCCAGTGCAAGGTCAACAAAGGTCAGGGAGGAGAGGTCACAGAAGCCGATTCGGGACTCCCTCCCGCGCTTTGTACGTTGTTCCGGAATTTGTGTGTTCCAGTGTTCCGTGTTTCCGTCCATTTTCGGAATTCAGTGTATCCTCAGGAGAATGCAAACCCGCTTCTCATTTTGGGGAGATTTTTTTTTTTTCTTTTTAATTCGTTCATTTTTGTGTTTATCGCCATTTGTGATTTTTCAGCCGACCTTGTTAGGGACTCAAAAAATCTCAAATTGGTTTGCTCCCCTTTTGATACTCTATCTATCTCTCTCCCTCTTTTTTTTTCTCTCTATCTCTTCAACTTCCTCCTTCCACTTTCATCTTTCTCTCTCTTCCTCCTTCCTTCTTCTTTTATTCTTCATATATTTCTTTCTCCCCTTCCATTTCTCTACTATCTCCCCATATCTTTCACTTTATATGTCTCCTTTTGTCTCTGTGTCTCCATCCTCTCTCTCTTCTCTCTCTCTCTCTCTCTCTCCCCAACTTACTCCTTCCTTCTTTTATCCTTCATATATTTCCTTCTCCTCTTCCATTTCTCTACTTCCTCTCTCCATCCTCCACCTTTTATTTGCCACCTCATTCTTTCTCTCTCTATCTCATTTTTCTCTCCTCCATGACTACGGTGAGGATCCTCTCCCACGTCATGCAAATTCATCATCCAGTCCATGCTACCCTGTTCAGCCCCCCTCCGGCAGCCCCCTCAAGCCCCCATGATGTCTCCGCCACCAGCCACCGGGAGAGGTATCGAGCAAATGGCCGAGGAAAAGTCATTTATCAGCGGAGGCGGGAGGGGAGGAAGAGGAAGAGGAAGAGGAAGAGGAAGAGGAAGAGGAAGAGGAGGAGGAGGAGGAGAGGAGGTTTAGGGACGAGGAGTAATAGTAGAGGGAGGAGGAAGAGCAGAAGCAATGAGGAGGGGTAGGAGGGAAGAGGAATAAAAGGAGAAGAAGAAGGAGTAAGAGGAGTAAGAGTAGGAGGAGGAGGAGGAGGAGAAGGGGAGGAGGAAAAGAAGGTGAAAGAGGGGGTACTAGTAGTATTAGTAGTAGGAGGAGGAGGAAGAAGAGGAGGAAGAAGAGGAGGAGCGGGAAGGAGGAGGAGCGGGAAGAGGATGAGGAGCGGGAAGAGGAGGAGGAGGAGCGGGAAGAGGAGGAGGAGCGGGAAGAGGAGGAGGAGCGGGAAGAGGAGGAGGAGCGGGAAGAGGAGGAGGAGGAGGAGGAGGAGGAGGAGGAGGAGGAGGAGGAGGAGGAGGAGGAGGAGGAAAAGAACGAGGAGAAGAGGAGGGGAGGAAAAGAAGGTGGAAGAGGGGGTAGGAGGAGAAGGAGGAGGAGGAGGAAGGAAAGGAAGAGGAGGAGGAGGAAGAAGAGGAGAAAGAAAAGGAAAAGGAGAAGGAGGGAGAAGAGGAGGAGGGAGAAGCAGGGAAAGGAAGGGAAGCAGATACAGGAGGAAGAAAAGGAGGAAGAGGAGGATAAGGATGAGGGGATTGCAGGACTGAGCTAATCGTTACGAGGAGTAAAGGAGAGCGAAGAGGGGAAAGAAGGGGAAAAGGACCCAGGTCAAACGAGGGGAAGGATCAAGAATTGAGGGGAAGGGAGACTAGGGGCGGGGAAGGGAGAGGAGGGGCGGGGAAGGGAAAGGGAAGATGGGACCTGGACGAGAAGGGGAAAGAGAGGAAGGGAAGTCAAGCTTAGTGAGGTTAGGGGATTAGATGAAAAAAAAAGCGTTGAATATGTAAATTTAGGGAGGAGGAGGGAGGGAGGGAGGGAGGGAGGGAGGGAGGGAGGAAGGGAGTGAGGGAGGAAGGGAGGAAAGAAAGGAAGTAGGGGAGGTGGGAGCGGTGGAAGGAGTGAGGGAGGGGTGTGTGGAAGGAGGGAGGGGTGTGTGGAAGGAGGGAGGGGTGTGTGGAAGGAGGGAGGGAGGGAGGGGTGTGTGGAAGGAGGGAGGGAGGGAGGGGTGTGTGGAAGGAGGGAGGGAGAGGTGTGTGGAAGGAGAGAGGGGGGGATGTGTGGAGGGAGAAATGGGTGGAAGGAGGTGGAAGATGTGGAAAGAGAGGGACGGATGGATGGAAGGAAGGAGGGATGGGTAGAAGGAGGGAGGAGTGGAACGACGGAGGGGTGGAAGAAAGAAGGGCTGGAAGGAGAGAGGAAGGGGTGGAAGGAGATAGGAGGGGTGGAAGGAGATAGGAGGGGTGGAAAGAGGGAAGGAGTTAGGGAGGGAGGGGAGACAGAAAGAAAAATGGTGGATCTGTTTCAGGAAAATGTAAGACGACGGATAGACAGGCAGTAGTCTTTTCAATACTGCCATTGTGCTGACAATCAATCAATTGCTGTGGCGATACGCTATAGATGGTTACATCACGCTGTGGGAACACCGATGCATAATGCTGTGGGGCAGTATTGGAAGTTCAAGACCTATGCTGGTTGAGAAAAAGTCCCCCCCCCCAAAAAAAAAAAAAAAAAAAAATGGCGATGCCTTTAATTAATTGCCTCATCAACTTCGGGCAAAAAAAATCATAATGTCTAATAACGAGTTCCAAATATTCATTTCCCTATTACGTATTCATCCAGTTACATAACTTTCATTCATTCATTCACTTAGAATATATTTCTTTACATTATCATTTTCCCTTACTCATGTATTCTTTTGCTTATTTTTATCCTTTCCCCCCCCCTTCCAGTCTTCGTCGTTCTTTTGTTGACTTTCCTTCCGAAAATAGGCAAGAATTGGTTTACCAACAGAGTGGTTAACGAATGGAATAGACTTAGTAACCATGTAGTGATCGCTAAAGCTATCGGTTGGTTTAAGAGAAGTTAAGATAACTTTATGGATAGGGATGACAGGTGGTAATGGACATGGAACTGCCTAGTGTAGGCCTTAGGGTCTCTTGCAGTCTCCTCCGTTCTTAGGTTCTTTGTCCCACTATGTCCTTCAAAATGACCCTGCCCTCCACCTCCCTTCCTTCCTCCACTGGCCCATTCCTAACTCCCTGTTTCCCTAATTGACAACCAAATACCCCCATTCACACGGTCAAACATCACTTCAAACACTTATTTGACAAACCGGGTTTGACAAACCGTTTGATCGTGTGAATGGCCCTTTACTCTCATTCTCCCCAGCCCCCTTTCCCTCCAGAATCTTTCCCTCCATCCCTCCCTCTCTCTACCCCTCCCGTCTCTTCCACCCTCACTCCTTATTCCCCTTATTCCATCCTCGCTTTGTCCTCTCACCCATGCCCTCATCCCTCCACCTCTACTCCCTCCCGTTCTCCCCAGCCTCCTTTCCCTCCAGGATCTTTCCCTCCCTCATTCCCTCTTTACCCTCTCCCGCCACTCCCACCCTCACTCCTTACTCCCCTCATTCCCTCCCCACTTTGACCTCTGACCCGTGCCCTCGTCTCACCCTGTCCCTCATCTTCTACTCCCTCACACTCCCACTCCCCTTCTCTTCAGCCCCCTTTCCCTCCCTCCCTCCCTCCCTCCCTCCCTCCCTCCCTCCCTCCCTCCCTCCCTCCCTCCCTCCCTCCCTCCCTCGCATCTCCTCTGATGTAATCTCCGACTCATCTCAAAGGACTTCGTCGAGCCATCTTTCTCCAGCACCACCATCTCCAACTTCTCCAACATTTTCTTTTTCTCAGTTTTACCAAGGCCTTCAATTCATCTGTCTCTAACACCTCTCATTCAATCTCTATTCTCTATCTTTATTCTCTCTATCTCTTAACTCTCTGTTCCTCTCTCTCCTCTCACTTCATTTCTCTCTTTAAGATTACTCTTTACTTTCTCCCACTCTCTCTCTCCCTCTACTCCTCTTCATCTTTCCCCTCCATCCTCCACATTTCCTCCTCTTTCTAATTCCCCGTCATCCTTCACATTTCCGCCTCTTCCTCCTTCCTCCACAATTCCTCCTTCCCCTCCATCCTCCACATTTCCTTCTCCACCTCCTTCCCACCCATCTTCCACATTTCCTCCTTCGATTCCTTCCCCTCCATCCTCCACATTTCCTTCTCCGCCTCATTCCCCGCCATCCTCCAGATATCTTCCTCTTCCTACTTACTCCACATTTCCTCCTCCTCTTCCTCCATCCTCCACATTTCCTTCTCTCCCTCCTTCCCCTCCATCCTCCACATTTTCTCCTCTACCTCCTTCCCCTCCGTTCTCCACATTTCCTTCTCGTCTCCTTCATAATCCCCTTCCGTACCGGGTGGTACTTTTCCTTTTATTCTTGCTGCCACCAGGTGATTTTATTCATCTCCTTGGGAAGCCCCCCTTCCCCAAGGCTAGCAAATTTCTTTTCACAAACAACGCTACCTCCACCCTCCCTCCTACATCCTCCAATTTCCTCCTCTCTTCAACACTTCCAGTTTACTTACTTCTCCATATGTTTTTTTCTATTTATTATTATCATTATTATTACTATTATTATTATCTAATGATGATGATGATGATGACGATGATGATGACGATGATGATGATGATGATGACGATGATGATAATGATAATATTATTATTAATAATAATAATATGAAATTTGAAAAAAATAAAACAAACAAATAACACTAATAAATAAATAAATAGAAACTAAACAAATAAACAAAGGATAAGAGCTGAGCTTTGTCATCCTACATAAACATATTCTGTGCCAACTGCATGTTACCTCCACCTCCTTCCTCTTTTTTCCTCCATCTCCTCATCCTCCCTTCCGTATTCTATTTTTCTTTCTCTTGTTCCTCCATTCCCCAATGCAGAAGACTTACTTCCCCTCAATTCATCTTCTCCATTCGCCCCCCATCCTCCACTCCCCCTCCCACTCCTCCATTGCAGTTCTCTAGCTTGGAATGAATCCTATATTAAGTTTCACTCCTACCCTCCCTCTCCTCTTCTCATCCTCCTTAACGTTGTTCTCATCCTATTTCTCCTCCTCCTCCACCTCGTCGCCCTCCTCCTCCTTAACGTAGTCCTTCTCCTCTTTAACGTAGTCTTCCTATTTCTCCTCCTCGTCCTCGTCTTTAACGTCGTTCTCATCCTATTTCTCTTCCTCCTCCTCTTTCTCGTTTTCCTCCTCCTCTTTAACGTCGTCCTCATCCTATTTCTCCTCCTCTTCCTCCTCATCCTATTTCTCCTCCTCCTCCTCCTCGTCCTCGTTTTTAACGTCGTTCTCATCCTATTTCTCTTCCTCCTCCTCTTCCTCGTTCTCCTCCTCATTCTTAACGTCGTCCTCATCCTATTTCTCCTCCTATTCCTCCTCACCTTATTTCTCCTCCTCGTCCTTCTTCTACTCCTCCTCCTTAACATCGTCCTTATCGTATTTCTCCTCCTCCTCCTCCTCCTCCTCCTCGTCCTCCTCTCCCTCCATCTTTGAGTCCCTCCTTCACTTAATCGCCGCTTCATTATTTTTTCTTTCTGTGACTTCCCAGTTTCATTAACAATTTACATTTTTTCTCTAGTTCTCCGCTCTAGTCCCAAAATCAGTTTCCTCCTCAGCCTTTTCCTCCAGTGCAGTCATCACTAACACCACCAGCAACACTACCACCACCACCACCACTACAACCAGGACAACTACTATCACCACCTCTTCCGATTTTTTTCCTCTCCTCCATATTCAACTGCAGCATCTCCTCCTCCTCACCCTCTTCTCTTCTACCTCCCTTACACTCTTTCTACTCATTCTACTCTCCTGTTCTAACTCCTCCTTTTCCTCCACTTCCCCCCCCCCCCCACTACTTCCACCTCCACCTCCGCTTCTCAATAACACTTCCAATCGTACCCTACGTGCCCTGGTCCATTTCTAGTGTTTGGAGTTAGTCGTTCCCCGTCCTATTCCCCCGTCCTATTCCCCCCCCCTTTTTCTCCCCCCCCTACGGTTCTCGGTCACGTGTTGCTTTCCTTCTCTCTCAATAGCTTCAATTTAGGACCTTTGTGGTTAACGAATGGAATAGACTTAGTAGCCATGTACTGAGCGCCAAATCAATGGACTGTTTTAAGAGGTTAAAAGCTAACTTTGAATTCTTTCTGGATAATATTTCAGTCCTTTAAATTAGAAGGAAGAAGGTCAGATTGCTTTTTTGACAAGTTTAAATCCCGCACAAGATCATTCAGATTTCCTTGAATCAATAACCAAGGTTCACCTGAAGAACAAATTGGCTGAAAGTTCATGTCTTCTTTTTTTCATTATCTTGACTCATCATCACTTAGTTCCATTTGTTTTGGAAGGTCAGGTACAGGAAAGTCTTGACCGTGAGGTACTGGTCTTATAGCAGATGATAAATTAGGATATTTTACAATATGTTTGAATGTTGATGTTATACCTTTTATATTTGTAATGCAGAAGTAGCAATCTGATGTATGATCTTTTGGTTCTCTCCAAACCATAAGGATTGCAAAAAGGCATATGGCATGAACCTTTCGCCCATGCATTGAAGCCTGACACAGGTTACACAAC
>NC_134786.1:55742758-55750258 GCF_046742065.1 Oratosquilla oratoria
TCTACTCCCTACTACCTTGACCCTTCCTCCCTATTCCTCCCCCCCCCCTTTTTCATTCCCCCCTCCTGGTGAGGGTGTCCAATAGACGAGAAAAGGTCCCTTTGGTTCTTTTCCGCCTCCTATTCCCTTTCGGACTTCCCAAAGACCCTCTTTCAGTCCCTTCTTCCCTTTACTTCCCTTCAAAGGCCTCCCTCCCTTCATACTCTCCATAGATCAACTAAGAGACACTCTCCCCTTCAACTTCCTCCTTCCCTTCCTCCTCCTCTTCCTCGTTCTCTTCCTCCTTTCATCTTTTTTCCTTCCCCTGCCCCTCCTCTAACCAGCTCTCTTCCTTTTCCTTCTCCTCCTCCTCCCTTCCTCTTCTTCCTCTTCCTCCTCCCCTTCCTCTTCCACCTCCTCCTCTTCTTCCTCTTCCACCTCCTCCTCCTCCTCTTCCTCTTCCTCCTCCCCATCTTCCTTTTCGTCCTCGTTCCCAGCCTCCAATTCCCCTTCTTCCTTTTCCTTCTGCTTTTCTTCTTCCTCTTCCTTCTCCTCTTCCTCTCCCTCCTCCTCTTCTTCTTCTTTCCCCTCCTCCTCTCCTGCATCCTCCTCTTCCTCCTTCCACCCACACGGCCATGTGAGGTGAATAGAAATGAAAAATTAATTTTCAAAATGAACATCGGGATTAAATCATTCAGTACAGAGACATACTATTTCACAATTTAATTAGGCTAAGGCCTGTCCATTTTTTCTTTTCTTTCCTTTTTCCGATTTCAGCGTCTCTTCGCCCTCGAGATGAGTAGGTTGATTTTATTCTGGTTAACGACAGAATATTTTAGAGAAAAAATTAAGTTAACCTCTCATCCTAGGAGGACCCGACGACCTATTTTTTTTTTTTTAATTATTTTGTTCCATTTTGGCGTTCAGATAAAAACAGAGAGACAGAGACAAAGAGAGAGGGAGAGAGAGAGAGAGAGAGAGAGAGAGAGAGAGAGAGAGAGAGAGAGAGAGAGAGAGAGAGAGAGAGAGAGAGAGAGAGAGAGAGAGAGAGAGAGAGAGAGAGAGAGAGAGAGAGAGAGAGAGAGAGAGAGAGAGAGAGAGAGAGAGAGAGAGAGAGAGAGAGAGAGACTCCCTTATATCACAAGGACCACGCCACCACTACAACTACCTGTGTCAAAATAGCCACTAAAATCACATTAATCATAAACAAAATAACAGCAACAACAACAAAACTACCACTTCCAGTAGCACCACAGACGAAAAAAATTAAAACAAAAAATAACAAAACAGAAACAGAAAAAAAACCGGAAACAAAATATAAAACAACGGAAAGACGAAAGGGAGGGGGGAGAACAAGGAAATCACAGGAGAGCAAGGGGTCGACGCCCCCCTACCCTTGTTTGCTCGTCAATCGCAATAACGAGGGAAAAAAAGGACTTTTGGGCACCAAAGAGACGAAGAACCCCCTGGACGTCATCGCTGCCCCTTCTCGCTGCAGAAACAACCCGGATAGAATTCTGGAACAAAAAAGGGGGGCGGGATTTCAAAAGTTACTTACCAAGTAAATACCCCCCCCCGCACACCTTTCTCCCCCTTCAAAAGAAAAAATAATAAGGATAATTGTTTGCATCAACAAATTGGAAAAGACAGCGACGGAGGGGGAGGGATAATTAGAGGAAGAAAGAGCGAGAGCGAGAGAGAGAGAGCGAGAGAGAGAGAGCGAGAGAGAGAGAGAGAGAGAGAGAGAGAGAGAGGGAGAGAGAGAGAGAGAGAGAGAGAGAGAGAGAGAGAGAGAGAGAGAGAGAGAGAGAGAGAGAGAGAGAGAGAGAGAGAAAGGGGGGAGGGAGAGAGAAAGTGAAAGAGAGACTGAGAGAGGAAGAGAAAGTGAAAATGAGAGATACAGAGAGAGAGAGAGGGAGAGAGAGAGAGGGAGAGAGAGAAAGGAGATATAGGGACAGGGCGAGAGATATGGGGAGATAAAGGGGAAGAACTCACATAATACGTCACATTTTGGATTACTTCAAAAGAAGAAAAGGAGACATTTCTTTACTTTTATTCATCACAAATTCTATAATTTTTTTTTGTCTTTTTAACACGTGGAATTTACTTCGGAAACACGTATATCCCACCAATCAAATCCACCCTTGTAACAGAGGAACACAAAGACCAAGCTTGCTTACCTTCTGCCCCCTACCGCGGGCTTCTAGGAACAGTTAGGGGGAAGGGCTTCACATATTAGACCTAAATTTAAGTGAAATAAAAATTCCGAGAGTCAACACGAAGGCCTCTTGACTTAAACGAGAGGAAAGCAAATATGACTCATTAAAAAGTACCTGTACGGTAGTAGGCTCGCGTTCAACAAGAGAGTGGAGGATGAGGAGGAAGAGGAGGAAAGGGGAAGAGCAGGAGTAAGAGGAGGAGAAGGATGAAGACGAAGAGAGGGAGGAGAAAGAAGAGATAGAGGGAAAAATCAGACACTTTCTGACTTGCCACTAAAATTTCTAACTCATTATTTATTATGTTTACAAATTGATACGGACAAAGTCATCTGGAGTTGTGCCCTAGACTACAGGGGGTCTGTGCGAGGCTACAGAAACCCCTGTCCGAGGCTACAGAAGGTCCTTCGCGAGGCTACAGGGAGCCTGTGCGAGGCTGCAGTGACCCTTTTGCGTGGTTAGATGGAGCCTGTGGGAGGCTATAGGGAGCCTGAGCGAGGCTGTAGTGGCCCTTCTGCGAGATCACAGGAAACCTGTGCGAGGCTACAGAGAGCTTGTGCGAGGCTACAATGACCCTTGGTTGAGGCTACATGGAGCCTCTTAGAGGTTATGTACTCGTGCATAGACATATTAAGATGTAAATACGTTTGCTATGTTGAATCCTACGATAAATGTTATGTTATAACACACGGAGGAGGGTATGGTAAATTGTTTGAGATCATCGCAAGGCTGCATTAGTCCCTATGCAAGATTATATGCTTATCACTGTCAGAAACACTCCCTGGAGGTGTGTTCGTGGTTATATCAGGCGATGCAGAAAGATTATTAATCTTTTCCTCTATTATCGTCTGCCTGAAATGAAAGGTATGGATATCAGAAAAAATATAATTATGCAACTTTGTGTAGTAATGCACATGAGCGCCTATGCGTGTGTGTGTGTGTTTGCATACATCCTCAGCTTATCCATATATTCAGAAAATTGCTTCGTACGTCAGAGGGAACATACGTAACATACATACGCAATGCGAATAAATTCCTGCAGAAAACCTTATCAGAAAACCTTATCAGAAAACCCTTCATCTGCAGAAGAGGAACAATTTGGACGAAAGACGCGATAAAGGGGCGACATTTCCACAGAGAAAACTTCTACGAGATGTTATCCTTTTAACAACAAAGGGCCTGGCACCACTGCCAGGACTACCAGTGCCAACACTAACTTTCTTGCTCTCTACATATCCGTCAGACGGGCCCTACCACATATCTCCTGTGCAACTGGTGTTGACCCGTGGGATCTAATGTCTCCTGGGGATCTCCTGGGGTCTCCAGAGATCCTGAAATTGCATAACCATACTCCCCATTCCCCTCCAGCCATGTTAATTTTCTTGGCAAACTCCCAGGCCTACTTCAAATCTACTGTATCTCCACACAAATCTTCAAGAGGATCCAGAGACTGATAATGAGTAATGAGAAGATGTTAGTGGACGCCAGATGATTTTATTCAGTGTCGTAAGGAGCTCCAGAAAAAATAAAAAAAGGTAACAGTGTCTCATAAGCGAGGGAGTAATTCAGAAACAGACTGGGAACCAGTGGACTGTGAAAATTAAGACACCAATTACCCCACCTTCCCCCCTAAACAAATATATATGAATAAATGAATGAATGAATAAACAAATTAATGAATTAATACATTCTTTACGCTGGACTCGATGTCACTCATTCTTATGGTTTGTCTGCACCTTTGACTCTGAAATAAAAAGTATAAGACAATGTCTTTACTTGCAGACCTGGCTAAATTAATCATTTGATAATCTACATAAAAGGATTATTTTCAAAACTATCCCACATCACATTTCGGACTAATTTCAAGCTCTTGCAGAACACCTCATCCCGTGCTCCAGCGAAAGCGCACCACGAATATGAATAGAATCACCTGGAAGCATTAATGCTAAGAGGAAAAGAGCCAACAGGTACGCAAAGCGAGCCCTACACGGTTCAACATTATTGCGCAATATTCTGAATTGTGCAATGTTATTGACGGTGTAAGGACGGTTCGTGATGATTGGGACACGACTCGGTGGTCTCTGGAAGACCTTATTAGTCACGACCCAAATGGTCGTCAATACTGTTGTACAATGCGGAATATTGCGCAATAATATTGTTCGTGTAGGGTTTGCTTAAGGGGATAAGACTTATTGACGGTCGCCCTTTGTGTAGCGAGGTGCCTGGAGAGAATAAAATCACTTGACGCCAATTAGAATAAAAGGAAAAGTACCACCAGGTATATGAGTATCCATAATTCCCATGGAGATCATCACAAGCAAGGCGTACAAGTACTTAAAAGCAAACAAACAAATAAAGAAATAAATAAGTAAATATATAGACAGACGAATGCGGAACATATATTATCTTTGTTCATTACAGCTTCCGCCAAGTGATTTTAATCATCTCTGCGACCCCTTTTCGAGCAGATTTTTTTAAGAGGTGGAGGAAGAGGAGGAAGAGGAGGAAGAAGAGGAAGAAGAGGAGGAAAAGGAAGAAATGGAAAATAACAAATAAAAGGGAAGAAAGACGAAAAAAGAAGAAAAAGAACAAGAAGAGGAGGAAAGGAAAGAAATGAAGAAGAAAAAAAAAAGAAAATAGACAAATAAAAAGAAGAAAAAAAAAAGAAGAGCAAAAATAAAAAGAAAAGGAAGAAAAAGAAAACTAGCATAAGAAAAAGAACAGGTGGAAGAGGAGGAAAAGGAAGAAATGAAGGAAAAAACAGGAAAAAGAAGAGCAGGAGGAAAAAAAGGATAACGAAAAAGGACAAAAAGAAAAACAAGAAGTAGAAGAAAAGGAATAAGATTGATGACAGAAGAGACTAACTTGTCCTCAACTTTCTTCTGACTATTTTCCTCCTTTTCGTTGTCCTTCCATTCTGGTTGCCGTCAGGCGATTTTATTCACCTCTCAGTGGCGAAGGGGTGAACCAGCAGGATGCGCAAATAGGATGCGCAGCAATGCGTTGCGCGACGCGGGCGGATCGTGCAAACGACTCTGCGCTAACGAGATGGGACGACTGTAATGAATCTGAGGGCTCTTGTCACTGACATGTCTCTGACATGTCAGTGACAAGCGCGCTTTGTCAGTTCGGATAAGAAACAAGCTGGAGATTAATTTTCTTTTATTTATATACTTAATTACGAGGCACCGGTTCCGGCGGTCCCAGGTTCTTATGGGCCCCTTTTTCATCTTTTCCTCTTTTGAAAGACTAATAGAGGTATTCTTAACAAAAAAAAAAATCCTTTTATAAATCTTATATAAATCTTTGGAAGGGAAAGATTTTTTTTTTTTTTTTTTTTTTTTTTTTAAGAAAATCATCGAAAGAATCTTACGGTGGTATTCTTCAGAAAAAAAAAAACTTTCCTAATATAAATCATCCCTTTCAAGGATTTATATAAGGTTTATATAAGGAAATATTTTTTTAAGGGTACCATCGTTAAAGCAACCAATGAGTGGGGAAAATACCTTGTGGCGCTATATTGACAAAGTCAAAATATCACAATTTGTGTATAAATTATCTTTTTATCTTTTCTTTTTAATGTATATACTAAGATTCAATTTCCATTTCAGTTCTGCTTTTGCTACACATTTATGGGAGGCGTTCATGTGAACGGTGCGGCTGACCTACAGTGACCCACAATGACAGATCATTTCAAGATGGCGGAAATCACTTTCGACCAGGTTGCAAACTATGTGTTAAAAAAAAAAAAAAAAAAAAAAAAAAATTTACTAAATTTATTTTTCTTTCTTTCTCCGTGGTAAATTATGCTTTGTGCCTTAGATTCTAACAATATGTCAAGCTTTCTAACACTGTCTCCAAGATTTCTAGCACGCAGTGTCTATACAAGTGTTTCTACATACATACATACATACACACATACATACATGTACCAAAGGCTTTTCCCCCTTACAATGGAGGTAGCCAAAGTAAAAAGGCATAATTCCACTCTCACCTATTTCATCCCCACATATTCCACTCCCAACCACCACCCCTTCCTCCCTCCCTCTCATCTTGGCTCCTCCTGGATGACGGGTCATCCCTGCATCTCGCCCATCGAACTGGGTTAGAAGCAATGCAGCAGGATACAGCACATTCACAGCTATGCCAGTTCATTTAATCGGAGACCTCAGATTGTTTCCAGTCTTAGATATTTTTCCTCAAGTTTGGATTCAGCGTGAGCTATTTCTGTAATGCATGTCCCACGCAAAATAGGCGCGATACGACCAATAATCTGCAATGACTTCTAAATCTATATATCTATAAGGTATATCTATTTCTTAGTCTTTATTTACCCGTCCAGGTGTTCGTTTAATCATATATGGTATATGATATGGGATATAATATCACACACACACACACACACACACACACACACACACACACACACACACACACACACACACACACACACACACACACACACATATTATACAGTATATATATATATATATATAAATATATATATATATATATATATAGATATATAGATATATATATAGATATATATAAATGTATATATATTTTATAGATATATATATATATATATATATATATATACATATATATATATATAATATTAACTACATCCGACATCATTAAGGACCAAACGATTGCCATGGTAACCTAATGAACATATCAAATTATGCGACAATGGTTCAAGAGCCATGAAATCAAATTGCCGCACTCACCCTTCTCCTCCAGTCGTCGTGTCCCCCCCAGCACGGCCCCCCTCACCCCCCCCAACTCACCGCCCCCCACCCAGTCTGTCTTTTCCCCCAGAAATACCCGAATGACATCACCTCGCCGCCTCATGTCGCCGACAGACGTCAGTCCCCTTCGGGGCTGACATGTCGGAGACAAGTCATCAAGGCATCGTGAAAGGGTCGGGACAACTTCCATCTCCACAGCCTGTCATGGACACGTCACGGACGTCACGGTGACAATGTCGGTGATGTTTTTCCACCTCCTCATGCCCCCTCCTGTCCGATGACCTCTTGGAATCGTTCGACTTGGAAAAAATGGTGACTATAGAAAGAAACACGCACACACACACACAGTACACACACACACACACACACACACACACACACACACACACACACACACACACACACACACACACACACACACACACGCAAACACACACACACACACACACACACACACACACACACACACACACACACACACAAACACACACACATACACACATACACGCACACACACACACACCGAGTCGGGAGATTAGTTTGAGGAGGAGGAG
>NC_134786.1:55760258-55765258 GCF_046742065.1 Oratosquilla oratoria
TGGAGGTGAAGGAGACGATGGTGAAAGTGGTGATAGAAATAGAAGTGAAGAAGGATGTGGTTGAGATGGGGGTGGAACCGGTGGTATTGGTGAAAGCGAGGGCAGGCTGGTGGTGGAGAGGGTGGTGGTGCAAGAGGAGGCGGGGATAATGGTGGTGGTAGTATAAGTGGAGATGGTGGTGGTGGTGGTGGGAATGGAGGTGGTGGAAATGAAGGTGGTGATAATGGAGGGGGTTAGAATAAAGGTGATGCAAATGGAGGTGGTGAGAATGGAGGGGATTGGAATAGAGGTAATGCAAATGGAGGTGAAGGAGACGATGGTGAAAGTGGTGATAGAAATAGAAGTGAAGAAGGATGTGGTTGAGATGGGGGTGGAACCGGTGGTATTGGTGAAAGCGAGGGCAGGCTGGTGGTGGAGAGGGTGGTGGTGCAAGAGGAGGCAGGGATAATGGTGGTGGTAGTATAAGTGGAGATGGTGGTGGTGGTGATAGTGGTTGAGTTCATTATGGTGATAATTTTAGTACTGGTGGTGGGGAAGTTGGCAGCAATAGTGGTGATAAAGACAACAACAATGGTGGCTATGGAAGTGATGGAGGTGGTGTAAGTTACGGTCCAAGTGTTGGTGTTAGTCCTGAGGCCGTTTGCAACAGTAGTGGTGATAATGATGAAAGTGGTAATCATAGTTGTAGTAGTGGTGGTGGTGCAAATACTTGTGCTTTGGTCACCACTTCAGGTGATACCGGTGAGGACGAAGATAACTGTGGTACGCGATTTAACACCAGAAGTCGTACTTACCTACCGGGAATGGTGCATCTCCTTCCGGTACTACTCGTGTATATACGTACCTGTGGGAAAGAAGAGAGAAGAATGAGTAAAAACTGGTGCATATAAACACACATGCACGCGCACAAACACACACTGAATAAGTTAGGTGGAAAAGCGAGGGATAGGAGGAAAAAGATGGGAGTGAAAGAAGAGAGAGAGAGAGAGAGAGAGAGAGAGAGAGAGAGAGAGAGAGAGAGAGAGAGAGAGAGAGAGAGAGAGAGAGAGAGAGAGAGAGAGAGAGAGAGAGAGAGAGAGAGAGAGAGATAATATAGAAAGGCGAAAAAATGAGACAGTGAGAGTGTGTGTGTGTGTGTGTGTGTGTGTGTGTGTGTGTGTGTGTGTGTGTGTGTGTGTGTGTGTGTGTGTGTGTGTGTGTGTGTGTGTGTGTGTGTGTGTTCGTGTGAGAGTAAGAAAAAGAGAATCAGAGAGAGACAGGAGGTGATGGAGAGCAAGGAAATGGAGAGGAGAGGAAGTGGGGAAAGGAGAGGGAGGAGGAAAAGGAAGAAGGAAAAGGAAGGGGAGGAAGAGTATGAACAATTAGCAAACCTGAATCCTCGCCTCACGTTTCATGAACGAAGACAAAGTTTCACGAAACACTTCTCAAACCTTTGTGAACCTTTCCGATTGGGATCGGGAGAGGTTCATGAACGATTCGATAGGAAATTCACCAGAGCGCCTTTCTTTATGGATGGGGGTGACAGGTGGTAATAGATATGGAACTGCCTAGTATAAGCCTTATGGTCTCTTCCAGTCTCCTTAATTCTTATGTTCTTATGTAACATGTCCTTGGGTAGTCATCAGCAGGTTTCTGTAACAAAATATCAACCTTCACATTTGCCACGCTGTACAGAATCTTCATCCTCTACCCCAGTGCTGCACAAACCGCAGAAAAATTGATCAGCATCGCCTACATCCTGTGAGTTAGCTACTGTAGAACTTTTCTGTGTTTCGTATATTCTTTTTCGATCGCTTTATACAACTAGATTTGATAGTGACTATTTTAGGTATGGTTCAAGATTTTAGGGTAGTAGTGATGGTTTATGGTATGGTGTCACATTGAGGGGGTAGTCAGAGAACAATTTGGGTTAGAGATGGGTTAACTTTATTGCCACTGGTACTTTTTTACGTGTAATACTAACAGATAGAAGACTGTGGGAAAAAAAAAAAAAAAAAGGATATCTTTTCCCCTAAATTATCCTTCAACACCTACTAATATCACTATTGTACATATTGACACATCCACCATTGCCATTCCTTTGTTGAAAATATTATCCCTATTAAGCTCTTATTATGAATGCTTTTATTTCTTCTATCAGTAATGCTATTAATAGGAGTGACGGCTGTAAGGGGAAGATGGCTAAAGTACTTCAGGAAGAAGATTGGGGACGGTTTGGTTGTGGCAATGCGAGATGTCACGGAAATGACCGATTGGAAACGGCTGTAGGAAAATATGAGCCACAAAGAACATACGAACATAAGAATGGAAGAGACTGCAAGAGACCATAAGGCCTACACTAGGTAGTTCTATGCCCATTACTACCTATCATCCGTATCCATAAATTCATCTAAATTAGTCTTCCCTTAAAACAACCAATTCTTTTTGCGCTCGCTACATGGTTATTTGGTCCATTCCATTCGTTAACCACTCTGTTGTTACACCAGTTCTTGCCTTTTTACAAAATCCAGAGATATAAAAGCTGACAAGATACCTGTCTTAGACGGCTGTCACACTGAATATCTGACGAGTGGATGAATAGTTATATTGGATTGACTTGTGAGATTGTTTAATGTGTGGTTAAAAAAAGAATGTACACCTCTGGGCTAACAAGTGCTACAATTACAAGGATTAGTAAAAAATGCAAAACTGGCGTTATTCATAGAAACCTTAGAAACAAACATAACAATAATAACAATAAGTAAAGAAAATAATAACATGAGCAAAAGTACATAAGAAAATCAAACAATACACAAGAAACATAGATATGCAATTCTAAGAATTGCATCAAAGTAAAATAAAAAGGGGTGGGTTGATTTACAATGCTATTTCCACCAAATCCAGTTGGATAATCCAATATATTATTTTTGTTTTACTTTTATTTTCTACTTGGATACTTCAGAATTCTCCTCTTCTTGGAACATTTCCAGGTACGAAAGGCTTTTGCCTTTCCAAAACAAACAGAATCAAAACGATTTCCCTTCTTCAGCATTCGCGTCTGATCTTGTATATGCTTTATCCTTTGTAACACAGCTTTGCTGTGTGTGTGTGTGTGTGTGTGTGTGTGTGTGTGTGTGTGTGTGTGTGTGTGTGTGTGTGTGTGTGTGTGTGTGTGTGTGTGTGTGTGTGCGTGTGCGCGCGCGAGTACGCGCGCCAATCTATACGAGCTTTCAATTTTGCATTCAATTTCACTTACAATACTTTTGGAAAAAAATGGATCAAAAATCCATAGAAAATATGCAAATATGAGACGAAACATTTGTGAAATATATATAAATCACGTGATTCGCGATTTCGCGCGCGGGTTGCCTGCTGACGAATTTGTGTTTCATTTTTTTTTTCCATTCAACACTTCTGAAAAGGATTAATTTTCAATCAAATACATTTTTAATACTGGGATATATATATATATATATATATATATATATATATATATATATATATATATATATATATATATAGTTTGGAAGCAGGCAAACATTATTCCTGTTGTTACGAATGGAGATAAATTGTCTATAATTACAGGCCAATCAGTTTGACATCAGTTATAGGTAAAATGCTTGAATCAATAATATTTAAAATACTCAAAGAACACATCGAGAGAAATCATTTGATTCATGACAGACAGCATGGTTTCTCCAAGGGTAAGTCATGTGTGACTAATCTTCTATTCTTTTACACTAAAGTATATAAGGCGTCAGATAACAATGATAGTTACGATGTTATTTACCTTGACTTTAGCAAAGCGTTCGAAAAGGTGCCCCACAAGAGACTACTAAATAAAACCAAAGCCCACGGCATAGGAGGAAAAGTGGATCAGAAAAAATGGATTAGAGCTTGGAGCAGTGACAGAAAACAGCGGGTCACCATAAATGGTGTAAAATCTAGGTGGGGGAGTGTTTCTAGTGTGGTACCCCAGGGTTCGGTTTTGGGTCCTGTATTGTTCATTATGTACATAAACGACTTGGACAATGGAATTAATAGTGATGTTAGTAAGTTTGCGGACAACACTAAAATAGGACGCCTAATTAGGTCAGTAGACGACGCCGAGACTCTGCAGGATGATCTTAACAAATTGTTGACATGGTCGGTGAAAAGGAAAATGAACTTCAAAGTGCAGCGTGTTAAACGTAGGGCTACACAACCCCGAAAATAGATATACAGTAGCTTAGATAACACGATTTTAGAGAAAACTGAGTGCGAGAGAGACTTGGGAGTTCTAGTGAGTTCTGACCTTAAATCAAGGAAATAGTGCATTAGCGCCAGGAATAAAGCTAACAGAGCATTAGGTTTCATTGCTAGGACGGTTACGAATGGAAGTGCAGAGGTAATTATCAAACTCTATCTAGTGTTAGTTGGATCCATCCTTGACTATGCGGTACAGTTTTGGTCTCCGTCTTATAAAATGAACATGAATTTACAAGAATCAGTACAGAGGAGAATGACCAAAATGATACATGGGCTCAGAAATTTACCTTACGAAGACAGACTTAGGCACCTTAACTTATACTCTCTACAAAGACGCAGAGTGCGGGGTGATCTAATAGACGTGTTCAAGTGGATCAAAGGTTTTAACCAGTTCATTATATTAAGACAACAGGGCAGGACTCGCAATAATGGATTTAAATTGGACAAATTTATATTTGAAATAGGCAAGAATTGGTTTAGTAATAGGTTGGTCAACGAATGGAATAGACTTGGTAACCATGTAGTGATCGCTGAAACTATCAGTTGTTTTAAGAAAAGGTTAAGCAGCTTTATGAATGGGGATGACAAGTGGTAATGGACATGGAACTGCCTAGTGTAGGCCTTATGGTCTCTTGCAGTCTCCTTCATTCTTATGTTCTTACATTATATATATATATATATATATAAATATATATATATATATACATACATATATATATACCTACAGATTTCACACCTTTTCTACACTATCGTTTCTGGACCAATTTGCAATG
>NC_134786.1:55770258-55775258 GCF_046742065.1 Oratosquilla oratoria
AGAGAGAGAGAGAGAGAGAGAGAGAGAGAGAGAGAGAGAGAGAGAGAGAGAGAGAGAGAGAGAGAGAGAGAGAGAGAGAGGGAGAGAGAGAAAGAAGAGATAGAGAGATAAAGAGAGAGATAGATAGATAGGTAGATAGATAGATAGAGAGAAAGGGACGAGGAAGAAAAAAAGGAGAAAGCGAGAGAGAGAGAGAGAGAGAGAGAGAGAGAGAGAGAGAGAGAGAGAGAGAGAGAGAGAGAGAGAGAGAGAGAGAGAGAGAGAGAGAGAGAGAGAGAGAGAGAGAGAGAGAGAGAGAGAGAGAGAGAGAGAGAGAGAGAGAGAGGGAAGGAGAGACTTCAACGCTCCTTCTATTTTTTCTTATCGTAGCATAAATAAATAACCACCCATCCACACACGCACTTCTTTACACTCGTGAAAATAAATACAAACTCACACACGCACGCACGCACGCACACACACACATAAACACAAATTATACACAGTGGCATGATAATACACATAACCAGAACAATAACACACCTACACACTCGAGGCTCATTGTTCTGAACACGACATCCGTTCCCCCCACTCTGACCTTACAGGAGTTAAGTGCCAACGAAGGTCTTCTACGCTGCTGAATAGAATTGCCTGACAGAGAGAGAGGGAGAGAGAGAGAGAGAGAGAGAGAGAGAGAGAGAGAGAGAGAGAGAGAGAGAGAGAGAGAGAGAGAGAGAGAGAGAGAGAGAGAGAGAGAGAGAGAGAGAGAGACCTCAATCAGGTTACCCCCCTTTAATGTTTTTTTTTTATATTCTTTATTCTTCTTCTTCCTCCACCTTCCTACTCCTTACTATTCCCTCCTCCTCCGCCTCCCTTTCCCCTGCATCGCCTCTCGCCTCCTCTTCCTTCTCTCACCCCTCCTCCTCCTCCTCCTCCTCCTCCTCTTTCTTCTCCTCCTTTATTTTCTCTATTCTTTATGATTTTTCTCTTAATTGTGGTAATATGTTAGAGGCACGATACCTAAAAACCACGGAACACTATTGAAGTATCTACGAGACTGAATTGAAATAGTATGAATATATAAATTGATTTTTTAATTAATTCATCATATATCATAAAAATATACAAATACACAAATAAATCAATCAGTTAGAAATAACAAAAACAAACAAGTAAACAAATTAATTAGAAACAATACAAATAAATAAAACTATAAATAACTAGACGACCCCTACTCACTTCAACCCCTTACCCCCAACCCACACGCCCACGCCCACCCACACACCCACACATCCTCCGGGACAAACACGCCCATACTTTGCCCGGAAGCCCGTCGCCTTGTCGGCCCCCCCCGCGGGGCCCTGACAGGGACGGGCGTAAATCTTAATCCAGCCCCCGACCACTAAATTGTAATACCTCGGGTCCTCTCACATGCTCACCTTCTGGGAGCGGGCCCTCTTACTTCTCCTCCTCCTCCTCCTCCTCTTCCTTCTTCTTCTTTTCTCCTCCTCCTCCTTCTTTTCTCCTCCTCCTCTTCCTACTTCTTTTCTCCTCCTCCTCCTCCCCCTTCTTCGTCTCCTTCTCCTCCTCCTCCTCCTCCTCCCCTTCTTCGTCTCCTTCTCCTTCTCTTCCCCTTCTTCTTCGTCTCCTCCCCATCTTCTTGTTCTCCTCCTCCTCCTCCTCCTCAACCCACTCCTCTCTCCACCCTCACCCACCCCCTCCTCCCTCCCACTCGTTTCATGGGACCATACAAGAGCGGATGAAATAGAAATAGACGGGATGGAATGGAAGAGGAAAGGAAGGGAGAGGAGGAGGAGAAGAAAGCTAGAGTAAGCAGGAAGGAAGAAGGAGGAGGAGGAATAAGAGGAGAAAAATGGAGGAGGATTGGAAGGAGAAGGAAGAGGAGGAAGGATGAGAAGGAGGAGGAGGAGGAAGAAGGAGTAGGAGTAGGAGGAAGAGGGGAGGGGAATTAGGAGCAGGAGTAGGAGGAGGAGAAGGAGGAAGGGGAGGAGGAGAAGGAGGGTAGAGGTAGGAAGACGAGGATGAGGGGAGAAGGAGGAGGGTAGGAGGAGCAAGAAGGAGAAAGAGGATGAAGGAGGGAGAAGGAAGAAGATGATGAGGAAATAGGAAGGATGATGAGGAAGAAGGAGTAGATGTAGGAGGATGAGGGGATGTAAAGTAGGGGGAGCAGGTGTAGGAGGAGGAGGAGGACGGGGAGGAAGTGGAGAAGGAGGAGGAGGAGGAGGAGAAGGAGAGGTAGGAAGACGAGGAGGAGGGGAGAAGGAGGAGGGGAGAAGGAGGAAGAAGGAGAAAGAGGATGAAGTGGCAGAAGGGAGAAGATGATGGGGAAATAGGAAAGATGAGGAGGAGGAAGGAGGAGTAGGAGTTGGAGGAAGAGGGGATGGGAAGTAGGAGGAGCAGGAGTAGGAGGAGGAGAAGGAGGAAGGGGAGGAGGAGTAGAGGTAGGAAGACGAGGATGAGGGGAGAAGGAGAAAGAGGGAAGGAGGAGAATGAAAGAGAAAGAGGAGGGAGGAGAAAGAAGGAATAGGATGAAGAGGATGATGGAGAAATAGGAAGGATGATGAGGAGGAAGGAGGAGGAGGAGGAGGAGGAGGAGGAGGAGGAGGAGGAGGAGGAGGAGGAGGAGGAGGAAAGAGAATGAGGGTAAACAAGTACAAAGGCCGGAATTGTAAATGAAGAATCCTTTGCTAAGCACAGAAAATGGCTCTTCATTAGCAATTCTGCCCTTTGTCCCTGGTCCTTCCTCCAACTCCTCCTCCTCCTTCATCTCCTCCTCCTCCTCCTTTGTCTCCTCCTCATGTTTTATCCTTCTACTTCGTCTCCTACTTCTTCGTTTCATACAGCTCCTTCTTCTCCTTCTCCTCCTCCTCCTCCTCTTTCATTTCCTCTTCCCCCTCCTCCTCATTTTCCTTCGTCTCTTCCTCCCCTCCTCCTCCTCCACTCCTCCTTCTCTTTCATCTCCTCTTCTCCCTCCTCCTCATCTTCCTTTGTCTCCTCTTCCTCCTCCTCCTCCTCCTCCCTCTCCTCGTCCTCCTCCTCCCCCTTTGTCTCCTCCTCCATATCCTATTCCTTCTCCTACGCATACTCCTTCTCCTCCCCCTACTCCTCCTTCTCCTCCCCTACTCCCACTTCTCCTCCCTCTCCTCTTCCTGTCCTATACTTTCATCTCCAATTCTTCCATTCTCCTCTTCCTCTGTACAAATCCACCTTTCCTCTCTTCTCTTCCTCTCCTCTCTCTCTCTCTCTCTCTCTCTCTCTCTCTCTCTCTCTCTGCCCCCCTCCTTTACCTTCTCCTTTATCAACCCTTCCTCCTCCTCCCCACCCTCCACCATCACCATCATAATTCCCTTCACATCTAAATATAAATTCGAATTAGGAGTCGGACTCATTAATCTCCATCCAAACGCAACTAACCTCTCAGGACAATGATAAACTTCAGTGCTTTCGCGTCCCATCCCCTTCCTCGCGCCGAGTGGCGGGTTAATTTCGATCGTGATAAGATAAGAGTCCCTCGCTGATGCACTTCCAATTGATATTCCTTCGCCAACATTCTATTATCTGTTTTTTTTTTTTTTTTTTTTTTTTTTTTTTTTTTTTTTTTTTTTTTTTTTTTTTTTTTTTTTTTTTTTTTTTTTTTGCTGATCTTTGGATAGTAGGCAGGAGGGAGGGGGTACAGAAAGGGACAGAGACAGAGAGATAGATAGATAGATAGATAGATAGATAGATAGAGAGAGGAAGAGAGAGAGAGAGAGAGAGAGAGAGAGAGAGAGAGAGAGAGAGAGAGAGAGAGAGAGAGAGAGAGAGAGAGAGAGAGAGAGAGAGAGAGAGAGAGAGAGAGAGAGAGAGAGAGAGAGAGAGAGAGATTGATAAAAAAAAAAAAAACAGAGACCCTCCATTCGAACTCCATTCGAACTCGATACCTTGAGGACCCCAACTCACAGCATCCTCTTCCCTTCGGGGCTGAGGAAGCTCACCAGCTGCTTCAGCTATGACGTCATGTCGGCAGCAGATAGGTGGGCGTGGCTTAACTGGGGGAAATGGGCGTGGCGGATGCTCAAGTAGGCGTGACTTTACAAAGGCAAGGTGCTTAAAAGGTCATTGTGCTTAGGCATTCACTCCGGCGCGTGATTATACACATCGAAGAACTCATTCGATAGGGATGTTCATTTTCTCTTTCTCTCTCCCTCCCTCCCTCTCTCCCTCCCTCCCTCCCTCTCTCTCTCTCTCTCTCTCTCTCTCTTTCTGTGTGTATCTGTGTGTGTGTGTGTGTGTGTGTGTGTGTGTGTGTGTGTGTGTGTGTGTGTGTGTGTGTGTGTGTGTGTGTGTGTGTGTGTGTGTGTGTGTATGTGTGCGTGTGTGCATACATGTGCACAGTATCTGCGCATTTTACACTGTAAGACCTCCTCTCTTTCACACACAAACACATACACACAAGTACACACACACACAAAAGAATGACCTAAAACCAATGTGACACTTGAAAGAAAAGCTTTTGAATGAAGTCGTCACGGACCGCGACCCCACGTCTCAAGACCCGACGCGGGTCGCTGAGGTCCCACACATCCCTCTCACCTCCCTTTAGCTCCCCCTCCCTCATCGAAGAAGAAGAAGAAGAAGAAGAAGAAGAAGAAGAAGAAGAAGAAGAAGAAGAAGAAGAAGACGAAATAGAAGAAGAAAGGGAAGAAGAAGAAGAAGAAGAAGAAGAAGAAGAAAAAGAAGAAATGGACGACGTAGAAGAAGAGAGGGAAGAAGAAGAAGAAGAAGAAGAAGAGGACGAAGTAGAAGAAGAAAGGGAAGAAGAAGAAGAAGAAGACGAATTAAAGTAGAAGAAGAAAGGGAAGAAGAAGAAGAAGAAGAAGAAGAAGAAGAAGAAGAGGACAAAGTAGAAGAAGAAAGGGAAGAAGAAGAAGAAGAAGAAGAGGAAGAAGAAGAAGAAGAAGAAGAGGACGAAGTAGAAGAAGAAAGGGAAGAAGAAGAAGAAGAAGAAGAAGAAGAAGAAG
>NC_134786.1:55780258-55827758 GCF_046742065.1 Oratosquilla oratoria
GCACCGGAAAAAATGGAAGGGGATAAGGAATATAACTACGCCTGTCTATAAATCACCCCTGACCAGACAGTTACCTACCTAGAGAAAAAAAAAAATAATAACATACCCGGCCCAATTCATAAAGCAATTTATTTATGTAATATATTGACGTCGTTAACTAACGTTGGGGGGAGGGGAGCAGAGGGGAGGAAAGAGGATGAGAGGAGACGGGAGGAGAGGAGAGGGTAGAGGGAAGGGTAGGAGAGGGGAGGGGAGGAGAGGGGAGGGGAGGAGAGGGGAGGGTAGGGGAGGAGAGGTGAGGGTAGGAGAGTGGAGGGGAGGGGGGAGAGGGGAGGGGAGTGGAGGGGAGGGGGGAGAGGTGAGGGGAGGGTAGGAGAGTGGAGGGGAGGGGAGGGGGAGAGGGGAGGGGGAGAGGTGAGGGGTGAGAAGGAGAGGGGAGGGGAGGAGTGGGGAGGAGAGGGGAAAGAGGAGAGAAGAGAAGAGGGGAGGGAAGGAGAGGGGAGGGGAGGAGATGGGAGGGGAGGAGATGGGAGGAGAGGGGAAAGAGGAAAGAAGAGAAGAGAAGAGAAGAGGGGAGGGAAGGAGAGGGGAGGGGAGGAGATAGGAGGGGAGGAGATAGGAGAGGAGGAGATGGAGGAGAGGGAAGGGGAGGAGAGGGGAGAGGAGGAGAGGAGAGGGGAGGGCAGAAGAGAGGAGAGGGGGAGGAGAGGGGAGAGGAGGAGAGGGGAGAGGAGGAGAGGGAAGGAGAGGAGAGGGGAGGGGAGAGAAGGAGAGGAGGAGAGGAGAGGTGGGGGAGAGGAAAGGAGAGGGGAGAGGAGGAGAGGGGAGGAGAGAAGAGGGGAGGGGAGGGGAGGAGGAGAGGGGAGGAGAGAAGAGGGGAGGGGAGGGGAGGAGGAGAGGGGAGAGGATAGGTGAGTGGAGGGAGTAGAGGATAGGTGAGGGGAGGGAGGAGAGGAGAGAAGGGGAGGAGAGGGGAGTGGAGGAGAGGAGAGGAGAGGAGAGGAAGGAAAAGGAAAGGGAGGGGAGGGGATGGGGCGTTCAGCCCACCCCCCCGTGCCCCCGTTTCCTGTGCGGAAATATGAAGTAGGGTGGGTTCCCCCTTTTTGAAAATAAATATATAAATAAACAAATAAATAAATAGATAGATAAATAAACAAATAAAACGAGAAATGGTAATCGTTCCTGATCTAGTTCATAAAACAAATCGTTCATATAATATACTGTTGTTCATTCAAGTGGTGAGCTGGGAAGGAAGGGGAGGGGAAGGGAGGTGAGGGAAAGGCAAGGAGAGGGAGGGAAGGGAGGTGAGGAAAAGGCAAGGAGAGGAAGGGAAGGGAAAGAGGGGAGGGGAGGGGAAGTGAAAGGAGGGCAAGAGAGAGAAGGGGAAGGGAAGGGAGGGGAGGGAAAAGGAGGGAAGGGAAGGGAGGGTAAGAGAAGGGAAGGGAGGGTAAGAGAGGGGAAGGGAGTGGAGGGAAAGGGAAGGGAGGGGAGGGGAAGTGAAAGGAAGGTAACAGAGTGGAGGGAGGGGAGGGAGGGGAGGGAAGGTAGGGGAAGGGAGGGGAGGTAGGGGAAGGGAGGGGAGGGAGGGAAGGTAGGGGAGGGAAAGGGAGGGGAGAGGAGGGGAGGGGAGGGGAGAGGAGGGGAGGGGAAAGGAGGGGAGGGGAGGGGAAGGAAGGGGAGGGGAGGGGAGGGGAGGGGAGGGGAGAGGAGGGGAGGGGAAAGGATGGGGAAGGATGGAGAAGGAAGGGGAGGGGTGAAGGGATCCACCCACCTTTCCTATTCCCAATTCATGGAAGTAAAGAGGGCAGTGGGAGAGGATGTTCTCCCTACCTGAAGAGAGACGGAAAAGACAGGAGATGGGGAGACAGAAAAGACAGGAGGAGATGGAGAGACGGAAATGACAGGTGGAGACGGACGGACAGAAAAGACAGATGGAGAGAGAGAGACAGAAAAGACAGGTGGAGATGGAGGAACAGAAAGGAAGATGAAGATGGAGGGACGGAGAATACAAGTGGATATAGAGACAGAAGAGACAGGTGTGGATGAAGAGACGGAAAAGACAGATGGAGATGGAGAGATGAAAAGGACAGGTGGGTGTGGAGACGGATAAGACAGGTGGAGAAGGATGGACAGAAAAGACAGGTGGAGATAGAGAGAGAGGGAAAAGACAGGTGGAGAAGGATGGACAGAAAAGACAGGTGAGGGAAGGACAGAAAAGACAGGTAAAGTTGAAGAGACAGAAAAGACAGGAGATGGAAAGACGGAAAAGACAGGTAAAGACAGAGAGACAGAAAAAAAAGGTGGAGATTGAGACAGGAAAGGCAGGTGGAAATTGAGACGGTAACAGACCGACATGGACAGAAGCAGGGACATGCTCAACCTCGCTCCCCCTCCTCCCCCAACCAATGCCCCTGAATGAATAAAATCGCCTGGCGTTCCCCAGGTATTTAAATGGGTCAAAGGCTTTAACATGGGTGATGCAGGCAAGGTCATCATATTAAGACAACTAGGCAGGATTCATAGTAATGGGTTTAAATTGGACAAATTTAGGTTTAAAAAGGAAATAGGCAAGAACTGGTTTACCAATAGAGTGGTTAATGATTGGAATAGACTTATTAACCAGGTAGTAAGCGCTGAAATACCTGGTTATTTCATGAAAAGGTTAGATAACTTCATGGAGAGGGACGACAGGTGGCAAGGGAAATGTTACTGCTTAGTGTAGGCCTTATGGTCTCCTGCACTCTCCAATTCTATGTTCTTAAGATAAAATTCGCACAGTGAGTCAAAGTAACACCTGTACAGATAACTAAAATCGCCTGGAGACAGCTGTAGTACCAAAATCAATTAGCACCACTCTCACCTACACTGTCACCACCATGTTATCACCACTATAACCACCATTATCACCACCACTGTCACCACCACTATCACCACCACTGTCACCATCATCACCACCACTGTCACCACCAGTCACTACCACTATCACTAACACTCCCACCACCACTCTCACCACCAGTCACTACCACTGTCACCACCACTGTCACCAACACTCTCACCACCACTCTCACCACCAGTCACTACCACTGTCACCACCACTGTCACCAACACTATCACCACCGCTGTCACCACCAGTCACTACCACTATCACCACCACTATCACTACCGCTGTCACTACCACTCACCACCATTGTCACCACCACTGTCACCACCAATGTCACCACCACAGTCACTACCACTATCACCACCGCTGTCACCACAACTATCACCACCACTCCACTTAATCACCAACATTCCAAATCCTATCATAGTCCAGGCAAACATGTGCACCACTTCACAGGCCTCGTTCTAACATCTATCCATACCAACAACACCTCATACCAACATAGATCACGACTACCAACAATACCACCACCACTAATCTTAACTATCACTAAACACCGTTACCAATAGCCACACAAACAATACCAACACCGCCACCAACCCTAGACTTAATTACCACCAACGCTGTAACAACCTAACACCACCATCATCACGATTACCACCACCCTCTGTCACCAGTGCCAACACCGCCACCAATGCTAGACTTAATTACCACCGACGCTATACCAACCTACACCACCACTACCATCATAACCACCATCTGTAGCCCGCCTGCCAACAGCCCTACCACCAAAGTCGTCGAGGGGCTGCTACAAGTGCCCACGGCGCCGATACATTTGCGAATATTATTCCTATTTTGGCGCAGCTGTTGGCATTGCAGCTGCAGCTGCACCACCCACAGCTGCTGACCATCACGCCAGAACCGGAGTTGCAATACAGTAATGTCTTCTATAATAATCTATTTATCTATTTATTCATTCATTTATTTATTTATTTATTTATTTATTTATTTATCTATTTGTCTTGGACCCCGCAGTAGCCCAGTCGATACTATGTCGAACTCATGAGTAGTTTGTCATGAGTTCGATTCCCGGGACCCGTTGCATGTTTCTTGCCTTGGTTCCCGAGAGCTCTAGCCAGGCGGAGGGGTGACCCAACATCGGCCTAAAAAATCCCAGCGGCTTGCTGCAACTGGCAGGGCTTTGATCTACCAGGGGTTTCTCACTTCCCACTGCGTGGGAATGGGATGGTCAGTTTATCCGTTTATCTTAACCAAGGACAGACGAGGGCCATGCTCTTGAACGTTGGGCGGGTCTGGATCAGTCGATCATCATCATCATCTCCTCCTCCTCCTCCTCCTCCTCCTCCTCCTCCTACTTCACTAGTCATAGGCAGGATGACCAAATTTAGTATAATTATGCTAAATTCAGCATATTTTCCCTCCAGAAAACGGTACTATACTAATAAGGTATGTATAACAAACCGAATGTATTAAGAGGGTAAAAAGTTAGCATTATTTTAGCGTAATCTAGCATAATTTCAGATACTAGCATATTTCTGCTTGAGAAATCTGGTCACAGGTCACCCAGGTCACCGGTCACCCTTCAGCTGAATGAAATAGCCTGTACCCGACCAGAACAAAATATATAAAGTACGGCACGAGACTTTTCTGACTTGATGGCGTCAACCCATCGACGACGGCGAAAGACGAGTTTTATAAAAATAAAAGAGACCTTCAAGAGACCATATGGGCTACATCAGGCAGTTCCATGTCCATTACCACCTGTCATCCCCATCCATAACGTTAACTAACCTTCTCAACAATCTATTGTGTCAGCGCTCACTACATGGTTACTGAGTCTATTCCATTCGTTAACCCCTCTGTTGGTAAACCAGTTCTTGTCTATTTCCTTCTTAAATCCAAATTTGTCAACCAAGGGGAGTCCCCGTTATTTACGGGTTAATCCAGTGGTTCTAAACCTTTTTCTCTTCAATCGCCCTCCCCCTTTTCTCGAATTCTCAACATTGTGTGGTTTCCCCTTCATCTTTCCCCCCAAATCCCACCCCAAAATGGTAAATAATAATAATAATAATAATAATAATGATAATAACAATAACACTAATGATAATAATAATAATAATAATAATAATAATAATAATAATAATAATAATAATAATAATAATAATAATAATTAATAAAAAATAACTATAATAAATAGTAATAATAATAAATTATAATAAAACAACAACAATAACACTAATGATGATGATAATAATGATAATAATAATAATAATAATAATAATAATAATAATAATAATAATAATAATAATAATAATAAAATAATAATAATAATAATAATGATTAATAATAATAATGATAATAATAATAATAATAATAATGATAATAATAATAATAATAATAATAATAATAATAATAATAATGATAATGATAATGATGATGATAATGATGATGATGATCATAATAATAATAATAATAATAATAATAATAATAATAATAATGGTGATTGATGACAATGATGATGATGATGACGATAATAATAGCAATAATAATGATAATAAAATTAATGTAGAGAAACCCTTTTCTTTATTACAAAGTTGATTATCAAAATCATCTCCTACGAGTACCAGGGCAGAGTGATGGATTTTTTTTTTATTCAGATTCCTCACATTCTATAGAAATGTGTAATTTGTAAAAGGTGGCATGGTTCCCCCCCCCCTAAACTCTTGTCATGGCTCCCTCAGGGGCTCCCACGGCCCCCTGGTTGAGAACCACCGCGTTAACACTATCCAGAAGGGAAATTATCTTTCAGATGAATAAAATCGGCTGGTGCCAAGCAGAGTAAATGCTTATTGGCGACGAGAAAGGAATAGTCTTATTGTGTCTTGCTACTGTTATTCTTGTCTTTGCTCTCGCCAAGAAGAAGGAATTCTTATTGGCGATGAGAAAGGAATAGTCTTATTGTGTCTTGTTGCTGTTATCCTTGTCTGCTGTCGTCAGTTATGTTGCTGCTGCTGTTTCTTGCGTTATTCGTAGTGGCGCCAAGGATTTCACGTCAAATCTTTATCTTACTCCTTCATCTGCCACCAGGCAATTTTATTCATCTCCGTGGTAGTCCCAAGGTCATGGGTGGGCAACCCTTGGCACGCGTGCAAAACTTGTTTCCTGCACGCGAAACCCAGAACTCGCTTTAAAAAAATAACTAATAAATCTCCAACTTCTTTTCTATGAAGGTTGGTAACCACATGCTGACTTTGGCGGCGGATTGGGGCCTCTTGGGAGGTGAAGGGGGTGTGTAGGGGGCCCATACTCGTATGTAGGCCTATATTATAGGCCCCATAAGTTTACTCCGTTGGCACGCAAGAAAAATTTGTACCAAAGGTTTGGCTGGTTTTGGCACCCACAATTAAAAAGGTTGCCCACCCCTGCCACCAGTAGCAAGAGGGTCACAGTCCGTTTCGATGATTTCCTTACGTATCGTTTGGCACTTTCCCTTCTATCATGGCTGCCGGCAGGCGATTCTCCCCCCCCCCACCCCCGTATCACTCTTTCGGACAATGAGACAATCTATTGACGTCTGGAGCAAATTGCATCGCACTTGAAGCACCAAGTACTGCCTCGTATGTTACAGAGACCATACTCTATGGCTGCATGTATTACGTAAGCTGTAGACACTATACTGCATATGCTGCCACGTATGCTGTAGACACTATGCTGCATATGCTGCCACGTATGTTGCAGAGACCATGCTGCATGGCTGTATGGATAGTGCCAGCAATTACAAGGTGCCAGAGACCCTGTGCGTCAGGTCGGCATAACGATGTGAGCTGCAAGATGCTTCCAGTGTAGGTGTGCACTGGTGCAGGCCCCAGTTAGGGTTGAGTTTGATTCCGAATGTCACAAGAGCCTCTCTTCTCCTCCTAACTCTCTCTCTCTCTCTTCTCCTCCTAACTCTCCCCTCTCTCTCTCTCTCTCTTTCTCTCTTCTCTCTCCATTATAAACATTTTTCTTTTCTTTTTCCTTAACGCACTCTGTCCGTTTCCCTCTCCCTCTCTCCCTCTCTCTCTCTCTCTCTCTCTCTCTCTCTCTCACACACACACACACACACACACACACACACACACACACACACACACACACACACACACACACACACACACACACACACACACACATACACACACTTTCTTCCTATCCTCAGCACACGCTCTCCCTCTCTTTCTCTCTCTCTCACACACACACACGCACGCACACACACACGCACACACACACACACACACACACACACACACACACACACACACACACACACACACACACACACACACACACACGCTCTCTCTCACTTTCCTCCACACACTCTTTATATTTCCTTCCTTCTTTCTCCTTTTGTTTCTCCTTCTATCTCTTTCTTTGTTGCCCCGTTCTCCTCTCTCGTCTTTCCTATTTTCTTCTTTTCTCCTCTCTCTCTCTCTCTTTCTCTCTCTCTCTCCAACCCCTCTGCAGCCCACCTCCTCTCGTTCCGTCTCTTCTAAAGACCCTACCTTAGAGTTAATGACTCTATTCAAAGCCATCCTAAAAGGTTCCTACCCTGGATACGATTTTGGCAGCCACCATTGGAATTCACTCCTTTACTGCAACACATATTCAAGATTGTACAATGTTAGGCGGCAAGTGAATTCATTATATAGCTGAAGAGCGACCAAAGCCTAAACCCGTCTCTCTCTCTCTCTCTCTCTCTCTCTCTCTCTCTCTCTCTCTCTCTCTCTCTAAAAAAAAAAAAAAAAACTCTACATCGTGACACTGTTGCTGCAAACCTCTTCAAAAAGGCGAAGTTCTTTGGGGATTCTGTTTAGGCAAAAAGCAAGCAATTTTATGTAGTTGAGGAAGAGGACCCGGCACTGAAAGGGCTTTTGGTGGATCGAGACCCCACTAAGAGGCCGAATTTAGCCCTCTTCCTCACAGGCACACTTTTATACAATCACTTATCCATAAAGAATAGATAAATACTAATACTAATACTGATAATAACAATAAGAATAAGAATAAGAAGAATAGTATGATAATAGAATAAAAAGTAAATAGATAAAAAATAATGATAAATAGAATAAAAAAGTATAGAGAAATAAACAAAATTAAATAGACAACAAATAAATTAATTAATAAAATGAATAATTCAATAAATGACAACAGATAAGTAGATAGGGAATAACAAATAGAATACAAAAGTAAATGAATAAATGAAAATGAAATAGATAAATACAAAAAAAAAACGAATCAAATGAATAAACCAAATAAATTAATAGATATACTGCGTCGACATACAGATGGTGTTAACCCCTTTACATGAATGGCGGATTACTTAAACTTGTCAAAATTTCCGTGTGGTCTGCTCTACCTTCCCCCCGTTGTGGAAGATGTGGTAAAAGCGCACGCATGCCTTCGCGTGTCAAGTTAACCGATTACAGTGTTAATGCCCAGCAACTTTGGCAAACACCTTCCGGGATGATAACACGCAAGCGATGCTGCCACATCTCACGGACCGGTGGACCACGCGGGAATCTTATCGAGTCGACTGTACTTCTTGTCGGCTCCTCATGCAACAACGGGAGTCTCTTGCTCGTTTGTAGACTGCGAGCAGTTTGCAGCAAGCAGCAAGTAGTTCGGAAGTTACAAGTAGTTTGCAAGTTGCTCAGAACAACTTCACTTTAATGGAAGTAAAGCGAAAGCGACTGCTCCGATCGCCTCTGCTTGAAACAGGAGGAAGGTATAGACACATACAATTGGTTTGTGCGTGTGCGTGTGTGTGTGTGTGTGTGTGTGTGTGTGTGTGTGTGTGTGTGTGTGTGTGTGTGTGCGTGTGTGTGTGTGTGTGTGTGTGTGAATGAATATAAGTGGTTTAGAGTAAAGATGGGAGTGCTTCTGTGTGTTTCTGTGTGCGTGTGTGTGTGTGTGTGTGTGTGTGTGTGTGTGTGTGTGTGTGTGTGTGTGTGTGTGTGTGTGTGTGTGTGTGTGTGTGTGTGTGTGATTCATCTTGGTCTTTGGAACACGTGTTGGACTCGTGGCCGACAGCTATTTCCCTTCCGGAAGAGAGCTCAGAGCTCCTATGACCGATATATAGGTAATGCTGTGACCTTGCACTTACACACACACCCAACTCCCCGCCCACGAGAGTTGGAGTAACGACTCGAAGCGCAGCGATACTGAAATTATTTCAGCCCTGGGCAGGATTCAAAACCGGACCGCCGTAGTGACAGTCGGGGACTCTACCAACCGCGCGCGCGCGCGCGCGCGTGTGTGTGTGTGTGTGTGTGTGTGTGTGTGTGTGTGTGTGTGTGTGTGTGTGTGTGTGTGTGTGTGTGTGTGTGTGTGTGTGTGTGTGTGTGTGTGTGTGTGTGTGTGTGTGTGTGTGTGTGTGTGTGTGTGTGTGTGTGTACATGGTTCAGTGTGAAGATGGGTGTGTTTGTGTGTGAGTGTGTGAGATGTTATGGGCGAGCGAAATGGTGGGTGGGTGTGCGTGTGGATAACATGAAGAAGTTGTGGGGGAGTTGAGGTGTACGCATGGGTGAGCGGGAGGGTGTAAGGGTGAGGATTATAATGAGGATGGTCCTTACACCTTTTGGCGGTCTCATTGCCCCGACGTAATTTTAAGCTCGTTTCACACGTACCGACTTTTAGCCGTCGCCATCCACGACATGACGTCGTGCTCTCACATAATCATGGGATCCTATGGATGCTTTCAGAGGTCACGACCACGTGTTTTATTGGAGAGCACGACGTCGTGTCATGGACGGCCTACGGAGGAAAGTCGATACGCGTGAAAGGAACCATACTTGGACGTTCAGCCACACGTTTTCATTCAGCTCCATTAAAGAGGAAGGCTTTAGATAATGTGTCCTTCATGGCCAACGTCAGACGGTTTCCATGCGTCTCCGAGAATCCTTCGGATCCGGAGGGATTATCCATTTCATATTCTTAGTCCAATCATGTCTTTGTCGGAGGTCGGGGAGGCGCTGGAGGCCATGGAAATCGAGGAGGTGATGGTGGCAGAGTTGCGGTGGTGGTGGCTGTGGTGGTGGCTGTGGTGGTGGCTGTGACGGTGGCGGGGGTGGCTGAGACGGTGTCCCGAGGCGAAATGACTGAGGTGCTCTATAGGAGCCGCGCCTGCACGCTGAATGGTCGACCGGCCCAACCGCTCAATGGATCTCTCAATGTAGGGTGATTGCATGCATTATGGATGGACCGGGACCCCAGTAGGGGGACAAAGGAGAGGCCGGGTGCGGCTGTGTGAGGCTGGGCAAGGTTAAGTTGGATTGTGTGAGGGTGGTTGTGGATGGGTGAGGCTGTGTAAGGCTGTATGAGACTTCGTGAGGCTGGCGTGACTAGGTAAGGGATGTGAGAATAAGTGAGGTTATGTCTGTGGTTCTTGAATTTTTTTTTTTTCAGCCCCTGGTAGCCCAAAGTTCAACTACATGTGAACCTTATACCCCAACCACTTTTGCTCCCCGGTTTTAATTTTTAATTTACTGTAAAGGAAAGACAGAGGAAGAAGAAAAAGAAGAAAAAAAAAAGAACGGCTATGAACAAACAGCTGAATTCCAGGTACTCTTTTAAATTTTCATTTTCAGTAAATAAGTGAATAAAGTATAATTCTTACACAAATCATCAATTCAATATTTTCTCAAGATGACTTTTTGATTAACCCCAAGAACCTGTTTCGATATGCCTTTGAGGTTACTGAGGCACCCAGACACCTGGCCTATGTGGTGCTAGGCGAAGCTTGTCGAGGTTAAGAAAGACTATGTGAGGCTGAGTGAGGCTGGATAAGACTAGATAAGGGCTTACAAACTGGTGTGAGGTTGTACAAGGGTCATGTGAGTCTCTGTGAGGTTATTTGAAGTTATATGAGAAACGGTGGGCCTGGGTTAAGTTCTTTGAGGCTGTGTAGGGCTGGCTGAGGCACGTCAAGTCTATCTTAAGCAAGATGAGGCTGGTTGAGGTTTAAAGAGATTGAATGGAGCTGGACAAGACTGTGTGTGAGACTATATGATGATACATGAGGCTTGGTGAGTCTGGGTAAGGCTCTGCGGGCTTAGTTGAGGTAGGGTGAAGCTGTGTGAGGCTGGTTGAGGTATGGTAAGCCTGTGTGAGGCTGGGTGGTGATGTGAGAGGCTGGGTGGAGATGTGTGGGGCTATGTAAGGCTGAGCGGTGATGTGTGAGACTATGTGAGGCTAGGTGGGACTAAGTGAGGCTGTGTGAGGCTGGTTGATGTATGGTGAGGTTGTGTGAGGCTGAGGGGTGGTGTGTGAGGCTAGATGGGATTAAGTGGGCTTGTGTGAGGCTGGTTGATGTACGGTGAGGCTGTGTGAGGCTGGGTGGTGATGTGTGAGGCTGGGTGGGGATGTGCGGGGTTGTGTGAGGCTGGGTGGGAGTATGTGAGGCTAACTGCGGTCGGGCTACAGCCAGTCTTGAGTAGCTCCTTCCATACTGTTTCATTTATTCTGTCTGCCGCCAGGCGATTTTATTCATCTCCGTGGCATCCCTCTTGGCCGCCAAGGGGTTTCGGGAGACCTCTTTGCCCCCCCCCCCTCCCTCGGTCACTTCCTCTTCTTCATTGCAACCGTACAATATTGCAAATGCTCGTTTGCCTGCAGGTTTCTTGGCGGCGCCACACTAGGCTAGCATGCTACTTGCTTTTGCTACATCGTTTGAGGAGAAACGACTTCGGTTACAGTATGTCTTGCTTCCTGTTAGTGGGTGCCACTCTAACGACGTTTTGGTTCCCCTCACAGCCCTCCTACCCCTATCCTCGCTCTTTCGATTTCTTTCTATCACTGCAAATCATCTGCTCGCCTTCCTACTCTCTTCTTAGTTCTTTATTTCTCTCCCTGATCGACTCTATGCGTGTGTGCGTGCGTGCGTGCGTTTAACTTGCTTACATACACCTCTATTCTCCCCCTGGGTACTTTTAATTCCAGGGTAATACCTCTCATGACACCAATTTCATCCCTCTGTAAATCAAGAGGAGGAAGAAAAAGAGGAAAAAAGAAGAGGGAAAAGAGGAAGAAGCAGCAGCAATGAAAACTGAAGTAAAAGAAAATGAAAAATATAAAGCTGAAGAAGAAGAGGAAGAAGAATGAAGAAGAAATATAGTGGCCATTATTTTCATGGACTGTAGCAATATTTGCCCAGATGAATGGTAGGCTGATCACCTACTCGGGACAATCTAAAATTGCCTAATCATGTGCCAATCACCTGCTGAATAGCCGACCCCTCACCGCCATCAGGAGTTATGAACAATGATGGCGGTGGCGTTGGTGATGGTGATCATGATAGTGATGATGATGATGATGATGATGAGGAGGAGGAGGAGGAGGAAGATGATGATGGTGATGATGATGATGATGATGATGATGATGATGAGGAGGAGGAGGAGGAGGAGGAGGAAGATGATGATGGTGATGATGATGATGAGGAGGAGGAGGAGGAGGAGGAGGAAGATGATGATGGTGATGATGATAATGAAGATGAAGATGAAGACGACGGCGATGAAAATGATGGTGGCAATGATGATGATGGTGATGATAGTGATGATGATGACGACCCAATACCTGCTTATATCTAACTGTGAAGGAAATGGAAGAGGAGGAGGAAGAGGAAGAAGTGGAAGAGGAGGAGGAAGAGGAAGAAGAGGAGGAGGAATAGGGGGCGAGGAGGAAGAGAAGAGGAGAAGGAGAAGGAGAAGGAGGAGGAGGAGGAGGAGGAGGAGGAGGAGGAGGAGGAGGAGAAGGAGGAATAGGAAGAGGAGGAGGAAGAGTAGGAGGAGAACCTATCAGCACCATTTCCCCTCCTACGGTCTCATTAGGTTAACTTTCTTGAGGAGTTTATTAAACTCTTACGCACAAGGGCTTAAGCCCTCCTCCTATAGAGTCTTCTTCCTCTTCCTCTTCTTCTTCCTCCTCCTCTTCCTCCTCCTCCTCTTACTACCCAACCAAGGTAGCAGTAGTAGTAGTACTAAATGAGTAGTACCCGACTGCATGTGTTCAATATCTTAGGGAATTTGGTGACACCCCTAAAGGCCAGAGGCACGCAGCATTCTTTGATAACTGAAGATTTATCTCCACTTACAAATAAACGTTGGTTACATTTATCTTCTATTATCCCACCATTACGATTGGTGTCTTATGAAGTATACAGCATATACAACTGAACCTCGGTTAACGAACAAGTTTTGTTAACAATTCTTGTCTCTATTTACGAACGATACTTCGGGGTACGAACATATGCACACGCATGTACACATCATCCCACCGGCTCAGTAGCGGTTTTGGAACGTTTGCCCCCTAATTGTTTCGGTTGTCGAACGTTTCGGTTTAAGAACGGAGTCACGGAACGGATTAAGTTCGTTATCCGAGGTTTCACTGTAATGTGCTTTCCAAGATTTCTACAATGAAACTGAGTAATGTTGCCAAAAAGAAAAATAAATAAAAAATAAATAAAAAATAAATAACAAATAGATAAATGAACAGTCCACGAACCACCTGATCGAGAAAAGGGAGAATACAATATACTATAAGTATTTCAATTTTGTAGATTACGAAAAGTTTTTTGACTGGGTAGAACAAACTGCAATGGAATTTCTACGCAAAGGGGATGTAAATGAACACATTGTTAGGTTTCTTAAAAAAAAAAAAAAAAAAAAAAAAAAAAAAAAAAAAAAAAAAAAAAAAAAAAAAAAAAAAAAAAAAAAAAAAATAAAAAAAAAAAAAAAAAAAAAAAAAAAAAAAAAAGCGAAAGTGTGAAAGGTATCCATGTGCTTAAAAACAATAAAGAAATATAAATAAATGAATAAAAAACAAATATATAAATACATAAACATATATACCGAACATCGTGAGAAACTCTCTACTTATGTTCGAAACACGATGTTTACAGTGTATAATGCCGGCTATAATCTACGGATGTGAGGCCTTGAAATAGATGCGGGCAATGGAGACAAGGCTAAGGAATGCGCAGAGGATAATGGAGAGATCAACGCTGGGAATAACGCTGCCGCAGGACAACCGCAATATTGAAGTCCGGGCGGTTGACAACCCCGCACTCCCCCCCTCCCCCCTAGTCCCTCCTAAGAGAAAGAAAAAAGTAAATAAATAGAATTAAATCATAATAATGATAGAAATAATAACAATACTAATCATAATATAATAACGCTGAAAGACATCAATAGGGCAAGTTGGGTGAATGAGAGATACTGTGGAGGCGATGTGGTACAGGAAGCTAAACTGTGGAGAGAAGGAAGTCAGAAAGGAGGATGGGAGACAGAGCTAGTGTGTTACTGACTGGAAGCAGCGAGACGGGAAGCGTGGAAGAGGAAGACCAGATAGAACGCGTAATGACGAGAAAGAGAAGTCTGCATGAGTGACGTGCCAGAAGTTAGCACAGCAGAGAAACTTATGACAGAGTTTGGGAAGTCCTTTGTTCAGCAGTGGACTACGAATGGCTCATTGATTTGTGTTAATGGGAATGGTGGTGATGATGCTAAGTGGTAGTAGTGACAGTGATAGTCATTCTACTAGTAATGATTACATTGATGACAATTACGATGAATGCTTTTATTAATTTACGAAACACAAGGCGCGCGCGCGCACACACACACACACACACACACACACACACACACACACACACACACACACACACACACACACACACACACACACACACACACACACACACACACACACACACACACACACACACACAGCAATCTCCCATGACACACCCCTTCCCTTCCCTAACACCCCCACCTCCCACCTCCTCCGATTCCCCTTCCTGCCCAAACAATGCCACGTAAACTAAGGACCCTCGGGCCCAATCACCTACGAACAAAGACGCGACCGCGCGAGGCTAGGAAGCACCCCCATGCGAGGCTACACAAAGAAGAAACACCCCGTGCGAGGCTACACAAGGAAGAAACCCCCTGTGCGAGGCTACACAAAAAAGAAACCCCCGTGCGAGGCTACACAAAGAAGAATCCCAAGAGCTCCCCTTATATGGTCCTGCATCATGCTAAGACAACCTGACAATCCGCCATTTCCATCTGTCATAGTACAGTGCGTGTAGACCCCGTGGCTTATGTCTAAGGAAAAAGGGTTTATAGCAACTCTTGAGGTCTCAGATAGCGTCAAAAGAGCCCATCATTAGTGATCCTCTGGTCACAGGATACCCCGACCCAAACGCGTCAATAATGTCTGTTGCGAAAATAGACAATGATGATTACAAATCAAAAATATAAGTTTCTACATTTAATGGAACACGCTTGCACGGTCAACTACATTCGGGTCATTAATTCTATTATGGCTACCGACCAAATTAGCAGGAAATTAATCTGTGTCCAAGAACTCACGAATTTTTTCGCCAATAACCAGCGCTTTTATCCCTGGGGACAATATTGCGCTAGAGAGTGTAAAGAGTAGACCAAGGAGGGACGCTAGAAGTGCAAATGCTGCGTGAATCTGGTCCGTAGGGATGTCACAAGGGTCCATAAATCATGGTCCTAGCAAGGTCCAGGTCACGAGCATCACATAATCTCCCATCCATGGCCTCTGGTAGTCCACTATTAAACGAAAGTCTCCTCCAACACCCACCATGAATTCCAAGATAAGGTCATTTCTGCCACGCCATCTCTCTATCTTCTCTCTCTCTCTTCCCTCTGCCATGTCACTCCTGCAAACTTCTTCATCTCGTCTCTTTACCTCCAGTCCGGCCTTTCTCTTAGCGTCTTGCCAGAGACAATTTTAAAAGTAACCCTTGGATGACAATGGTTTATACATTTTATAATTTTATCTTATTGGCCAAGACCTTTATTCACTTAAGTGGAGACCCCGGTCTGCGAATGAAATATGACTACTGCATTTGTGTGAGAGAAAAAGAGTAAGAGTAATGACAGAGAGAAAGAGAGAATGTGTGTGTGTGTTTTGTGTGTGTGTGTGTGTGTGTGTGTGTGTGTGTGTGTGTGTGTGTGTGTGTGTGTGTGTGTGTGTGTGTGTGTGTGTGTGTGTGTGTGTGTGTGTGTGTGTGTGTGTGTGTGTGTGTGTGTGTGTGTGTGTGTGTGTGTGTGTGTGCGCGCGCGCGCGCGGAACCTCTCGCTCACGGGCAGGTACCTGGCTCTGCACGCGCGACGGTTCCCCCCTCCCCCTTTTCAACGCATCCGGTCTCACGGGGTCCAGCTGGCCCCAGTGTCATCCATCTCAAGACATCATCCATTCCTTCGCCCAGTACATCGATTGACTGACATTAAGTAATTAATCATGCCTGTCAGCCGACTGCACGGTCGGCTGCTTAGCCTTAGCTAACGACTTCCAAGTGCGCACGCGCACACACACACACACACACACACACACACACACACACACACACACACACACACACACACACACACACACACACACACACACACACACACACACACACACACTTCCTTCATGCACCCAAATGACCCCCAGAAACTGATTAACCGCGTCCCTACCAACCCTTTGTTAAGGAAATGATTAAACAGTTTGAATTCATATGAGAGCTGATAGATTACATTGTTGCAAATCATTTAGTTCTTTTTCTTAGTATATATGAATAACAACAAAATATACATACATTTCATAAACATTTATTAGATATACGGCCAACATGCATATATATCATGCTTTAGTTTGTAAAACAAGCTCAAACACATATGTAAGTACACATACATAAAAATGATTATTCTGTCATTCGTAATACGAGGCTAGTACATCCCAAAAGTATAAAAAAGTCTTATCAAACAAGTCGTTCATTAGTAATACATACATCCATATACCAAGGGCTTTCCCCCCTTACAAGGAAAGTAACCAAAGCCAAAAGGTATAATTCCACTTCCACCTATTTCATCTCCACCCACTCCACTCCCATCCACCACCCCTCCCTCCCTCCCTCTCATCTTGGCTCCTCCTGGATGACGGGTCATACCTTCATCTCACCTATCGCCCTGGGTCAGAAGCAATGCAGCAAGACACAGCACATCCACAGCAAGGCCACTTCATTAAAAAAGTATAAACACGAAGTAGAAAAGGAAAGAGGTAAACAACGAGAGAAGGAGAGACGGTGAAAGAGAGGAAGAGAGGAAGGGAGAGAGTGATGGATGGACTGGGGAATGAAGAAAGGGGAGAAGATAAGAGAATGAGGAAGAAAGAGTGAGAGGGGCAGAGGGCGAGAGTAGAGGGAGAAAGAGAGGGAGGGACCGAGGGAGCGAGAAAGGAGAGGGAGAGAGTGATGGAGGGACTGGGGAAGGAAGAAACAGGAGAAAATAAGAGAATATATGAAAAGTAAGATAGAGAGAAGGAGAGAGAGGAATGAAGATTGTGTGGGAGAGGAGAGAGAGAGAGAGGGGTAAATGAGGGAGATAAGGAGGGAGGGAGGGAGGGAGGGAGAGAGAGGGAAATAGCAAAAACGGGGAGAAGACACTGTGAGAGTCTGTAAATTACACATAGAAAAGTCACGTACTGAGCCCTGAAACAATTGGTTGTTTTAAGAAAATATTTTGTCATTGTGAATAGAGATAACAGGTGGAAAAAGACATGGAACTGTATAGTGTAGGCCTTATGGCCTCTTGCAATTCCCTCCCCCCCCATTCTTATGTTCATATGTCTAAATCACTGAATACGAAGTTTGAAATTGAAAACTGAAGACGGCTGGATAGAAAAACAGGAAGGCAAGAAAAAAAAACACGAAATTGATTTGAAAGGAAATAGAAAGGAAATTGACAGCCTTCCTGGTGCACATATTCCAACGAAGAAGAAGAGGAGGAGAAAGAGGAAGAAGAAGATGAAGAAGAAGAAAAGAAGTAAAAGAAAAAGAAGCAAAAGAAGAAGAAAAAGAAATCGAAGAAGAAGAGAAACAAAGCGAAGAAGAAGAAAAAGAAAAAGAAGAAACAAGAAAGAAGAGGAAGAAGAAAAAGAAAAGAAAAATCGAAGGAGAAAAAGAAGAAGCAAAAGAAGAAGAAAAAGAAGAAAAAAGTCGATGAAGGAAAAGAAAGCGAAGAAAAAGAAGAAAATATTATATATGATCAAGAAGACATAAAAAGAACATGGTCACACTATGATCAACTGACAGAAAGTTCGAGGATGGGGTTTTTGAACTTTTCCCACTAAATATAGTTCATAGAGCCGTTGAGTCGGTTGGATTGTATTATTCACATACATACGGACATAACCACCTGCACAAATGTTTATGTATGTTTGTATTTACCTAACTGTAGTATAAGAAGCAACGCTCGTTGGGTCCCGTCTTCTACTCTCCTAGTTATCATACCTAGCCTCAAGTGTGTATGCGTAATATTAATAATGATAATAATGATAGTAATAATGATGATGATGATAATGATGATGATGATGATAATAACAACTTAATATAATAATAACACTAATAACAACAACAATAATAATAATAATAATAATAATAATAATAATAATAATAATAATAATAATAATAATATTAATAATAATAATAGTAGTAATGATGATGATGATGACAATGACGATGATGATGATAATAACAACATAATAATAATAATAATAATAATAATAATAATAATAATAATAATAATAATAATAATAATAATAATAATAATAATAATAATAATAATAATAATAATAATAATAATGTCTGTTTACTGAGTTAACAGCAACACAAATACTCTAAGAAATATACATTTTTTTAAACTAATTTGAGTGCATATTGTGCGAAGCGTTGTTGTCAACATATGATAGTGCGTTTGTTTACTCCGACCGGGTGTTCGAGACCTTATCAGTGATGATAAGGTCGAAGGTTGTGCATTGGCAGCTAGTGGGATTAGCCTGGTATATAATTTACCGATGTTGAAGCGTGTGCGTGCGTGCGCGCACGCGGGCGTGCGGATTACGACAAGGTCCTACTTGAGCGCGTGATAATCCTAATTCTGCTGAGTCATTGTTTACTTGCAGAGGCGTCCTATAGGCCTCGCGTGTCCGCCTTTCTCAACCTTCTCACACACGCGGCAGGGCAGCCCCGCCACCCATAAGACTCGATCCCTTTCCTGCCGGGTGGAACTCTTGATACCTACTCCCGCCGGCAGTTCCTATTTTCGTCTTAATATCACGTTCCCAGAGAGCAATGGAGATGTGATAAATGAATAAATAGATGAAATAAAATAAATTAACAGAAAGATAAAATAAAATAAAATAAATAAAATAGAATGAAATTAAAAATAAACAAAAATGAATAAATACATAGAGACAAATAGACGAAAAAATGGAAATAGGAATGCAAATGAAATAAAAAGGGGGATGAATTAATAAATCAAATAAGCTATTAAAACAAATAATAAATAAGAACAGATAGATAGAATAGAAAAGAAAAGAAAAGAAAAAGAAAAAGAATGAAAAAAAGAAGGAGAAGGGGTTGAGGAAGGAACAGCGGAAAGAAAAGAGGAAAGGGAAGGAAGGAAAGAGGGAAGGTGGTAAAGGAAGAGAGAAAGGAAATAAGAAAAGCGGAAGGAAAAGACGAAATAAAAGGAAGGAGGAAAGGAAAAGGAAGAGAAATTAAAGAGGAAATAAAGAAGGAAAAGAAGGTATGGCAAGAAGCTAAAGAAGGGATGGAAGGACGGAAAGGAGGAAAGCAAGGAAAGGAAGCAAGGGAGAGAGAGAGAGAGAGAGAGAGAGAGAGAGAGAGAGAGAGAGAGAGAGAGAGAGAGAGAGAGAGAGAGAGAGAGAGAGAGAGAGAGAGAGAGAGAGAGAGAGAGAGAGAGAGAGAGAGAGAGAGGATGAGAAATGATTGAATGAAGGAGGGAAGATAAGTGAGTGAGGTAGAGAGGGAGGAAAGGAGGAATGAATGTATGAATGAATGAATGAATGAAGGTAAATAAGGGAAGTAGAGAGGGAGGGAGAGAGTAACAGAGACGGAAAAGGAAACGGATAAATATAGTATATCATCCACACTGCAGGAAGCACTTGTCTCCCGCATTTCACATGCTCCCCCCCCTTCCCCCCCTTCCCCCCACCCCCCGGAACCGATATCTCTGTTCATCTCACCTACGGGGTCCTCTGGTGCATGGTGATGATGATCATGATGATCATGACCGGCATTATTTGCATGACGAAGTCAGCCGTTGGCGGTTCTGCATTGATGGAGCACCACGCCGGAAGCCTCTGGAAAATTTCAGGCCCGGAATATCGGAAAAAAACGGCAGAAAATTCTTCCGGAACGTCATCGGAAACCGGAGGAAGAGGCGCACATTCGCCCGACAAAGAAACCCGAGCCTCACTATTTTTTTTTTTTTTTTTTTTTTAGGCTGACATTCAAAAAGAAAATTTTGTATGACTGTACACGCAGACGCAGACGCACACGCACGCATGCACATATACACAATTTATCGATCTATCAATCTATCTTTGTTTATCTATGTATATATATATATATATATATATATATATATATATATATATATATATATATATATATTGAGGCATTCTGACAGACAGACGTGAGCGGGAATAAGAAACACAGGAGTATTAGTTTGATTTTATTCCTGACTAGTTTTGCTGATATGTTTATTTGCACAACTAATACACTCATATATATTCAGAGGGCTGAATAGGGAAGGGAAAGGTTTGAAGATAAATGTTAAATATTCTAACCATCATCACACTTGCGGAAATTATTCTCATTTCAGAAATGACAGGAGAGTGATCTCAAGAAGGAAAGTCTCAAAGTAATGTCGAAGATGAATAAGAGTAAAACCGAAGTAATATTCCACTTGAAAGTTTAATGTAAAGCAATTATAATGGATGGAGAAAGTCTTGAAGAAGTTGAAGAGTATAATTAATTAGGCCTGATGCTGAAACTAGCTAAAGACCATGAAAATGAAATAGAAAGGTGTCACAATTGGTTGGAAAATGTTTGGTAAATGTAAGAAGATCGTGACAGGCTCTTGTCTGTCTGAGATGCAAAGTTTACAACCAGTGTATAATTCCAGCTATAATCTAGGCATGTGAGACTTGTGAACTAACGAAGGCGATGGAGACACAGCGAAGACGTGCACAAACAGGATATGAGGTCAACGGTGGGAATATTGCTGACAGGCAGGAAGATGACAAGATGGGTGAGAGAACAGGCTGGAAAAATATACATATATAATAAGGAAGACATAAAAGAAAAGAATTGGAACTGGGCAGGGAAGGTAGTCAGAAAGAATGATGGGCATTGGAGCAAGTGTGTTACTGACTGGACGCCACGAGATGGGAAGCGTGAAAGAAGATAACTAGACAGAAGATGGAGAGACGATATGAAGTAGTTTGCAGGAGTGACGTGGCAGAGATTGGCGCAAACGTGCGAGACATGGAATGGTATGAGAAAGGCCTTTGTTCAGCAGTGGACTTGAAATGGCTGACACCCACACACCCACACCCACACCCACACACGCATTACATACATATGAATATATATATATATATATATATATATATATATATAATTCACACACACACAATTTATGAATGTTACAAAATGCATTTCATGCATTTATGAAACCTTTATTTTATAGTTCAAACACGTCAGCGACAAGAACAAAACGTTGATGCAAAATAACTGTGGCGTTTTGATCACTGGGCATAAATTGCTGCTGATACAAATAACTTTTGATAGTTTGCTTTCATATGCAGGTCTATCAGAATTCTATACAAATCGAAAAATAGGCAAAATGAGCAGGAGAAGGTATACCTGTGAGCATAACCACAGAGATACTAACCTCTAGTCCACACAAGCACCCGCACACACACGTATGTTGAAAGTGAGAAAGAAGAGCCTACGGAAGAACGAGAGAGACGAGAGAGAGAGTGAGAGAGAGAGAGAGAGAGAGAGAGAGAGAGAGAGAGAGAGAGAGAGAGAGAGAGAGAGAGAGAGAGAGAGAGAGAGAGAGAGAGAGAGAGGAAGAGAAAGTGAGGAAGAGAAAGAGAGAAAGAGAGAGAGAGAGAGAGAGAGAGAGAGAGAGAGAGAGAGAGAGAGAGAGAGAGAGAGAGAGAGAGAGAGAGAGAGAGAGAGAGAGTGAGAGAGAGAGAGAGAGAGAGAGAGAGAGAGAGAGTGAGAGAGAGAGAGAGAGAGAAAGAGAGAGAGTGAGAGAGGGGGAGGGAGGGGAAGGGGGGGGTGAAGTGGGGGAGGGAGGTCAGGCAAGCCCAGAGGAGAGTGCGAGCAAAACAAGGCGAAGAGGTGTAGTAGGTGTAGTGGGGGGCGGGGGCGGCGGGGTATTACGAGAACGTGATCAATGGGGAGGCCGCCGCCCGACGCCCGCGGAAAACTTTGCTGACAAGTGACGGATTTGTGCCGAGGAGGAGGAGGAGAAGGAAGAGGACTGGAGGAGGAGGAGAAAGAGGAGCAGAAGGACTGGAGGAGGAGGAGGAGGAGGAGGAGGAGGAAGAGGGAGGAGGAGGGGGAAGAGGAGAAAAAGAAGCTAGAGAAGCCGAAACCGGAGGAGAAATAAGAGGACAAGCAGGAGTAGGAAGAGGAGATGGAGGAGACATGGAAAGAGGAAGAGGAAAAGGAAGAAGAGGAGGAGGGGGAGTTGAAGAAAGAGGAGTAGGGGTAGTTGGGAGGAAGGGGAGAGATGGAGGGAGAGATGAAGAAGAGAAGGTGTGAATGGGTGAGGGAGAGAGTGAGTGAGTGAGTGAGTGAGGGAGTGAGTGAGGGAGGAAGGGAGGGAGGGAGGTAGAAAGAGAGAGAGGGGACGAAGGGAGAGGGAGAGGAGGAAGAGGGGAAGAAAGAGGAGGAAAGGACGGGAGGAGGAAGGGAGGTAGGAAGGAAGGAAGGAAGGAAGGAAGGAAGGAAGGAAGGAAGGTAGGTAGGGAGGGAGGTAGGAAGGGAGGGAGGTAGGTAGGGAGGTAGGAAGGAAGGGAGGGAGGTAGGAAGGTAGGAAGGGAGGTAGGAAGGTAGGAAGGGAGGGAGGGAGGTAGGAAGGTAGGGAGGGAGGTAGGAAGAGGAGGAGGGAGGAAGGTAGGAAGGGAGGGAGGGAGGAAAGAAGGGAGGAAGGAAGATAGGAAGGGAGGTAAGAAGGGGAGGAAGGTAGGAAGGGAGGGAGGGAGGGAGGGAGGGAAGGAGGGAGGTAGGAAGGGAGGAAGGAAGGTAGGAAGGGAGGGAAGGAGGAAGGAAAGGAGGAAAGAAGGGAGGAAGGAAGGGAGGAAGGAAGATAGGAAGGGAGGTAAGAAGGGGAGGAAGTAGGAAGGGAGGTAAGAAGAGAAGGAGCGGAGGAAGGGAGAGGAGGAAGACGGAAAAAAGTGGAGGAAGGAAGTAGGGGAGGAGGAAGGGAGAGAGGATGAGGAGGAAGGAAGTAGGGGAGGAGGAAGGGAGGGAGGGAGGGAGGGAGGAAGGAAGATTCGAAGGGAGGTAGGAAGGGGTAGAAGTAGGAAAGAAGGTAGGAAGAGAAGGAGGTGAGGAAGGGAGAGAAAGAGGAGGAAAAGGGAAAAAAGAGGAGGAAGTAGATGAGGAGGAAGGGAGAGAGGATAAGGAGGAAGGGAGAGAGGATAAGGAGGGAGGGGGAGGTGAGAGAAGGTGTCAGGGGAGGGACAGGAGAAGGTGCAGAAAGGGAAAAAGAAAACGAAGAAGAGAAAATGGACGGAGGGCAGGTAGACAGAACAGCTCGTTTCACGGGTTTCGACTTTTTGCCGTCCACCGTCCACGACCCGATGTCGTGCTTTCAAATAACCATGAGTGTCTATGGACGCTTTCACGCGTGGTCGTAGTCGTGACGTGTGAAAGCGTCCATAGACACCTATGGTTATTTGCCAGCACGACGTCGTGTCGTGGACGACGGACGGCGAAAAGTCGATACGTGCGAAATGAGCCGAAGGTTTTCATCTGGCTAAGCCTAGGCAATTCTATTCCCCTCGATGAAGTCCTTCTTCACGATCACGAACTTTATCAATTTCATTCTGGCTAGCGAAAGATTTGACAACTGATATATGACAAGACATGACGTCTAGTGACTTGTCCATAAGGACAATGACAGACCAAATCCTTAACAACTTTCATTTCTCCCTCCCTTCTTCCTTATGTTTACACGCATATTCGCACATACACATACACACACAACCACTTTCCTACATCTTCTCTCTCCTTCTTATCCTCCCCTTGCCTCCCTCTTTCCCTTATATTTCCCTTCCTCTACCTTTCCCTACGCTATCATCCATCCTTCCCCTAAATCTCACCTTCCTCACTTCCCCCCCCCTTAGATTTCTTCTTGAGTCCTGGAAGGAGAGGGGAGACTAGCGAGCACACACTCTCTCTCTCTCTCTCTCACACACATACAGATAGAGAGAGAGTAGGAGACAGAGAGGGAGAGAGAGAGAGAGAGAGAGAGAGAGAGAGAGAGAGAGAGAGAGAGAGAGAGAGAGAGAGAGAGAGAGAGAGAGAGAGAGAGAGAGAGAGAGAGAGAGAGAGAGAGAAAGAGAGAAAGAGAGAGAGAGAGAGAGAGAGAGAGAGAGAAAGACAGAGAGGGAGAGAGAAAAAGAGAGAAGGAGAGAGAGTAAGAGAGAGAGATAGAGAGAGAAAAAGGGAGAGAAAGAGAGAAAGACAGAGAGGGAGAGAGAGAGACAGAGAGGGAGAGAGAAAGACAGAGAGGGAGAGAGAGAGAGAGTAAGACAGAGAGGAAAGAGAGAGAGAGAGAGAGAGAGAGAGAGAGAGAGAGAGAGAGAGAGAGAGAGAGAGAGAGAGAGAGAGAGAGAGAGAGAGAGAGAGAGAGAGAGAGAGAAACAGAAATAATTCCCTGAAGTCCCTGTGTTATTTTCTCTTCACGTTTTCTTTTGTATAAAGCCAAGCGAGAGGCCTCTGTGCTCCAATGACAAAAACAAAAAGTCTCCTGAAGCCTCCGCATGACCATTTTATATATATTTTTTTGACTAAATCCAAATGATTTTTTTTCAGTCCGAACTTCACCTACACACCCTTTACAATCCAATACAATTCTGGAATAGACCTCACTGGCACCCCTACGTCTCAGAGTCGCGCAGTATTTTTTTTTTTGTAAGAGACACGCTTCTACTACAAACATAAACAAATAAACAAAAAATAAATAAACAAACAAATAAATAAATAAAATAAGATTAAATATATAGATTTTACCGTCCCAGTTTTCTGTTACTTTCTCCTCTATCCCCAGTGTGTCTTCTTCACTCCAGAGTATTAATGCAATCCTTCAATATATCAAACTAATTGTTGTGGGGGGGGGTCGATATGGCGGAAATTCGATGCAACCAGGTTCGTTATAGCGAGGGTTTGGTGTATATCGACCAAGGAAAGAAGCGCTGGTTTTAAGCGACGAAATGCACGCTCTCCAGTACATTTCCTCTACTAAATCTAACCAGGCAACTACACCTAGAACGAAACGTATTAAATAACCACAAAAAATATATAAATAGAAAATAAAACACGCCCTACCCTGAAACAAATCGCCTGTCGCTGGTCACCCTTACTTGCGTACCGGGTGGCTCTTTACCTCTCGTTCTGTCTCCCGCCAGGCAATTTTATTCACACCGTAGATAGAAAATGGAATATCGCAAATACGTTGTTAGCTGTCAACCGCACTTACCCGTCCCAAAGCACAGATTCTGGCAATGTCTTGGTTCTGGGTGACACTCCCCGTCCAGTCGTCCGCTGTCTTGAAGTGAAGGGAAGGAGTGAGGGAGTGAGAGGAGGAAAGGAGGGGGAAATAAGGGAGGGGGGAAGGAGAGGGTAAGAGGAAAAAAGGGGGAAATGTGGGAAAAGAGTGGGAAAGGGGTGGGAAAGGAGAGAGGGAGGGAGGGAGATGAAGGGGAAAAGAGAGGAAAAGGAGGGGGAAAGAGGTGGAGGAAGTAAGGGGAAAGGAGGGGGAAAAGGGGAAAGGGAGGGAGAAAGGGGTGGGGAAGTAGGGGGGAAAGGAGAGAGGAAGGAAGGAAGGAAGGAAGGAAGGAAGGAGGGATAAGAGGGACAGAATAGAAAGGTAGACCGAGGAGTAACGGGGTAAGGAGGCAGGTAGGGAGGGAGGAAATGAGGAAGGAAGTGAGGGGGGGAATGAGGAAGAGAGGTAGGTAATGAGGAAGAGAGGGAAGGAGGGAGGGAGGGAGGATGAAGGAATAATAGGGACAGATGAGAAAGGAGGGACGAAGAGAAAGTTAGGGGATGCGGGAGGAAAGTAGGAAGGGAGGAAGGAAGAAGAAAGGTAGGTACGGAGTGAGGGAATGAGGAAATAATGGGGTAAAGTAGTGAGGGAGTGAAGGGGTTGAGGGAGTGAGGGAGTGAAGGGGTTGAGGGAGTGAAGGGGTTGAGGGAGTGAAGGGGTTGAGGGAGTGAGGGAGTGAAGGGGTTGAGGGAGTGAGGGAGTGAAGGGGTTGAGGGAGTGAGGGAGTGAAGGGGTTGAGGGAGTGAGGGAGTGAAGGGGTTGAGGGAGTGAGGGAGTGAAGGGGTTGAGGGAGTGAGGGAGTGAAGGGGTTGAGGGAGTGAGGGAGTGAAGGGATTGAGGGAGTGAGGGAGTGAAGGGATTGAGGGAGTGAGGGAGTGAAGGGATTGAGGGAGTGAGGGAGTGAAGGGGTTGAGGGAGTGAAGGGGTTGAGGGAGTGAGGGAGTGAGGGAGTGAAGGGGTTGAGGGAGTGAGGGAGTGAGGGGGTTGAGGGAGTGAAGAATAGCACTCTCAGCCTGCGCCGCTTTACCTGCAACGAGAGAGAGAGAAAAAATGGGATTAGCAAAAGGGACGAGGTCAAAAATTCATTAAGGAAAAATACAACTTGAACAACTGAACGGAGCTGCCGTGAATATGAGAACCGATATGTTTTCGGTTCGCTTTTCTTTCCGGGCCTGGAACTAGAAACGACGAATACATATCGGAAGTGAATAAAAATCAAAAAGTCTCAGGAAATTTAATTGACGTCCTGATATGAAAAATATAGATAGCATATTCGCACGTTTGTTTTTGTATCAATTATATTTTTGTATACATATACATATATATATATATATATATATATGTGTGTGTATGTATGTATACACACACACACACACACGTTAGCACAAAGTGTGTGTGCATACAGGTGCATTTTACTCGTATCCTCACGCGCGCGTACATACAAATACACACACACACACATACACACACACACACACACACTCACACACACCACAAACACACGTAAAATGTAACCATGTCCACCCAATCTTTGTTTTGATACAATTAGTTTGCATCCGACAACTTTTGCAAATTTTCAGCTCTCGGGCAGCCAGTTGCTTTTACATACACCAAAATCGAATAATATTTATTTATCTATTTACACAGAAGCACACACACACATACACACACACACACACACACGCACGCAGCCACACACACACACACACGCAGCCACACACACTAACCACACAGCAAGGAGTAAAAATCAGAAATATATAAATTTGAAGAAATATACAAATTTGGCTTTCTCTTGTCCAAATATGAGTTTGGTTTATATTTTGGACTTATCAAAATATAGAAATCTGACACTTCTTTGTCGAAATACGAGAGACTTTTTTTTTTTTTTTTTTTGGGCGGGGGGTTGTCACATACTTTATCGTACTTCATAGGCACGAACCAGCGATTCTATCCTTAGGGTTGATACAAGGAAGAGTATCAGGGAAGAATAATCTAAGTTGGGAAGTCATCATCATCTACTAGAGAAGCCGTGATCTCTAGTATAAAAACCCATGGTTCTAGTAGGAAGGCCCGGACCACATCTACGAAGGTCCGTAATTCCACTAGGAAGGACCATGGTTCTAGTAGGGATCCCCGAACCACTTCTAGGAAGGTCCTTATCTCTATTAGGAAGCCCCATGGTTCTAGTAGGAAGGCCCGAACCACATCTGGGAAGGTCTATAACTCTACTAGGAAGGCCCATGTTTCTAGTACGAAGGCCCAGACCACATCTAGGAAGGTCCATATCACTATTAGGAAGACCCATGGTTCAAGTAGGGAGGCAAAGGGCACATCTAGGAAGATCTATATCTCTGCTAGGAAGGCCCATGGTTCTAGGAGGGAGGCTCGGAACTCTGTGAAGGTCCATAACTCTACTAGGAAGGCCCATGGCTCCACATGGAAGTCCCGGAACATATCTAGGAAGGTCCATAACTCTACTAGGAAGGCCCATAGTTCTAGTAGGAGGGCCCGGGTTACTACTGGATCGCCCTAACTCGCTAAAGAAAGTCTGAACCCGGGTCCGTTTATAAGAGAAGGCAACGATGAACTGTTACGGACCACCTGCGAATCACGAAAAGAGAGAGAGAGAGAGAGAGAGAGAGAGAGAGAGAGAGAGAGAGAGAGAGAGAGAGAGAGAGAGAGAGAGAGAGAGAGAGAGAGAGAGAGAGAAATAGAGAGAGAGAAATAGAGAGAGAGAGAGAGAGAGAGAGAGAGAGAGAGAGAGAGAGAGAGAGAGAGAGAGAGAGAGAGAGAGAGAGAAATAGACTACAAGACAGAGAGAAGTGCCAACGTCTTTCTCAAGGAGACCCTTCCTTCCTTCCTTCCTTCCTTCCTTCCTCGATGCCTGCACAAGGAATGAAGTTTTTCAATTCCCACTCAAACCGCTCAACCTCAACTCCCAGAGGCCCAATCTGGGGATCCATTCATCAACCAACATCAACAGTTGCGTCCGCAACTGGATGCCTTTGTTGGCGTTGGGAATCGCACCCGAGTTTTTGTGTTTTTTGGGGGGATCCTGTTTGTTTTGATGAGGGTCCTCCCTCCCGACCCAGGACGAAAAATAAACAAGAATATTATTGTGGCTTAAACTGCCTTAGGAGAGCTTTATGTAATCAGCAGCCATATCGTTATATAAATAGCAGAAACTCCGACAGGCGGTCACATATCACTCACTTGTTGAGGGTTGACTCGTGCGCAAGACGCATGCGCGTAGACGCAAGTGCACACCCGCGCGCAAGACGCATGCGCGTAGAGGCAAGGGGACACTCACGCGCAGGCAGGCACGTGATAAAACACACACACGTTAATATACCCTTGTTGGACTATATGTTATGGCAGATGTTCTTAAAGTAGTGGATCGATACCCCTAAAGTAGTGGATCGATACCCCTAAGGGGTATCGAAATCGGCTCTTGAAGATATCCAAAAAGGCATCGAGGAAGAAGTATTAAATCAATAATTTCGTTTCGAATTGTATTTTAGTCATCTCTTTACTGAAGACAAAAATAAAAAGCCCCTAGATTTCAAATGTTTGTTGAAATAAGTCCTCTTTTCTCTCTCTCTCTTTCTTTTTCATAAGTAAAGTAAATTAAAACTTTAAAGTCGAGATTAGTACGTTAATATTGGAGAGGGGGTATCAGGTTAACTTGGAGTTGAACTTTGGGTTCTCAGGGTTTGAAAAAAACTTCAGGAACTACTGTGTTTATGGGACTGTTGAAGACCCGATGTACAATACTTGTCTATTACCCTTCTGTACTCCAGCGACCGTGAGGTCTTCTTAACGTAGTTGATGCACACGACTCTGTTCCCCTCCAGGGTTTCCATGGTTACATTATATACATGGCACCGTCCAACTCTATTAATCCTCGACATTTCATATTGCGTCAACCTATGCTTAGCAAAGTACTTGGTCAGGTGATGTTTGGACAGTGGGACTCTTTCGACATTAGAATGTACTGTCTGAGCATGGAAAGACTAGGTAAAGCATTCTTGAGTTTTATGACGTGAATAAAACGCAAAATACAAGGACACACACACACACACACACACACACACACACACACACACACACACACACACACACACACACACACACACACACACACACACACGGTGGCGTAATTGGTAGAGCACTGAGCTGCCACAATAGTGGCCCGCAGCTCATGGTTCGAATCCTGCCCAGGGCCGAAATTATTTCGGTACCGCTACGCCTCGGGTCGTTACTCTGACTCTCGTGGGCGGGGAGTTGGGTGTGTGTGTGTGTGCAAGGTCATAGCATTACCCATAGATCGGACCTACGAGCTCTGAGCTCTCTTCCAGGAGGGAAATAGCTGTCGATCACGAGTCCAACACGTGATCCAAAGACCAAGTGAATACACACACACGGCACACACATGCACACACGCGCGCGCACACACACACATACTCGTACACATATGCACACACATATACTCGTATACATACACACACACACAAACCAACGCGTCCAAATGTAAAAACACATACTTATAAAGCATAATTTTTCACGCTCACGAAGAATTTTTTTTGGACAAATAAACACAGACACAAACCAACGCGCCCAAAGGTAAGTACACACACATATAAAGCATAATCTTCCACGCTCATGAAGAATTTTTTTGACAAACACACATACACACACACACACACACACACACACACACACACACACACACACACACACACACACACACACAATACACACGAGAGTTATCGATCACGAGTCCAACACGTGATCCACGACCATGGTGAATCACACACAGATACACGCGCGCGTGCGTGGGTAAGTAGATAATGACACCCACATAAAAACCAGGACGGTTTTCCACGCTCATATATGAAGAACAAAGTAATGACGAGAAGACATACACATATACGCAAACACGCATAATTCATGCAGACGTTGAAGACTGCACGCAAGCACGCGCACGCAAATACACCAATGCGATTGCGTGCGTGAGTGTGTGCGTGCGTTCGCTGTCAATGAACAACAGAGAATTACGTGAATTTAATGCGACCATGCGTCGTTGACTTTAAGATGAGTTGACGAGAGGGGAGGAGAGGATGAAAGAGATGGAGGAAGACGAGATGAAGAGGAAGAGGAGGAGAAGTAGAGACGGACAAAAGAAAACAGAAAGAGAAAAAGAAAAAGAATGAAAGAGAGAGGGATCATGAAGAGAAGAAAAATGAGAGGAAGAAAGAAAAGTAAAAGAAGTGAAATGGAAATGGGGGACGAGAACGGAGAAGAGGAGGAGAAGAAAAGGAAGGAGGAGGAGGAGAAGGAGAAAAAAGAAAGAAACAAAGGAGGAAGACAAGTAAAGAGGAGCGTGGAAGGAGGCCAAGAAAGAGGCGGGAGAAAGGAGGCAGGTGAGAGAAGGAAGAGGCGAGAGGTAAGAAGCAGGAGGCAAGAGGTAGGATGCAGAAGGCTGGAGAGAGAAGGAAGAAGCAGGAGGCAAAAGAGAGGAGGCAGAAGAGAGAAGGAAGGAGCCGGAGGCAAGATGGAGGAGGCAGGAAAGAGAAGGAAGAAGCAGGAGGCAAAAGAGAGGAGGCAGAAGAGAGAAGGAAGGAGCCGGAGGCAAGATGGAGGAGGCAGAAAAGAGAAGGAAGAAGCAGGAGGCAAGAGGGAGGAGGCAGGAGAGAGGAGGAAGGAACAGGAGACAAGAGGAAGAAGCAGGAGGTAGGAGGTAGAAGGCCAGTGTCCACAGACAAATCACAAGACACTATCGCCGGCAGATAAAGAGGCAAGTGAAGAAATCCAGGGAAAAAATATGACTTAGAATAAGTCGCAATGAAATGACGCAAGATGCAGAATAAGACGTAACAGGAGTACAATAAAACGCACCTTGAGATAAAAGACGTACTATACGACCCAACGACGTAAGATAAGACTCAGTGACACAACATAGAATAAGACGCAACCTCATGACGTAGAATAGACGCTCTATAACGTAAATGGGACCCAGCAATAACACGTATAAGATGCAACGTGACGTAGAATAACACGCAATATGACGTAGAATAAGATGCAATATAATATGACGTAGGACCACGACGCAATCGCCTTGACGTTAAATGCAACGCAATTGGGTGACATATAAGACGAAATATGACGTAGAATGGACGCTATATAACGTAAATGGGACCCAGCAATAACACGTATAAGATGCAACGTGACGTAGAATAACACGCAATATGACGTAGAATAAGATGCAATATAATATGACGTAGGACCACGACGTAATCGCCTAGACGCAATTAAGTAACGTAGAAGAAAAACTCGATGATGTGAAGCGGCACAAGACACAAGGACGTGACATAAGAAATAAAAAAAACGAATTAATAAATAAACAAACAAATGAAAAATAAATAAATAAACAAACATAATAAAACGCAGTGGCATTATGGGTAGAAGTCACAACCTCACAAAGGAGAAAGATAAAAAATAAAACGTCACGAGAATAAGACGCAATGACGTAACTCGCGTGATAATACGTGACGACGGCGTGACGTTGATGGACACGCATCCGAGCTGGATGAAAATGAGGGAAATTTCATCCGTGGTGACTCCCGTCAGAGGATAAGGATGAGGATAAAGAGGACGATAAGGATGAGGATAAAGAGGACGATAAGGATGAGGAGTATGAGGGACAGCATGAGGATGCGGAAGATTAGAAACAGCATGAGGGGAAGGAGGACGGGGAGAAGAAACGGAGGAGAAAGAAGAGTAGGAGGAGGAGGAGATATAGATGGAGGAATAGGAAAAGAGGAAGAGAAGAGGATAAAGAAGAAGAAGGCTTAGGAGGAGTAGGAAAAGGAGAGGAGGAAGATATAGGGTAATAGGAAAAAAAAGAAGAAGAAGAAGAAGAAGAAGAAGAAGAAGAAAGAAAGAAAAAGAAGAAGAAGGAGGAGGAGGAGGCGTGGGAGGAAGATAAGGAAGGGAGGAGGAGGTTTGATGTGATGATGACAAACGGACAAGGCTGAAGAAACGAGAAGTACGCAAAAACGAAGGCGTAGGCGAGTGACGGAGCTGCAAGAAGGGGGGGGGAGAGAAAGAGAGACAGACATAGGGAGAGAGAGAGAGGGGAAAGAGAGAGAAAGAGAAAGAGAGAGAGAGAGAGAGAGAGAGAGAGAGAGAGAGAGAGAGAGAGAGAGAGAGAGAGAGAGAGAGAGAGAGAGAGAGAGGAGAGAGAGAGAGAGAGAGAGAGAGAGAGAGAGAGAGAGAGAGAGAGAGAGAGAGAGAGAGAGAGAGAGAGAGAGAGAGAGAGAGAGAGAGAGAGAGAGTGAGAGAGAGAGAGAGAGAGAGAGAGAAGGGAGAGAGTGAGAGAGAGAGAGAGAGAGAGAGAGAGAGAGAGAGAGAGAGAGAGAGAGAGAGAGAGAGAGAGAGAGAGAGAGAGAGAGAGAGAAGGGGGAGAGAGAGAGAAGGGGGAGAGAGAGAGAGAGGGGGGAGAGAGAGAGAGAGGGAGAGAGAGAGAGAGAGAGAGAGAGAGAGAGAGAGAGAGAGAGAGAGAGAGAGAGAGAGAGAGAGAGAGAGAGAGAGAGAGAGAGAGAGAGAGAGAGAAGAGGGAGGTAGAGGAAAGAAGAGTTATAAACAAACGATCACTGATGAAGATAAATGACATGGGACAAGAGGCAACGCAGAACACACAGGGAGGAGGAGGAGTAAGAAGAGGAGGAAGAAGAGGAGGGGGTAGGAGGAGGGTTAAGAGGAGGAGTAGAAGTAGGAGGAGGAGGAGGAGGAGGAGGTGTAGTAGGGGTAGGATGATGAAGATGAGGGGTAGGAGGAGGAGGAGGAGGAGGAGGAGGAGTAGGAGAAGGAGCTGGAAAAGGAGTAGAAGGAGGAGAGGAGGAGAAGGAGAAAGAGTAGGAGGAGAGGAGGAGAAGGAGGGGGAAGAGAAGGAGGAGAGGAGGAGGAGGAGGAGGAGGGGGAGGAGAACATAGGAAAAGTGGGGTGGGAAGAAAATGTGGATGAAGACGATGATGATGATGATATGAAGATGAGGGCGAGGAGGAGGACGGATTAAGAAGACAAGGAGAACTATGAGACCGATGGGGAGGAGTTGAAGAAAAAATATATATAATGGGGAAGAAAAAAAAATGAAAAAATAAAATTGAAGAGAGAGAGAGAGAAAAATAAACGAAAAATCTGAAAGTGAAGAGAAAAAAACGAAAAAGAAAAAATGAAGAGGGGAGAAAATGTTTACTATGAAGAAAGGAGAACAATGAGGAGGAGGAGGAGAAGGACAAAGAGAAAGAAGAGGAGGGAGAAAAGGAACTTGATGACGATTTGAGAGGATCGATAACGAGGGTAGCCAACTCATTACAGGAGATGGAGGAGATACGATGGGAATGTGGAGGGCGGTGGAGGAAATGGAGGGAGAGAGAGGGGGAGGTTCCTGTCAGTCACGTCAGGCTGGCTCATCCATTGTATGGCTCTGACAGTCTTTCTTCAGGAGAACTAAGATCCGAATTTTCAAGTGTTCTCTGTTTTGCTGTATGGCTGTGAGAGATGGACGCTTAATGCTGACTTGAAGAGGCGTCTCGATGTCTTTGGTCCCAAATCCCTTCGTAAAAAATCATGGCTTATCGCTGGAATGACTTCGTATCAAGCCAGCGACTGCTCTGTGAGACTCAGTCAAGGCGTGTTGCCAACATAATTCGTGAAATTTGTGAGTCTGTGGCACGCTTCCCTGATGATGATGATGATGATGATGATGATGATGATGATGGTGATGATGATGATCCCCACTCACGGAGTTATCTCCTCACAAAAGACAGCTCTCAGTGGAGGAGGAAACGAAGAAGGGGGACGCCCACAGAACTCAAGGCTGGAGCAAAATCCTGCCGAGAGGGAACTCGCCATGGCTCAATAGTACCGCGCGTGCCTGGTAACCGCGTGGGGATTTCAGGCGTGTGTTCGAGTCCTGGACAAGGCGCAGAAGTTAGGAAGGCCATCCACTCTAAGTAATGGCCTCCAGCCGCTGTTCACCTCGGATCTGAGGTGACCTCAGCTTCCTTTAGGTATCGTCACTTCGTGGACACCTTCTACTGCGTCCACGTATGAACTGTTTCGGACCACGGCCCTGCAAAGTTGAGGTCCGGGCGGGTACCAGCCCCGCAAACCGCGAAAAAAGAAAAGATCCTGCCGAGAGCTATTTGGAATGGGAAGGGTGGCTACATGGAAGCTTGCTCGGAGAGACCGTGGAGGACTGGTACTGGCGCGTGAGTGAAGCTACTATTCTTTATAGACTCACTAGACACAATGGATTCGAACCTATGACTCGTTAACCACTTCACCACCGCAGTCACCGATGGTGATGGAAAGGAGTAGGAGGGAGGGGGAGGATGATGATGGAGGGAACTAGAAGGGAAGGGGAGGAGGAGGATGGAGGGGAACAATGAAGAAGATAAGAAATACAAACAGTTAAGATGAATTTATAATCATCAACAAATTAACATATTTAAATTATCTTTGTTACGCTTGTGATATGTGTGCTCATTCGGCCGAGGGGGCGAACTCAGGGTGGGAGGGTGTCTTGATCGACCGCGACATCTTATTAAATTGCAACAGAGCCAATAAAATCGTCTGACTTTAACCAGAACGAAATCCCTGATCAAAGTATCACTGTATCGAAGAAATAGGGATGTAGGAAGGAGTCTGAGGGCACAAAGACCCTGATGGAAACTCGAAGAAGAAGGTCATGAAGACAAAGAAGGCGGGAGAGTCTCACGAGGGAGAATCTTCCGGGGCGACGTAGAAAGGAGTCTGAAGACACAAACACCCTAATGGAAGCTCGAAGAGGGTCATGGAAACAAAGAATGCGGGAGAGCTTCAGAAGGGAAAAGCTTCTAGGGCGACGAAGAGGACGAGGACGATGATGAGAAGAATGAGGAGGGGAGGAGGACAATTATATACAATATGAAGCTAAATTGGAGGAGGAAAAAGATGAAGATAAAAAGAGAAAGAAATGAAGGAGAGGAGAGGAGGAGGAGGAGAAGGAGGAGGAGAAGGAGGAGGAGGGGGAAGAGGAGTAGGAAGGGAGAGGACAAGGACATACAATATGAGGCTGAATTGGAGGAAAAAGAGGAGAATAACAAATAGAAAGAAATGGAGGGGGAAGAGGGGAGGAGGAGGAGGGGAAGAGGAGCAGGGGGAAGGGCAAGGATATACAATATGAGGCTAAGTTGGACGAGGAAAAAGAGGAAGAGGAGTAGCAGGAGGAGGAGTAAAAGAGATAGAGAGAAAAAGAGAGTGAATTAAAATTGGTGACGGAGGAAGAGGAGGAGGAGGAGATAGAGAGAAGGAGAGAGATTGGAGAAAGAGAAGGGGAAGAGAATGGAAAAAGAGGAGGATAAAGAAGAGGATAAACTGAAGTTTGATGATGATGACGTTGATGATAACGACGACGACGGCGAAGATGATGATGATGATGACAATAATGACGATGATGATGATGATGGTGATGATGATGATGATGATGATGATGATGATGATGATGATGATGATGACGCTGATGATGACGACCACGACGACGAAGATGATGATGATGATAATGACGATGATGATAGGGAGGAGGTGGTGGTGGAGGAGGAGGAGGAGGAGGAGGAGGAGGAGGAGGAGGAGGAGGAGGAAGAGAGAATAATTAGTTCGAGGACGAGAGAAAAATGACCTCCGAGCAAACAGGACGACAGACGGGAAGTGAGGACGACTAACAAGCGCTGACTGTGATACTCGAAACAGAATACACGTCGAGGTCTACCACACGACCAAGGACGAGCGCCATTCAATTCCGAGTGCCACTGCTTCGCCAAAGGGGAGCTTTGCCGAAGTTCCGTGGGCCATTTCGTTTCCAAGGACGACCACTATCGAAATCTGAGTGTCACTATATCTTTGAGGACGAGCTTAGTCAGACTTGGAGGATCACTTCATTCTCAAGGCTGACCATTTTCAAAGTTTGAGGATCAATACATCTTCGAGGATGATCGCTCTCGTATTTCGAGAACTACACTATTCTGGAGTTTGACCATTATTAAAGTTCTAGTAATACCCTATTCCCTGGCCGAGGGTCATGTACCCCTGAATCTTATTTAATTTTCAAGGGCGACCGTATTTCGAGGCTCACAACTTCTTAAGGACGACTTCAACTTCCAGAAATGCGCTTCAGGGTAACCACGTTGTTTGTGGCACTCTAATTCTCGAGACATTATTCTTCGAGTGTTACCTCTCTTCAAGGACCACCTAATGCTGAGGACGACTTGTTAAGGACGACAGCGGAGGATTAGGGGTATGACCTCGTCACCCTAGGCTAGCTGCAGGAAGCTTCTTGGTCCTCAGTTCGATTCTTAGGCTCGGACGCTGCAGTATAAATACAAAATCCCTAAATTCTGGTAAATTACCACCAATTGGGGCTAATTTAGAACATAAGAATGGAGGAGACTGCAAGAGACCATATGGCCTACAGTAGGCAGTTCCATGTCCTTTACCATCTATCATCCCTATCCATATCTAATCTTCTCTCAAAACAACCGATAGTTTCAGCGCTCACTACTTAGTTACTAAGACTATCCCATTCGTTAACCACTCTGTTGGTAAATCAGTTCCTGTTTATTTCCCTCACCGCATTCTGCGAAGGATAACAAATCATGACATCCCACAGATTCAAATAATCCATCAGCCATTTCGAATCCACTGCTGGACAAAGGTTTCTCCCAAAACATTCTATGAGTTACATAGCCACGCCAACCTCTACCACGTAACTCCTGCAAACTTCTCTATCTAATTTTCCTTTTCAACTCTCGTGACTTCCACTAGTTCCATCGTCCACCGTCCTTTCGCTCTAACTCTCCTACCTTGTTCCACTTCCTCTTTTTTACCGCCTCCACAGTGTGTTCCACTCCAGTCTTCTCTCATCCAATTTACCTTCCTCCTGTCTTTCAGTGTTATTCTTAGCAACGATCTCTTCATTCTCCTCTATCCACTCTGTGGCCTTGTCTGCATCGCCTTCGTCAAATTCCAAGTCTCACATCCGTAGATTATAGCTAGAATTATACATTGATTGTAAACTTTGCGTTCCAAACATGTAGGTAAAGAACCTCTTATGATCTTCCTATATTTACTCAACCTTCTCCAACGAAATGTAATAGGTCTTTTAATCTATTTTTCATAATATTTAGTTAGATTTAATATCTGACCTAAGTGTTTACACACTTGAACTTCTAGATTCTTATCATTGTTTATAACTCTTTCACTTTCAACTTTCGAGTTGAACATTATTTTGGTTTACTCTTGTTTTTCTTCAAACCTACTTTGAGAATCTCCTTGTCGAGATCAGTCTGCATATCCCATAAGTATTCTGCTGTTTTTGAAACGACAATTCTGTTAAACTGCAAAATTGATAATAAAATTGAAAAATATTAAAACTGATGATTTTTTTAAATAGACAAAAATAAGAATTGACAAATATGACACAAATCTAAAAACAATACAAAACCAAATTTGACAAAAAAATGTAATAAATAGATGGATAAGCAAATTGATAGATATAAATTTATGAATAAATGAATAAGTAAATAAATAAACATATGAATAAATCAAATGTCCTCCATTAATATTCTGACCTTTCGCACCCCAGTTCAGCTGTGGAGGTCCCTTTAGGACAAATCAATAATATCGGTGAATTTGTATTGCCTGGACCTAGTCCTTTCTCGATCCTGATACCACAGGGAAAGGAAAAACAGAAAGTCCGAGCGCTTTCGTGACATTTTCATATTATCAAGGAGTACTCATTCTGTTGTACTCCTTGATAATGTGAAAATATCACGAAAGCGCTCGGACTCCGTGTTTTTCCTTTCCTTGTGGTATTCTGCATATCTTATTTAGTTGAATTACAGCAATACCATTTGTTACAGACGTGCGTAATCAACGAGTGATACAAGCACAATGTCAATTATAAATGTTAACTCTGGTTTTGCTTCTTGTGCGGAATTAATAAGTCTTCATTGTTTCATTACTTGAATGAATGTTCTTGTAAGAGAAGACAAAGTCGAGAATATACCAGAATGACTGCTGGGTATTCATACCCTGAAGTGACGTCATTCTGTGACGTCACTCGCGCATCAAATCGAAACGTCTCTTCTTCAGAGGCAACCCTCAGCTTCTTGGGGGACACCGGTCCTCTGGCGTCGCTTGAGGCTGAGGGGTGCCCTCCCTTCCTGATTTCCTCTGGGCAACGCTTCTCCTGACAGTGGTATCACGAGGACATCACCACCTGTTTCATGTGCGAAATGTTCCAGATCGCCGCAAGGTTAAGATCCGGGTGAATGACAACACTGCCAACCTTAAAAAAAAAATAAAAAAAAAAAAAAAAAACAAAAAAAAAAAACAAAAAAAAAAAAAAAAAAAAAAAAAAAAAAAAAAAAAAAAAAAAAAAAAAAAACACTGAATTGTCTGCCCTTGTTGTTATTGTGAGTACATCTACAGATACCCCGAGTACATGTTCAACAGAGTTCATTGAATACCTGGAAATACAACACTTTTCGAGTAAAGGATCCGTAAAACCTTAGTGTGTTCATTTGCACTTTGTTTGCATGAAGGCTTTAGTCTCCCCTTTTGTTCTACTGAGTCGAAGGCCTTTTGGTAATCTACAAAATCTCAACACAAGTTTGTTAAATATTCCGCCGTTTTCTCGATGAGATGTTTCATTCTCTGCAAATAGTAAATTCATCTGGAGACTTTAGTAGTGTCCCAGAAATTTGAAAAGAAGTAATATTCGCTAAGAAAAAGAAAAAAAAACAAAAAAACAGGATTGATCTTCCAAAAGACACAAGGACAATAAGTTCCCTATAACTATAAATTTACTCAACTAAACACTTGAGGTAATCATCAAGAAATCGTTCCTGAATCACGGTGCAATGCTACCACGATTTTACTTCTTAAGAAAGGAAACATGAAAGACCTTATTAACTACCGACCAATTACACTTTCGTCAAATGCATACAAAATATTTTCGAAGAACTTTACAAACAGATTAAGAAAAATGTTATACAGGTTTATCTAAAATGTCTGGAACTGCGGAGTTTCTTCCACTACCTGTCTATTAAGTAATAAAGAAATGCCCGAATTAATTAGTCTCATTTACCGCAACTTAGCTTGTGAATATAATTACTATTTATTACGCAGGAATGAATTTGTTGATGAAAAGGATTTTATTCGTAAGACTGTGTAATCCCTAAGAAATCTTCCACACTGGCGTCGATAGAAGCAGCCTGGCCATGCCACAGGACTCCCCGGAATGTAAGCTACAAATTACTTACTGGAGATTGCTGATTCTTGTTTTGAATTGCCGCCAGGCGATTTCATTCAGCATTTTTTTTTTTTTTTTTTTTTTTTTTTTTTTTTTTTTTTTTTTTTTTTTTTTTTTTTTTTTTTTTTTTTTTTAGGCTGTCAACCGCTCAGACTTCAACTTTGCGGCGGCCCGGAGGAGCGGCTGAGTTGTGCGCGTGGAGGAATACAGAGTAGAATTTGTCATTGTTGAGGGCCCCTTATCTTGTGATGTCTGCATCATGTCCGATGCAAGAAGTGTTCATGATTTACTTTCGAGCATAATGCTAATGTCTGTAAAGTTATAAATAGAATACCATAAACGTGTTTGTGATTCTTTTTTACTGATGACGATATGTGTATAGTAATATATACAATACTAGAAACATATAGATGTGACTTTTTCATCACATTATATCGATTTATAAACTCGTTACCTTTTACATAATTCTTGTAGGACCATGATTTTGTAGCGTACATATGAGAAGTATCTAATGTTTTGGTGTGGTCAACAACATCTTTGTATCTCTTTATTTATCATTTTACTCCAATTGTCGCCTGACTATCTAACCCAACTGTTTGAGAACCTTTTGGCCTGGTTGGTTTTCCTTTAATGGCCCACTTGAAATTTATGGGGGCCCATCAGTAAGGATCTTTTTCTTTTGACCCAAGAACAAACAATAAAATTTACGCCCGAGAGTTTCCTATCTTCTGAAATATTTTGTAATCGATAGCACAAATTTCAATACACTATGCATATATATATATATGTATAATTGTATGTGCTAACATATATACATATATATATATTTTTATATATATATATATATATATATATATTTATATATATATATATATATATATGTATATATATATATATATATATATATATATATACACATAATACATATATATTACCACATAGCCCAACCTACAAAAATACTTATTGGGCCCTATGAAAAAATGCGGGTACTCATTGTTTTTCCATGGTTTCCTTAGCACCTCGGACCTCTTTCGGACAACGCGGGAGAGATGCCGATGAAGAACGAGCCAAGAGAGGAGAGGATGTTGGGATCACAAGAGATTTTCTCAAATCCGACCATCTGGACGATCGAACAATCTTTCGAAACTCCGAATGAGGTGAAGAGGAGTGGGGAGAGGAGGAGGAAGAAGAGTGGGGGGGGAGGGGTAAGGAGGAAAAGGTTTGAAAAGGAGGAGGAGGAGGAGGAGGAGGAGGAGGAGGAGGAGGAGGAGGAGGAGGAGGAGGAGGAGGAGGAGGAGAGGGAGGCGGAGGAGAAAGACGAGGAGTAGAAAGAACAGAGGGTGGAGTACTATGAGGAAGAGGAGGAGAAAGAGGAAGAGGAGGAGGAGGAGGAGGACGAGGAGGAGGAGGAAGAAAAGGAGGAAGAAGAGGAGGAAAAGGTGAAGGAGAAGATGGTGGAGAATGTGGTCCGAGACTTTCAACACCTTCCATGTAGCTCCTGCAATCTTCTCAACCTTGTTCTTCCACCTTCTGCCTGGCCATCCTCACACTCCCTCCGGTGATTTCAAGGATCACTTACTAGTACTTGGTGTCCTCTCTCTCTCTCTCTCTCTCTCTCTCTCTCTCTCTCTCTCTCTCTCTCTCTCTCTCTCTCTCAGGACCATACTAACACATGACCTGCTTCTGTTCGCCAAGATCGTTGCCGATGATTATGGGGCTGCGGATTTGATATTTCCTTCTCCCCCTAAACTGCCGGAGGATTCACGGATGCCCACCCTCTCTCTCTCTCTCTCTCTCTCTCTCTCTCTTTCTCTCTCTTTCTCTCTCTCCTGAACTGGATATGGGCGCGGGCGTGCAAACAGGAAACTGATACGGCTAGTTCCTGCTTCACCGAAGCGAAGTCAAAGTGGGCCACGCGTTCGAATCCATTGACACAAGTCACGGCGATGGCTAACACCACACACTTCTCCTCAGGATGACCCAAAAGCAAATTGACCCAATGTGACGCCAGACGATTTTATTCAGCTTCGGGCGAAGGGACGGGGAAGGGGTAGAGTACCTGGCTCAGGGGGCACAATCGAAGCCAAAGCCACAGCCATAGAGCAAGCCATTCGGACACATGAAGAGCAAATGAACAACAAATAGCAGGACAGAGGTTGTGGGAGGGGGGAGGGATCGTGGGTGATTGGAAAGGGGGTTAGAATGGGGGGATGGGGGTATTGTGTGTGAATACGGTGGAGAGGAATGGGTTGAGGGTGAGGCAAAGAAAGGTTTGTGAAGGAGGAGGAGGAAGAGAAGGAGGAGGAGGGGGAGGAGGAGGGGAGGAGGAGGGGAGGAGGAGGAGGGGGGAGGAGGAGGGGGAGGAGGAGAGGAGGAGGGGTAAGGAGGAGTAGCAGCAGTAAGAGGAAGAAAGAGAAGAAGAGGATGATGCAGAAGAGGAAAATGAAGAAAAAGAAGTGTGGAATAGGTGTGGCCAGGAGGAAAGAAGAGGAAGAATGAGAAAGATGTTTAGAACAAAAACAATGAGGAGTATGGAAACTGGCAAAGGAGAATAAAAGAGTAAAAAAGAGAGAATTACGGTGACAAATTCTGAGTTACGGCAAAGAAAATTAAAGGATATGGGGAAAAACCATAGGAGGCAGTGAGGATAGTTAGTAAGGAGATAGAGATAGATAGATAGATAGACAGATAGATAGATAGATAGAGAAAGAGAGAGAGAGAGAGAGAGAGAGAGAGAGAGAGAGAGAGAGAGAGAGAGAGAGAGAGAGAGAGAGAGAGAGAGAGAGAGAGAGAGAGAGAGAGAGAGAGAGAGAGAGAGAGAGAGATTCGGACGTAGGAAAATAATAAACGAAGAATACAACGAAGGAGAAAGGAAAACTGGTAAAAAGGTGAATAAGGGGTACGAAACAATAATATTCATGGAGACGAAATTGAGGAATGATGGAGAAGAAAGTTTCTGGAGCTGACAGGTAGACGTTGGTGTTGGGGAAACTCGATTGTTGGGGAAGACATCAGAGGCAAAGAAGACACCATCACCACCATCACTACCACATTCACCACCACCACCACCATCACAACCACCACCACCATCACAACCACCACCACCATCACAACCACCACCACCATCACAACCACCATCACCAACCTCACCATCACCACCACCTCCACCACCACCATCACCAACTTCACCACCACCACCACCACCACCACCTCCACCATTACCACCACCATCACCACCACCACAACACACAACCTCTACCTTTACCTCTGTCTGTTCTCCCTACCTTCTCACTCATTTTCAATTACTCCTCCCTCATCCCCTTCCTCCACTTTCCCCGCATGCTCATCTCCCCCGTCCCCACCCTCCTACCACTCTCGCCAATATTATCTCCCACACCCTCATTCGCTCCTCCCTCATCATCCATACCTTTTCAATCTATCTTACCCCGGTGTCACACTATGCGGCTGCGCCGGATAAGGCCAGATTATGTTTGCAAGTTCGATTAGCTGAATAAAATCACCTGAAGGTAGCCAGAACTTGGAAGTAGGTAGAAACAACTTTGCCAACCGTGTAGTTAATGAATGGAATAAACTTCCTGCACAGGTAGTGCAATGTAGTTCAGCTCGAAGCTTTAAGAACCATTTAGATAAATACCTAAGTAAGATGCTGCAATGATTATAATTCATCTTATATTATTTTTTTTTGTTATCATTTGTCTGTCTGATTTTTATTTATTATTAGTTATATGTCAATTTATTATTATTTACTATTTACCTGTTTGTTTATTATTTAATTATACTTATGCATCTATTTATGTATTTTATTTGTTATTTACATTATCATAGTTTTTATTTATTATTTTATTATTAATATGATTTTTTTTTCGCATCCGACCTAGATATGGATCAAAAGGTCTCCTGTCGGCATGCTCCGCCTTTGTAATCCTTTGTAATAACGATGAGCGCCATCTCCCCCGGGTTATTAAGTTACTCTCTCATAACCTTTCGAGTCTAATGACTCTAACAAGGGTGATTTTTCTGTAGCCAACAACAAGCCGCATCGGCGGCGCCGGAGAGTGTGACATCGACCTTACACTGTTTGTATCTCTCCCCGCCCTTTAACGAACTCCCACCACTCATCGAGCTCCTCCGTTCCCCTCCCACTCCCAACCACTCTCTCCCTTAACATCTCAAACTTCCCGTCCCCCTCAATTTTCCGCATCCTCTGCCCTGCCCTTCCTCAACCACTCCCTCCTTTACTATCTCAAACTTCCTGTCTCTATCCTCCTTCCTACCCTTCCCCCACTCTTTCGTTCCCCCCCCGCCCCTTCCACCTCCCCTCCTCCATCAGCATCCTTCCCACCTCCTCATCCCCTCCCCCCGTCCCTCTCACCTGCCAATTGAAATGCTAATTAGCGGTTGTTACACCTTCGCGTCGTGCCATCGGCCCTTGACAGTCGGGCTATTGTGGATTCGCGCCTCCATTACAGACTGACACATGGCCATTACACGCCCTTTATTCCCCCAGGTGACCCGATACCCCTCTCGACATTCCACAGGGAGGGAAGGGAGTAGGGGAGGGAGGGAGGGAGAGAGGTGAGTGGGAGAGAAGGAGGAGGGGAAGGAATGAGACATAAAAAAGAGAGGTGGGAGGGAGGAATAAGGTATGGGGAGACAGGAGATGGGAGGAAAAAGAGGAGGAGAAGGAAAAGGATGAAGATGGTGATGATGATGATGATGATGATGATGATGATGATGATGATGATGATGATGATGATGATGATGATGATGATGATGATGATGATGATGATGATGATGATGATGATGATGATAAGTAGGAGGAAGGGGAAGAGCAGGAGGAACAGGAGGAGGAGGAGGAGGCGGAAGAGGTAGACGAAGAAGAGGAAAAGGAAGAAAATAAATGGAGTGGGTGGCGAAGATTACTGAAACAAAAATGTATACAGGAGGAAGCCATTTTTTTGCGATTCTTCGTAGACCTTCGTAACTCTTTTGCACAGTTCCAATTTACGCAGAAGGTTCGAATCTCCCGCAGAGGATGATTCAAGTCACCAAAGAAAGGATTCACGCAACTCACCCCTACGAATCACTCTCTGTGCTATTCATCATTCAGTGAATGATGATTATTCTATAAAGATTAATAATAGTAAATAAATAGATAAATAAATACATAGATAAATAAAATCGATTATGTTAATGATGGATAAAATGTCATACCAACCTTCATAAGGCCAAACATGACGATGATATTAGAATAGAGTATAAACACACACACATACACACACACACACACACACACAGAGACACACACACACACACACGCACGCACACACGCACACACACACACACACACAAACACACACACATACACACACAAACACACACATATATTACTTATGTATATGTATATATTAAGGACTACTATAGTAGTCCTTGATATATATGTATATATATATATATATATATACATATATGATACAGTATACAAATCTCTAAAATCTACAAGGTTATTGAGGCAGAGCTGGTGAGGAAAGGAGAGGGAGAGTGGGGGGTAAAAGGAGGGGGACTAGGATAAGGAATAGTGTGGGTGGAGTAGGGGTAGCCTGCTCTCGTGCCCCTATTTAGCATCCTGACCCTTTCCCCCTACAACCCCTAATTAAGTAATTCACCATCACTACCGCACTAATTTGTCGTAATTAGCGCATCGTCGATGTTTCCACTGGATCACACTTTACGATCCTCCTCCTCCATATATTCCTCCTCTTCCTTCATATATACCTCCTCTTCATCCTCATCCTCATCCTCCTTATATGCGCTGGTGGCGTAATCGGAAGCGGGTTAGTTGTATGTTCGAATCCCGCACTTCCTTCCGATTCCCAGCCCCCCAACAGTCTCCAAAGCGCATAATAGGGCAAAGGTGACAACTTCGACTGCTGCTACTCAGCGCCTCCTGGCGTAGCCTCCTCACCCAGTGTGATAACCTCTTTAACCTACTCCTGCTCTTCCATTTCCTACCCCCTGTCCCTCTCCATCACCCTCCTCCTTCTCCTCCTTCTCCTCCTTCTCCTCCTCCTCCTCCTCTCCTCCTCCTCCTCCTTCTCTTCCTTCTCCTGTTCTATCGTCACCTCCTTAATCTACTCCTGATCTTCTATTTCCTATCCCTGTCCCTCTCCACCATCACTCTCCTCCTCCTCCTCCTCTTCCTCCTCCTCCTCCTCCTCCTCCTGTTCCTACTCCTCCTCCATAGACCAATACGATTCTTGGCTCTGCTTACTTACCCACCAACAATGCAGTGCCCTCCCCCCTCTTTCCAATCAGCCACGTTCTCACCTATAAACCCCCTACGACGAAACAGATCGAGCTGCTAACAAAATTGATGGCAGCTATTTCAGCAATAAATATATATTCACTCGTATGTCACAGGCCCTGAATTGTTATACTGTTAAAACAATATATACATATATACAGAAGAACAGGTGTTCCGTTCACAATTCTTTAATATATTTGTTCATTTATTTATTTGTTCGTCATTTAGAGCATACGAGCCACCGGCTGCGCCGGTCCTTGCTTCGCAGGGAGTTCGACCTTCGACAGGAATCCACCAGATCTACACGACTCCAACAGATCTACAGGACTCCACCGGTTCTACACGAGTCCAACAGATCTATAGGACTCCACCGAATCTACACGACTCCAACAGATCTACAGGACTCCACCGGATCTACACGAATCCAACAGATCTATAGGACTCCACCGGATCTACACGACTCCAACAGATCTACAGGACTCCACCGGATCTACATGATTCCACCGAATCTACAGGACTCCACTGGATCTACAGGACTCCACCGAATCTACAGGACTCCATCGGATCTAAAGGACTACACCAGGTCTACAGGACTCCACCGGGTCTACAGGACTCCACCGCTCTATTGACAAAATGTCACAATTTACTATTCTAGGAAAAATGAGCGATTAAAATCAATATTACTATAATATTTATGGGATTCACAAAGCAAAAGCGAGCAACAGCATCCCATAAGTACGGGATGTACGTGAAAACAGGTCGAGATCCTCCATGACGTGAAGAACCTACCCCAGGAGGCGCGTAGCTCCGGCTATCACCGTTACCCTGCACGCTTTAGGGACTGTTGAAGCAGGTAACAGTCACTGCTGGGAATAGGAGAGAAGTGCGGGATTCGAACCCACAACTAGAACACGCGACCAGCGCACTTCCGGTGACACCACCGCACACCATGACGTAGAGGACTGAGACAATCAATTAGCATTGTTCACGCTAGCGGTTTTAACCGCGCGGAAACCGCGGCGGTACCGTATGTTCAAGGAAAAACTGCGCGGTTGTGTGTGAATGCCTCCACTGAATTACATTGTACTTGAACCGCACCACAGTTTCCTTACAGCCGTAGCAACAACGGGTGAGCCCTGCGAGGTCACGAGACAGAGCCCCACGACGACAACCAAGGAACTGTGTCCTGTGGACGTCGAGGGCCGCGT
>NC_134786.1:55830258-55832758 GCF_046742065.1 Oratosquilla oratoria
AAAATTCTCTTCACGTTACTTCGAGGACATCTTAACCAGCAAATGGGCTGCCAACAGACTACACGTTACGTGAGGCAGTTTGCTCAGAAGGAACCGGGTAAGGTTACTCAGAGTATAGCGGGATAAGTTATTTATGAGTTTAGGGTGCGGGTCAGGTCGCCCATGGGAACGGGGTCAGGTTGCATGCAATGTCATTAAGTGCCAACCCCTGACATGTCGAGTGGCACTGTGCTCTGCCTGACGCCAGGCGATTTTATTCACCTCAATTGCACCAATGCTGTAACGGCGCAGCTAAATAGAATATGCGGACAAAACATCAGTAAGAAAATATATGGATAAAAATATTATAATGATAATAGATAGATAAACAAATAAATAAGTAAATAAAGTAATATATATATATATATATATGTATATATATATATATATATATATATATATATATATATATATATATATATATATATATATATATATATATATATATATATATATATATATATTCATTTATTTACCGGTACTTACACGAACACATGTATATCTCACGTTTCTCACCCGACGAATGGTAGGGTCATTCCTGTCAAAACGCGGGCCTCGTTCCAACGATTGTTATCCGTTCCTCTCTATTTTGATACCTCTCCTCTTCTTCCACCAATTCCAGATCTCTTCTTTATTCCAACGCTTCTTTCACGCCGTCGATCCATCTCTTTCTGGGTATACCTCTTGGTCTTTTTGTATTAGTTGTCCACGTCAATGTTTGTCTTGGAAGTCTCTCTTATTTTCCCTTCATTATCGTACTACCTAAGTCTATTTGTGGCTATGATTTCTATAATATCTGTTATTCCAAGTTGCTCCCTTATTTGCGTATTTCTGATTCTGTCCTTTATCGTTACCCTCATTATACTTATTATAGCACCTTCATTTTCGTTGTTCCTTTTTTTTTTTTTTTTTAAGTTGTTAGTGACTATGCTTCTGATTCATATATTAGTATTGGTCGGAGTTTTGCATCATACACTATGATTCTTGCTTTTAACCTGTATATTTTTGTTCTTGTTAAGTGGGTAAAAGACACCGAGGTTTTGGTTAAATTTGTTGATTCTGTTAATAGTTTCAAATTCTTGTTTGTTCTCTTCATCCATCTTGACTTCCAAATACTAAAAAAAAAAAAAAAAAAAAAAAAAAATCAGCCTTTCATTTCTAATGATTATATTTTTTGTTTATATTCTCTACTGATATTCAAAACTTCTGTTTTACTGACATTAATTTTCATTCCCTTTACATTCATCATAATATCCCATCTATCTAATGCTTCTTGCAGCAGCATCCGCGTAAGCATGTCTGTCATTGTTGTCATTAATTTTCTTCATACATTTATCCATAAATATTTTGAATAACAGTGGTGAAACAACTTATCGTACTCATATGCATATATATACTGAATAAATTAAATAATGACGACTGGTATTGAAGGTGGAGTAAATAGACGAGTATTAATGGGAAAATTTTAATGATTCCACGTTTCGACCCGCAGGGTCTTGATCACAAAGTTTGCAACTCAAATATATATTATATATATATATATATATATATATATATATATATATATACACACACACATATATATATATATGTATATATATATATATATACACATATACAAAACGCGCTTAGTCATACAACATATGGTCATCGAGTAGATTGCTCTACTATCACATACAATCATGATCCATTGTGGGGAACCCTTTTTATGGGGGAGAAAATAACAGGATGATCTATGGGAAGATGGGAGGGAAAGGGGAGGGGGAGGGGGAGGGGGGTCATGGGGTCAAGGATTTTAATTAAAAGGAGATGGGGACGACGTGTTTTATGGGTGCAGGTTGCAGGTTGCTCACGGAGTCGGGGAGGTGGGGAGGGCGAGGAGGGAGGAGGGAGGAGGTAGGAGGGAAAGTAGGGAGAGGGAGGAGGGGGAAGAGAGAGGAGGAAGGGGTAGGAGAGGGTAGGAGAGGAGAGGAAAGGGGGGAGGGGGAGGAGGGTTAATGGGGAAGAGCCACCATCTGTTAAGCGAACTGTAGTTAGTAAACGGGTTTAATTGGCCAGATGGTATATGGGCTGTTGGTGAAACGGCTAATCCCGTTCAGTTAAGAGATTTCATTCAATTGAGTGCTTGGTGGGAGATGTTCATATCTATGTGAAGTTTATTTACTTTATTAATAAAAAGAGATTAATATACAGTATATTAATTGAAAACTATTAACTAAGATAATAAATTTACTTTGTTAATTTATTCTAGATGTCGCCAGGTGATTTTATTCAGCTGAAGGAACACACACATACACACAGACACACACACACACACTCACACACACACACACACACACACACACACACACACACACACACACACACACACACACACACACACACACACACACACACACACACACACACACACACACACACACACACACACACACACACACACACACACACACACACACAC
>NC_134786.1:55852758-55857758 GCF_046742065.1 Oratosquilla oratoria
AGAGAGAGAGAGAGAGAGAGAGAGAGAGAGAGAGAGAGAGAGAGAGAGAGAGAGAGAGAGAGAGAGAGAGAGAGAGAGAGAGAGAGAGAGAGAGAGAGAGAGAGAGAGAGAGAGAGAGAGAGAGAGAGAGAGAGAGAGAGAGAGAGAGAGAGAGAGAGAGAGAGAGAGAGAGAGAGAGAGAGAGAGATGAGAGAGAAGAGAGAGAGAGAGAGAGAGAGAGAGTGAGAGAGAGAGAGAGAGAGAGAGAGAGAGTGAGAGAGAGAGAGAGAGAGAGAGAGAGAGAGAGAACGGTCCATATACGAAACTATCGCACGGGCCACTTTTTGGTGGAGCCACTTACCACTAAAAAGTGGCCCGTGCGCAGGGACTCAAACGTCTTTACAGCCTTGAAACCTCAAATACGGTCACGCACAGCTGGCTCCACTTCTAGGTACCACACTGGCTGACGTTTTCTTTGCAGCTATACTTATGGACTGGATTTCACTAGAGCTTCTATCCTTATGAACATTCTCGCGCCGTTTCTAGGCAGCTGTGGGAGGCGTAAATCTCTTTCTGCCTCCCCCCTTCCCCCTCTCTACCTCCTTCCTTCCTCTGCCCCTGCCTCCCTCCTCCCTCCGTCCCTGCCCCCCTCCTTCCACGTCCCTGGCTCCCTCTTTCTCCCTCCCCGACTCTCTCCTTTTCACTCCCTTCTTCTTATCCTCCCCCTCTCTGCTTCCCTCCTTCCTCCTCCCCGCCTCCTCCCCCCTCTCTGCCTCCCTCCTTCCCCTCCCCACCTCCCTCCCCCCCACTCTGCCTCCCTCCTTCCCCCTCCCCGTCTCCCTTCTACCCACTCCCTCCCTGCCTCTCTCCTTTCCCTTCCCTGCTTCCTTCTCTCCCCTTCTCTGCCTCCCTCTCTTCCCCTCCCTGCCTCTCTCCTTCCCCCTCCCTGTCTCTATCCTTCTCCCTCCCTGCTTTTTCCTCCTCCCTGCCTCCCTCCTCCCCCCTTGTCTTCTTTCCTCCCCCTCCCTGCCTCCCTCACTTCCCCTCCCTGCCTCTCGCCTTCCCCTTCCCTGTCTCTATCCTTCTCCCTCCTTGCTTTCCCCCCCTGCCTCCCTCCTTCCCCCTCCTTGCCTTCTTTCCTCCCCCTCCCTGCCTTCCTCTCTTCCCCTCCCTGCCTCTTTCCTTCCCCCCTCCCTGTCTCTCTAATTCTGCCTCCCTGCTTCCTTCCCCTCCTTGCCTTCGTTCTTACCCCTCCCTGCCTTCCTCCTTCTCTCCCTTCCCCCTGTCTGCCTCCTCCCGCCTCCCTTTTTTTTTCTTCCACTGGCCTTCCAGGACCTCTCAACCGCAGAACGGTCCACTTCTGACTTTCTTGCTCATTTCCTCTACCGTTGTTCTTTTGTTTAGCTCTACTTCCTTTCCTCCTCCTCCTCCTCCTCCTACTCCTTCTCCTCTTCTCCCCTCTGTCCACCCTCTTCCGCTTCTCCATCTTCCCTTACTCCTCTTCTTCTTCCTTCTCCTCCTCCTCCTCCTCCTCCTGTTCCTACTCCTCCCCTTCTCCCACCCAGTCCACCTTATTCCTCTTCTCCATCTTCCTTTGCTCCTCTTGCTCTTCCTCCTCCTCCTCTTCCTCTTGTTTCTACTCGTCTTCTTCTCTCACTCCCCGTCCACCCTCTTCCTCCTCTCCATCTTCCCTTGCACCTCCTGTTCTTCCTCCTCCTCCTTCTCTTCCTGTTCCTACTCCTCTTCTTCTACCACCCGGTACACCCTCTTCCTCTTTTCCATCTTCCCTTGCTCCTCCTCCTCTTCCTGTTTCTACTCCTCTTCTTCTCCCACCCAGTTCACCCTCTTTCTCTTTTCCATCTTCCCTCACCCACCCAGGTCTTCCTCCTCCTCTTCCTTTTCCTACTCCTCTTCTCTCCCCCCTCGTCCACCCTCTTCCTCTTCTCCATCTTCCCTTGTTCCTCCTGATCTTCCATCTCCTCCTCCTTTTCTATTCCTACTCCTCCTCTTCTCCCACCAAGTCTTTCCTCTTTTCCATCTTCCCTTGCCCCTTCTGGTCTTCCTCCTCCTCTTCCTTTTCCTGTTGCTACTCCTTTTGTTCTCCCCCCTCCGTCCACTTTCTTCCTCTTTTTCATCTTCCCTTACGCCTCCTGTTCTTCTTCTTCCTCCTCCTCTTTTTCTTCTTCCCATTCTTCCAATACCTCTCCTACTCCTTTCCTCTTAAATTATTTATTTTCCTCCCATCAATTCTCCACCTCCGTACTCCCTATTCAACCTCAACTTCCTTTTCCAATCTCCCCTTCCACTTCCTTTCCTTTTCTCTTTCTCTACCTAGCCTCCTCCTCTTTTGCTTCCTCTACGTCCCCTCCTCCACTTTCTTTTTTATCATTATTCCTGTTTCAAATTCCTTACCCTTCGTTCATCTTTATCATATTCCTCTTTTTCTCCTCATTTTCTTTCCACAAATTTTCACTTTCCAATCTCCTTTTCCAACTCTTGCGCGCGCGCGCGCGCGTGTGTGTGTGTGTGTGAGAGAGAGAGAGAGAGAGAGAGAGAGAGAGAGAGAGAGAGAGAGAGAGAGAGAGAGAGAGAGAGAGAGAGAGAGAGAGAGAGAGAGAGAGAGAGAGAGAGAGAGAGAGAGAGAGAGAGAGAGAGAGAGAGAGAGAGAGAGAGAGAGAGAGAGATAGAGAGATAGAGAGAGAGAATGTGTGTGTGTGTGTGTGTGTGTGTGTGTGTGTGTGTGTGTGTGTGTGTGTGTGTGTGTGTGTGTGTATTCACCTCGGATCTGCTGCAGTCTCTGTCGAGACAGCCAGACACCACCCTACGGCAGTGTGTGTGTGTTTGTGTGTGGTGTGTGTGTGTGTGTGTGTGTGTGTGTGTGTGTGTGTGTGTGTGTGTGTATGTGTGTGTGTATGTGTGTGTGTGTGTGTGTGTGTGTGTGTGTGTGTGTGTGTGTGTGTGTATGTGTGTGTTTTGTGTGTGCATGAGTGCGCGCACATGTGTGTGTGTGTGTGTGTGTGTGTGTGTGTGTGTGTGTGTGTGTGTGTGTGTGTGTGTGTGTGTGTGTGTGTGTGTGTGTGTGTGTGTGTGTATGTTTGGGTTTGTATGTATGTATCAGCGTTTGGGAGTGTGATATGCGTGTATTTACCCAGTAGCGTACAAAATAAGACTTATGTTCGTAGGGTCTCGTCTGTGTTCGCATTGGTCAATTCTGACTTCCATTTGTACCATGTTATTTGACTTAAGTATTCCTTCGTCTAAACTATTCCATGGAATTAACAATTCCGTACGAGAAACTGTATCTTTTAAACATCTAAGTCTATTTTTTGGCTTCTGGTTTCCCTTTGTTCCCACTACAATAACAGACCTCTTTTCTTGATATTATTATCTCTCTTATTTCATTTCCCACTGTCTCTTTATTGCTATTACTTGTTCGATTAATTCAGTCACTCGATCTTGTAAACTGAGGATCGTCATTTTCCCTTCCTTTTTTTTTTTTTTTGGGGGGGGGTAACTAACTTCATCCGATTAATTTCTTCTAAAACTGGTTCAGCCACACTGGCCACAGTGTTGTCATTCTCCTTTCGCGAAAAAAGCTCCGCTATTTTATCTTTTACAAATAAAACTTTAAAGAATCTGCTGAGAAAATATAGCTATTTTCACTCTCTTCCACCGTGAAGTCCACTTCCCACTTCTGACTCCATTCCCAAAGTTTGTTCACATCTCTGCAACGACTCACGGTCTATTTCAGTGCTCACTTTTCTCAACAACTTTGCGTCATCAGCAAAGAAGTTCATGTAAATGTCCACACCCTCGTCTATGTCATTCACATAAATAGCAAACATTAATGGAGCCAGTACCGATCCCTGTGGAACTCCACTAATCACCTCCTCCCTAGTAGAACCTTTATCTTTGAGCACTACTCTTATTTTTCTTCCATGCATGAAATCCTCCATCCATTCTAGTGGTTTACCTTGTACCCCTCCTATGGTTTTCAATTTTCCTAATAGTTTTCTATCTGGCACTTTACAAAAGCTTTTTGTAGATCTAGGAAAGCACAACCAGCCCATCCCTCCCTTTCCTGTATTATATCTAATAGTTTGAGTAGAAACTGATCAGATCTGTGGCACATGATCTTCCCTGTCTGAATCCAAACGGTCTTGGATTTAGTATGTTGTTCTCTTCCAGGTGTTTTGTGTGTGTGTATATGTGTGCGTGTGTTGTGTGTGTATGTGTGTGCGTATGTGTATTCGTATGTATGTATGTGCGTGTGTGTGTGTGTGTGTGTGTGTGTGTGTGTGTGTGTGTGTGTGTGTGTGTGTGTGTGTGTGTGTGTGTGTGTGTGTGTGTGTGTATGTGTTGTGCGTGTGTGTGTGCATGTGTGTGTGCGCATGTGTGTGTGCGCGCGCGGTATAACGCGTGCCAGTGTTGATAGTACACATGTCCATTCAGTACCGCCCTCCCACATATTTGTCAAAGTGACAATCTCCCTTTGACTCCCCCCCAACTCCCACCCCTCCCAACTACCCTCCCTTAATGACTCCCTAGTCTGAGGAATAATGAGCTCTCGTTAGCAGGCAACCCCCACCATAACGACCATGTCCTCCCACTCCTCCCAGCAGCGTCCACTCCCATGTAAATACTCTCCCTTTCCCACCCTCCCCCTACAAACACGTACAGTTGCCACCACTTATAAATGTCTTACTCTCTTCATTTTGTTTACATAATGATATGATTGCATTTTCACTCTTCACGGCACGGAAGGTTGGTCTATCCTGATCAAAATCTTCTGGCTTTACCAGACTCCTCAAGATGACCTAATTCGTTAGTAACTGCCTCAGGCCCTGTTCACACCAGCGGTTCAATTACAAAGCAATTCAATAGAGGCATTCACACACAAACACGCAGTATTTCCTTGACCATACGATACCGCCGTAGTTTCCGCGTGGTTCAAACCGCTCGTGTGAATAGGGGCTTATTAGAGAACAAACATTTTAGACTTACACAATACAGTTGAGGAT
>NC_134786.1:55865258-55895258 GCF_046742065.1 Oratosquilla oratoria
ATGCCGAGTGTCGAAGGTCTGTAAAATTTGGACGATGCTTTCTATATAATATAATCATAGAAACCCTTCATGGGGTCAGCCACACCAAGTATGTCAGCCACACCAAGAAGACCTCAAGGTCATTGTAGTATAAATGTACAATAGTACATATTGTACATCAGAGCTTCATTAGCTCCATTAATCCTCCTAACATGTAGTCTAACATGAATGCAGAGAGGGGGAAAGAGAGAGGGAGAGGGGGGGAGAGAGAGAGAGAGAGAGAGAGAGAGAGAGAGAGAGAGAGAGAGAGAGAGAGAGAGAGAGAGAGAGAGAGAGAGAGGAGAGAGAGAGAGAGAGAGAGAGAGAGAGAGAGAGAGAGAGAGAGAGAGAGAGAGAGAGTGAGAGAGAGAGAGAGAGAGAGAGAGAGAGAGAGGGGGGTGATAGATAGGTAGATAGAGAGAAAGAGAGAGAGAAAGAGAGAGAGAAAGAAAGAGAGAGCGAGAAGGGGATGGGGGGAGGGTGTCACCCACAGAGGACGGCATTTCTCGCAATAAGCGACGACCGTAATCACACAACAAGTGAACAACCGCAAACGGGAATGGTTGGCGAAAATGTTGCTGCAAGAACCAACACACAATGCAACAGGACAATGCAACGGGTGTTACTCACCAGCGCGTATATACATTGGAACGTCCCCAATTGAGGACGCTCCGAGGTGCCAGGTCCATTGTAAGCAAACAAATGGCACTAAAGCCGGAGTGCCACGACGAACCAAGGTGCCCGACCGACCTGGTTGCTGACCTACCCTCCCCTCCCCCCATTACCCCCGTCCACCTCTAACGCCCCTCCCTAATCTCTCACACTACTCCCTAACGTCCCCACCCTAACTCCCACTCCTTAGTCTACATCTATCGCCTCCCACCCTACTCACTAAACCCGGACTATCCCCTTTTATCCCACACCCTAACGCCCCCACCTAACTATCACTCCCTATCCACAACTATTGACTCCCAACCCCTAATTAGCAACTATCGTCTCCCATCTTACTCCCTAAACCCGACTAACCCTTCCCATCCCAGACCCTAACAGCACCCACCCGATTACCTAAACTCCATAAGCCCCACCCTAAGTCGTGACCTCCATACCACTCCCTTAAAATACCATCAGACCTCCTAACCCTACACCACCTACTTGACCTAAAACCCTGTTCGTTAATCCCCCTACTCTGCTCCCCGACCCCCACCCTTCTCCTAAACCCCTCTAACTCTTCACCTTCCACAGGTTTTGGAATGAGGACCAAATTGCATACAACCACATGTTGCCAATGATCTCTCTCTCTCTCTCTCATGCTTTCCTCTCCTGCAACGTCAGCTTGCCAGCCGTTCCCGTAAAGGGTGTGCATGCTAGCCTGGTAACCCTCTCTGAGGCATTGTATCAAATTTCGTACATTCATCAAATTTCTTCCGACTAACACATGGCGACTTCATTCAGCTAAACCCGAAACCAGGCACACAGATGCACTACGCTATCATGGCGGTTCAAAGATCTCTAAAACCTTTTCAGGAGCAGTTCCACTGAATTTGGGTCGTCCAGGAATTTTCTTCAGGCTGGCATCAGACGATTTTATTCAGATCACCTTGACAGGGAGACAAGCGCGTGCCGCAGTGGCGCGTCGAGTTTGGCACTCGCATTGTCATCTGCCGTATTTGGCGGCGCAGAAGACGCACCCTCGTATAAGACGCACCCCTATTTTACAAGGATAGTTTATGGGATAAAATATTGTGTTTCATCATATATGCATTGAAAGGTATTCTAAAACAGTTTTATAGGGAAAACGTATGATTGTGTGCATGAATACATATATATATATATATATATATATATATACATATATACACGCCGGCAAATATGGTATGCGGCCATGGGTGCCACACTCATCCATCTTAACAGAGTTGTGGCTTCGATCGTCCAGACGCGGCCAGGGGGAAGGATTCCGGTCTCCCTCCGCTCTTGCAGCTGTTGACTTGTCCTCATGATCTCGAAGATTGTAGAGGCTACCCACCACAAAGAGGAAAAAGCCCGGGACCAAAATGTTAGCATACGTGTGTGTGTGTGTATTTACCTAGTTGTATTTACCTAGTTGTATTTTACGGGAAGGGGAGCTATGCTCGTGGTGTCCCGTCTTCATATCTCATTTTATCTAAACATTTTTTATATTCATGAATTGTTTTTGCACACACCACTTTTTCGTCCAACTTGTTCCAGATGTCTATTAGTCTGTGGGGAAAGCTGTTCTTTTTCAGGTCCCTTCTATAACTGTCTTTCTTGATTTTCTTTACGTGTCCTCTTGTACTTCTACTATCCCATTTTATTAGATCCTCTATATTGTGTATGCGTGTGTGTGTGTGTGTGTGTGTGTGTGTGTGTGTGTGTGTGTGTGTGTGTGTGTGTGTGTGTGTGTGTGTGTGTGTGTGTGTGTGTGTGCGCGTGAGTGTGTGTGTGTGTGTGTGTGTGTGTGTGTGTGTGTGTGTGTGTGTGTGTGTGTGTGTGTGTGTGTGTGTGTGTGTGTGTGTGTGTGTGTGTGTGCGCTTGCGCGCACAGCATAAACACATACGTAATTATGTTGATATTAATAAGCCATAAGATATCGTAAGTTCTTCTCTTCACCTAATAGGAGCATCCAAGAGAGGAGTTACAATATCTTCATTGTCATAATTCTATTTTTTAACGTAAACCATTTTAAACCTGAAGCTTCAATAGCAAACTAAACTCTCATTAGACATTAATTCCTTCAGTAATTTTCCTACGCTCGACAAAGGGTAGTAAAAAGGCTTAATGAGAGAAATTCCTTAGTCGAATAATGAAAATGAATAAATAAAAATAAGTAAATAAACACATAAATAATATGAGAAGAGGCCGGTGTCCAAAGATTCTGACAATAAATTTAACGATAACGTAGTTGGAAGCATTGCGTTCCTACCTCCTCTATTACAGTAATATTACCTAAGAGTTTTGTCCCAGAAGAGGAAAGGGACGGGGGTGTTAGGGCAGGTAACAGTAATTGTTGGGAATCGGAGAGAATTGCGGGATTCGAACCCACGACTAAGTGTATGCGAGACCAGCACGCTTCCGATTGCGCCACCAGCGCACCCAGGCCAGGTAGTTTTATGCAATCGAGTGGGCCTCGACCGATAAGGACACCCTTCACGCCAGGGGCCACGAGGTAAGAAGCTTAGCAGAACAGCCTTGGGTGAGGAATAGATAAATAAATGAATAAAGTGCGTCACCGTACTGAGGGGGTAATGGACAGAGGGGGGGGGTAATGAGAGTGAGTAATGTACGGCTTCACTGATAATTAAGGAAAAGTACAAGGTACGAGGTATTGACTGCGTGTATTATGTAATCAATACTTCTGGGATATGTGTGTATCCTTGCCCAATGCTCTGTTTAATGATAGCAGCCAACGTGGCAACTCACAATAAAGTCAACCAAAGCACCTCTATGTCGGACGAAGCTTGCCCAAGAACGCGCCCGACAGTCTGTACCCTGCGTGACTCCTAAACGGCGTCCTGACAGACACCGTTAGTTAACATAAAATCACTTTGTATCGTAAGGAGTTTAATCTATCCTTAAACTATACATGTGACGTCTCTATGGACCTCAGTAATGGCAACTTTGCTTTGCGACTGGAGACTAAACTTATTTCACATTTAACTTCTTCTAATCCCTTCCTGCTGCCCTCCTCAAATATCTGCTTAACCATCTCCGACTCCATATCTTTGGTGAGACAGTATCTTCAATGAGAGAAGCGCTAGTAAATGACATGGCGTGTAACTGTGATATTTCAACAAACAGCAATTCATAGATTCTGGAGTTACACGGACAAATCACCAAAGAGACGATGTGTAAGTGTGATATTTAAATACTTCAACAAACAGCAATTCATAAATTCTGGAGATACACGGACACCATTGAGACGGTGTGTAAGTGTGATATTTAAATATTTCAACAAACAGCAATTCATAAATTCTGGAGATAACGGACAAATCACCATTGAGACGGTGTGTAACTGTGATATTTACATATTTCAACAAGCAGCAATTCATAAATTCTGGAGATACACGGACACATCACCAATGAAATGGTGTGTAATTGTGATAAAGATCAATTTACAAGTTCTGGAGGTTTACGGACCACGCTAATATGTTTCAACAAACAGGAACTCATAAGTCCTGGAAATACACGGACCACGCTAATAAATTTCAACAAACAGTAAATAGTCCTGGAGATACGCATATCATGGTAATATATTTCAACAAACAGCAATTTATAAGTTCTGGAGATACATAGACCATGCTAACATATTCTAACAAACAGCAATTCATAAGTTCTGAAAATACACAGACCACGCTATTATATATTTTAACAAACAACAATTCAAAAGTTGTGGCGATACACAGGCCAATGAGACGTTGTGTAATTGTGATATTTCAACAAATAGCAATTCATATATTCTGGAGACGCACCGACCGCGCTAATATATAAAACAAAAAAGCCAAGGTAACTTCGTGGAGAGATCAATGAAAGGAGTTAAGGAACGTTGCCGGCCATTTCGGGGCTGCGGCTTTCCAAACAGTGAAAACTTAGGCTACAATTAACATGTTGATGCGTCTATTTAGCAGAGATTTTTTCTCCAATATATAAGATCTATATTCTCTCTTTAATATTGTAAGTGATGTGATTAAGAAACCGTCGTAAAAGGTAAATATATAAATGAATAAATAAATAAACAAATAGATAAATAGAATATGAAAAGAAAATCTTTAATATTGTCTGCCATGTTGAAATGAAAAGGCCATAATTATAAACAAGTAAATAAAAGAATAAGTAAATAAACAAGTAAATGAATAAATGAATAAATAAATAGATGAATAAAAGATTGCACATTCAAGCTCGACAGTGACCAGAAACCGGACCACTACCGGTCTATGAATACAACATTAATTAACGAAACTTATGGCAGCATTTACAAGGGATACAATCAAAAACAACTCAGAAAACTGCCATATAAATAATGTCAAACTGGTTTAAGGTGCAAGACAAATATTTTTTGTATGTGCGTGTGTGTGTGTGTGTGTGTGTGTGTGTGTGTGTGTGTGTGTGTGTGTGTGTGTGTGTGTGTGTGTGTGTGTGTGTGTGTGTGTGTGTGTGTGTGTGTGTGTGTGTGTGTGTGTGTGTGTGTGTGTGTGTGTGTGTGTGTGCCATGAAATATATGTGCACGTTCCAGTACGGTACACACACACACACACACACACACACACACACACACACACACACACACACACACACACACACACACACACACACACACACACACTTGTATATACATGTTGACGAGATAGACGACATATTAACGTACAAACATATAAATAAACAAGAACAATATTTCTTCCTTAGAAGATTGTAACAGTTTTCGCAAGGAAAAAACGCACCTCAAACGGTTGAGAGAAACAGAGAAAGAGATAAAGGGGAAAGGGGAGAGAGAGAGAGTGAGAGAGCGAGAGAGACAGACAGACAGACAGAGAGAGAGAGAGAGAGAGAGAGAGAGAGAGAGAGAGAGAGAGAGAGAGAGAGAGAGAGAGAGAGAGAGAGAGAGAGAGGGGGGGAGAAGAGAGGAGGAGAGGGGGAGGGACGGAGAGGGGGAGAGCGGAGAAAGGAAGATGGAGAGAGAAATAGTGATAGTGAGAGAGAGAGAGAGAGAGAGAGAGAGAGAGAGAGAGAGAGAGAGAGAGAGAGAGAGAGAGAGAGAGAGAGAGAGAGAGAGAGAGAGAGAGAGAGAGAGAGAGAGAGAGAGAGAGAGAGAGAGAGAGAGAGAGAGAGAGAGAGAGAGAGAGAGAGAGAGAGAGAGAGAGAGAGAGAGAGAGAGGAGAGAAAGAAGAAAAAAAAAACAATCAGGCACGCGTGCAAACACAATGAGGAATCCACACCGGCTCACTCAATCGTCAACGCTAAGGAACGTACTTAAATCATAAAAGAAAGCGCCTACACGTCAACACGGGGTGGGCGAGGTACCAGGGGGAGGTACGTGGCGACCTCACACGATGACGCACACGCACACAGTGGCATGTGCGTACACGTATGTGTACATACACGTACATAGATATACAGGCACAGAAACAAGCATACGTGAACACACGTACAAAAATATAGAAACTCATATAGGCATACGCACGCACGCACCCCCCCCACACACAGTGATATATGCGTACACTCATGTGTAGGTACACGTACACACCCGAACACACAGTGAGTCAATGCGAGTGTGTGCGTGTGTGTGTGTGTGTGTGTGTGTGTGTGTGTGTGTGTGTGTGTGTGTGTGTGTGTGAGAGAGAGAGAGAGAGAGAGAGAGAGAGAGAGAGAGAGAGAGAGATAAAGGGAGAGGGGGAGAGAAAGAGAAAGAGATGAACACACACACACACACACAGGCACACGCACACACACACAGATACATACCCGTGTCGAAACTGCAAGTACGTGATATTAAGTTAATATAATACTAATCCGAGCATTATCTAGTCTAATTAAGGATAATTACGATTTCGATTACCGGACATTAAATCTTAATAAAAAGACAAACTGATGATTTCATTCCGTTCATAATTAAAAATCGTAAATGAGTTTCATTCTGCTTCATTGAAAATCAGGACACACACGCATAAAAACAAAAACAAAAACAAAAACAAAAAACGCTTGTATTATCCGCTGCGGCAAACGATTGAATTAAGGTGAGCGCACGAGGAGGAGGAGGAGGAAGGGTGTATAGAGGAGGGGAAGGATAGGTAAGGAAGGGGGAGGGAAGAGGGAGGATAGGAGAACGGAGTGGGGGAGGACAGGAGAGGACAAGAGAGGAGAGGGGAGGAGAGGGGGGGTGCTTACATGGTTAAGAATAACCCAGGACCGGTGTCACACTGTCCGGCGCCGCCGTTGCGTCTTGTTGTTGGCTACAACAGCACCCCTTATTATAAGTCAGTCATTAGAATCGAAAGGTTGTAGAAGCATTTCAACCAGAGGAAGGTAGTCATCGTTATATCAAGTCATGGATGTCGCCAGGTGATTTTATTCAGCTAATTGAACTTGCCCGTAATCTGGCCGCATCCGGCGCCGCCGCATAGTGTGACACCGGGGTAACACCTATGCTATTATGGCAAACTTGTATATTTTATTCTGGTTAACGCAAGGCGATTTTATTCAGAACCCTCCCTCCCCCGCTGCTCCTCGTGCTAAAGATGATAAACCTTTATCAGTAAATATCTTCGCTATAGGCTGACTCACTTTACACATTTTATTCTAGCTAACGCCATTAGGTTCCTTATCCTGTGGCCTGACCCCCGTCTACAAACTCACCACTCTATCAGTTAATAAGATATGTTTATCTCTTTCAGATTCAAGGGTTCTCATAAACCAGTGATTTCCGAATTAGGGGGCGCCCCCCCCCGCCCCCTAGGGAGGAGTGAGGGGATACAAAAAGGGGGGGCGTGAAGTCACCTGATCAAAATTCATCGTTTAATAAGAATAATGAAATCATTCCAAAAACGAATATCTGTCGTTACATACCTGAAGAGTAAAATTCTGTCAATCACCCCAACCCGTTTTCTATTAAGATATAATAGAAAATATATAGATAGAAAAAATATATACATACATACATATACCAAGGCTTTTTCCCCCTTACAAGGGAGGTAGCCAAAAAGGAATAGGCATAAAATCATTTCCACCCATTCCATCCCTGAATACACTCCACACCCCTCCACCCTCCCTCTTATCTTAGCACCTCCTGGATGACGGGTCATCCCTGCACCTTGTCCACTGCCCTGGGTCAGAAGCAGTGTCGCAGGACACAGCACATCCACAGCAAGGCCGCTTCATTAAATCGGCGACCCCCCCTCTCCGTCCCCCCATTGCATAAAAGGAGAAGACGGGGAGAAATCCCTTCGGGCTGCGTCAAATTTTGCTCACACTACCTCACCCCCCATCCCCCCGCCCATTCCACCTCATGCAATCACATCATCATCCATATACAACCATTCTCCATTCACCCCTGTCTTCTGTCCTCTCCCGTCCTTCCTCAACAGACATTCCCCTCTTCCCCAAAGCCCCCTTCACCCCATCCATCCACCTCATCCTAGGACGTCCCCTCATGTTCACTCCCTCCACATCTGCCTTCCATACCTCTTTTACTAGTCTTTCTTCACTCATTTTTTCCATGTGTCCAAACCATCCTAATATTCTTTCATCAATCCTATCTCCCAGCTCCTTTTCCACCCCTGTTCTCCTCCTCACCTCCTCATTTCTCACTCTATCTAGCCTAGTAACCCCCATCATACTTCTCAGACACCTCATCTCAAACACATTCAAACTCCTTCTCTCTTCTTCTCTTATGTTCCAGTTGAGGGGGGGCGTGCGGGTCTACTGGAAGCAAAAAGAGAGGTCTCACATATAAGATATTTTGGGAACCACTGCTCTCTCTCTCTCTCTTTCTCTCTCTCTCTAAAAAAAGCGCCAGCCAGAACAAATTATTCAAAGTATGTCTGGGCACGAAAATGGTTGGAAATTCTGGCGTCATTGTAAACAGTCTCATTGCATATCGTTAGCGCTGATAATTTAATTGTTAAGTTGTGTAACATGTATTATTATTCAAATTGTCTAAAATGTGCTTTGGAATTTCCGAAATGCTGAGTTAACGCACCCCTTCCCCTCTTTCCCTCCTCTCCCTTCCCCTCTTCCCCCTCCCCCTCCCCCTCCCCTCTTCCCCCTCCCCCTCCCCTCTTCCCCTCCCCCTCTCCCTCCCTCACTTCTCACTCCCCTTCCTCGTTATTTCCTATGACCCATTTTCTTTTTACTAAATTTTAACCTTTTGCCGGACGTTGGACCTGTGACTTCTCCTTATCTTGGAAGTCCAAACACCGAGGGCAAAGGTGGCGAGCTCGGACACAGGTAAGCGCCTCTGAGCGTATCTCACCTCAACTTTATTCTGGCTGGCGTCAAGTGATTTTTATCCATGTGCTTGGTGAAAAGAAGAGACCAAGATGATGGACTCGAAGGGATCAGCCACTGAGAAGGTTTGAAGTTATGGAATTTTTAGTTTGAGAAAGCCTAAGGATGAGAAATCTTATAGCTGAGACAGTTTGTGGAAGAGAGAGGTTGAGGCTGGGAAATCTCAAGTTTGAGAAAATTTGAGGTTGAGAAAGACTAACAATGGGTGAGACTGAGGATAAGAAAAATTGCGGCTGAGAAAGTTTGATGTTGAGAAAAATTCAGGAAGAGAAATATCAAGGTTGAGAAAGTTTGAGGTTAAGAAAGACTAACGATGGGTAAAATTGAGGATAAGAAAAATTGCTGCTGAGAAAGTTTGATGTTGAGAAAAATTGAGGATGAGAAATCTCAAGGTTGAGAAAGTTTGAGGTTGAGAAAGACTGACGATGGGAATGCCTTGAGGATGAGAAAATTGAGTTAAGGGAGACTGAGGTAGAGAGTGGAGAGCAGGATGGAGTGAGGGAGAAAAGACGATGAGATATATAGTATAGTTGGAGAAGTTAGAGAGGAGAGAGTGAATGGGAAGATCAGGATTAGGAAATAGTGGAAGGTCTGTTGTTATTGGTAAAGTTAAAGAAAAAAAGAGCAAGAAATTCATAGAAAAGAGAGGGGTGGGGGAGAAGAGGAAAAAGAGAAATAGGAGAAACGGGAAAAGGTGGGGAGAGAGTACGAGGAAGAAGTGGGGGAGGAGGGAGGGGAGGAGGGAGGGGAGGAAGAAGAGGAGGAAGAAGAGGAAGAGGTGAGGAGATGGTACAAGGAAGAAGAAGGGTCGACGAAGTCGATGAGGAAGAGGGAGAAGAGGGGAAGTGATGGTGCAAGGGCGAAGAGTTGGCGACGGAGAAGTACAGGGAGAGGGAGAGGAGAGGAAGAAGAGGAAGAAGAGAAAGCGAGAAAAGTGAGAGAAAGGAGAAGATGGAAGTAGAAAGGGATAAAGATGAAGAGGGGGAAAGGGGAAAAGAGGAGAAATGAAGGGAGGGGAGAGAAAGGGGAGGAGAGAAGAGAGAAGGAAGAGGGGAGAGGAAAGGAGAAGAAGGGAGAAGTGGGGTGAGGAGGGTAGCAGAAAGGAGAAGAGGGCAGAGAAGAGAAGACGGAAGAAAAGAGGAGAGGAGGTAAGAAGAAGGGAGAAGAGGGGAAAGGAGGAGAGAAGAAGGAAGAAGAGGGGAGAGGAGGGGAGAAGAGGGGAGAAGAGGGTAGAGGAGAGAAGAAGAGAAAAAAGAAGAGAGGAGGGGAGAAGAAGGGAGAAGAGAGTAGAGGAAAGAAGAAGAGAAAAAAGAGGAGAGGAGAGGAGAAGAAGGGAGAAGAGGGGAGAGGAGATAAGAAGAGAGAAAAGAGGAGAGGAGGGGAGAAGAGGGGAGAAGAGAGGAGACGAGGGGAGAAGAGGGAAGCAGATGGAAGAACAAGGGTCTGATGGGTGAGAGATAAGAGGAAAGAATTACCTCTAAGGACGCACAAAGTACTCATCTGAGCCGCGTTCCACTACCTCGTTCACGTCTCCTTCAGAAGAGCTCTTCACGCCTCCGTGCAGGGGGACGATTCCGAACAATCCAGTATATTCCTTGTTCACAAACCTAAAAATGAAAAAAAAATGCAAGTGGTGAGGTCTTCGGTAACGTTGAAAATGACTAGCTCAGTGACAATTATATATTTTTTTCATTATTTCATGTTTATTTCTTAGAGAGAAGAATATTAATATAATGCATAAAGGTCAAAGGGTCTGTCTAAGCGTTTGGGGCAGTTTTCCAGACTGAATGCAAAACAGGATTTTTTTTTTTCATTTGATAGCATAAACATCTGCAAAAAGATGAAACAAATCAACTGAAACTATTGATTGTTTTAACAGAAGGTTAGATAGGTTTATGGATGGGAATGGTTGATGATAATGGACATGGAACTGCCTAGTGTAGGCCTTAGGGTCTCTTGCAGTCTCCTTCATTCTTATGTTCTCATGTGACTATACCCTAAGTTAAGACTGTGAGTGCTGGCCCGTCTCCACCCTTCACGTACGGCGAGTATGGCTACAACCACCAAGGGCCCGAGATTGATCAAATCCTGAGGACAAAATGGCTTGATGTCCAACGAGTGATGGAGATTCGAGAGCCCAGGGCATGGCTCGACCTCATCCAACTTGCAAAATTTCATAAATTTGCACACCACCACGAAGGCAGGCACGCACGCCCACTAACACAGCAATGCAGAGAGGGAATAAGGGAGGGAGAGACAGGGAGAAGGAGGGAGTGTAGGAAGAGGAGTTAGAGAGAGGGAGAGGAAAGGAGAGGGAGGGAGGGTGAGAGGGAGAGTCCCTTGTGGGTGTACATGAGCGGCTTTGAATCGAGTAATCTCTTCAACACAGTGACGACGCCATAAAGGTTTTTCGGTTTTGGGTCATTTTATTCGGTCGCCACGGGATCTCGATCGAACGATAGCTCCGTTTCGTCCTTCCAATACATTCGTTTGACTCCCTGCCCACACTGTCATTTGAGTTGCCGCGTCTTTTACCAAGGGAGTTCTTGCTTGTGACACCGTATCGAAGAGGTTAAAAGTGTTAAAGGTTTTGTATATTTACATGCAGCCTCGCTCACCCGCACACACACACACACACACACACACACACACACACACACACACACACACACACACACACACACACACACACACACTCACACTCACACACACACACAAACACGTACGTATGGACGTACACATACACACGCACATACCCTCCGAGTACACAAGTCCCTTCACCTTGAATTTCATCATCGCCACAGACGTCGTTATTGTCGTCGTTACTGTCGTCGCCCGTTATTGTCGTTCTCGTCTATGTCGTTATTGTTGTTGTCGTCGTTATTATATCTACGTAATTATTGTCGTTGTTGAAGTCACTGTCCTTATTGTCGTCATTGCCGTTATTGTTTTTGTCGTTACTGTCAAAGGACCTCGTCATCATCGTCTGTCGCGTCGCGGGATTCGGTGTCAAGCGACGGGAGTCGCGGGGTGCCCGCTGCCGTCTTCCACTATAAACCTGTTAACAGGTAAACATACGCAACCAACTCACTTGCACAAGCGTCCTTCATCTTATCGTAGCTGCCGCCAGGCGATTTTATTCAGGTGAAGGAAGGCGTAACAACATGAACTTGGAGTTTGGAAAAAGTTCCCCAAGTAAAATATCTCAGGGGGAAAATTCCCAAGGAAAAATCCCCAGGGCAAAAATCCCCCAAAAGAAATAAAATCCCCAGGGAAAATCCCCCGGGAAAAAATCCCCAGGGGAAAAATTCCCAAAGAAAAAATCCCCAGGCAGGTTGTCAGTTTTCCCTTTGTATAAAGGTGACGAAGGAAATAGAGACGCTCCGTGCCAGGCAGGCGAAGACGCCAGAGCTAAAAAATACGTTTTCTTGTAGCACATCATTGGACGGCAGGGAGATGATTATATCTGATGTCCATCTTGCTGGGCCGCCGTTCACACCGTAACAAAGATGAATACATGAATAGAAATAAAATAATGCACAGAAATATGAATACACACCAACACAAATATAAAACACATTCATATATATACTGGACCACACGCATGTAAAAAAAAAGAACACACATACATTAGAAAACACATGCACACATATACACACTGGACCAAATGCATGTAAAAAACACACGCACACATTGGAAAACACATACACACCTATACACACTGAACCACACGCATGTAAAGGAACACACATACACACACTGGAAAACACATATACACATATACGGTACACATTGGACCACACGCATGTAAAAAACACACATACACACACTGGAACACACAAAAATACACATAGCACTCAAGACAAACAATCAGCACAAAACCTCGTCTTCTTGCTGCGATACTGTCCCCAAATCGCAACCAACCCACCACAACCCAACAAACATGTGACAGAAGAAGAGGAGTAGGATTTGAGGAGGAGGAGGAGGAGGAGGAGGAGGAGGAGGAGGAGGAGGAGGAGGAGGAGGAGGAGGAGGGGAGGAAGAGAAGGGGGAAGAGGCGGAGGGGGGAGAAGAAGGAGGAAGAGTAGGGGGAGGTGGAGTAGGAAGAGTTGAGGAGGAGGAGGAGGAGGAGGAGGAGGAGAAGGAGGGGAGGATGAGAAGGGGGAAGAGGTGTAGGAGGAGGGGAAAGAGTAGAAGAAGGGGGTGGACGACGAGGAGGAGGTGGGGAGAAGAACGGGGGTAGGAGGAAGAGGAAAAAGAAGTGGCGAAAGTAGAGGAGGAGAAGGGGAGGAGAAGGAGACGGGTGGGAGAAGGAGGAGAAGGAAGAGAAGGAGGGGAGGAGGAGTAGGAGGGGGTGGATGACAAGAATGGGAGGAAGAGGAGAAAGAAGAGAGGAGGAGGAGGAGAAGGAGGTAAGGAGTAGGGTGGGAGGAAGAGGAGAAAAAAGAGGAGGGGAGGGACAGGAGGGGGAGTTGGAGGATGAGTGGCAAGGAGAGGAGGAAGAGGGGAGGAGGGGGAGGGGGAGAAAGAAGAGGAGGGGAGGAGGAGAAAGAAGAGGAGGCGGAGGAAAAGAAGGCGGAGGAAGAGAAGTGGAGGAAGAGGTGGAGGAGGAAGGTGACAAAGAAGAGTAGGAGGGGATGGCGGAGGAGGAGAAGGGGAAGAGGAAAAGAAGGAGGTGGGAGGCAGAGGAGAAGGTGGGAGGAAGAGGAGAAAGAAGAGGAGGGTGAGGAGAAGGAGAAAGAAGAGGAAGAGGAGGAGGAGGAGGGGAAGAGGAGGTGGAGAAGAAAGAGGAGGAGGAGGAGAAAGAAGAGGAGGAGTAGGAAGGGAGGAGGAGGAGAAAGAAGAGAAAGAGGAGGAGGAGAAGAGAAGGAGAACGAGGAGGAGAAGGGGAGGAGGAAGAGAAAGAAGAGGAGGAAGAGAAGAAGGAGGAGGAGAAGGAGGAGGAGAAGGAGGAGGAGGAGAAGGAGGAGGAGGAGAAGGAGGAGGAGGAAGAAGGGGAAGAAGAGGAGGAGAAGGGGAGGAGAACGAGGAAGAAGAGGAAGAGAAGAGGAAGGAGGCGAACGAGGAGGAGGAGGGGAGAAGGAAGAGAAAGAAGAAGAGGAGGAGGAAGAGAAGGAGGAGGAGGAGGAGGAGGAGGAGGAGGAGGAGGAGGAGGAGATGGGGGGGAGAGGCCCCGTTTACTGCGCGTCCCTTGCCTTACGTAAACAATGTTGCGGGGAGGTCCCGAGGCACTCGCGAATCGTAGCGTGTCTTTGTATCCTGCAACGCGCCTGTTTGTGCATTCGCTTCTTGCTTGTTTGTCTTTGTCCTTGACCTTCGTTAGGGTGTCTGTGCCAGTTCCTCTTCTCCTGTTTGTCTTCCCCCTAACCACCCCCAACGCCCCCCTTCTCCTCGTTTTTCCTTCTCTCATTCTCCCACTTTGAGCATATGAAGATGAGAATGAAGGAGACTGCAAGAGATCATAAGGCCTACACTAGGCAGTTTCATGTTCCATTAACACCTGTTATCCATGTCCATTACCACCTGTTATCCATGTCCATTAACACCTGTTATCCTTCTCTTTTCTTTCTCTCTTTCTCCCACTTTGAACAGATGGAGGTAAAAATGAAGGAGACTCCAAGAGACCATAGGGCCTACACTAGGTAGTTCCATGTTCCATTACCACCTATAATCCCTCCTCTCTCTCTCTCTCTCTCTCTTTATCTTTGGCATTTCTCTCTCTCTCTCTCTCTCTCTCTCTCTCTCTCTCTCTCTCTCTCTCTCTCTCTCTCTCTTTCTCCAATTGTGTACTCTGTCCCACCCCTGTCTCACTCCACCCCACCTGGGTGTTTGCAAGTCTGCATGTCTCTCCCCCTCCCCCTCTCCCTCCCTCCCTCCGTCTGTCTGTCTGTCTGTCTGTCTGTCACTCTCTACTCAGACTTACAAATGAGTCCGTCTGTTACATGATATGCCCGTCACTGTGTCACTGTCACTTGGAGCTCATTTCTTCTCGCCCTCCACCCTCTCCCTTCTATTGTCTGTCTATGTCTAACTGTACGTCTGTCTGTCTTTCTGCTTCGTTCTTCTGTCTCAAAAGAGAGTCCATCTGTTGGAAAATATGTGACTCTGAATCAACAGCCTCCTCCTCCTCCTCCTTCTCCTCCTCGTCTTCGTCCTCTTCTTCCTCCTCCTCCTCCTCCTCTTTCTCGTCTTCTCCTTCCTCCTGTCTCAAAAGAGAGTCCATCTGTTGGAAAATATGTGACTCTGAATCAACAGCCACCTCCTCCTCCTCCTCCTCCTCCTCGTCTTCCTCCTCCTCCTCCACCTCTTCCTCCTCCTCTTTCTCGTCTTCTTCCTCCTCCTCCTTATCTTCCTACTCCCCCTCTTGCTCTGATTCCTCCTCCTCCTCTTCTTCGTCTTCCTTCTCCTCATCATCTTCTTCCGCCTCCTCTTCCTCGTCTTCTTCTTCCTCCTCTTGCTCTGATTCAGCGCTTAATTGCATATTTACTTGAGTTCTTTTCCTTTTCGCCGTCTCCCCACTCTTTCTCTCTCTCTCTCTCTCTCTCTCTCTCTGAGTGCCTCTCTCTCTCTCTTTCTCTGAGTGCCTCTCTCTCTCTCTCTCTCTCTCTCTCTCTCTCTCTCTCTCTCTTTCTCTGAGTGCCTCTCTCTGAGTGCCTCTCTCTCTCTCTCTCTCTCTCTCTCTCTCTCTCTCTCTCTCTCTCTCTCTCTCTCTCTCTCTCTCTCTCTCTCTCTCTCTCTCTCTCTCTCTCTCTCTCTCTCTCTCTCTCTCTCTCTCTCTCTCTCTCTCTCTCTCTCTCTCTCTCTCTCTCTCTCTCTGAGTGTCCTTACGCGTCGCGTTGGCAACTCACAAGGTAAACACATGGACAGAACCCGAGTCTGGGCCAGCGCTGTGCAGACAGAGGTTACGCTCGTCCTCGCCCGGTTGCATGACTCGGTGGCGGTTACGCGGTGAATAGTGCGTGATAACCGTGACTGGGTCACGGTGACCATAGTATTAACCTTTTGTCACGGTAATGGCTAGCTCTCTCTCTCTCTCTCTCTCTCTCACTCTCTTGCTTCCTCTCTTTCTCCACCCCCTCCCTCCCTCTCTTTCTCTCTTTCATTCTCATTTCCTCTCTCCCTTTCTCCTACTTTACTCCCTCAAAAATATGTACACGTATAGATAAAAAAGAAAAGAAAAAATATTATAAATTAAAATAAAAACCGGGCGTTAGTCAGGATGAAGTAGATAAAGTGCGACACCATAGTAACTGGGGTTAGTCAAAGCAAGCTAACCTTCTCTGTCAGCGTTAACCACGACCATACGAGATTAGGGCAAAGCCCCGGATTGACGGGATTTACGTTCATTTAAATCCGTCGCTCTTTACATATTTTGTTCTGTCTGCCGCCAGGCGATTTTATTCATTTCAGGGATGGACCTCGTGGCGTTGAGGTCTGAGATATGGTTGTAAATATATCATAATCTCTAAAACAAATAAAAAGTAAGCAAACAAATAAATATACAAGTAAAAATAAAACAACGAAATATGAATAAACTGAAAATAAAAAAGATTCATAAACATAAAAAGGTTAACATTAAAATATGTTTGTGAATACAACATATTATACTCTCTAAAACGAGTAAAAAATAGATAAACAAATAAATATACAAGTAAAAATAAAACAACGAAATATGAATAAACAGAAAAGAAATAAAAAATTATTCATAAACGTAAAAAAAAATAACATTGAAATATGGTTGTAAATACAATATACTAAATTATCTAAAAAGAGTAAAAAATAGACAAATAGATATACAAGTGAAAATAATGAAATGTGAACAAGTAGAAAATAAATTAATAGGATTCATAAACGTATAAAAAGGCTAACATAGAGGTAAGGTTATGAATGCCTATAACGAATAAACAAATACATGCACAGTTATACAAATATGTAAAAATAAAACAATAAAATACGAATAAACAGAAAAATAATATATACATGAACGTAAAAAATAAATAAAATGTAATAGATCAAACGAATAAATAAATAAAAAATATAAACACAAAATTGTTTCAGTGCTGAAACAGCTCAAACCTCTGATACTGACCTACAAAAGAAATAACTTTAAAGCTTACTGTGAATAATCGCTGCGAGTAGACTAACTTTAAAGCTTCAGAAAAGACCTTAATATTCCCATTTTTTTCCTGTGAGGAATTTCGAGTTTCAACCGCTCCTTCGCTTACTAAAACACATCGAGATGGATTATATAATTATCGTTGTTTATGGGAATATGTACGTTTTAAAGGAATGCCCGCTATTCAAAAACTACACAGGGTTTTTGGCTAATTGGTAGAGTTAAACCAGGTAGCGGGTTGGTTTCAATCACGCCATAGATGACGTCTACTTACACCGGAACTATGGGGTCGGAAGGAGGGTGGGAGGGTGTGTGGGTGGGAGGTGTTACTATGTGGGATTATTAATACAGGTGCAAAGGTGAAGATAGGTGACATCATAGTGTAAATATTGATTATGAAGCATTACTACGAATTTACTAATTTACTTATTCATCTATATGGTTATTCACTACTGCGTTATTAATGTAGAAGCTTTGTAGGTGATTTTTTTTTTTTTTTTTTTTTTTACATACGAATTGCTTTGCCATCTTCAATGTTCACTTTTGGGACATAAATGGTTTGTTGAATGCGAAAGGTTCTCTCGGTTGATGTCATGGCGGGTTTCAATCTATTGTTAGTCTCCACCAGTGATGAATATCCAAACTTCTTGATCATAGCGTACAGCAGACAAAACATCCACGCGATCCACGAGATCGTGCAGGCTGATGTGGCAATATCACACGCGTTTATGTGTATATATAAATATAAATATATTATATATATATATATACATATTTCATTTTCAATAACACTTCCCTAAGGGCATTTATCTTCCCTTTCCCGCTACTTGAAATATGTAAATGAAAAAGAAATATCCTAAAGATTAAGAAATTAAATAAAATGTCATACTCTTTCCCGGGACCACACAAACAGCGTTTGCCACATCTGCCAAACTACTGGATGTGAGTGTGTGGACCACACGGACATGTTGACGGAAGTACATACATCTCTCTCTCTCTCTCTCTCTCTTTGGGGTGCTGACCCGACCATAGGTAATCTCAAAACCTATCAATCAACGAATAGAATAATATATATAATGTATATATATGTATATATATATGTATATGTATATATATATGTATATATGTATATGTATATATATATATGTATATATGCTAATAAGAACACGGGTACGTGTGTTCACTTATGCAAAGTAGACCACTTGGAAAAAAGAAACTAACGAAGCAGAGCGCTTTCGTATATTTCGTATATTCAGTACTTGTTGCACTGAAGATGTAATATAAGAAAGCGCTCTGCTTCGTTATTTTATTTTTTCCAAGTGGTCTACTTTGCATATATATATATATATATATATATATATATATATATATATATATATATATATATATATATATATGTATGTATATACAATGCCTCCCGTTGTACCTGGTCAAACTACTCACGATGACAGTGTTTGACTATTGTGATAGCAAGATAATTCACAAAACTGACGAGACATTGATCAGGATGTACACTATGAGCTTGATTTATCTCGGGGGAGAGAATTCATGATTATCAGGCTTCATTATTCATAGAAACATGTTTTTCACTCGAGTCAACGCTTGGTTCATAATTCTTCGTCCGATTGCCATCTATAACTTGAGCCGAAAGTCTTTCAAGTTTTCGCTACCCGACTCTAAAAAATACTTGCTAAAGATTTCTCAATTTTTTTTCATAAAATATTAACAACACATTTGTTTTCTTGTAAATAAAATCTATAAATCACTCAGTTATATATATACATATTGTATATATATATATATATATAATATAATATAATGTATATATATATATATATACTGTATATATGATATATATATATATATATATATATATATATATATATATATATATATATATATATATATATATATATATACATATACATATACATGGGAGTAGGAAGCAGATGAATCTTAGTTTAATTCTATTCCTGACTAGTTTCGCAGATATGCTTCTTCGATGTTCCCTTTTATTCAAGTGATGGATGCCTACTGCCATGAAGGTGAGACACTGAATCTGCTGTCGCGTCATTGGTACTGTAGAAGCAGACAACCCTCAAACCAACGGAATGCGTATGCGCGGGGTCCCTACGTCACACCCAGAATCCTGAGTGACGTGACAGTACCCATCTCAGCTCCATGACACACGACGTCACGTTACATGACGAGACATGTTCAACGCGGCTCGACCTGACACACATGTGATATCTCCGCTACGTACGTCATATCTCCGTTACACGTGACGTGGTCAGCCTTTCGTTCAATCCATCCCACGTGTTCAGTAACACATAATAGTGTGAGATTTCGTCCGTTACATCACGTCACAAGGACTTCAGTCCGCGTGATGACACGTCACACGAAGAATTAGTTCCGACTGGGTGGGGTGGGTGGGACTTTGGGTACGAGCAGGGGCCAACTAGCGGGTGGGTTTAGTTGGTATATGTCAGGGTGTAGACACTTGTGGTGGTGGTGGAGACCATGGTGGTGGTGATGTTGGTGGAGGTGATGGTGGTGGGGGTTGTGTGATGATTTGGTGGAGGTGGTAGTGGTAATAGTGGGGGAATTGGGAGTTTGGCTTCAGGGTGGAACCAGCAAGGTGGAGACGCTGGTGGTGGCTGTGGTTGTGATTGTGGTGATGGAGGTGAAAATGGTGGTGGAGGTGGAGGTGGGGGAGGTTGTAACTGTATAATGGAGGTGGTGGTGGTGGTAATGGTGGTGGAAGTGGAAGTAGTAGCGGATGTGGTGGAGCTAGAAGTGATGGAGATATTTGTGATAGTGGTGGATGTGGTGATGGTGGATGTGGTAGTGATGAAGGTGATGATGATGATGATGATGCTAATAGTGATGGTAGTAAAGTTGAGTGTGATGATAACTGTGGTAATGATTGTAAGATCGTGGAGGTGATAATGATGAAGGTGAGGATGATGATGTTAATGGTGTTGGTAGTGAAATTGAGTGTGATGATAACTGTGGTAATGATTGTAATGATCGTGAGGGTGATAGTGATGAAGGTGAGGAAGATGGTGTTAATGGTGATGGTAGTGAAGTTGATTGTGATGATAATTGTGGTAATAGTGGTAGTGATCGTGGAGGTGATAGTGATGGTGGTGATGATGATGATGATGATGATGATGATGATGATGATGATGATGATGATGATGATGATGATGATGATGATGATGATGATGATGATGATGATGAAACTAATGGTGGTAATGATGGTAATGATCGTGGAGGTGGTAGTGATGAAGGTAATGATGATGTTAATGGTGACGGTAATGAAGTTGATTGTGATGATAATGGTGGTAATGACATCGTTTTCCAATTCTGTTTTAGCAAAGGACAAAAGGCGATTTGGTGCAGCTGAGGAGGTAGTTGTGCAGACCCCGGTCGGAAAAGATATGGATCGGCCGAGACTCTGCTCTCCCCTTTCACGCTCGGGTCTGTTCCTTCAGCGACATAAAACCATCTCTCCACAACCAGAACAAAATCGATAAAGTTCTCCACTGTGTTGAAAAGCTTAACCCTTTCTTCCTGCTGCCGCCAGGCAATTCTACTCAGCAAAAGACATTCAGCTACAATTCTCCACGACTTATAGAACGTGTCGCGTTCCTAAGTCGAAATATTCGTAAGAAGAAAAATTCGTAATTCGTTATTCAACATTAGTTTAAAGGTACTCAAATATACATGCCTAAGTACTACATAAAGTCAATACATGTTTTCTTACCTTAAAGCACACTGCTAATGACACATAAAAAAAATTAAATTTAATGCTAATTCAATGTTCGCTTTCTTTCATTTGAAGCTGATCAAGTAGGCTTTAGGTGGTAGACGACATCCTCTTCGTTCGTATGTCTGAAAGTTCATAAATCGAAAGTTCATAAATCGAATGTTCGTAAGTCGAATGTTCGTAAGTCGAACGTTCGTAAGTCGAATGTTCGTATGTCGAATGTTCGTAAGTCGAGGAGCGTCTGTATTCAGCCGTTAACATATATGGATTAATATCCTCACTTCTACTAATGAATTATCATTCCCCCAAAGGTGGGGAATGATATTTACTAGGGACTCCAAGGGCCCAATCCTACCTTAAACCTCCTTAAATTGACCACTTAACTGCTTTAAGGCAATAAAAAAGCCATCACAATTTATTATGCTTACATTCACGAATTTCTTATACAACAGAAAACACTCATGGTGGGGCGGGCGGAAAATTCTTAATGTTGAACAGAGAACATCACGTTTATGCAAAAGCAATTGGATCCGACAGCGGTATCTGAACCACATTCTGCGGTTCCCCCCATTGTCAATTCAAACTTCATAACATGGCCCCTCCCCCCCACCCGACCGCGTCCCATAGAAGCTGAATGGTTACACCCGTCCCTAGTGTCCCTCCCCAGGGGGGCGGGGAGGCCCAATCCCCACGGGGAGGCGCTCGGCAGGCACGCCCGGTGACCCTCCGCCCTTCCTTAGGCCTGGTGCGGATGCAACAACACGCGCGGGACTGGACCCGCGGCGAATCGTCGAACTACCGTGCAAAGGGAGAAAGAGGCTCAGAGTGGGGGAGGGGAGTGGGGGGAAGAGGGAAAGGAGTAGAGAGAGGGAGAAAGAGAGAGAGAGAGAGAGAGAGAGAGAGAGAGAGAGAGAGAGAGAGAGAGAGAGAGAGAGAGAGAGAGAGAGAGAGAGAGAGAGAGAGAGAGAGAGAGAGAGAGAGAGAGAGAGAGAGAGAGAGAGAGAGAGACAGAGAGAGAGAGAGATAGGGGAGGGAGACGGGGGAAGGGGAGGACAAAAGGATACAGGAGGAGATAGGAGAAGTAGTAGGAGATAGAAGATGGGAGGAGGGGAGTGGGGAGGAAGAGGGAAAAGAGGCAGTGGGAGAAAGAGAGAAAGAGAGAGAGAGAGAGAGAGAGAGAGAGAGAGAGAGAGAGAGAGAGAGAGAGAGAGAGAGAGAGAGAGAGAGAGAGAGAGAGAGGTAGCAATGAGAGGAAGTGGGAGGACAAAAGGAAAAAGGAGGAGATAGAAGATGGGAGGACACATAAGGATACACAGGTTAGAAGAGAGGAGGAGAGAGGAGGAGAGAGGAGGAGAGTGAAGATGAGAAGAATGGAGACAAAAAGGGACACGATAAAGGGAGCGGAGGGGAGGGGTAGAGGGCAGAGGTAGGAGAAGGAGCAAAGAAAGGAGACAAGGCGGGGAGAGAAAAAACGCGGAGAGAAGAAGAGGGGAGAGAAGAAGAGGGGAGAAAGGAAGAGTAAAGAGAGGAAAAGGAGAGATGGAAGAAGGGAGAAGAGAAGAGGGGAGAAAGGAAGATAGGTGGGAGGAAGAAGGGAAAGAGGAAAAAGTGAGAGAGGATAAGGGGAGGAAGAGGTGAAAAAGAAAGATAGGAGGGAGGAAGAAGGGAAAAAGGAACAGGGGAGAGAGGAAGAGGAAGGAGGGGTGTGAGCAAGAGGGAAGAGAGAGAAAAAGGGAGAGATAGAGAGGAGGGGAGGGATAGAGAGAAGGGGAGGGATAGAGAGAAGGGGAGGGGAGGGGAGTGGAGAGAAGGGAGGGATAGAGAGAAGGGGAGGGGAGGGGAGGGGAGGGGAGGGGAGGGGAGAGAAGGGAGGGATAGAGGAGAGGGTAGGGGAAAGAAGGGATAGAGGAGATAATGTATTAAAGAGGGAAGGGTGGGACTGAGGAGAGAGGGAAAGAGAGGAAGGGGAAGAGAGAAGAACACGTTGGAGGGAAACTATGAAGAAGAAAGGGGGAGTGGATAGGGAGAGGGTTGGGGAGGGAGACTGGGAGAGTGAGGTTAGAGTGAGGTGAGGGTGGGATAAGAGAAGGGAGTGGAGTTAGGGAACTGGACTGCAAGACGGGAAATGTGGAGGGAAAGCGGGGGAAGAGGTGATTGGGGGGGAGTTGGGGGGTGGAAGAAGGGTGTGTGTGTGTGTTGGGACCTACATAATCTAATAGCCTCCCCACCCCCTCACCTCATCCCCACTCTCTCCTACACATTACGTCATCCAGTCCCTTCCAACGCTTGACCTGAATTCTGACCTCACGGCTGATGACGTCACTCTGCCCTTTTGGTCTCAAGTGTTGTGACGTCTTCTAAAACCGCTGATGAGGTCCCAACCACAGTCACCAAAGCCACCAAAGCCACCAAAGCCACAGCCAACCCAGTCCGACTCGGACCACAAGTCATGCGCTTGTTAGTGGTGTACCCGCACTCAGTGCGTTTGTTTACATCTTGGGATCAACAGGACCAAGTGCTTTATTATCCCTTCTGTAAGCTGGGGGAAGGGGCAGGGGTGTAGGGGGATGTAGGGGTGATGAAAGGTGTGAGGGGGATGTAGGGGGAAACGTAGGGAGAGGTGTTGGAGGGAGGGGGGAGTCCTAAGAGCGTGAATTCTCAAGGGCCCAGTGCACAATAAATATAGACAATGCTGAAAATCGCAGAGAATTACGGGATTCGAACAGGACAACTGATAACATAATTACTGGCAATAACTGCTGTCCATATGAGGACTCCTCAAATTAATCAAATCCAAAGTGTGTTACCGACTAGGTCCACACCGCGAAACGGGAAACATGAAAATGGATGCCCAGACAGATGGAGCGACGAGAAAGAGAAGTTTGCAGGAGTGCCGTGGTAAAAGGTGGCGAATTCCTGCGACTGCTGGAAGGGTTTGGGAGAGGCCTTCGCTCAGCAGTGGACTGGGAATAGCGGACTGATATACTGATTGATTGACTAACTGAGGGATTACACATGTATAATCTATACTTATGACAATCACTCAAACTATCTTATATGACTGCTCTTTTGCTTCCAGTAGACTCGAACGCCGCCCACATTTTTTTGTACTTGTATGAAGCTATATATATTTTTATTTGTCTTTTTCATTTTAATTGAAAATGGGTTGGGGTGACTAATAGAATTAAACTTTGCACTAACGGCAGATACTTGTTCTTGGAATTATTTCATTACTCTTATTAAACAATGATTTTAGAGCAGATGAATTCACGCTCGTCCCCCCTTGTATCTTCCTCACGCGTCCCTGGAGGGGGGTGGCGCCCCCTAGCTTGGGAACCAGGGATTACAACAACGTAGAGTTAACCCCTTTGGTACCAAAAGGGTGCCACGGAGATGAATGGAATAGTTTGGCGGTTTAAAAAAAAAAAAAAAACGTGTACGGAAGGGACTCATAGTCCCATTTCTATTACTCCACCCCCTGGTAATCCCACTGCACAATCCACTGTTCCACCAGTCCACCTCACTCGACCTTTGCCCCCTCATGCTCACCCACTCACCCCCTCCACCCGGCCCCCTAGTGGAGGACAACCTTGTTCCACTACAGTGATCTGCCACTTGCAATCGCCCATGTCTCGAAGACCATCAGGGGCTATTTGCATCCTTGTGCAATTGCATATCAATGGGCGGTCCTTCTCCCAGGTTGACCATATATCTGCCATGACGCATATGGCCGTGTCCTGCTCCATGTAAAAGGCGGGGGTGGTGGGGGTGGGGGGTTGTTGAGGTGGTGGTGGACGTGGTGGTGGTAGGGGTGGGGGTGGTTGGGGGTGGAGGTCGAGGTGGTGCTGGAGGTGGTGGTGGATTTGGTGATGGTGAATGTGGTAGTGCAGTTGGTGCTAGTGGTGGAGTTGAAGTTGGTGGTAGTGGTGAAGTTGATGGTGGTTGTGCAGTTGGCGGTGGTACTAGTGGGCGTGGGAGTGGAATTGGTGGTGGTACTAGTGGGCGTGGGAATGGAGTTGGTGGTGGTAGTGGTGGAGGCGGTAGTGGAATTGGTGGTGATAGTGGAGTTGGTGGTGGACGTGGGAGTGGTGAAGGTGGTGGTAGTGGAGGTGGTAGTGGTGTAGGTGGTGGCAATGGAGATGGTGATGGAGTTGATAGCGGAATTAGTGGTGGAGATGGTGGTGGAAGTGGTGGTTGTGGTGGAAGTGGTGGTAGTGGCACTGGTCTTGGTAACGGTATTGGTAAAGGTACTGGTAGTGATGGTCAGTGACTACTTCCGTATGGATTAAAACTGGTCATTAGTGATGGGGCTGCAAAAACATATATCAATAATATAATTTTTAAACCTTGACCCGTTTTTGATTCGTTTCCCGTTTCGGTCGCGCACACTACGAAAAGCGGGACACCCCCGCTATAGGTGTTTTTCGTATATGTTTTTCTCTAATCACCCTTAAATGTTCCAACGAACCCAGTGTCCTTCTTAGAAGAAGAAGAAGAAGAAGAAGAAGAAGAAGAAGAAGAAGAAGAAGAAGAAGAAGAAGAAGAAGAAGAAGAAGAAGAAGAAGAAGAAGAAGAAGAAGAAGAAGAACTCGAAGAACTCGAAGAAGAGGAAGAAGAAGAACTCGAAGAACTCGAAGAAGTAGAACTCGAAGAAGAAATCGAAAAACTCGAAGAGGAAGAACTCGAAGAACTCGAAGAACTCGAAAAAGAAGAACTCGAAGAACTCGAAAAAGAAGAACTCGAAGAACTCGAAAAAGAAGAACTCGAAGAACTCGAAATAGAAAAACTCGAAGAAGAACTCGAAGAAGAAGAACTCGAAGAAGAAGGAGAACTCGAAGAAGAAGAACTCGAAGAAGAAGGAGAACTCGAAGAAGAAGAACTCGAAGAACTCGAAGAAGAACTCGAAGAACTCGATGAAGAACTCGAAGAAGAACTCGAAGAAGAACTCGAAGAAGAACTCGAAGAAGAACTCGAAGAACTCCAAGAACTCGAAGAACTCGAAAAAGAACTCGAAGAACTCGAAGAAGAACTCGAAGAACTCGAAGAAGAACTCGAAGAAGAACTCTTTATTTTCCAAAAAAGGGGCGTAGCCCAGGGCGCGCAGCGCCCGCGCCTATGGCGCAGCGCCGCAGGCCAAGGCCCCCGGCGTAGCTGGGCCGGCGCAGCCGGTGGGCTTGTAAATTTAAAATAAATAAATAATATACAAAAAAAAATAATAATAGAAGATAAGTAAACAAATGAATAAGTAATAACAGAAATTACAATAATAATGATTATAATGACAATATTAATAATGATAACCGTAATGATGATGATGATATAGAAATAGTATTAAATCTTAATGACCAACCTCGATCAGCCCTTCCATTCAGCCACAAACGATCATCACTTTCGGAGGAGAAAGGGTAACGCACCACATTCTGTCTACCGGCAACTGATTTTATCACGCTTAAAAGAATTCTGATCCGAGAGTTGGAAAATAACCAACAAGCATACAAATAAACATACATATAAACACAAATAAATAAATATATAAGTAGATAAATAAATAAATGAATAAATGAATAAATAAGAAGCTCTTGGGTAGTCTGGGTAATTATTGGCCCACTTGAATTATTTGTTCTGGCTAAATACAGACTATTTTCATCAGCTTGAAGATTCCGAAACTTATGTAGAACTTTACGAATCGATTTAAAATATGTCTGTAAACTCGAAGAAACTTTACGAACACGTTTGCAATGCATGTTTGCGCGCACACACACACACACACACACACACACACACACACACACACACACACACATTTACACAGACAGACACGTGTACACACACAAACACACATTTACACACAGGCAGACACATAGACACAAGCACACACACAAACACACATTTACACATAGACACAAGTACACATACAATTTACACAGACAGACAGACAGACAGACACAGACACACGCACACACAATTTGCACAGACAGACAGACAGACACACACAAACACACTCCAGAATAAATATTTACATAGAAGCCACCTCCGATGAGGATGGATGCAACTGAGGATCTCATTGCAGAGTACCAATCAATCAATCACTCAATCAGTCAATCAATCAATCAGTGAAGGGCGGGGACCGAATTCCTTGGATGACGCATCGGCGTACGCACCATTCTTCATCCTCGTATATTTTAGGGATGTTGGGGACACTCCTACGGACCAGATCCACGCATCATTTCTTTATTAGGGGAGACTAATAATAATGATAATAATATATAAAGAACGCCGATCACTTCTTTAGCTTCTACTGATGATTAGGTTTAACGTCGCGACCTCACCTTATCAGAAGGCTAGGCCGGTGTCCCTTACTCAGGACTTGTGACGTGGAATTTAATGAACCATGCCCTTGGTCCAACTCGCTCGCGGTAGGGTTCGAACTGCTGTCACCTTGACCTCTGTCGCAAGAAGCGACGCTCTAATCCGCTCGGCCAGGGAGTATCCGGCTTGTACGAAGGAAATAGGCAAAAATTGGTTTACTAATAGGGTAGTCAACGAATGGAATAGACTTAGTAACCATGTAGTGAGCGCCGAAACTATCACTTGTTTTAAGAAACGGTTAGACAGCTTTATGGATGGGTAGGACAGGTGGTAATGGACATGGAACTACCTAGTGTAGGCCTTATGGTCTCTTGCAGTCTCCTTCATTCTTGTGTTCTAATGTTCCTTAAAAACCTCTCCTTGACCACCTTCTCTATGACTTAACCAATTCTGTTCCCAAGGACAGAAGCGCTGGTTATCGGCGACGAAGTACCAAATACCATTGCTCATCTCTCCAACCCTTCCATACCGAGATTGGATTGGATTATGGTATTTAAGGCAAAGCCCAAGCGCTAGGACCTACAGAGGTGATTCAGTGCCCATACGTACTCTTCCTTCAACTCAAACTCTCTTATTCACCACCATGGCACATGTGAGAATGCGTAGAACAGTGTTTCTCAATCTGAGGTCCAAAGGACTCCTAAGGGGGGTCCGCAGAAACCTACCAAGGGCCCCACGGTCCCCTATGGAGCCTCAGAAACCTACCAAGGGGTCCACAGGAATCCTAAGGGGGGTCCGCAGAAGACTACCAAGGGCCCCACGGTCCCCTATGGGACCTCAGAAACCTAACAAAGGGTCCACAGGACTCCTAAGGGGGGTCCGCAGAAGGCTACTAAGGGCCCCACGGTCCCCTATGGGGCCTCAGAAACCTACCAAGGGGTCCACAGGACTCCTAAGGGGAGTCCGCAGAAACCTACCAAGGGGACCTCAGGACTCCTAAGGGTGGTCTGCAGAAACCTACAAAGGGCCCCACGGTCCAATATGGGGCCTCATAAGCCTACCAAGTGGTCCACAGGACTCCTAAGGGTGGTCCGCAGAAACCTACCAAGATGACCACAGGACTCCTAAGGGGAGTCTGCAGAAGACTAACAAAGGGGTCCGTAAGGCGGGGATTTCAATGTTACAATTAATCCTGTCGTATTTTTTTATATAATTCACATTTACACAATATATCTTAGTTGAAATGTTTACTTTCCCCCCCTGGTTAGATGCATCTCCCAGAATGTGGCGATGATTTGTATAGTATCTTAAAGTGCCTCTATCACTAAATGCATAGAAAAAGTGAATGTACCCTATCTAAGGGGTCCTTTGAGTATACGAGTCGATATAAGACGATATGAGTTGATATAAGACAACGTTTTGTATAATATATGTTTCTATCCCTGCATATATAAGTCGATATATAATTATATAAGGGATCCAGAGAGGTTGAAAGGTTGAGAAACAATGATGTAGAGGACATGCAGTATCCCAATTAATCCCTTTTATACTGGATCATATCTAATCTTTCATCATCTACATTATTGGATAGTCGGACTATCCGGATAGAATCCAGGGTGCGTGGAATTAATGCGACCTCATTTACACTCATTTTACTTTATCATATTTACAATTACATTCATATTTATTGTTTAGATCTATATTATATATATATATATATCTATATAGTGTGTGTGTGTGTGTGTGTGTGTGTGTGTGTGTGTGTGTGTGTGTGTGTGTGTGTGTGTGTGTGTGTGTGTGTGTGTGTGTGTGTGTGTGTGTGTGTGTGTATTTATATCTACATTTGTATTTACATTTATATTTGTATTCATACTTAATATTTCATATTTATATCTATATTTGTATTTACAGTTATATTTTTATGCATGTTTATAGTCTTATTTATATCTGTTACTTATACTCAATTATTTATGGCTTATTCTGGTCAACGCCAGAGGATTCTATTCAGCCGAGGCTAAATCCCCGACTCCTGAGTGGGTTAACCTTTGAAGGTATTTATTGATCATTCTTAACCCCTTCGGCACCTCACGGTACCTCATGGTACATAAGACACTTTTGGTATGTTGGCTATTCAGGGTATTCCATTCGTCTCCAAGTTACCCTTTCGGTGATCAAGGGCCCAAAAGAAGAAAAAGGGGAAGAAGAAGAAGAGGAAGAAGTGGACGGGGGAAAAAATGAAGAACGCAAAGAGGAAGAGGAAGAGGGAGAGGGAAACGATGAAAAAGACGAAGACCATGAAGAGGAGGGAAAAGAGGAAGAATAAGACGAAAGAAAAACAGGGAGAAGAGGAGGAAGAAGACGAAGAAGGGGAAGAAGAAGAAGATGAAGAGGATGAATAAGGAGGAGAACAATAGGAAGAAAAGGAGGAGGAAGACGAAGAGGAAGAAGAATAGGAAGAAGAAAAATAATAAGACAAAAAGGGAAAGAGAAGGAAAAAGACGAAAAGAAAGAAGAAAAGGAAGAACAAGGGGAGAAGAAACGAAGAGGACGAGGAAGAAGAGGAGAAAGAGGAAGAGGAAGAAGAATAAAAGAGGAAGAGGAAGAAGAGGGAGAAGAGGAAGAGGAAGAAAAGATAGAGGAAGAAGAGGAAGAGGAAGAAGGGGAAGAAGAGGAAGAAGAGGAAGAAGAGGAAGAGGAAGAAGGGGAAGAAGAGGAAGAAGGGGAAGAAGAGGAAGAAGAGGAAGAGGAAGAAGGGGAAGAAGAGGAAGAA
>NC_134786.1:55917758-55922758 GCF_046742065.1 Oratosquilla oratoria
AAGGGGGAAGGGCGAAGGGGGAAGGGGGAGTAAGAGGGCGATTGACAGAGGAAGGAGAGGAGGACGTAAGGAAGAGGAGCGAAAGGGGGAAGAGGGAAGAAAGGAAGGAAGGGGAAAGGGTAGGTGGGGAGGGGAAGGTGGAGGAAGGACAAGATAGGGAAAAGTTGGAGGAAGTGGGGAACAAGGTGTGGCAGAAGATGGGAAAAGGGGAAATGAGGGAAAAGGTAAGGGAAGAAGTGGGGAAAAGGTTGGCGTGGGGAAGGAAGGGAATGTGGGGGAAGGTAGTGGCAGGGGATGGTGGAGGAGAAGGAGGGAGAGGGGAAGGAGGGGGAGGTAAAGGAAGGGGAGGTCAAGGCGGAGAAAGGGAAGGGGAGTACATCCAAGGGCGCATACCCATGTACAAGACAAGAAGGAGGAAGAGGAGGGGTAAAAGGAGGAGGAGGAGGAGAAGGAGGAGGAGGAGGAGGAGGAACACCCGATCAAGGCAGGAAGTGATTAAGGTGGAAGACGCAGATCAGAGGAGGAGTAGGAGAGAGATGCAAAGGAGGAGGAGAACGAGTAGGAGGGGGAGTAGGAAGGAGGTATAGAGGAGATGGAGGAGGGAGGTAGGGAGGAGGGGGAGAATGAACAGAAGGAGTGGAGGGAGTCAGAGGAGGAGTAGCAGCTGAAAGAAGATGAGGATTAGGAGGCGGAGAAATAGGGAGGAAGAGAAGGAGGAGGAAGAAGAGGAGAAAGAAGAGGAGGAGGAAGAAGAGGAGGAGGAGGAGGGGGAGGAAGAGGGGAGGGAGTGGAGGGGAAGGGGGGAGGTGGAAGGGAGGGGAAAATGGGTGGAAAAGAGGTGGAAAAGAAGGAAAAGAAGGTTGAAGAACAGGTGGAAGAGTAGGTGGAAGATCAGCATTTGGAGGAAGACAAAGGGGCTAAGAGAGGGGAAGACAGAGGTGGAGGGACAAGGAAGGAGATGTGGAGTAGGAGGAAAAGGAGGAGGAAAAGGCGGACAATGAGGCGGCAGATGTGGATCCAGGGGTGGGGACGACCCTATGAAGGAGGCGAGGCGCGCACGCACGCTCGCACGCACGCACGCACGCCCGCTCGCACGCACGCACGCACGCCCCTCGCATGCATTCATGGGCACACGCAAGCAAGCACGCACATCCGCGCATACCGGCGACCGCATGCAACTGCCAAGCAACAGGGAACAAACACTCTTGTGTTTAGACAACAGTCTCTGCGAGTACACACACACACACACACACACACACACACACACACACACACACACACACACACACACACACATACAAACATATAGGTATATGTGTGTGTATATATATATATATATATATATATATATATATATATATATATATATATATATTTTGGTGGGCGGGCATGTTGTATACATGATTTCAAGTAATCTAGAGCGACAATGGCGTTGTTGAGTTAAAAAAAAAAAAAAAAAAAAAAAGAGAGAAAACCACACCCAATGTCTTTTGGACACCTTCTCAGCTATTTGGAGTCACCACAGAAACTTGTTGCACGAGAGAAATTAAAGCTCCAATATAAACTCAACAACGCCATTGTCGCTGTAGATTTCTTGAAATCATATATATATATATATATATATATATATATATATGTGTGTGTGTGTGTGTGTGTGTGTGTGTGTGTGTGTGTGTGTGTGTGTGTGTGTCCACACACACACACACACGCACACACACACACACACACACACACACAAAGACACACACACACACACACACACACACACACACACACACACACACACACACACACACACAAACACTGGAAAGGACAAGAGATATGACAGATGCGAACTCCAGGTTCATTTTCTAGACACACAACATGGGAATAATAAAAACATTCTTCTAAAAGCGCGTAGGTAGTAAATGGAATTGGAGAAGTCCAAATAGACCTACAAAGACTGACATGGGGTTCATACTAACAAACGAGGGTAGGAGTGTTAATTAACAATATCAGTGGTATTTAGTGATTTAAATTTATGGTCCACTAAAAGGCTAGATTTAATTTTAATCCTGAGAGAAACAAAATTTTCTTCAAGAGGAAACTAGAACTTAAGGTGATCACAAGATAAAAAGAACGATTTGCAAATGGCAATTAAAAACAGATTTCAAACTCCAAGTAATGAAAACAACATCAAGGTTATAAATTGTAATTTAATGAATATCATTAGGGAAGCAGTAATTGAGAGAGCAAGTATTCAGAGTAACAACCAACCTTCTGAAAAAAAAAGTAGAGATTAAAAGCATGTGATTAAATTCAGGGTTAATGTGCACAAGCACATCATTGAAATGCTGAGGTTAGAAAAGAGGAAGAGAAACAGGAATGGTATGGAAGAAAATATCCAGAAAGGTCTGTATGAACGTACGCACACACACACACACACACACACACACACACACACACACACACTCACACACACACACACACAAACATGTGTATGTGTACATACATACATACATACACACACACACACACATATATATATATATATATATATATATATATATATATATATATATATATGCATATATACATGAGATGTACAAGGGGAGAAGATGGCAGCGAATTGGAAGAGAGTATTAAGGGAGAGAGACTGGAGGAAGTGGATAGTTTTAGATACTTGGATGCGAATGTGGCGGGAAAAGGAGTGGAGGTGAGGGTGCAATGTAGATTGAGAGAAGCGTGTAAATGATTTGGGGAGGTTATGAAAAGTGTAATGAGAAATAGACATTTAGGAACTGATGCTATGAAGAGATTGTATGCAGGAGTGATTATGCCGTATGAGGCAGAAACATGGAACATAAGAGAAGAGAGGAAGAGTTTAAGTGTGTTTGAGATGAAATGCCTTAGAAGTATGGTAGGGGTTACTAGGCTGGATAGAGTGAGAAATGAGGAGGTTAAGGAGGAAAGCGGGGGTTGGAAAGGGAGTTGGGAGATAGGGTTGATGAAAGAGTATTGGGATGGTTTGGACACGTTGAAAGAATGAGTGAAGAAATATTAGTAAAAGAGGTATGGAAGGTAGAGGTGGAAGGAGTGAACATGAGGGGGCGACCAAGGATGAGATGGACGGATGGGGTAAAAGGTTATTGGGAAAGAGGGGAGTGTCTGTTAAGGAAGGAAGGGAAAAGAAAGAAGATAGGGGTGAGTGTAGAATAGTCATGTATGGATGATGCTGTGATGGATGGAAGGGAGTGGGTGGGGGGTAAGGGAGTATGTGTGAATGATATTTTGACGCAGCCCTAAGGGATTTCTCCCCGTCTTCTCTTTTCCTGCATGAGGGGACAGAGAGGGGGGAGGGGTCGCCGATTAAATGAACCGGCCTTGCTGTAGATGTGCTGTGTTTTGTTACATTGTTCACATGGTCGGTGAAACGGCAAATGAACTTTAATATCTCAATGTGCAGTGTGTTAAACGTAGGGCTACACAACTCCCAAAACATATATAGCTCAGATAACACATTTTTAGAGAAAACGGAGTGCGAGACTTGGATGTTCTCTTGAGACTTGACCTTAAGTCCGGGAAACAGTGCATTAGCGCCAAGAATAAAGCTAACAGAGCATTAGGTTTCATTACTACGACGGTTACGAATAGAAGTGCAGAAGTAATTATCAAACTCCATCCAGTGTTAGACCCATCCTTGACTATACGGTACAGTTTTGGTCTCCGTCTTATAGAATGGACATCAATTCACTAGAATCAGTACAGAAGAGAATAACCAAAATGATACTTGGGCTCAGAAATTTACCTTACTAAGAGAGTCTTAGGCACCTTAACTTAAACTCTGGAAAGACGCAGAATGCGGGGTGATCTAATATAGGTGTTCAAGTGGATCAAAAGCTTTAACACGGGTGACGCAAACATGGTCATCATATTAAGACAACAGGGCAGGACACGCAGTAATGGATTTACATTGGACAAATCTAGATTTAAGAAGGAAATAGGTAAGAATTACTTTACTAGAGTGGTCAACGAATGTAATAGACTTAGTAACCATGTAGTGAGTGCTGAAACTATTGGTTGTTTTCAGAAACGGTTAGACAACTTTATGGATGGGGATGACAGTTGGTAATGGACATGGAACTACCTAGTGTAAGCCTTATGGTCTCTTGCAGTCTCCTTCATTCTTATGTTCTTATGCTTCTGACCCAGGGCAGTGGGATGCAGGGATGACCCGTCATCTAAGAGGAGCCAATACAAGAGATGAGGGAGGGGGGTAAATGAGAGTGGAGTATGTGGGGATGGAATGGGTGAGAGTGGATTTTATGCCTTTGTTTTTTGGCTACCTCCCTTGTAATAAGGGGGGGGGAATCCGTTGGTATATGTGTACATATGTATATATATATATATATATATATGTATATATATATAAACAGTATATATATATATATATATATATATATATATATATATATTATATATATGTAAATATATATATATGTGTGTGTGTGTGTGTGTGTGTGTGTGTGTGTGTGTGTGTGTGTGTGTGTGTGTGTGTGTATACATATATATAACATATATCCATATACAGTATATATGTATATATACACATGTATATATATTTGTATTCATATATATACATACATGATAAATCTGTTCGGTTTCTGTTGTAGCAAAGAAGGATGGCTATAATTCAAAACCGACAGTATGATCTACATCAGTAATTTTCAACTTGGGGTCCGTGACCCCAAGAGAGGTAATTTGGGATGTTGCCTCAGGTCGTTCGGGGTCATAGGTTGACGGAAAAGTTTCGATGTTTCACCAAACTTTTCCTGCGTTTTTTATTTATTTATTTATTTATTTATTCATCTATTTATTAATTTATTTATTTTTATCAAAGAAATAACAAACACGCGTTGTCACCCGAGTCTATAGCGAATATATGTGAAAGTGCAGTATGAATAGACAAACTGAACGTGTTTAATTCATTTTGTCTAGAAGTACATGTAATGCAAATAGTT
>NC_134786.1:55932758-55935258 GCF_046742065.1 Oratosquilla oratoria
TTTTACGGACGTACACAAAGGTCTAAATCCCCAATATACGAGGTGTAGCCGAGTCAAAGCTTACTTTTCTGATCCAACTTCTCGTGGAAGGAGGAAATATAACACACACAGGAAGTCCCTAGTTCTCTTGCCTTTTAAGGGGGACACGCTGGCGGTACAACTACAGGCCAATCAGTTTGACGTCCATTAAAGGTAAAATGCTGAAACCAGCGATAAATAATAGAATTAGGACTCACATCAAGAGGTATAATTTGAATAGTGACTCACAGCATGGGTCCACCAAAGGTAGGTCAAGCGTAACTAATCTTTTATCCTTTTACACTAAACTCTAAAAGGCGGTAGAGGACAATGATAGTTATGATGTTATTTACCTTGACTTCAGAAAACCGTTCGACATGATGCCCCACCAGAGTCTACTAAACAATATTAAAACCCATGGCATAGGAGGAAGAGGTGATGCAGACAAGGTCATCATATTAAGACAGCAGGACAGGACTCGCAGTAATAAATTTGAACTGAACAAATTTAGATTTAAGAAGGAAATAAGCAAACACTGCTTCACCAATAGAGTGGTTAACGAATGAAATAGCCTTAGTAACTATGTAGTGAGCGCTGAAACTATTGTTTTAACAGAAGGTTAGTTCACATTATGGACAGGGATGACAGTGGTAATGGACATGGAACTGCCTAGTGTGGGCCTTATGGTCTTTTGCGGTCTTCTTCATTCTTATATTCTTGTCCTCTATTACGTGGCGAAAAACCATCGTCCATACGTCACTGACTAAACAATGTCCGATTATTATCACTCCAGACAGGTTTATCTGCAATTTGTATGTGTGTGTGCGTGCGTGTGTGTATACGTGTGTGTGTGGTTGTGTGTGTGTGTGTGTGTGTGTGTGTGTGTGTGTGTGTGTGTGTGTGTGTGTGTGTGTGTGTGTGTGTGTGTGTGTGTGTGTGTCTGTGTGTTCGTGCTTAATACGATTCACAATTAATCTGGGTCACGGGCAGGACTTGTGATCAACAGCTATCACCCTCCCGGATGAGAATTCAGAATTCATATTTTGCCCAACCAATGTGTAATACCCTTATACACGCACGCACGCACACACACACACACACACGCACACACATTCCCTTGCTCAAGAAGGAGAGTAATAGATTATAATATCAGTGAAAGATTTTCAAGTCAGAAGCAATGCTCGTACTCGTGTGTGCGTATGTTTGATTGTGTGTGTGTGTGTGTGTGTGTGTGTGTGTGTGTGTGTGTGTGTGTGTGTGTGTGTGTGTGTGTGTGTGTGTGTGTGTGAGAGAGAGAGAGAGAGAGAGAGAGAGAGAAAGAGAGAGAGAAAGAGAGAGAGAGAGAGAAGAGAGAAGAGAGAGAGAGAGAGAGAGAGAGAGAGAGAGAGAGAGAGAGAGAGAGAGAGAGAGAGAGAGAGGGGGGGAGAAGAGAGAGAGACCACGTCAGATTAACATCTTTGCAGATAAATCTATCTACAATTTGTAAGCGCGTGCATGTGTGCGTGTGTGTGTGTGTGTGTGTGTGTGTGTGTGTGTGTGTGTGTGTGTGTGTGTGTGTGTGTGTGTGTGTGTGTGTGTGTGTGTGTGTGTGTGTGTGTGTGTGTGTGTGTGTGCGTATGTACACGAGTGTATACTACCCTCTGGAAGTCTGGTTTATCGAATGCGTCCATCTGCGAACGAAACGGATCGCAAGATTAAACTCACAAGCTTTGGCCTCGTATTGTCCAACAAAATGGAGGCGAATGTGGAGGGAGACCGATGGAGTCAAGGGCGTGGAGGCAAGAGTGGAGGAGATCCATCTGGGAGGAGACGGAGGAAGTGGAGGATGTGGAGAACAGGAGGAGAGCTGAGACACAAAGGAGAGTTGAAATGGATGTAGATTGTACAAGGAAGAAGGGAGAGGGGAAGGAGAAAAGGAGGAGGAGGAGAGAAAGGAAGAGGAGGCTGAGGATGAGGATGGAAAAGAAGGAAGTAGGCTTTGGAAAAAGGTCACATGGAGGAGGGAAGAGAAGGAAAGGGAAGGAGGGCAAGGTCAGAATAAGGAAGGATAAGGACGGGATAGGGAAACTGAAGAAGGAAGATGAGGAGGAGATGGAGAACTAACAGGTGAGGACCAGGAGGAAGATGCAGAGAAGGAACAAGAAATGTAGGAGGAGGAGGAGGAATACACCTTGCCCACAAAAGGGCGCTTTACGGTGGCGAGATGTGGAACTAACAGGTAGTGACGTCATTCTGTGATCACTGATGGAAAAAAAAACATGGCTGAACTGTGTGTTCATCAGGTTCCCTTCAATTTTCAAGGCTATTTTAGCGATAAATATGGTAAACTACAATTCATTAGCACGATATGATGATATTATAGTAGTCTGGTGTTCACCAATACTAGGCATGCATAGTATTAAATGACCGCAATGATATTAAAGCAACAACAACTGGAGAGGGGAGGGGTGACTGTGCTTAACACACTACACATACACTGCAC
>NC_134786.1:55942758-55952758 GCF_046742065.1 Oratosquilla oratoria
GTCTTCGTATACACTTTAAGGGTGAGAGGGTGAGGAAGGGAGGTAAGGAGGGAGGGAAGGAGGGAAGGAAGGTGAGAGGGAATGTGGGAGGGAAGGAGGGAGGGAAGGGTGAGAGAGGAGGGAAGGAAGGAGGGAGAGAGGAGGGAAGGAAAGGAAATAGGTAAGCAGTAAGGTATGGAGGAAAGTGAAGGAGGGAGGGAAGGCGGGGAGAGAGGGAGGGACGAAATGTAGGAGGGAAGGAAGGAGGGAAGGTGGGAGTGAAGGATGGAGGGAAGGAGGGAGAGAAGTAGGGAAAAAAGGAATGAGGGAAGGAGGGAAAGAAAGAGGGAAGGAAGGATGGAGGGAAGGAGGGAAGAAAGGGAAGAGGGAAGGTGGGAGGGAAGGATGGAGGGAAGAAAGGAAAGAAGTAGGGAAGGAAGGCGTGAGGGAAGGAGGGAGGAAAAGTGGGAAGGAAGGAGGGAGAGAAGGAGGTAAGGAAGGAAGGGGAGGGAGGATGATAGACTGAGAAACAATAGGCGTAAATCACTTCGTTCCTTCAATACAAAACAGAGTAACCTGTCTGTCTGTCTGTCTGTGTTTGTCTGTCTGTCTATGTCTGTATGAGGGAAGGATGGATGGATGGAGAGAGTCTGAAATAAGACACAAGAATGAGATGTGTCGGTTCGGGGCCATACGTCATTCCAAGCGAGTTTATGATTGCCTCTGTGGAATCTGGCCGTTGGGCCGCCATCACTTCTGGAAGGATGACGAGACGGAGGAGAGGGAGGAGACGGAGGTGGGACTGGGACGGAAGGGAGGAAGGAAGAAGGCAAGCAGGGAAGGAAAGAGAAAGGAAAGGGGGGAAAAGTGGGAGGTGGAGGAGCGAGACAGGGGAGTGAGGAGGGATGGAAGGGAAGAGGGAAGGAAGGGAAGAAGGAAGGGAGGCAGGAAAGGAGATGGAAGAGGGGGAAGGAAGGGAGGAAGGAAGGTAGGAAGGAAGGGAGGAAGGAAGGTAGGAAGGAAGGGATGAAGGAAGAAAGGAAGGAAGGGAGGAAAGAAGGGAGGAAGGAGGAAAGGAAAGAGAAAGAAAGGAGGGAGGTCGGAAGGAAGGTAGGAAGGAAAGAAGGAAAGAAGGAAAGAAGAAAGGAAGAAAGGAAGGAAGGAAGGAAAGAAGGAAGGAAGGAAGGGAGGGAGGAAGGAAAAGGCGAGATATAGGGACGGAAGAGAGAAAAGAAAGAAGGAGGGGAGGAAGGGAGGAAGGAATGGAGGAATGGAGGGAGGGAGGGAGGAAGGAATGGAGGAAGGAATGGAGGAAAGAAGGGAGGAAAGAATGGAGGAAGGAAGGGATGAATTAAGGGAGTAACGAAGGGAGGAAGGAGGAAAGGAGAGAGAAAAGATAAGGGCCGAAAGGAGAAGGCGCGATATAGGGACGGGAGAGAGGAGAGAAAGAAGGAGGGAAGAAGAGAAGGAAGAAAGGAAAGAAAAAGGAAAGGGAGGAAGGAGGGGATGGAGAGAAGGAAGGAAGGAGGAAGGGAAGAAAGTAGAAAGTGAGAAAAGGAGAAACTGAGATAGCGAGGAAGGGAGGAAAGAAGAAAGGAAGGACGGAAAGGAAGATAAGAGGAAGAGAGGAAGGGAGATGGGGGAGAGGATGGGAGAGAAGGTGGAAAGAAGGACAAGAGGGAAGAAGAGCTGGAGGGAGGAAGGACATGAAGGAGGAAGGGCGGGAGAAAGGGAGGGTGGGAGGGAGAGAGGAAGAGGAGAGAGGGAGGGAGGAAGGGAGAAAGGATAGGAGGGAGGGAGGAAGGAAGGAAAAGAGAGTAGGAGGGAGGGAGGAAGGGATAGAAAAGATGGAAAGAGGTAGGGAGAGAGTGGAGAGAGAAAGAGAGGGATGGAGGAGGGGGAGAGAAGGACGGAGGGAGAGAGAGAGAAAAGAAAGAGAGAGAGAGAGAGAGAGAGAGAGAGAGAGAGAGAGAGAGAGAGAGAGAGAGAGAGAGAGAGAGAGAGAGAGAGAGAGAGAGAGAGAGAGACAGAGAGAGAGAGAGGAGACAGAAAGAGAGGAGACAGAGAGAGAGAGAGAGAGAGAGAGAGAGAGAGAGAGAGAGAGAGAGAGAGAGAGAGAGGGTGGGAGAAGGGAAAAGAGGGAGGGAGGAAGGTTGGGATAAGAGAGAGGAAGGGAGGGAGGAAGGTTGGGATAAGAGAGAGGAAGGGAGGTAGGAAAGGACAGGAGAGAGAGAAGGAGGGAGGGAGAGAGGGAGGGAATGCGAGAGTTGACAGAGGAAAGGAGGGATGGAGGAGAAGGAGAGAAGGAGAGAAGGAGAGAAGGAGAGAAGGAGAAAGGGAGTGAGGAAGGAGATGGAAAAAGGCATCTGGAAACAATGGTGCTACCGGGCATCTACATCAACACTTTCATTAAGTGTTACTTGGATTTTTATTCTACCTGCCGCCAGGCGATTTTAACTTATAATCTACTTGCCATTACAAAATATTATCTGTTAATCTACTTATTCATTTTATTTATCTATTTATACTACTTACCCAAATATAAAATATCAATCTATTCATCTACTTTATCTATTTACATATTCTACTCGTCGCTATGATGAATGAGGTGGATAGAAGGGACGTTGAGAAAGAGGGGAATGTCTGTTGAGGAAGGAAGGGAGAAGACAGAAGATAGGGGTGAGTGGAGAACGTTTGTATATGGATGATGCAGAGATGCATGGAACGGAGTGGATGGAGGAGGGGGGGGAAGTGGTTATGTATGAATGATATTTTGGCGCAGCCCGAAATAGATTTCTCCCCGTTTTCTGCATGAAGGGGCGGAGAGGGGTAGGCGTCGCCGATTAAATGAAGTGGCCTTCCTGTGGATGTGCTGTGTCTTACTGCATTGCTTCTGACCCATGGCAGTGGGCGAGATGCCGGGATGACCCGTCATCCAGGAGGAGCCAAGAAAAGAGGGAAGGAGGAAGGGGTACTGGATGGGAGTGGAATGGGTGGAGATGGAATGGGTGGGAGTGGAATTATGCCTTTTGACTTTGGCTACCTCCCTTGTAAGGGGGAAAAAGCTCTTGGTATGTATGTACTCGTCGCCATAAAACTTTCTTTCTAATCTATCAATTACTTTTAGCTCTATAATTCTATTTGTCACCATAAACAATCCTTATTGTTCTAATAATTTCTTTTACTTGTTTGTATATTTTATTCGCTGCCATTATCCATTAATGTATTCATTATTTTCATGTATTTACTTATATGTTTTACCTTCCGTAATAAAAATTATTTCTTAATCTAATATTTTATTTCTTCTATATTATTTGTATATTCAACTCGTTGCCATACAATTTTATCATCCTATTAATTTCTTTTATCTATTTATATATTCTAATTTAAACCATAACCAATTAATTATTATTAATCTACTAATTCATTTCATCTATTTGAATATTCTACTTGGCACTATACACAATTCTTACCTATTCATTTATTTGATGTATTTCTACATTCTATTCACCAACATGATTATCTTATTGATATATTAACTTCTTTTTATTTACTAATATACTCTACTTGGCGCCAGGTGATTTTATTCACCCGCGGAAAAATCCTTCCGTGGTCCGCGAAGGCGAGGTAGCGCGATTTGGCTTCCCGCGAGCGTCCTTCCCCGTCACTGCTGCATTGTTTATATCGAGTCCGCGACTCTGAAAGATTCATTTCCACCCAAGGCACCGAGATTGCTTCCCTCACTCTTCCCAGCTGTGTCAGGGACGCAGGGCCATCCCTGAGGCACTCCAACACCTCCCCCCTCCCCCTCCTCCACCCCCCACCCCACCTCCACCTCCTCCACCCCCACCCCACCTCCTCCACCCCCACCCCACCTCCACCTCCTCCACCCCCACCCCACCTCCACTTCCTCCACCACCACCACCACCACCTCCGCCCCACTCTCTCCAACATAACCTGTTCGTCTGTCTGTTTGTCTTGCGATCTCAAAAGACTAACTACAGTGAACACATGAAAAGTAAATAAACAAATAAATAAAGAAAAAGTTAGATAATAAAACTAAAATAGAACAAAACATAAAAATAAATAGAAATAAAACAAAATAAGATAAAAATAAAGAATAAGATAAAAATAAGTAAACTAATTCAAAATAATAAATAAAGAAATAAATACAAAACAAAGTAGGATAGAACATAGACGTATATGAAATAATAGAAATGAACACACACACACACACACACACACACACACACACACACACACACACACACACACACACACACACACACAAATATATATATATATATATATGTGTGTATATATATGTGTGTGTGTGTGTGTGTGTGTGTGTGTGTGTGTGTGTGTGTGTGTGTGTGTGTGTGTGTGTGTGTGTGTGTGCTTGTGTGTGTGCGCATATATATATATATATATATATATATATATATATATATATATATATACTATACATGTATATATGTGTGTGTGTGTGTGTGTGTGTATGTATATATAATATAAATAAGAACTATAGCGATGAAATCAAATAAACAAATAAACAAATCCTAGGACACTGCTTGGTCCCTTTCTCGAAAGTTATCCCTTCGGAATAGTTACCCGAAACCCTACGAGGAATGCCCAACAGGGCCCCTTCATTTGACCTCCCCTCCCCCCTTCCCTTTCCCCTTTCATGCCCTTCTCCTCCTCCCCCAGAAAGCCATGGAAGGTCTCCTGCACACAAGTTTCCGTCTGCGTTTTCCAGGGGCCTCGCCTGATATTTCAGATCTGAAGGAAATATAAACCGAACTTCATCTCCACAACGCCCACCGCCGACGCCCATTCGTCAGCGAAGGAGGAGGAGGAGGAGGAGGAGGAGGAGGAGGAGGAGGAGGAGGAGGAGGAGGAGGAGGAGGAGGAGGAGGAGGAGGAGGAAGAAGTAAGAGAGAGAAAGGGAGAGAAGGAGTGACGGACTGGCAGAAAGGGAGGAGAGGAAGTAAGGTAGAGGAAGGAAGGGAAGGTATGACGGAGTAATAGAGAGGGAGGGGGAGAGAGCAGAGAGAGGGAAAAAGGGGAAGTGAGATGATAGGTGAGGGGGGAGGAGTAGAAGAGAGAGGAAGGGAGTAACAATGGTTGAGAAGGAGCTGAGAAGGAGAATGACAAGGGGAAAGGAAGAGGGGAGCTGAGGAAAGAGTAGAGGGGGGAGGGAAGAAAGGGAAGGGAGGGGAGAGAAAGGGATGAAAGGTAAATGAGAAGGGTAAGAAGTTGAGGAAAGAAAGGAAAAGGGAAGAAAACAAAGGGAATGTGGGGAAGGGAAGAAAAGAGATGTAAGGAAAAGAATACTCTAAACAGAGTTATGGTTTATTAGGTTAGGTTAATGTTAGGTTAGGTTAGGTTAGGTTAGGTTAGGTTAGGTTAGATTAGGAAAGGAATACTCTGATCAGAGTTAAGATTTGTTAGGCTAGTTTAGGTTTGGTTAGGTTAGGAAAGGAATACTCTGATCAGAGTTAAGATTTGTTAGGCTAGTTTAGGTTAGGTTAGGTTAGGTTAGGTTAAGTTTGGTTAGGTTAGGAAAGGAATACTCTGGTTAGAGTTAAGGTTTGTTAGGTTAGGTTAGGTTTGGCTAGGTTAGATATGGTTAGGTCGATACGGGGTCGCCGATTACGTAGAGCGGCCTTGCTGTGTCTTGCACTCTTGCTGCATTGCTTCTGACCCAGGACGGGATACAGGTATGACCCGTCATCCATGAGGAGCTAAGATGAGAAGGGGGGAAAGGGTGGTGGAGGGGAGTGGAATGGGTGGGAATAGGAACATTCCTTTGACTTGGCTACCTCTCTTATAAGGGGGAAAAAGCTCTTGGTATATAGACGGACACGGAAAGCCTGATGGCAAAAGAGAAGAGAAGGAATGTGGAAAAAAAATCGAAGAGCAATAAAGTAGAGACAAAGAAGAGGAAGAGAGGAAGAGATCGAAGGGAAAAGATAAGAAAAAGGGAAGAGAAGGAAAACAAAATCGAGAGAGGAGAGGAGAGTTAGGAGTGTATAGAAAATATAGAAAAGATAGAGAGAGAATATACGAAAGAGAAAGGCCCAAGAGAAAATACGAGAGAGAGAGAGAAAAGAAAAAGGGCGGGTGGCAAAGGAGAAAAGAAATAAAGTATATAGCAAAACTAAGCGGAAATGGGGAGAGTGGAAAGAAAAGAGGGGAAAGGGATAAGGGGAAAAGGGAAGCGTAGAACGCCAAAATGGGGAAAAGGGAAAGCAGACAGGGAAAAGAAAAGAGAGGGAATAGGGGAAGAGGGGAAAGAACACGGTGGAGAGAAAGAGAAAAGAAAAAGGGGAAAGGAAATAGGGAAATGAAAAAAGAAAAGGGGAAATTGAAGAAAAAAGGGAGAGGGGGAAGGAAAGAGGGGAAAGGGAAGAGGGGAAAGGGAAGAGGGGGAAAGGGAGAGGGGAAAGGGAAGAGGTGGAAGGGAAGAGGGGAAAGGGAAGAGGGGAGAGGGAAAAGGGGAACGGGAAGAGGGGAAAATGAAGCGGGGAAATCAAAGAAGGGCAATGGACGAGGGAATTTGTAAGAGGGGACAAGGAAGAGGGGAAATTAAAGAGGGGAAGGAAAGCGGGAAACGCGAAGGGGAAAACAGAGAGGAAAAAGAAAAGAGGGTGAATTGGGAAGAGTGGAAAACGAAGAAGGGGAAAAACTCGGACTAGGAGAAAAATATAAGAAAAGAAAAAGGGGGAAAGGAAGAAGAGAAGAGGGGAAAGGGAAAATGTGAAAAGAGGGAAGAGAAAAGGGTAATGGGGAGAGGGTAAAGGGAAGATGTGAAAAGAGGAAATGGAAGAGTAGCACAGGGGAAGGAGAAAGGGAAGAGGGGAATGGAAGAGGAAGGGGAAGAGGAGAAAGGGAAGGAGGGAAAGGGGCGAAGGGAAAGGGAAGATGGGAAAAGGAAGAGGGGAAAAGATCGAGGGGAAAGGAAAGAGGGAAACGGGACGAGGGGAAAGAGAAGAGGGGAAAGGAAAAAGGAAAAGAGAAAAGGATGAAAACAAATAGGGAATTGGAGAGGGAAAGGAAAGAGGGGAAAAAGAGGGGAGAATTGGAGAGTGGAGGGCGAAGGGGGATAGAGGGGAGAAGAAGGAAGAGGGGGAGAGGGGGGTAAAGCCACGGAGGTAAACGAAAGCGCTCAGTCTTAGCCAGAATAAATTACATAAATCTAAAATATCATATAAACCAAAAAATTCAAATTTCGGTATGGGAACCAGTTAACAGCAGAGATGGATTTCACTAGAATACCTTTATACAGAGAAGATAGGTGGCTAGTAACAGGCTAGTACAGCTGACATTTGTAGTTAATCCCTTCAAAATAGTCCCTTTATATGCACAGAGAGCTGCGACATATGATAAATGACCCTGGGAGCCGCCATTTTGGGGCCAAATCATGTTCGCTTGCGCTTACTCTTTGCTCCTACTATCGACTCTTCGAACCTTTGGTGTTTGTTCATTGAACATGCCGGGTTGCTGGTGTGCATTTGAATGTACCAACAGTCCCTTTATACAGAGCCCCTTTATACATAAGGCTACGAAAATTTCAGACACGTCGCCATTTTGTGGTCATTTTGCGGAGTTGTTGCAACCCTCTAATTACTGCACATATGTAGATCCTCTGGCGCCAGCCAGAATAAAATTATAAATATCCTTTACATGGAGTGCCATAGCGTTATAGACGAACGTGTGTGTGTGCGCGCGCGTGCATACACGCACAAGCGAATACGAGCCAATATTGTTTCGTTGTGATAACCAGACGTGTCACTTACACACACACACACACACACACGCTCACATGTATATATGTATATATATAGATATATATATATATATATGTATATACAGACTCTTCCGTCTGTCATCTGGCAATTCTATTCAGCTGAGGGGAAACCCTCCAACTTCAAGCGAGGAAAATGAAATGAAGTCTGAAGAGCCTATTGGCGTGTGACTGTGGAAGAGAATGGAAAGGAGTGGAAGAGCTGGTGGAAAGGAGGAGTGGAGGTGGATGGAAAGGAGTGGAAGGGGTAGAAAGGAGTGGAAGGGGATGAAAAGGAAGAGTGGAAAGGATGAAGAGGAGGACTGGGAAGGTGGTGGAAAGGAGTGGAAGGGGGTGGAAAGGAGTGGTGGTGGAGGTAGAATGTGGAAGAGGAGAAAAAGAAAAAAAAATGCGAGTAAAAAAAAATATGGAGAAATGATAAGATGATAAATGGTGGAAGAATGAAGTGTACAAACGAAGATTAAAAAAATGAAAATAGAAGCTAATTTATATATAAACATATGAACGGAGGGATGAGAAGAAAATTAAGTGAAATAATTGGAAGCCATAAAAAGCAGACGTGACGACAAGGCTGACAAGGGGAAGAGAAAAATATGTGGAGGAAAGGCTCAGAAGAACTGAATACAAATGAAGAAAGAATGTAACAACAAGAAAGAAAAAACAGGAAGGATTGGAGGCTAAGAAGATGAGATAAAGAAAGAAAGAGAGAGAGAGAGAGAGAGAGAGAGAGAGAGAGAGAGAGAGAGAGAGAGAGAGAGAGAGAGAGAGAGAGAGAGAGAGAGAGAGAGAGGGGGGGGAGAAAGAGGACAGAAATAAGAAAATCGATAAAGAAAAACAAGAATGAGGAAAGCACAAGGAGGTACAGAACCTGGGTAGTAAAAGGATGAAGAGGTGGAGGAGGAAAAGGAGGAAAAGGAGGAGGAGGAGGAGGAGGAGTAGGTGGAGGAGGAGGAGGTGGAGGAGGAGGACGAGGAAGAGGAGGACGACCGAGGAAGAAGATGAGGAAGAGGAGGAGAAATAGGAGGAAGAGGAGGAAGAGAAGAAGGAGGAGGAAGAGACGGAGGGGTAAAGGAATGGAGATATAAGATGGAACGAAAGTATTGGAAGTTTTAACAGCTGAAAGAGTAGAAAGAAAGGAAGAAGGAAGACGGGAAAAAATAAAAGAGAGGAGGAGAAGAAGGAAGGAGGTGGGAGAGGGAGGTGGGAGAGGTAGGTGGGAGAGGGAGGTGGCAAAGAGAAGTGGTAGAGGGAGGTGGGAGAGGGAAGTGGAAGAGGGAAGTGGAAGAGAGAGGTGGGAGAGGGAGGTGGGAGAGGTAGGTGGGAGAGGGAGGTGAGAAAGAGAGGTGGTAGAGGGAGGTGGGAGAGGTAGGTGGGAGAGGGAGGTAGGAGAGGGAGGTGGCAAAGAGAGGTGGTAGAGGGAGGTGGGAGAGGGAAGTGGAAGAGGGAGGTGGGAGAGGAAAATGGGAGAGGAAGTGGGAGAGGGATGAGGAAGGAGGAGGAAAGGGAAAGAGAAAGAGGGAGGAGAAGAAAGGAAGTAAAGGAGGGAGGAAGAGGAGAAGGAGGAAGGGAAGGAATAAGGAGAAGAAAGAAGATAGAGAAAGAGGGAGAGGGAAGAAGGAGAAAGAGTGAGGAACAAGAGGAAGAAGAAGAAGAAGAAGGAGGGAAGGAGGAGGAGGAGGAGGAAGAGGAGGAGGAGGAAGGAGCAGAAGAAGGAGGAAGAGGAAGGGGCAAAAGGAGGAAGATGAAAAGGAGGAGAAGGAGGAAGGGGGAGGAGAAGGAGGAAGGGGCAGGAGGAGGAGGAGGAGGAGGAGGAAGAGGAGAAGAGGAAGGAGAAAAAGGAGGAGGGAGGAGGAGAAGGAGGTGTAGGAGAAAGGAGGAGGAAGAAGGGGCAGGACAAAGAAGAGGGGAACAGAGGAGGAGGACGAGGAGAAGGAAGAGGAGGAAGAGGAGGAAGGATGATGAAAAGGAGATGCAGGAGGAGGGAAGAGAAAAAAGAATAGGAAAAAGATGAATAGGGAGGAGGAGGAGGAGGAGGAGGAGGAGGAGGAAGAGGAAGAGGAAGAGGAGGAGGAGGAGGAGGAAGGGGAAGGTGGATGATGAGAAGGATCGCAAGAGGAGAGGGAGAAGAAAAAAGAGTACGAAGAAGATGAATAGGAAGGAAAAGGAAAAAAGAAGATTTAGAGTAAATTGAAGAGTGGACAGAAGGAATACAAG
>NC_134786.1:55957758-55960258 GCF_046742065.1 Oratosquilla oratoria
ATACACACTGTATAAAAGCACAGGTGTGTATATATATATATATATATATATATATATATGTGTGTGTGTGTGTGTGTGTGTGTGTGTGTGTGTGTGTGTGTGTGTGTGTGTGTGTGTGTGTGTGTGTGTGTGTGTGTGTGTGTGCGTGTGTGCGCGCGAACACGTGCCTGCATGAGGGCACAGCATGTCCAAGGAAGCGTGGCGAATCTTTAAGCCAAGTCTGACAAGAAAAGGAAAGCTGCATTTATTTCCGAGTCTTATATTTACGTCGTGGTGGTTGAGTCTTTCCCCCGCCTCCTTTCCCCCCCATGAGATGTCATTAAATTACGGTGTGAGCGGACCTCGAGAGCCCTCAGAAGTCTCCCGAAGAACCTTTACCAAGACTCCTTTGGGGTCATACAGACTTCCGCGGCGACAATTATGTGGAGAAAAGCAGGCAAGGATATTTCAGACATTTTCCTTGGAGAGCCAAGAACACGGGTATGATTTTAACATACATTTCTTTTTTTTATGAAAGTATAAAGATCTGCGCTTGTTTACCTGCCGGAAGAGCAAATTCAACACGTACGCAAAAACAAACATACAAGTGTTCATCCGCGCGTGTACACACACACACACACACACACACACACACACACACACACACACACACACACACACACACACACCTGTGTGTTTGTGTGTGTGAGAAACATGTTGGCATAGCTTTAGTAATCATAAACTTAATCACATAGCTTTAGTAATCATAAACTTAATCAAACCTATACACCAACGTCAAGATGTCATCTAACTTTTGAATAGGATATATACATATTAGACGCACGCACACACACACACACACACACACACACACACACACACACACACACACACACACACACACACACACACACACACACACACACACACACATGTATACACTAAATTAAGTAAGTAAATATATAATTAAAATCGGGCATACCAACAATCGTGAGGTTCTTCGTACGAAGAGGAATCAATAGTATCACATAAATTCGCAAACGAAGGAAATCAATTTCATCTCGTAAACACACACACGAAGACATTCGTCCGGGCCTGAGTACCCAAAACCGAACCCAAAGGTATAATTTCGTATTTACGACCCACGTTTGCGACGTCACCCTACGTGGAAGGGATGGGAAGGGGTGGGAGGGGTGTGGAGGAGAGAGGAGGGGTTGGGGTGGGGAGGGGTCGGGGTGGGAAGGGGCTGGGGTGGGAGGAGTGGGGAAGGGTTGGGGTGGGAGGAATGGAGAAGAGTTGGGGTGGGAGGGGTGGAAGGGGGTAAAGAGGGGTTAGGGTGGGAGAAGTGAGGAGGAGTTGGAGTGGGAGGGGGTGGAGGGGGTTTGGAGGAGTGGGGAGGGGTTTGGTTGGGAGGAGTGAGGTGGGGTTGGGGTGGAAGGGGTGGTGAGGGGGTGGGAGGAGTGGGGAGGGGTGGGAATGGGTGAAGAGGGGCTGGGGTTGGTAGAGAGTGGAGGGGTTGGGGTGAGAGAGGTTGGGGTGGCAGGGGTGATGGGTGGTGGCCGGAGTAGAGGGTGATACGCTGTTCATGTTTATCTAACGGGAACTTATAACACAAGTGTTACTGAAGAGCCATTTCACAATTCTTGGAGTTCTGATATATTTGGTTTTTGGTCTTCATTTTACTTTTTTTTTTTTTTTCTTTAACATTAGTTGACGCTTCTCGACAAGTTTGTGACTTCAACGGGTAATTTCCGTTCTCCAATAAACCTAGGTCAAATTATCTTAGCCTGACCTCAGGTCACGTGGCGGTATGTCCCGATCTGCTCTTGAATCAGTACATGCCAGGAACAAACTTGCCACAAGCCAGGAACAAACTCTTGGGTATAAAAAGGGTGGTGGCAAGGTCATCATATTCAGACAGTAGAACGGGACTCGTAGTAATGGATTTAAATTGTACAAATTTAGGTTAAAGAAGGAAATAGGCAAGAATTGGTTTACCATTAATGTGGTTAACGAATGGAATAGATTTAGTGACCATGTACGGAGCGTTGAAACAATTGTTTGTTTTAAGAGGTTAGATAACTTTAAGGATATAGTTGTCATGGACATAGAACTGCCTAGTGTACGACTTAGGGTCTCTTGAAGTCTACCCCTATTCTTATGTTCTTATAAGCCCGCCACAAGCCAGTAACAAGTCAGTAACAAGTTCGTAACAAGTCGGCAACAAGCCCGGGCATCACCTGGCCCCCACTCATGAGGCGCACCTCTGCCTCATTATGAAAACGAGTTTTCCTCCCTCGATGGTCCCGAAGCTCCCAGCCCCTCCCTCCCCTTCCCCTCCCGAAGCTCTCACCCCCTCCTTCCCCTTCCCCTTCCAAAGCTTCCACCCGCTCCCTCCCCTTCCCCTCCCGAAGCTCCCACTCCCTCCCTCCCTTTCCCCTTCCCAAGCTCCCACCGTCTCCCTCCCACACCCTCCCTCCCTTTTCCTTCCCGAAACTCCCACCCTCTCCCATCCCTTCCC
>NC_134786.1:55965258-55975258 GCF_046742065.1 Oratosquilla oratoria
TAGCTGAAGCTTCGACCCTGCTGGACGCAAGTTACTATCGTGAACCCACAGTAGGCTTCCCTCCCACACCCCACGTTTCTTTGTCTGTCTGTCTGTCTCTCTCTCTCTCTCTCTCTCTCTCTCTCTCTCTCTCTCTCTCTCTCTCTCTCTCTCTCTCTCTCTCTCTCTCTCTCTCTCTCTCTCTCTCTCACTCTCTCTCTCTCTCTTTTTTTTTTTTTTTTTTGTAGACACCAAGCAATTATCATGGTGTACAATATCTTCTTCTTGACAATGCTAGGCGTTGTGCTTGTCGTACCGCACTCCACGCGCTACTGGCATCGTCGGGCACGCCCAGCTGTCCATCAACTCGGTCGTGTGGACAACATTCACGGGCAGGCCCGGCAGAATTTGCCCACCAACCGCGCTACCCGACGGGCACGCCCGATCGTCTGGACACGGCTTTACAGAGGACTTTGACTTTACTTGACTTTGTAGCGTGGAATTGAATGAACTATGCCCTTGTCCCAATTCGCTCGCGGCAGGGTTCGAACCGCCGTCATCGCGACCTCAGTCGCAAATAGCGACGCTCTAACCAGCTCGTCCAGGGAGAATAACATGAATACAATTAAGTGGACGACCGAGGATGGGATGGATGGATGGGGTGAAAGGGGATCTGAGCAAGAGAGGTATGTCTGTTGAGCAAAGAAGGGAGAAGGCAGGGGAGAGGGGTGAATAGATAGTTGTGTATGGGTGATATTTTGAAGCAGTCCATAGGGTATTCTCCCCGTCTTCTCTATTTTCAGCATGAGGGGACGGAGAGGGGTGGGTCGCCGTGTGAGTGAAGCGGCCCTGCTGTGGACGTGCTATGTCTTACTGCACTGCTTCCGACCCGGGCAGTGGGCAGGAGACAGGGATGATCCTTCATCCACGAGGAACTAAAAGGAGAGGGAAGCAATGGGTGGTGGATGGGAGCGGAATGTGTAGGAGTGGGTGCGTGCTTATGATTTGGCTACCTCCCTTATAAGGGGGAAAATGCTCTTGGTATATGTATAGATAGAAAAAAATGAAAAAAATGGTGAAAGCATAGGATGGGAAGAAAAGTCAGAAGAGGAGAGAAAAGAGAGGTGAGGAGAAGAGAAGAAAAGGACATGGAAGAGGAGGGGGGAAGAGGAGAAGGAAGAGGGAAAGGAGGAAGGGAGGAGGTGAGGACGAGGAGGAGGGGAGGAGGAGGGGAGGAGGAAGGGAGGAGGAGGAGGAGGAGGAGGGGAGGAGGAGGGGAGGAGGAAGGGAGGAGGAGGAGGAGGAGGAGGGGAGGAGGAGGGAGGAGGAGGAGGAGAGGAGGAGGAGGAGAGGAGGGGCAGGAGGAGGAGTAGGGGGAGGGGGAAGAGGAGAAGAAGAGAAAAGAAGAAGAAAAGAAGAGAAGAGGAGGAGGATGGGGAGGGGGAGGAGAAGGAGGAACGGGGGAAGGATGAGGATGAAGGGGAGGGGGAGGAGAAGTAGGAAGGGGGTAGGAGGAGGAGGAAGAGGAGGAGGAAGAGGAGGAGGGGTGGGAGGAAAAGTGTGAGCAGGGTTGAACAAAAAAGCGGTAGTGGAACAAAAAGGGAATTTTGGGAAAAGCGACACTAATAAAAAAAATAAAAAACGAAAATGAAAAGAGACCAACAAGATGACGAAGAAATGGACGACGGAAAAGACTTCGAAAACGAAAAGGGGGGAAGACGAAGACAAAGAAAGCGAAATGAAAGGACGAAAAACAGAAGCCGTAGAAAAGTACTAAATCAAATTAAATCCTTAGTTTGTGATCAGGACAGAAGAGAAACTCAAGAGTTCCCATTACAAATAAATAGCCTCCTAGCCCCCCCCCCCACATCCACCCCAACCTCCCACGCCGAGAGGAGGAAGAGGAGGAGGGGGGGCAGAAAGAGGGAAGAAGTGAAAGTAGGAATCAATAGGAAGAAGAGCGTAGCGATAGAGATGGGGGGAATTTAAATAAAGAGCAAACAAGAGGAAAGAAGAGGAGAAAGAGAGAAGAGAGGTGAGGTGAGAGCTGGAATGGTAGAGAGAACAAAATGGCGATAGGGAGCAGAGGGACATAATAGGGAGGAATGATCAACCTAAGGGAACAGGTCATAACTATCTCACTACCCTAGGGGCGCCACGGAGCCAAATAAATTAATCTGGCGCCATGCACGCACGCACACACGCACGCACATACGCACGCACGCACACACACAAACACACACACACACAATAGATAAATGAATAAATCAAAAGCAATAAATGAACAAGAAAATTAAAAAATAAGCAAATAGAAAAATAAATAGGTAAATAAATAAACCAATAAAAATATATAAACAGATAAGTTATGAAATAAAAGTAAAAGTACCACACAGCGCGGAAGAGGTTCAAATGATTAAAGAGAAGATCTCTACGTCGAGACGTCTCCATGCGGTTGTCCACTGCGCGAGGAACTCTGCGCAGATGCGCAAATGCCCATTGCGCATCATTGTGGTTACCCACAATACAAGAGCCATTCCGGGTTCCCTGCTTTCAGGGTTATCGCTTAAACTGCGCACAACAAACACACTTGTAACACTTCTTCCGGGTTACCTAAGGCTCGTTTGACATGTATCGACTTTTCGCCGTCCATGACAAGACGTCGTGCTCTCAAATAACCATGGATGTTTATGTATGTTTACACATGTGGTCGTGGTCATGACGTGTGAAAGCGTCCATAGACACTCATGGTTATTTTAGAGCACGACGTCGTGTCGTGGACGGCGCAAAGCGAAAAGTCAATCCGTGTGAAATAAGCCTTGGTAAAGTGCAGCCCATGAAAAAAAGAATACCCTAGTATTACCAGATACTCCCTCCCCCTCGGTATTTTAGCACCTTCATGAGACATCACCCTATTAAAGGGATCAGGACAATCCTAACCACTTTCCGAACGAGGGTGACCTTATCTAGCTTATTTAGTGATGGGGACGATAAAAAAAAAAAAGAAAAAAAAAAGTTAATGATTCCGGAACGAGCCCCGATACTGCTCTAAACTTCCGATACCTGTAATGATTATAGTCCATGTGGTTATTTCCTGTCCCTGCAGTTGGTTTGGGAAACAAATACATTTATTAACAACATTCATCGGAATCGGAAGTTCAGAGCAGAATCGGGATTCGTATCGGAATCGTTGAAATTTTGTATATCGTCATATCACTACCTTAGTTAATATATTTTGTTCTGGTTGGCGCCTGGCGATTTGATGCTCTTGTAGGGGGGTCACCGTCACGAAATTTTTACGTCCTTTCTTACCAGTTGGCATTTCCCCGTCTATTACGGCTGCTGCGAGATGAGTTCATTCGTCTACATGGAGCATCTCCCTTATAGTTGGCTGCTCTTTCTCTCTCTCTCTCTCTCTCTCTCTCTCTCTCTCTCTCTCTCTCTCTCTCTCTCTCTCTCTCTCTCTCTCTCTCTCATCCGCCCGGATTTCAACCTCGAGGTCACACACGAAACAGGAGATGCTGTCCACATAATGCCACTGATAGAAGTGACTGTGCCCAGAGGAGATCAGAAAGGGAGGTCACCCCTCGACCTTATGCGTCGCTAGGAGGAGGCTCTTCTTGATTCCCCCCTTCCGTACCGGGTGGCACTTTCCCTTCCTTTCTACCTGTCGCCAGACGATTTTACCCATCCCCGTGGGGCCCACTGGGTAACTTGAGGGCTCCACGTGACCCCTGGCACCGCGTGCAGTGCCAACATGACAATACATGTGGCACTGAAGCAACACAGTGCAACGAGAGGCCTTTGGAGCCGGACCTCGTTCTTTCCCAAGGGACCGGGCACGTTCTTGTATCCTGGCGGAGCCTGAAGCCCCATGGGGAATGACCACATATGTTGACTTTAACTGCCGGGTTCTTCAGTAGTTTAGTTATGTACACATGACCTAATCCTTAACCAGCTCAAATTATCTTGTATACATTTGATGAGAGAATATATACGGTTCAAGTATTGCGACATGTGCGTGCGCACACGAGCACACGCACACACACACATGCACACACACACGCACATACAAACACCGCACCTACAGTCTTTATGAATATACATGCATCTGTGGGAGAGAGAGAGATATATATGGAGAGAGAGGAGAGAGACGAGAGAGGAGAGAGATGAGAGCGGGGGGAGAGGGTGAGATGAGAGAGAGAGTAGAGGAGAGAGAGATAAGAGAGGGGGGGGGGAGGGTGGGGAGAGGAGAGAGAGAGAGAGAGAGAGAGAGAGAGAGAGAGGGGGGGGGGAGGGGGGGAGGGGAGAGCGAGAGAGAGAGAGAAGAGGAGAGAGAGAGAGGACAGAGAGAGAGAGAGAGAGAGAGAGAGAGAGAGAGAGAGAGAGAGAGAGAGTGAGGGGAGAGAGGAGAGAGAGGGAGAGAGGGAGAGAGAGAGAGAGAGAGAGAGAGAGAGAGAGAGAGAGAGAGAGAGAGAGAGAGAGAGAGAGAGAGAGAGAGAGAGAGAGAGAGAGAGAGAGAGAGAGAGACGGGGAGAGCTAGTTTAACCCCCCACCCCCGTTGCTGGGTCTAACCAGTGGCACCCAGTTACTCGACTATAATGGACCTCAAGTTTCAGAACTTGGAATGAACCTTGATATGGCCTCCGGAGTCATTTCCAGCTCCCTGAATGGCCGTTGGATTAGCTAATCGAGGTCATTTAAGGTGACTTGAAGCAAAGATCTGGATGTATCCGGTGTCACACAGTCCGGCTCTGCCGTTGCGGCTTGTTTCAGGCGAAAGCAAAATCTCCCTTATTAGACTCGAAAGGTTATGAGAGTATTCTGATAACCAGGCAGAGATGGTGGTCGTCGTTATATAAAGTTGTGGCTGCTGTCGCCACGTGATTTCATTCAGCTAATCGAACTTGCCCATCATCTGGTCTCGTCCGGCGCCGCCGCATAGTGTGACACCGGCATTACATGACATCAGCCGTTTACGTACTGGACTGAGTTTTTCCTTGTTACCACCAGGCTTCGAGGGGTTCCGTCAGTAGTGACGAGGCCAGCAAAGTGGTTTCCTTTGCATAGTTTATTTTGGTTGATCCTAAATTATCGTATCGAATGATAATTATAAAATTAATTAATAAGACATTTTTCTCTGCACTATAATAATAATAATAATAATAATAATAATAATAATAATAATAATAATAATAATAATAATAATAATAATAATGATAATAATAATAATGATAATAATAATAATAATAATAATAATAATGATAATAATAATAATAATAATATTATTATTATTTTCATTATTATTATTATTAATAATAATTAATAATAATTGATAATAATAATAATAATAATAATAATAATAACAATGATAATAATAGCAATAGTAATAACAATAGTAAAATGATACCGATTCCAGCAATCCTAATAACACAGAAAATAATAAAATATATAACTATGATAATGGGTTTGAAAAAGTTATTTTATTTTTACTTTTAATATATTATCATTATCATTATTATTATTGTTGTTGTTGTCATTGTTATCATCATCATCATTATTATTATTATTATTATTATTATTATTATTATTATTATCATTATTATTATTATTATTATTATTATTATTATTATTATTATTATTTTTATTTACAATGAACGACTTTACATTCAGGCCTTTGGACCTTGCAACTACCAATCACGCTAATGTGACGGAAACCCCATCTTCTTTGCCAGGCAACGCACACACGTGCGCACACACACATGCACTCGCTGTCCATCTATTTATGTAAGTCCATCAACGAATAAGTAAACCTTGTACGTTTACATAAGCTTAATGTTGACAAAATTTAAACTCTGGGAGGTAAGGAGGTGAGGGAGGGGGTGAAGGAGGGGAGGGAAAGGGAGGGGGGGTGAAGGAGGGGAGGGAAGGGGAGGGGAGGGGGTGAAGGAGGGGAGGGAAGGGGAGGGGGAGGGGGTGAAGGAGGGGAGGCAAGGAGAGGGGGAGGGGAGGGAGGAGGGGACAGAGAGAGAGAGAGAGAGAGAGAGAGAGAGAGAGAGAGAGAGAGAGAGAGAGAGAGAGAGAGAGAGAGAGAGAGAGAGAGAGAGAGAGCAAAAGGAAGGAGGAGAGGTAAATAAGTATCGAAAGGCGAAAATAATAATAACAATAACACAAATTTTATTATTATGTTAATCAATAACAGCAATGCTGTTAACAACTATTACGAAACAAGCGAGCGGGTTAGAGCGTCGCTACTTGCGGCGGAGGTCGAGGTGATAGTAGTTCGAACCTTGCCGCCAGCGAGTTGGACCAAGGGCATGGTTCATTAGATTCCACGCTACAAAATCCCCCGTAAGGGGTACCGTACTAGGCTCAAGATAGGGAGAGTTTGCGACGTTAAACTGAATCATCATCATCATGAATAATGTTAATATTAACAATAGTAACTCTGTCTTGAGGTATCATATTAGTATTAAGAGCCTTATTTCCCCCCTTTTCCCATCCATGCTATGCGCCTTTTATAGCCGCTCCGCCTTCGGACCTCCACTATCATAACACAGTTTCCCATAAAAGCCCAATTATGGCCCCCCCCCACCTCCACCACCTCACTCGACGTAATGTAACACCAAATAATAAACTATTAATTTGTAAACTTGTTTCATTAAAGTGGCCCTTATTTTCCCCTCCTCCTCCTCCTCCGCCTCCTCCTCTTCTTCTTCCTCCCCTCCTCCTCTTCTTCTTCTTCCTCCTCTTCCTCCTCCCTATTCCTCCTCTTTAGTCCCTTTCTTACGCTCCACTTCGCCCATTTCTCCCTCAATTTCTTCCTTCCCTTGTTCCATTTTATTCCACCTTTTCTATTTCCTCCTCCTCCTCCTTCTCCTCTTCCATTTCTTTCTACCTCTCGCCTTCCTTTTATTACCTTTCTTCTCATCATATCTCATCTCCTTTTCCCTTTTTTCCTCTAATTCCTCTTCAAAATATTTCTTCTCCTCTTCCATGTCTCCTCCCCCTTCTTCCTCTTCCATCCTTTCCTTTCCCTTACCCTCCTCCTTTCCCGGGTCCCACGAAGCCCTCCACCTCCGCAAGGATAATGACGGTTAATTTGAAAATTTTTCAAATCTTTAAAGGACGTAACGGTTTCCTTATCCGATGATGACCCCTTGCAAACGCCCTTAGTCCAGTTTCCAGAGCTCTTCCCTTGCCCCGAGATCGAGTTTTTGGTTCATTTCGAAGAGAATTAGGGCGAGCCGGGATCCGGGGGGGGAAATTAATTGACGAGGGAAAACATATTTTTTTCCCAAAAGCTCCGCATTATAGAGGGTTTAATTTCGGCACTTAATACTTTTGCCTCTGCTGGCTTAGCCAGATTTCCCAAATGCGGAATTTTCTGGGTAATTTGACGCCATGATTTCCATCGAGAGGAGGATTTTTTTTTCTTTTTTTTTCAAAAAAATTCCAATTTTTTTTTTTTTATTTGTAACCATTATTTTGTGGGGACATCTGTCAAATAACTCTGGTCTGACCAAAACAGATTAATATAATAAATTTTCGTCAAACAGGTTTAAGCTAATCCCGTTTGAGTAAAGCTGTAAAACAAAGGCTCAATGGGATCCATCCTTTTAATACTTCATTCCAGTTCTAGCCATGAAATCATTAATCCTACTGCCGCCGGCCGTGCGATTTCATTAAGCTTGGAAAATCCCGTCCACGCGATCTTAGATTAACCTCAGGCAGGAGAGATACCAAAGCAATGATCGTGGTGGATTTGGTGGTAGAGATGGTGGTATAATTGGTGATGATGGTGGTGGTAGTGGTGACAGAGATTGTGGTATCAGCGATGGTGGTAGTGGTGGTAGTGGTGGTACAGGTGGTGGTATAACTGGTGATGGTGGTAGTGCAGAGAGAGGTCGTGGTATAAATGATGTTGATAGTGATGACGGGAGAAAGTGGTAGTGGTGGTAGAGGTGGTGGTATAATTGTTGATGATGGTGGTGGTAGTGGTGAGAGAGGTTGTGGGTATCAGCGATGGTGGTAGTGGTGGTAGTTGTGATGGTGGTAGTGATGATGAGAATAAGGGTGGTAGAAGTGGTAGAGCTAGTACTGGTGGTGGTGTTAACAGTGGTAGTGGCAATGTTTGTAATCATGGAAGTGGTATTGCTAATGGCAGTGTTGGTGGTAATAGCGGTTAACGTTGGTGTTGATGGTGGTAGAGGAGGTTTTGATGGATATATTAGTGGTCGTAGTAGATGTAGTTATGGTGGAAGTAGCAGTGGTAGAGGTACAGGCAGCTGTGGTAGAGTTTGTTATGGTGGAAGTAGTAATAGTAGTGGTGGCAGTGGTGTTGTGATGCTGTCACCTCTGGGAGGTGAGAGAGGGAGGTGAAGGAGGGGGGAAGGGGAGGGAGAGAGAGAGAGAGAGAGAGAGAGAGAGAGAGAGAGAGAGAGAGAGAGAGAGAGAGAGAGAGAGAGAGAGAGAGAGAGAGAGAGAGAGAGAGAGAGATGGAGAAAGAGAGAGATGGAGAAAGAGTGAGAGAGAGAAAGAGTGGGGGAGAGAGAAAGATAGAAAAGATGGGGGAGAGGGAGGTAGAGAGAGAGAGAGAGAAAGAGATAGAGAGAGAGAGAGAGAGAGAGAGAGAGAGAGAGAGAGAGAGAGAGAGAGAGAGAGAGAGAGAGAGAGAGAGAGAGAGAGAGAGAGAGAGAGAGAGAGAGAGAGAGAAACAGAAATCACCGAACCGCCGAGTGCATTATCACGGCCGCTGATGCTACAGCTCAAGCGCGGGATTGATGATTCCGTTGCAAAATGTTGTAAAACGTTGCAAATAATAACAATAATTGCATTTCACGAGCATTGTGGGCGGGGGGGGAAGGCGGATCTGATGTGGGTGATTCGGGGTGGGAGGGAAAGGGGGGAAGGGGGAGGGGGATCTGATGTGGGTGATTCGGGGAGGGGGGAAAGGGGGGAAGGGGAGGGGGTTCTGATGTGGGTGATTCGGGACGGGGGGGGGAAAGGGGGGATCTGATGTGGGTGAATATGGGCGGGGGGGAAGTGGGGGGGAATCTGATGGGGGTGTGGCTTACAGGATTCGCATAATGAAAGGAAGCTGGGGGAGGGGAGGGGGAGGGGGGTACTGTATGCTTCCAGAGCGACCAACGATGAATATCTGCCTGCGAGGCGGACGTGAGAGAGCATCGTGTCCCCTGCCTGTCATCTTCATGTCCTATCAACATCGTCACCTCAGACGACCAACGACGGGTGTTGGAGGTCCTGTAAGAAGGACGTCGGAGGGAATTATCTCCCCGATCACACACACCTTCATTAGAGTCCCTTTACATACACAGAGTTACGGCATGACGAGCCATTTTGGTGCCAAATAATTTTCGTTCACACTTACCCTTTGTTCTTGCTCTTGATTCTCCTATTGCGTTTGTTGACTGAATATACCGGGTCATTGTGCATCCAAATGCACCAACAGTTCCTTTATACATACAGTTTCGACAACTCCGGATACGCCGCCATTTTGTGGCCATTCTGCGGAGTAGTCCCAACTCTTTATAAAGGGAGTCTAATCCTTATATCCTACAAACATACTTACCCCCATTGGGAGACGTTACCTCGAGCGGCCGGCGCTTGGTTCTCGGACCGAGTCCAAGGTCTCTATGTTCCTTGAGCTACATAAAATCTGTCCACAGTTTCACAAGAATGAACTATGTCAAGGTTTCATCACTGAAGGCAGAGGTCACCGAACTACGGCCCGCGAGGTTAAGATATCCGGCCCGCCGACGCACTGTACATGTATTTTCTTTTAATAATTACTTTAAAAAAAGTGTGTTCACTGTAATTTATATATAAAAAAAAAAACGCGGCACGCACTCATTATTCTCTCAGTTATCTGGCCCGATGTGATGGAAGTTTGGTGTCCACTGGCACATTGACAAACATCTTGGCCACATTCAAGGAAAAGATATAATTTCTTCAACGATATTCTGGATTTTTTTTTTCCCGGAAACGTACCCGTCTACTGTGG
>NC_134786.1:55980258-55982758 GCF_046742065.1 Oratosquilla oratoria
TTCCCGAGACCGGTCCCACGTCTCTCAAATAACCATGGGTGTCTATGGGCGCTCCCACACGTCACAACTATGACTTAGTGTAAAAGCGCCCACAGACACCCATGGTTATTTGAGAGCACGACGTCGTGTCGTGGACGACGCACGGCGAAAAGTCGGTACGTTTGAAACGAGCCTAACTGGCGGCAAACTGTTCGTTCCCAAACCGGCTGACCTCGGCCGAATCAGGTCACGGACTCGAAGGCTCATTTGAGGTCATCCAGCTGGCAGAATTTGCTCCTGCCTTTTGCCTTCCCTGAAGAGCCGGCGGAACAAAAAGCAAGGGGTCCGTTTTCTATAGCGGAAAAGGGACCACAGGGCCAATTTTTCACAGTGGAAAATGGACCCCCTACTAAAATATGGAACTCAGTGTCTTTTATACTGGGGTACTGCACTGCTGATTTACATTCACAGTAATCCAATAATACAGAACATTTTTTGATTGTACTACAGGAGATTTTATCCAAACTTCTCCAAGGCCGCTCAACCACTCACCACGATGACGAGTGGCTCTGCACTATTCACCTGGACAGATAATTGCCACGTTAGATTAGGTTAGATTGGGTTAGGTCTGGTTAGATTAGGTTTGGTTAGATTAGGTTAGGTTATGTTAGGTTAGGTTAGATTAGTTTAGGTTTGGTTAGGTTTGGTTAGGTTTGGTTAGGTTTGGTTAGGTTTGGTTAGGTTTGGTTAGGTTTGGTTAGGTTTGGTTTGGTTAGGTTAAGTTAGATTAGGTTTGGGTAGATTAGATTAGGTTTGGTTAGATTTGGTTTGATCAGGTTTGGTTATGTTAAGTTATTAATAAATATTGATGAGTTATCTGTTTATAAATAAAAGAAATTATAGTATTTTGATTGGGGGTCCATTTCCCATATGGGGAGGGGTAGTCCATTTTCTATCTCACACCGGCTTCCGTCCTCTTGTTCCATCACTACTGAGGGAGGGACGACAAAGGCGAGGCTGGTTCTTCCTTCCTGAAGGAGGAGGAGCTTGGGGATCTTCCTCCCGAACGAGGAGGGACAAGTTTCCGGGGTCTTCATCCTGACTGACCCGGAGTCTCTTTCCAGGAACAGAAACAGGGTGTCACTCCTGTGCCAGAAGGAACAGCTCCCTCCCCCATCTTGAACTAGGAGGAGGAGGAGGAGGAGGAAGAGGAGGAGGAGGAGGAGGAGGAGGAGGAGGAGGAGGAGGAGGAGGAGGAGGAGGAGGAAGAAGAGGAGGAAGAGGAGGAGGACGAGGAGAAGGGTACTGGTCGTAAGATCTTTGAAGACTCTTACCCTTTCTCCAACCAAGAACCTTTCACTGGCATCGTATCAAAGGAGAAAATCTCTTTAGTAGCAGCAAAGAAGAAGAAGAAGAAGAAGAAGAAGAAGAAGAAGAAGAAGAAGAAGAAGAAGAAGAAGAAGAAGAAGAAGAAGAAGAGCGACGAGAAGCAAAAGAAGAAGAATGAGAAGAAGTGATAGAAGAACGAGAAGAAGAAGGAATGAGTGTGTGTATGTGTATGAGAGAAAGATATATATATATATATATATTTAGATATATATATATATATATATATATATATATATATATATATATATATATATTTATATATATATATAGAGAGAGAGAGAGAGAGAGAGAGAGAGAGAGAGAGAGAGAGAGAGAGAGAGAGAGAGAGAGAGAGAGAGAGAGAGAGAGAGAGAGAGAGACGAAGATAGAAAGAAAGTGAAAGAGAGTAGAAATAGAGAGAAGCGGAGAGATAAAAAGTGAGAGAGAGAGAGAGAGAGAGAGAGAGAGAGAGAGAGAGAGAGAGAGAGAGAGAGAGAGAGAGAGGAGAGAAAGGGTGGGGTTAGAGAATGCTGTTGCCATGCTTCCTGCATCCTGTATTCCATCTTCTTCTTAATGAAGGAGGGATGGGGGGAGAGGTGGGAGGGAGGGAAGTGGGAGGAGGGAGGTGAAGGAGGTGAGGGAGAGGAGGGGGAAGAGGGAGGAGGGGGTAGGAGAAACGGGAAGGAAGGGAGGGGAGGGAGGGAAGTAGGAGGGAGGGGAAGGAGGGGAGGGAAGGGAGGGAGGGGAGGGGGTGGGAGATGGCCCACATTACAATAAGGTACACGCAAACCCCAAAACCAACTGTTTCCTGGCTATGTTCCCCCCCCCCTTCCGTACCGGGTGGCACTTTTAGTTTTATCCGGAGTGCCGTCAAGCGATTTTATTCTTTCCATTTCGATTAAATCCTTCCGCGCCGGATGACTTTTTTCGTTTTATTCTGGCTGCCTCTTTTTTTTTTTTTTTGTAAAAGCCATTGATAACGTTATGAAAAAAAAAGTATGAAGAGGCGGAAACTAGATATAATATGGGAACGTCGCAGAAGTTCATTATTGATCAGCTTTTTTCAATTTTCGTTTCTGATATATAATTTGGTAGACCTCTTCAGCAGATATCCGCCACAAATAAAAGATATATACACATAAAACAAATACTA
>NC_134786.1:56000258-56002758 GCF_046742065.1 Oratosquilla oratoria
TATATATATATATATATATATATATATATATATATATATATATATATATATATATATATGCATATATTTTCATATACCCAACCTTGGTATGAATCGGCGTGGATCTGCTTGTTTAGTGAGCGAACATTGTAAAGAGGTAACCTCCCGGTTTGAAACCTACTACCCTAACACCAATGCGCTCATTAAACCCAAGCTAAGAACAGACAATACATTGTTTTTATATTTTATTTTTTCTTTCTTTTTCTTCGGGGCGTAAAATATTCTTGAAGCCTTTGGTGTCAGCCCAAGCGCTTCCGAGAACCTCCCCCCCTTCCCCCACGACCTCCTCCCCCATCCCCACCACACGAACTCCCCCCAATCCCCCCACCCCTAAAGCCTCTTCTAGGAAACCGAATAGACCCGAGCCGGCCTCGACTCATCCTCTGCAGGAGGCATTCTTCTCCTCGAGACTGTCCTACTCTCGGTCGAGGACGAGCCCCTAACCCACGCCCCCCTAGCTCTCTCCCTCCCCCACCTCTCTCTCTCCCTCCCCCACCTCACTCTCTCCCTCCCCACCTCACTCTCTCCCTCCCCACCTCACTCTCTCCCTCCCCACCTCACTCCCCTTCCCCACCTCACTCTCTCCCTCCCTCCACCTCTCTCTCTCCCTCCCCCACCTCACTCTCTCCCTCCCCACCTCACTCCCCTTCCCCACCTCACTCTCTCCCTCCCTCCACCTCTCTCTCTCCCTCCCCCACCTCACTCTCTCCCTCCCTCCACCTCTCTCTCTCTCTCTCTCTCTCTCTCTCTCTCTCTCTCTCCCCCACCTCACTCTCTCCCTCGCTCCAACCTATTGGCCCTTTTGCTGCGTTGTTCTGCCCGCCGCTAAACGATATTATATAAAAAAATGAGGGGACTGCAAGAGACCGTAAGGCCTACACTAAACAGTTCCATGTCCCTTATCATTTGTCATCATCATCCATAAAGTTACCTCATCTTCTCTTAAAACCAATTGTGTCAATTACTACAAGGTTACTAAGTCTATTTCATTTGCTGACCACTCAATTGTTAAACCAAATCTTAAACCTAAATTTAGGAATAGATTCATTTCTGATAACGATATCGCTCCGTCTTAGGACTAGTGGTTTTATTCTGAGAGAAACCCACGTTATGAGGAGATTAAACTAACCCACGTTATGAGTGAGGGGATTAAACTAACCCATGAGTGAGGGGATTAAACTAACCCACGTTATGAGTGAGGGGATTAAACTAACCCACGTTATGAGTGAGGGGATTAAACTAACCCATGTTATGAGTGAGGAGATTAAACTAACCCAGGTTATGAGTGAGGGGATTAAACTAACCCACGTTATGAGTGAGGGGATTAAAGTAACTCACGTTATGAGGGGATTAAATTAACCCACGTTATGAGTGAGGGGATTAAACTAATCCACGTTATGAGTAATGGGATTAAACTAACCCACGTTATGAGTGAGGGGATTAAACTAACCCACGTTATGAGTGAGGGGATTAAACTAACCCACGTTATGAGTGAGGGGATTAAACTAACCCACGTTATGAGTGAAAGGGTTAAACTAATCCACATTACGAGTGAGGGGATTAAACTAATACTGAACCACATCTCGATTAATCCTTTCGCTACGTTTTGTGATATTTGTACTTATTCTATCTGTCGCCAGGCGATTTTATTTAGGTGACGAAAATAAGCTCCTCATTGGAATCATTAATCATAAACAAGAACGACGCTTATCGTAGAAGGTATGTCTATCTGTGTGTCTATATACCAAGGGTTTTCCCCCGTATAAGGGAGGTAGCCAATCAAAGCATGCATCCATTCCACTCCTATCCACCATCTCTCTCCTTTTAGTTCCTCGTGGATGAAGGGTCATCCCTGTCTCCTGCCTACTACCCGGGTCGGAAGCAATGCAGGAAGACAGAGTACACCCACAAAAAGCATGAATAAATAGATAAATAAATAAATAAATAAGTAAATAACATGGATAGCAGGTTACAAATTACTCGTCATTAGATTCTTTCCTCCAAATTAGTTTCTTAAATTCTTCTTATATCCACTTAACTATCTTCTATCCTGGTTGCCATAACAAGACTTTCGTCCATCCGCGTGTGACGCCAATTCACTGGCGACGAGGGAGTGGAAAGAAGAGAGGAGCCTGGCCAGGCAGGAATTGCAAGAACTACAAAGACCAGCCGCTTCGAGAGATTGAGATTGAAAGAGAGAGAGTCAGAGGGTGAGTGAGAGAGGGGGGGGAGAGAGAGAGACATACGCAGACAGACAGAGAGAGAAAGAGAGAGAGAGAGAGAGAGAGAGAGAATCTGTCACTGTTGGAAGCGCCACAAAGTGATATATGCAACCGCGGCATTCAAAGAACTCAGCCAGCGTCATTACCACTTTCACCATTACCACCATCATTACTACCTCCACCACCACTCACCATCACCTCCACTAGTATCAACGTCATCACAACTGCCGTCACTACTA
>NC_134786.1:56010672-56013172 GCF_046742065.1 Oratosquilla oratoria
ATGTCCCACCCCCATCAACACGCACACACTAAAAAGCGAGCGAGAGACAAAGATAGAGAGAGATAGAGAGACAGAGACAGAGATAGGTAGATAGATAGACAGATAGAGAGAGAGAGCGAACGAGAAAAGTGGAACGTCCATCCCCCCTTACCAATCACACACACGCACAAGAAAACTTTTCCTGAATCCATCTGTTGCTTCAGACTCTTCAGACTTTTAGATGACAATGAAACACATGGTGGCTACTAAGGACCCTACGACCTTTTGCTTCACTCCCCTTTGTAAGCACCTTTCTTTAATCCCACTTGCCCTCTTTGACCTCCTCATCCCACCCTTCCGACCCCTCCTCCTCCTCCTCCTCCGTTTTTATCCACGAGCGGATCCAAAATTTTGGTTTTGAGTATTGATGGTATGAGATCAGAAGCTTCCTTTATGGTCCTATTCTTACGCAAACGTCTGTTTGATTAAACAAGGACAAGCAAAGTTGCTGTGCTAATTTATTTACTTTATCTTCATTGTTTTATTGTTGCGTCTCCCTCTATCAGTGTTTGTGTATTCCTCAATATGATTTCAATTAATCCATAGATAAATTACTTTGTTTTATTGTTTTTACTTCCTATTTTTCATTTTCGTTTACCGTATACATGTACATATAAATACACACACACACACGTACACATAAATATATACATATATATATATATATATATATATATATATATATATACACATACATATATATACCAACGGCTTTTTTCCCCTTACAAGGGAAGTAGTCATAAACAAAGGCATAAGATTCACTCCTGCCTATTCCATTCCCTCCCTCTTATCTTGGCTCCTCCTGGATGACGGGTCATACTTGCATATCCCCTACTGCCCTGGGTCAGAAGCAATGTAATAAGACAAAGCACATCCACAGCAAGGCAGCTTCATTTAATCGGTGACCCCCGCCCTCCGTCCCCTTATGCAGAAAAAGAGCAAACGGGGAGAAATCCCTTCGCCACGTCAAAATATCATTTACACATACTCCCTCCCCCCCTCCCCCACCCATTCCCTTCCATGAATCACAGCATCATCCATACACAACCATTCTCTAATCACCCGTCTGTCTTCTCCCTTCCTTCTTCAACAGACACTCTCCTCTTTCCCAGTGCCCCATCCATCCATCTCATCCTCGGTCGCCCCCTCATGTTCAATCCTTCCATTTCTGTCTTCCACACCTCTTTTACTAATCTTTCTTCACTATTTTTTTCTTATACACACATACATACACACACATATATATATATATATATATATATATATATATATATATATATATATATATATAGATAGATAGATAGATAGATATGCAAAGAAATCACAAAACACACGTAATGAACTATTTTTGCAGAGACCACCGGGAAAAAAAAAAAAAAAAGATACCGAAGGTTTTCGTCTATTAAGACATTATATATATATATATATATATATATATATATATATATATATATATATATATATATATATATATATATATATATATATGCATATATTTTCATATAACCAACCTTGGTATGAATCGGCGTGGATCTGCTTGTTTAGTGAGCGAACATTGTAAAGAGGTAACCTCCCGGTTTGAAACCTACTACCCTAACACCAATGCGCTCATTAAACCCAAGCTAAGAACAGACAATACATTGTTTTTATATTTTATTTTTTCTTTCTTTTTCTTCGGGGCGTAAAATATTCTTGAAGCCTTTGGTGTCAGCCCAAGCGCTTCCGAGAACCTCCCCCCCTTCCCCCACGACCTCCTCCCCCATCCCCACCACACGAACTCCCCCCCAATCCCCCCACCCCTAAAGCCTCTTCTAGGAAACTGAAGAGACCCGAGCCGGCCTCGACTCATCCTCTGCAGGAGGCATTCTTCTCCTCGAGACTGTCCTACTCTCGGTCGAGGACGAGCCCCTAACCCACGCCCCCCTAGCTCTCTCCCTCCCCCACCTCTCTCTCTCCCTCCCCCACCTCACTCTCTCCCTCCCCACCTCACTCCCCCTCCCCACCTCACTCTCTCCCTCCCCACTTCACTCCCCTTCCCCACCTCACTCTCTCCCTCCCTCCACCTCACTCCCCCTCCCCACCTCACCTCCCCTTCCCCACCTCACTCCCCTTCCCCACCTCACTCTCTCCCTCTCTCCACCTCTCTCTCCCTCCCCCACCTCACTCTCTCCCTCCCTCCACCTCTCTCTCTCTCTCTCTCTCTCTCTCTCTCTCTCTCTCTCTCTCTCCCCCACCTCACTCTCTCCCTCGCTCCAACCTATTGGCCCTTTTGCTGCGTTGTTCTTCCCGCCGCTAAACGATATTATATAAAAAGAGGAGGGGACTGCAAGAGACCGTAAGGCCTACACTAAACAGTTCCATGTCCCTTATCATTTGTCATCATCATCCATAAAGTTACCTCATCTTCTCTTAAAACCAATTGTGTCAATTACTACAAGGTTACTAAGTCTATTTCATTTGC
>NC_134786.1:56018172-56025672 GCF_046742065.1 Oratosquilla oratoria
TGGCATCTCATCCATTGACTAGAGCATCAAAGACCAATTCATAGACACAGCACGACTCTCCCTCACTCCCCCTCCGTCCGACCACTCCCCCCCTCCCCCCACTCCGTTCCCGTCGCAGAAGTGTGTACACTGTCGCAACACCCGTACCATCGGGAACAGAACTGTGTGCTTGTCCTAACCCGGCCATATTCGCAGTCAACCCTTACCACTTAGTTTGTTTATTCCCTTTGAATATGATAGCCTGCGTGTGTGTGTGTGTGTGTGTGTGTGTGTGTGTGTGTGTGTGTGTGTGTGTGTGTGTGTGTGTGTGTGTGTGTGTGTGTGTGTGTGTGTGTGTGTGTGTAATACATATAATCTATTTTTGATTCATTGTGTGGTGTGAGGGGGGAGAGAGCGAACGAGCGAGCGAGAGAGAGAGAGCGGGGAGAGAGAGAGAGAGAGAGAGAGAGAGAGAGAGGGGGGGAGTGAGAGAGAGAGAGAGAGAGAGAGAGAGAGAGAGAGAGAGAGAGAGAGAGAGAGAGAGAGAGAGAGAGAGAGAGAGAGAGAGAGAGAGAGAGAGAGAGAGAGAGAGAGAGAGAGAGAGAGTGAGAGAGAGTCGTTCGGCGGTCTTTGTCGTGCATTTTCTTTCATTTTCAAAATGGCCAAACGCGCTCAGGTTCTGAAACGAAAGCCAAGCTTACGATTCCCTTTCAGAATTTCACAGTCGAAATAAATTTTGTCCATTTCCTTGATGGTGATGGAGGTGTTGGTGATGGTGGTGGTGCCGCGAACGACTGTAATTATTGTTGTTGTTGTTGTTGTTGTTGTTGTTGTTGTTGTTGTTGTTGTTGTATTGATGGTATGATGATAAAAGTAATACCAATAACAACGATTATGATGATGGTATCATCATTTTTGCAAAAATTATATCTACACATATATGATGATAATAATAGTAATAATGATAATAATAATGATGATAATAACAATGATGATAGTGATGATGACGTCACTTTTATCAAATTATATATATATTTATATATATATATATATATATATATACATATATACATTTATTTATTCTTGGCTTTGAATTCTGGATTGTCTTCGAGAGAATGAATTAAAATCTGCATATATTCTGTTAACCTTGAAAGGTTTTATTTTCAATTTCCCAAATGCCGATTATGATTTCTCTGACAGAGAGAGAGAGAGGGAGATAGATAGATAGATAGATAGATAGATAGAGAGAGAGAGAGAGAGAGAGAGAGAGAGAGAGAGAGAGAGAGAGAGAGAGAGAGAGAGAGAGAGAGAGAGAGAGAGAGAGAGGGAGGAAGAGAGAGAGAGAGAGAGAGAGAGAGAGAGAGAGAGAGAGAGAGAGAGAGAGAGAGAGAGAGAGAGAGAGAGAGAGAGAGAGAGAGAGAGAGAGAGAGAGAGAGAGAGAGAGAGAGAGAGAGAGAGAGAGAGAGAGAGGGAGGATGAGAAGAAGAGAGAGAGAGAGGAAGAGAGAGAGGGAGGAAGAGAGAGAGGGAGGAAGAGAGTGAGGGAGGAAGAGAGAGAGGGAGGATGAGAGAGCCATCCATCTCCTCTGCAAGCCGAATTGGACGAAAACCGGTTGCCTCTCTTCATCCGGCTTGGGCCGGCCAGGAGCCCCTTTGTGGGCCAAATCTAGAATGATTTCCGGCGATCAAAGGAAGCCCCGGGGCCGTTTTCTAAGCGGAAGAAATTTCTAATACGCTGAGGTACAGTTGGCACGAGTTCCGTGTGGTCCACAACAAAGTCGGGAGATGTGTGAATAGCTTCGAGTTGGCAAAACGAAAGAAAACACACACACATACACAAACACACACGCGCGTGCACACACACACATACATACATACATACCCACATGTACAGCTACACAGAAAACTATCGTTAGTAGGGGTGTCGAAACATTCGCTAATGAACATAACCTTATGATACCGAAGGGTTGGTATTTCTGGGGTTCGAATTGTTCGAATTCCTTCTGAATGAATATGAATCGAATAATAGTTCCGGAGTTCATATGGATTCACTATGACATGATAATCTTATTTCCGATGGAGACTTCAACTTGTCTCAAATAGTTTCGTTGTTTTGTGTCAAAATGATTAGCGTGATTTACTAACGATAGTTTTCTGTGCAGCTGTACATGCATGTATATGTACGCGCTTTTACTCGTATTTAATCGTAATATGTGGCGTCCTTGGGTTCCCGTCTCCATGTCTCCAATCATCAAAGCCTTCTCCATCCATGTAGTTGACCTAGGTCAAGTCTTCTCACTTATTTCAAGAATTGATGCATCTATGTGGACAGCTGTGGCTCCTACCATCTTTTAAGCAAATTGCGTGCGCACGTGTGTGTGTGTGTGTGTGTGTGTGTGTGTGTGTGTGTGTGTGTGTGTGTGTGTGTGTGTGTGTGTGTGTGTGTGTGTGTGTGTGTGTGTGTGTTTGTTGCGTTAGTGTATGTCGCGCGGGTGTGTGTGTTTTCGTGTATGTCTATATGTGTTGCGTTAGTATGTCGCGTGTGTGTGAGTTGTGTGTGTTTGCTTGTGTATGTGTGCGTGTGTGTGTGTTGGTTGCGTGAGTGTATGTCACGCGCGTGTGTGTGTGTTTTCGTGTATGTGTTGCGTTAGTATGTCGCGTGTGTGTAAGTTGTGCGTGTTTGCTTGTGTACGTGTGCGTGTGCGCGTGTGCGTGTGTGTGCGTGTGTGTGTGTGTGTGCGTGCGCGCTCAAAGGAGCGTCTCCTCCACCCCCTCTTACTGATTACTTAAACGGAAATAACACTTGACCTCATGTCTTGAATGTGATATATACATTGGTCATAGAGACACGACAGTAATACATATCAACATAACTTTTCCCACTCCTAACATGAGTAAGACCTAAAGCGTGTTTGAATTTGCGCAACCTCATTTATTAATAACTAGTCTATCCGTGGAACTCCGCTTGTCCCCTCCCCCAGAACTTCTTTGAACCTCCCAGAACCTCCTCGGAACTTCCCGGAACTTCCTGGAACCTCCCCAACATAGGTTTATTACGGATGACGTAAACAAAAGCGCACAGCGACGACGACAGCGACGACGACGACGACGACGACGACGACGACGACGACGACGATGATGATGATGATGATGATGATGATGATGATGATGATGATGATGATGATGATGATGATGATGATGATGATGATGATGATGATGATGATGATGATGATGATGATGATGATGATGATGATGATGATGATGATGATGATGATGATGATTATGATGATGATGATGATGATGATGATGATGATGATGATGATGATGATGATGATGATCATTATCATTATTGTTATTATTAAAGGAGTATGATACCCGACAACACTTGATGGCATTTAAGGCACCTAAACAAGTGGAGCTCTTATGACTGGACAATTCTTCTGATGTCTTTTTGTATCATCATTTAACCAAAGTGGAGCGCCTTAGCAAACACGCCAATTCCACACGCATCACCAAGGCTCATATCACACGGATCGATTTTTCGCCGTCCGTCGTCAACGACACGACATCGTGCTCTCAAATAACGTTACATGGGTGTTTATGGACGCATTCACACATGGTTGTGACATGTGAAAGCGTCCATCAACACCCATGGTTACTTGAAAACACGACGTCGTGTCGTGGACAGCGCACGGCAAAAAGTCGATGCGTGTGAAACGAGCCTAAGGTCTTACGTAACGGGTGGCACGTTTTCTTCTTATTGCGAATGCCGTCAGGCGATACTATTTAATATATGGCGCCCCCATCCTCGGTGGTGAAAGGGGGGGGGGTACTGTATAGTCTCTACAATGTCCCCCTACCCCTATCAACTCTGGCACCTTATGGCAGTGACTACAAATAAAGTATACACCTCGCTCTCTTAACCCATCACTCGCCAACCGTCAGGACATAAACCCAATTTCGGGAATTGACCCAGGACATAAAACACCACCAATTCCCGAAGTGGGTTTATGTCCTGGGCCCAAACGTCTGCACAAGTGGCGGTTGGCGAGTGTGGGATTAAGAGAGCGAGGTGTACTAGTTGCCAAGTACTGTTGAGACAAGTCTACTGACTACAGAGATTTCTAGCGGCACTGTACTAGTGCCTAAATATTCGTACTCCAAACGTGCAGGACATGACACCTTAAACCCTGATGTAGTAGTTAGCGTCGCGAGCTGTCCTGATTCAGACCCGAGGTCGTGCCCCGCTCAAGGATTGAAAGCATAGCAATACTGCAAGTTGTTACTGTCTTCTTTGAGCAAAGGGATGGATGTATAAGAACATAACAATGGAGGAGACTGCAAGAGGCCATATGGCCTTTACTAGGCAGTTCCATGTCCCTTACCTCCTGTCATCCTCATCCGTAAAATGATCTAATCTTCTCTTAAACCAATCAATTGTTTCAGACTCTTATGCTGTAACACATTATCAGTAGATTGGACAATGCGAAATGTGAGCTTTCATCCAGAAGGGTAAGAACTGTCAATCACGAGCTCAGCACGGGATCCGAGACCATGGTGACTCACACATCAGCGCAGCAGCGAGACACTAAATGACAGTAAACTTTGGGACACGGCGCCACTGGACTGAAACGAATCGACAGTGGCAACGCTGAGGGTGGAGGAGGTGCCAGGAGTGGCTCCGAGGGACACCGACGGGACACCTCGTCAAGCGAACCCTGGGGTCCAATTATTGCCGAGTTTTCATTAAGGTCCCAAAGTTTTCTCCTTAAGATTCATTTCCCTCTGGTCCAGCTGCCGACTCCTCCTCCTCCTACTCCTCCTCCTCCTCCTCCTCCTCCTCCTCCTCCCTCTAATCCTGAGACTTGTACTCCACCTCACCCTCCTCTTCCGAACATTAATCACCAACGCCATGATGATAATAATCTTCACCAATGTATGAGCAGCTGCACTTGCCAACCGTGTTGTTCTTCACAAGTATTATCACAGTAATATTATTGATAACAATAATATAATCAATTATAACAATAATAATAACAATTATAACTACCAATAACATATGATGATGATGATGATGATGATGATGATGATGATGATGATGATGATGATGATGATGATGATGATGATGATGATGATGATGATGATGATGATGATGATGATGATGATGATGATGATGATGATGATAATGATAATAACAATAATAATTATAATAATAATAATTGTAATAATAATGATAATAATAATGATAATGATAATAACAACAATAATAATAATAATAATAATGATAATGGCAACAACAATAATGATGAAAAATTATAACAGTAACCTTAATCTAGTAGCAATAATAACAATTAGAATAGAAATGAAAAGTGCGACAATGAATAAACTAGGACAGCGGCGGTGGCGATGGTGGTGGTCATGGAAGTCGATTAGGAGATTGAGGGTCATTAGGGGGAGGGAGCGACGGAGGGAGATTTATATATATATATATACATATATATATATATACACATATATATATACATACATATATATATATATACATACATAAATACATACATACATACATATATATATATATATATATATATATACATATATATATATATATATATACATACATATATATATATATATATACATACATATATACATACATACATACATATATATATATATATATATATATATACATATATATATATATATATATATAAAAGAGAGAGAGAGAGAGAGAGAGAGAGAGAGAGAGAGAGAGAGAGAGAGAGAGAGAGAGAGAGAGAGAGAGAGAGAGAGAGAGAGGAGAGGAAAACAAAACTCTGCAGACGCTTTCCCCAATTAATATGACCTGAAGCCCCTTTTTGATACACGATGGATTCCAGCGGAGCGTCGAGCAACTTGTTTCGTCGGCTGTGCACTTTTACTGCCAATCAGTAAAAGAGATACACACACGCGACAGATCAATCTTCAATATCTCCCGAATGTTCAACAAGGAAGGGGAGGAGGAGGAGGAGGAGGAAGAGGAGGAGGAGGAAGAGGAGGAGGAGGAAGAGATGGAGGTGGAGGAAGAGGAGAAGGTGGAGGAGGAAGAGATAGGGGTGGAGGAAGAGGAGAAGGAGGAGGAAGCTTCAAGAAGGAGGAGGAAGCTTCAAGGAGGAGGAAGAGAAAGAGGAGAAGTAGGAGGAGACGGAAGAAGGGGAGGAGGACAGGGAGAAGATGGAGGAAGAGGAGGAGGAGGAGAGGGAAAAGAAGGGGAAGGAGAAAGCTTCAAGGAGAAGGAGGGGAGGAGAAACGGAAGAGGAGGAGGAGGAGGAGGAGGAGCCGGAGGAGGAGGAGGAAGAGGAGAAGACGTAGGACTAGGAAGAGAAGACGGAGGAGGAGGAGGCGGAGGAGGAGAAGAAAGAGGAGGAGGTTTGCCCTTGCCAAGTGCCAAATGCCAACACAGAATCCTATTCTTAACCTCTTCCACACTATGACCTACTTTACACTCTTTATTATGTTTACCACCAGACGATTTTTTTTTTTTTTTTTTTCAAAGGACTACCATTGGTGTGAAGGGGTTTACGAGCCATGCCAGGGAATGTGGTTCGCCTACTGCACAATTCCTGGGTTCTCTACTTCGCGACTTAAGAATTGCGTATTACATAGTCTTAAAAAAAAGTAAATGATTCGAGCAAACGACCTGTTCAAACACAATTGATATTTAATGAAAGAAAAAAACAAAACAATTGTATATATATACATATACATATATATATGTATATATATGTATATACATATATATATATATATATATATATATACATACATATATATATATATATATATATATATATATATATATACAATGAAGTCTAACCCTCCATGTAGCCTATTACGCATCATCGTGAGCTCATACACTTCAACTGAAGTCAGTGGTACTTAACTGTTTCCATTGTTTACAACCCCTTTCATTTCGCAAGCATCCTCTTGAGGACCAATGGGTCTGTTTTGCATCTTTGTATCTTCTACTAAACTGTCGACACTAGATTACGATGCATCAGTCATGCAAAGCTTAATAATCGAGTTGAATTGCCTAGTATCAGACTGTATAATTCAACGATGTGATGGGAGCAAAAAAAAAAAGAAAAAAAAAAATTGAAGGATACGACTCTACTGTAGGGACAGGCAACTCCACACTACCCGTATGGAGTTCCCAGGACACGTCTGGAACATGTGTAAGCCTTATGGTCTTCTTGCACTCTCCTTCATTCATAGGTTCTTGTGTCTGGTATAATAATTGGGTCCTTATAACCTTTTGTAGGGTCCCTTTGGTACGATACTGGGGTCCCTCTGGTGCTGTTCTGGGGTTCCTCTGCTGCGATACTGGAGTACCCTCTGGTGAGATTCTGGGGCCCCCTCTGGTGTGGTTCTGGGGTCCCTTCTAATGTGGTGCCTGGGTCCCTCTGGTGTGATGCTGGGGTCTCCTCTGGTGGTATTCTGGGGTCCTTCTGGTGCGAAGCTGGTGTCCCCTCTGGTGTGA